>NC_059102.1:295350508-296004508 GCF_020740685.1 Jaculus jaculus
GAGAGAATTGGAGATCCTTCTTGTTATTTTCAGAAGACATTTCCAGACCTGGTGATCTATGTCTATAAGAAACTAAAGGACACAGAGTATCAAAAACATTTCCCTCAATCCCCACCAAGCCTCAGTGTGCTGGAGGTGGGCTGAGCCAGTGGACCCTGAGTGACGACGGAGACAAGTTAAGGAACCCTTTATTATTGGCTGTGTAGCCCTTGGCAAGTCGCAACTCTCTGGGACTTCTGGGTAACCTGGTTGCTTGAGAGGGCTGAGTTGGGTAGTTGACTTGATAGTTTCTGGCACAGTAAGTTTGACACATTTATACAAAAGCAGTATGTGTCCAAACTATGCTAGTCCATTTTAGTGGGGAAAGCTAAGTGGCAGGAACTAGTATCAAAGGACAGAGTGCCGAGACTCCAAAGGCCATAGGCTTTACAACAATTATCTCATTTAATTCTCCAAATGATTTGCAAAACAGAACTGACCCTCATTTAAGAACGAGAGGCTCAGAGAGTTTGAATGACTTGACTAAGACCACACAGACTTGTACAGAGCATTGCATAAATGGGTGAGGTAAGGCTGGGTGTGGTGGTGCATGCCTTTAAGCCCAGCACTAGGGAGGCAGAGGTAGGAGGATCACCACGAGTTCTAGGCTACCCTGAGACTACATAGTGAATTCCAGGTTAGCCTGAGCTAGAGTGAAACCCTACCTCGAAAAACCAAAATAAATAAATAAATAAAATAAAAATAAATAAATGGGTGAGGTGATGGTGATATCTAATATGGAAATTTAAAAAATTTAATTAGCATTCCTTGTCTCCTCTGGCTGAAACGCAGAAAGACCTATGCTGGGCTGGAGAGATGGCTTAGCGGTTAAGCGCTTGCCTGTAAAGCCTAAGGACCCCAGTTCGAGGCCTCAGTTCCCCAGGACCCACGTTAGCCAGATGCACAAAGGGGTGCACACATCTGGAATTCATCTGCAGTGGCTGGAAGCCCTGGCGCACCCATTCTTTCTCTCTCTATCTGCCTCTTTCTCTGTCTACCACTCTCAAATAAATAAATAAAAATACCCCCCCCCCCAAAAAATAAAAAAAAGACTATGCTAAGAGGGCTCCAGGAGGTTCATTTATTTATTCAATATTAGTTGAGTGCTAGTATAGGTCTAGGCAATAAGGCAATGGCTCTCACTTGGGTCATTTGGCAGTGTCTGAAGCAGCTTTTGGTGTCATAGCTTGGTGGTGGGGGAGCCCAGTTACTGGGTAGGTAGATACCAGAGATGTGATCCAACACTCTGATATGCATGAAGCCCCCCCCCCCACAAACACCACGTTATGCAAACCAAAATGTCAGTGGTGCTGAGGTTGAGAAAGCCTGTCTGAAGGGGCTGGGACCCTTTTGAACTGGCTCTGAGTTCAGGCCTGGAGTGTGGGGACCACCCAGCAGAAAAGTGTCTCAGATATATTTTCTTGCTGCTGGAATTGAAGCTCCTTAGGGCCAGTCACTATTTTTGAGTTTGTATCTTCACTGCTTGGGGAAATGTCTGCCCTGTAGTAGTGCTTGAGAAGTAGTCACTGAATAATGATGAACCACCTTTGTACATGAACAATATGATCTTACCTTTAACAAATTCCTTTTGTTTAATTTATAAAGACAGGGTTTCATGTAGCCTTGGCTGGCCTTGAACTCCTGATCTTCATAAACACGATGATTGCTTTAGGTTTTAAAATTCAACTTTGGTCATCTGATTTATAGTGATCTGGTTATGTCAATCAAAATGCCCATGTGTAAAATATACTCAATAAAATTTTGACTCGTCTTATTAAGTCTGATTTTCTTTGGGTGACATTTAGTGACTTGTAGTATCTAAAATAGAAAAGACGAAATAAGAAATCCAAGGGTATGTTTTAAGGAAGGACATCTTGCTCTTTAAAAATGTGAAAAGTAGCAGATCGTGGTGGCGCACGCCTTTAATCCCAGCACTCGGGAGGCAGAAGTAGAGGATCGCCACGAGTTCAAGGCCACCCCGAGTCCACAGAGTGGATTCCAGGTTAGCCTGGGCTAGAGTGAGCCCCTACCTTGAAAAATCAAAAAAAAAAAAAAAAAGTGAAAAGAATTCTATCTTCAGACGTTTAGTAATTCTAGAGCAATGTAGATCCTGGATGTCCTTGTAGAGATAACAGGGGGAAGCTTTGTTCTTCGCGTCTATTCTCTGCGGTTTTTTTGATTGACAGTCAGCAAACATTTTTCTCCACAACAGAGAGTTCATTGAGGATAGAGCTCATATAGGCGCTGTGTTAGACAAGGTGTGGCTGACCTTGCCAAGCAGAGGTGCCAGTACACAGAGACGGGAGGGGAAAGAGGTCACACACCCAGAACTGGACAGTCAGCCTAGGTGAGGTGGGGGACAGGAATAAGAAAGCCACCATTTCCCAAGCATGTGGTTGGTGTGTCAGTGTCCAGTGCTTTAGTGATGTCCACAACTGTGCTGTGAGTTATGATTGTCCCCATTTTGTAGAGGAAATAGCTAATGCTCAGAAAGCATGGGTAAGATGCCATAGTTTGCATAGGTAGTGAGTAGAAGAGTCAGGAAATCCAGGTTGGTGAGTCCACAGGGTATGTCTTTCTGGAATACCAAAGATGTGAGCACAGACAGGTGGAGCTGGCCAACGGTCAGGGTTCAAATGTGAGAGGACTTCTTTTTTAAGTTAAAAAAATTGTTTTATTTTTTATTTATTTATTTGAGAGACAGAGAGAGAGAAAGAGGAAGATAGAGGGCTGGAGAGATGGCTTAGCGGTTAAGCGCTTGCCTGTGAAGCCTAAGGACCCCGGTTTGAGGCTCGATTCCCCAGGACGCATGTTAGCCAGATGCATAAGGGGGGCGCACGCATCTGGAGTTCGTTTGCAGTAGCTAGAAGCCCTGGCACGCCCATTCTTTCTCTTTCTCTCTGCCTCTTTCTCTGTCTGTTGCTCTCAAATAAATAAAAATAAACAAAAAGAAATTTTAAAAAAGAGGAAGATACAAAGAGAAAGAGAATGGGCATGCCAGAGCCTCCAACTCTTTTTTTTTTTTTTTTTGGTTTTTCGAGGTAGGGTCTCACTCTGGTCCAGGCTGACCTGGAAGTAACTCTGTAGTCTCAGGGTGGCCTTGAACTCACGGTGATCCTCCTACCTCTGCCTCCCGAGTGCTGGGATTAAAGGCGTGCGCCACCACGCCCGGCAGAGCCTCCAACTCTTGATGCATGTACCACCTAGTGCATCTGGCTTACGTGGATACTGGGGAATCAAACCTGGGACCTTAGGCTTTGTAGGCAAGAGCCTTAAGCACTATGCCATCTCTCGAGCCCCACTTTTTCTTTAAACTTTTTTTTCTTTTTTTTTGGTTTTACAAGGCAGGTTCTCACTCTAGCCCAGGCTGATCTGGAATTCACTATGTAGTCTCAAGGTGGCCTTGAACTCATGGTGATCCTCCTACCTCTTTCTCTGGAGTGCCACGCCCGGCTCTAGAATATTTTTATTTATGCATTTTATTTATTTATTTGAGAGGGGGGAGGGAAAAAGAATGATTGGGCATGCCAGGGCCTCCAGCCACTGCAAATGAACTCCAGATGCATGTGTCACCTTGTACATCTGGCTTATGTGGGTAGTGGGGAACCTGAGTCCTTAGGCTTTGTAGGTAAGCACCTTAACCACGAAGCCATTTTTCCAGCTTTGTAAGAGGCCTTTTTTTTTTTTAAGGTCCTTTCCACTGCAGCTGTTGTATACTTTTCCTTGGGAGACATCAGTGATGTCTTTCATGATGAAGGCACTGTTGGCACGTACAAAAAATGATTCCATCAAGTCTCTCCTGGTGAACCATGGGGGTACCTACAGAAGCATGGGTGAGGGGCTCCTTTCAGTACAGGTGACTCAGAGGCAGCTATATCACAAAAAAAACAACAAAAAAAAAAACCAAAAAACAAAAAACAAACCCCAAAACCAAACAAAAAGCACCACAGCAGAGGTAGTGAATGACTCATGAAAGTCACATTCCTGGAGCTCCCTGCACAAATGTAGGCAGCTCCACCAGTGAGTCTCCTCCCTGCCACCAACTGTTTATGGCTTATATAACTATGGGGAGGGGCCTCATGAATCTTTCAGAATCTTGTCGGTTTTGTGAGCTTCCAGGACCTCCTAAGTTTGGTTATGTTTCTGGGTCTTTTGCACTTCTGTTCTCCCTCCAGGAAGCAATGTTAAAGTTTAGAGAGAACAGCTCCACAACAGCAGCCTCGAAGGTCAAGGTTACCATAGACTTGCATAACGCCAAATCCATTCCCTGGACCACTCCTGTGTCTCCATTAACCTCACCCTACAGTTTGTTCACCTACATACTCATAAAACTGTCTTGCTTAGTGCCCTCTCCATGGTGGCCTTCCCACAGTGTCCTTCCAGCCCTTTTCCTCCTCAGCTCCTAAACACTGCATGCTCCCAACCTAATCAAGAACATGACTCGAATGTCATAAATAACATCATCACAAATGGGAATTTGATATCCAGGTTTTGAAATTCAACTTTCATCTCCTGATTTTATCACCATTCTCCTAATTGTTCCTAATTTTTTATTCTTGTTTGTTTTTTATTTCTTCCCACTCCTCCCACAATCAAGTCATTAAATCTAGTTGGTTCCTCCCCCAGAGTAGATCCCCAAACACTTGCCAATCCTTTGTCTCCAGTTCTTGGCTAAAACTTACACACATTTAAAAAAAATTATTTATTTTAGGGCTGGAGAGATGGCTTGGTGGTTAAGCACTTGCCTGTGAAGCCTAAGGACCCCAGTTTGAGGCTAGATTCCCCAGGACTCACGTAAACCAGATAAACAAGGGCGCATGCGTCTGGAGTTCCTTTGCAGTGGCTGGAGGCCCTGGCAGGCCCATTCTCTCTCTCTCTCTATCTGCTTCTTTCTCTGTCTGTCACTCTCAAATAAATAAGTAAAAATAAACAAAATAAGCCGGGTGTGGTGGCGCACTGCCTTTAATCCCAGCACTCGGGAGCAGAGGTAGGAGGATTGCCATGAGTTCATGGCCACCCTGAGATGACAGAGTTAATTCCAGGTCAGCCTGGGTTAGAATGAGACCCTACCTTGAAAAACCAAAAAATAAATGAATAAATAAATAAAATAATTTTTAAAAGACAGGTTAAAAATTTATTTTTTTTTTTAGTTTTTATAGTTGACAACTTCCACAATTACAGACAATAAACCATGATAATTGACCCCCCAACTTCCCCTTCACAACTCTTCTCTCCATCATAACCCCTCCCCCTCTCAATCAGTTTCTCTTTTATTTTGATGTCATCATCTTTTCCTCCTATTATGATGGCCTTGTGTAGGTAGTGTCAGACACTGCAAGGTCATGGATATCCAGGCCATTTTGTGTCTGGAAGAGTGTATTATAAGGAGGCTTACTCTTCCTTTGGCTCTTATATTCTTTCTGCCATCTCTTCCACAATGGACCCTGAGCCTTGGAAGGTGTGATCGAGATGTTTCAGTGCTGAGCACTCTTCTGTCACTTCTCAGCACTATGGTGCCTTTTGAGTCATCCCAAGGTCATTGCCGTCTGGAAAAAGAAGCTTCTCTAACCAAAAGTGAGAGTAGCATTAATATATGGGTATGGATATTAGAAATGCTCACTGGGCAGTTTGGTAAGCACAATATACGCATTTAGCCGGACAGCAGCAGGCATTACACCCCTAGGGCTTATGACTTCCCCTGTCAGGTGTTCATACCAGGCATGTATTCCCTTCCATGGAGTGGGCCTCCAGTCCAATTAGAGAGTGGTTGGTTTCCCCCATAACAAATGTGCCATTATTGTACCTATTGGCTCATTTGGCCAGGATGGCCAAACTTAAGGCTTGGAGTGTCTACTATTGTTTATCTTCATTGGTAACTTCTCTCTTTCCCATAGAGCTTCATGTAGCACTTTTCCAGCTTTTCTTTTCTTTCTTTTTTTCTTTTGAGGCAAGCTCAACAGACTGGCCTTTTTTTTTTTTTTTTTAAATGAGCGGCAGAGAGAATTGGCACACCAGCGCCTCCAGCCACTGCAGTTGAACTCCAGACACGTGCGCCCCCTTGCTGTGCATGCGCCCCCTTGCGTGCATGTGTCACTTTGTGAGTCTGGCTTATGTAGGCTCTAGAGAATTGAACAGTGGTCTTTAGGTTTTACAGGCAAGTGCCTTAACCACTAAGCAATCTCTCAGCTTCCAAAATGTTTTTGGCCTTCCTTTTTCTTTAATTTTTTTTTTTTTTTTTTTTTTACTGACAGCTTCCATACTTACAGACAATACACTATAATTCCCTCCCTTCCCCCACTTTCTCCTTCACAAATCTACACTCCATTATATCCCCTCCTTCTCTCTATTAGTCTCTTTCTTTCTTACTTTTTTTTCTCTCTCTCTTTTTCAGGTAGGGTCTCACTCTAGCCTAGGATGACTTGGAATTCACTCTGTAGGTCTCAGGGTGGTCTTGAACTCACAGTGGTCCTCCTACCTCTGCATTCCGAATGCTGGGATTAAAGGCATGTGCCACCATGCCCGGTGTTTTTTTTTTTTTTTCAGTTAATCTGTCTTGTATTTTGATGTCATCATCTTTCTCTCCTATTATGAGGGTCTTGTGAAGGTGGTGCTAGGCTTCCTCTTTTCTCATATCACAGGAATCAAATATTCTAGCAGGAAGAATGATGTGACTTTTTCTCTTCCAATGGTTTTCATTTTTGAGTCACTGTATGGCCTATATAGTTAGGCTAAGAACAAGCGATGATTCTGGCCAGGGATGAGAAGGAGTGGGGCAGAAGCAGGGAATGGGATTTTTCTGAGGCTTAAAAAAAAACATTTCCAGGGACTGGAAAGATGCCTCAGCAGTTAAAGTACTTGCCTTGCAAAGCCTAAGGACTTGAGTTCAGTTCTCCAGTATCCATGTAAAACCAGATGCACAAAGTGGTACATGCATCTGGAGTTTACTTATAGTGGCAGGAAGCCCTGGCACTCCCATGCTCACTCTCAGTGTCTACCTCTTTCTCTCTCAAATAAATAAATAAAATTAAACTAAAAATATTCAGGATTAGCTGGACATGGTGGCACACACCTTTAATCCCAGCACCCGGGAGGCAGAGGTGTAGGAGGATCGATGTGAGTTCAAGGCCACCCTGAGACAACATAGTTAATTCCAGGTCAGCCTGAGCCAGAGTGAGACCCTACCTCAAAAAAAAAAAAAATATTCAAGATTAGATATAAATAATAATTACTTTTATTCATTTGTTTTTATGTGTGTATATGTGCATATTTGTATGTGTGCAGGTATATGTGTATGTGTGGAGGCCAGAGGACAATCTTGGGTGCTGTTCCTCAGGAATACCATTCATCTTTTTAAAAATGTGGTCTCTTGGGCTGGAGAGATGGCTTAGCGGTTAAGCGCTTGCCTGTGAAGCCTAAGGACCCCAGTTCTAGGCTCGGTTCCCCAGGTCCCACGTTAGCCAGATGCACAAGAGGGCGCATGCGTCTGGAGTTCGTTTGCAGAGGCTGGAAGCCCTGGTGCGCCCATTCTCTCTCTCTCCCTCTATCTGTCTTTCTCTCTGTGTCTGTCGCTCTCAAATAAATAAATAAATAAAAAATAAAAATAAAATGTGGTCTCTTATTGTCCTGGAGCTTGTCAAATACATAGACTGGCTGGGCAACGAGCCCAAAGCTCTTTCTGTCTCTTCCTCCCTAGAGCTGGGATTAGATGCCCTTATACCTAGTATTTTTTAAAATTTATATTTATTTATTTGAGAGCAACAGAGAGAAAGAGGCATGAGAGAGAGAGAGAGAGAGAGAGAGAGAGAGAGAGAGAGAGAGAATGGGTGCACCAGGGCCTCCAGCCACTACAAATGAACTCCAGATGCATGCGCCACTTTGTGCATCTGGCTTACATGGGTCCTGGGGAATCGAGCCTCAAACTTGGGTCCTTAGGCTTCAGAGGCAAGCACTTAACTGCTAAGCCTTCTCTCTAGCCCTATACCTAATATTTTTATGAGGATTCTGGGGCTCAAACTTAGACCCTTATGTTTGTGAGGCAAACACTTTAATGATTGAGTCATTTTTCTAGTCTTTTGTGGTAGTTTGAATAGATGGCCCCCAATATGTTGTGTTTTTTTTTTTTACTAGTTTGTAGTTTGGATCTGCAGCCACCTGGATGGAGGAGGTATCACTGGGTGGATCTTAGGGTCCAGCCCTAAGGTGTGGTGGTGGGTTGAAATTCTAATCTTAAGATATGCAAAGTGCCTAGTTCCACCTGGAGTTCCTGAAGTGTGCTGTATGGCCTTTTGTTTTGGGCTGTGGTTTCTCTCTCTGCTTGGCCAGCTTCTTCTGCCATTATGGAACTTCCCCTGGTTCTGTAAGCTTCAATAAATCCCTTCCTCCATAACTGTGCCTGGTCTTGAAGTTCATCTCAGTGAGCCTGAAGCTGTCTGCTACACTTTATCTATATTATTCTTAAAGCATCAAAAATAATACTGTTGGGCTGGAGAGATGGCTTAGTGGTCAAGGTGTTTGCCTGCAAAGCCAAAGGACCCCAGTTCGATTCCCCAGGACCCACTTAATCCAGATGCACAGGTGGCGCCTGTGTCTGGAGTTTGTTTGCAGTGGCTGTAGGCTCTAGTGCACCCACTCTCTCTCTCTCTCAAATAAATAAATAAATAAATAAAATTTTTTTTGTTTTGTTTTTTGAGGTAGGGTCTCACTCTAGTCCAGGCTGATCTGAAACTCATTATGTAGTCTCAGGGTGGCCTCTAACTCATGAGGATCCACCTACCTCTGCCTCCCAAGTGCTGGGATTAAAGGCGTGTGCCACCACGCCTGGCTTAAGTAAATATTTTTAAAAATACTGTCATTATCTTAGTCACCAATATTGGCCTATGAAATTTAACATGAGACACTTGAGGGGATTTGAGTGAACTGAAAGCAGTAAGACACATGAAGAATTTCACTTTCTGTTTCCTGGAAATCCTGTCCTCTTTTCATATTAGATAGCTTCATATACATACATACATACATACATAAATGTATTTATATTTTGTAAAGTTCATGTGTACTTGCAAAGTTGAATTAATCAGATAGTGTTTTGTTTGCCTGTTTTACAGGAGGTCTAGTGATGGCAACTAGGTCTTTGGTGAAACACAGGCAGGTTTGTTTCTGGTGTGCAGAAGCCTCAGCAACTCAGCAGCCCAGGAAGTCGGAGTTCTGCGCATGAGTCATCTGGAGAACTGGGTGCCCAGCCTCGTTTTAAATATCACAGACACCCCAGGGGGGAAATCACTTCCTGCTCCCTGTCCTCTTGAAGCTTGCTGTGGGTGGAGAGCTATAGTGTAGAGGTGTAGCAACAAAGGTAGAGTTTATTCGATGGTAGTACTATGCAGAAAAAAAAAAAGTTATTCAGGGTAAAGGGCTAGGTAGTCAGAGAGGATGGATGAAAGTTAAATATTAAACTCATCAGAGGGCGCTAATTAAATGAAAACCAGAAGGAAGCAAGAGAGTAAACTGTAGAGATACGTAATGGATCAAGGACAGGGAACAGCCAATTCAAAGGCCCTGAGGCATGCTCACAGCAGACTTGGGTGAGGAATGTAAGCATGGTATATCATGCGGAGGAAGATGTAAGGTTCGGGAGTGACCAAGACCACAGAAACCACTCTGAGGCAAAGATGGAGGCTTTTTATTCATTCGGGAGAAACACAAGCTGCCAGAACTGACTCTCGAGAGCAGAGCACAGTCAACCTGAGATTCCAGATAGTGTCCTTTATAAAGCTCTTCAGTTGGGGGAAGGTGAGGAAGGGAAAAGTTTAAAAAAAAAAAAAGGTTCCTTTAGAGGTGATCTAAGATAGCCAGGGTGTGACATCAGACAAGATAAGGGGGCAGGAAATCATGACCTGGAGGGGGCCATTGTTAGGCAAGGAAGGGGTAATGGCTGAATGGTTTCTTGAATGTGGATGAACCACTTCCTTGTGTCTGTCGCTATCCTGCTGTCTTTGGTGACTCAGTTTTGGGGAGCCTCTCCCAACCTAACAGGAGCCAGCGAGGGCTGCAATAGGGACGAGAGAAAAGAAGGAGGAAGCCAGTGAAATGAGGCTCCAAGGTCAGGGTTTGTGTATTTACCGAGTGAGTGTAAGAAGCCCTTGGTTGACTGTGTTCAAGGACTGGCATGACATGTTTGTGTAAGGAAAGTATAAGAGAAAGGCAAAGGGGACACCAGACTCGATCTCTGTAGACAGATTGTTTATTGAGAATTACAACGAGGGACAGCGACCTTCCTGTGGGATGAAGGCTGAAGCACTGAGTCAGGCTGGGGTTCAAGCTTACAAGGAGGATCCCAAGAAACAGACTGTACCAGGAGCAGTAGATAAGGAACTTGTAGCTGTTTGTGTCCTTGTTCACAATAGGCCCTTCAGCCAGGATTGTGTAAGGGAGGATTCCCAGATGGTCCCTGGTACTTCAAGGCTTCCTGAGCTAAGGGAAGTTTATCAATGAGGGGAGTTTTCAGGCCTGTCAAAGCCAAATTCCTCAGTGGCTTCTTTATTGCCTGCTAGTCTTAGATGCCTGGTTATTAACTCTTTAGTTCCCTCTAGTTTTCAGGGAGAGTCATTAGCCCTTCAGTTTGAGTTTTAGAAGACTCTGACTGAATATACAAGGTAAGTGAAAACAGGGGTGGATGTCAATTGGGAGACTATTAAATATGTCATGCAGAAGATAGTGTCATCTCCTTAGGTGAAAGCAGTGGCACTTATTTCAAACAGTCAGCCCATGGATGTGTTTTGAAGGCCAATCCAATGGGATTTTCTGATGAAGGTTAAGGTGGGTAGGAGAGAAAGAGACTAAGACAACTTTATGCATTCTGGCCTAAAGAATGGGGAAACAAAGCTGATGTTCATAAGGGATGGAAGGTTCTAGGAGGAGCAGGTTTATAGGGAAGACCAGGCCTTTTATTTTGCATATGCTAAATGTGATCTTTCTATGACATATTTAAACAGAGAGGCTATTGGGGCCTCAGAGTGAGTCACTTCAAGTAAAGTCTAGCTGGGAATAAATTAGCAAATCAGCTGGCCCACCCACGCTTTTAATCCCAGGACTCAGGAGGCAGAGGTAGGAAGATTGCAGTGAGTTCGAGGCTACCCTCAGACTACATAGTGAATTCCAGGTCAGCCTGGGCTAGTGCGAGATCCTATCTTGGAAAAAAAAAAAAAGGGCATGAGGGGAGAAATGATTATTGGGAAAATGACTGCAGACACAAGAGAAAAAGAAGGAAGAGAGAAAAGATGGCAATTCCTTCTGTTTCTTATGCATCCTACATCCCTGCTTAGCTGCAAAGGAGATTGGAATTAGTTTCTACTTGGGTAATCTGGGACCTACCTAAAATGTAGGGAGTGTATTCCTTAAAGAAGAGAAGAAGGGACATTGAGGGGTAGTTAGTAATGGTTTGCAACCTGGGTTTTATGATTCATCTTAATGAAAAGAGGGAGCAGGCCGGGTGTAGTGGCGCGTGCCTTTAATCCCAGAACTCAGGAGGCTGAGGTAGGAGGATCACTTTGAGTTTGAGGCCACCCTGAGAAGAGTGGAAGAGAAAGATTGGAGCTATTGTTCTGACTTAAAGTCCTTCCTCAGGGCTACCAAGATTACTTTTTTTTTTTTCGGGTCTCACTCTAGCCCAGGCTGACCTGGAATTCACTATGTAGTCTCAGGCTGGCCTTGAACTCACAGCGATCCTCTTACCTCTGCCTCCCGAGAGCTGGGATTAAAGGCGTGCGCCACCACGCCCTACTGTACTTGAACACACTATTCTTGAAGGGTTGTGCAACACCTTGTATTTAAGTTCAGTTGTAAATAATAGCTTGAGGCTCTTGGACATACATGGCTTATTGCATGTCCAGTCCCCAAGGACCTCTGACGGCTTCCTCAAAGCCTTTCCATGGGAGTATGTCCTAGTAGATCCTCTGAATTCAGATTTGCCTCATTCCCGAGATGATCCAATCTGTAGGGGAACGATTTCCTTGGGCCCAGTATCCTTATGTAGGTGTTGCTTAAGAGTCTAGTGGGTGTGCTATTACTGATTTTCACAGATTCATTTCCCACCAGGGGAAGCCTTCCCTTCCCATGTTTCCGAGTATCACCATCTAGGCCATCAGATTCACAGGACAACTCTGCGGCAGAACAAATGGTCACGGTTTCTTCAGTGAGAGGGACAGCGCTGCATCTGAGGACCGCGTGTGTGCCTTTGCTTTGCACAGCAAGACAGTGAAACAGAGGCGCAAGCCCAGGGACAGGGGCATCTCTGGCACTTCAGTCTCAACATCTTCCTCACTCTTTCTCCTACGGATTCTAACCCTTTGCATCCCATTCTGGTTGGGACATGATTGCTCCTATCTGTTTCCTCTTCTAGCTGTTCCTCCCTGCCACTAAAATGGTAAATTGGGATTCTTCACTTGGCATTCTTGTCTTCCACTTTCTCAGGAAAGGTAGACACTGTGATGGTTAAGGTGTTGTCAAGTTGATCTGTTTAGTAACCCCTTTCGGAATGGGTCTCTGAGGTTGCTTCCAGGAAGTATTAACTGAAGGAGGAAGTCCTTTCCTCAGAGTGAGCCCTTCCTCCTTAATGGGTAGCCCCTCTCAGAGGGGAACTTTATAAAAGGAAGCCCTAGGTGAAAAGACCCCCCTTCCTTCCTTCCTTCCTTCCACTTGGATACCAGATCTGCTCGCTGCCTTCCAGCGTGGATTGAAGACCAGCGTGGACTGAAGACCAGTGTGGACTGAAGACCAGTGTGGATTGAAATCCAGGCCTTCAGTGCTGGATTGGGACTGCTGAGGCATCTGACCTCGTGGACTGAGCAGCTGCCAGTTCCTTGACCCTCAGGGCCTGTAAACTGCCATTGTTGGACTGCCGTAAACTAATCCAATAAACTCCTCTTTTTTTTTTAAATTTTTTTGGTTCATTTTTTATTTATTAATTTGAGAGCGACAGACAGAGAAAGACACATAGAGGGAAAGAGAGAGAATGGGCGCTCCAGGGCTTCCAGCCACTGCAAACGAACTCCAGACGCGTGCGCCCCCTTGTGCATCTGGCTAACGTGGGACCTGGGGAACTGAGCCTCGAACCGGGGTCCTTAGGCTTCACAGGCAAGCACTTAACCGCTAAGCCATCTCTCCAGCCCCCTTTTTTTTTTTTTTAATATTTTTTGTTTATTTTTATTTATTTGAGAGTGACAGAGAGAGAAAGTGGCAGAGAGAGAGAGAGAGAATGGGCGTGCCAGGGCCTCCAGAAACTGCAGACAAACTCCAGATGCGTGTGCCCCCTTGTGCATCTGGTTCTGGGGAATCGAGCCTCGAACCGGGGTCCTTAGGCTTCACAGGCAAGCACTTAACCGCTAAGCCATCTCTCCAGCCCCCCCCAATAAACTCCTCTTTAAATCATTCATTCTGTCAGTTCTCATCCTCTGACTAATAAAGACACTAAGAGAGAGGGAGGCAGATATCTTTTTTTTTTTTTAAAGTTATAACCCCTTTCCTAATTTCCTTACTCTCTCTTTATTAGCCAGATGGACACTTGGTGACCAAGTGATGAGCCACAGCAATGGCCACTCCACAGTGGCAGCAGCATGCTGCCCTTCCTTACTATGAGAGCCAAACAGTATTCAGCAATCAGCTGCTTCAAACCCAGTGGTGATCTTGAGGTATCTCATAGTCACATGGTGGTCCACAAGCATTTAACATCCAGGCATCCCCTTCTCCCCCAGAGTTAAATGGTCAGCCTGGAATTTCCCAGGATGCTCTCTTTGCCTTGTCTAGTTCCTTGATCTCCTGGCTGGCTTGCTCTGCAATAATCTTGGGTTTGAATGGCCATGATTGCCCCCCTTAGTAGCCCTTAATACTTTTCTCTGCATTGTTTTCCAGCACTCTACAAAACAGACAAAACCATCATAGTGATGTGTGCAGCTTGACACTGCCTGACTCTCGAGAGTGTTTGAAATGAACCAGGTTTGTTGAAGCTTCTTGTGGTGGTTTGAGCTACTTGTCTCCCAGAAGCTCATGTGTTCTAATTGCCAGGTTCCCAGCTGGAGGGCAATTTGGGAGTTGGATCCACCTGGAGGCAGTGTGTTGTTGGGGTGGGCTTATGGGTGTTTTAGCCAATTTCCCCTTGCCAGTGTTTGGCTCATTCTTCTGCTGCTGTTGTTCACCTGATGTTGGCCAGGAGGTGATGTCCAAGCTTCTGCCCATACCATGTTTCCCCTGGCCATCATGAAATGTCCCCTTGAGTCTATAAGTCAAAATAAACCCCCTTCTCTCATAAACTGCTTTTGGTCAGGTGCTTTCTGGCACAGCAACAAGAAGTTGACAATGACACTGCTTTTGTATCCTCAGATCACTGTGATTTAGGTCAGAAAGACAGGGTAATAAAGTGACACAAGTGATGTCCTAGCCTCTCTATGTTCCGGATCATATGGACTGTTAGAGAAAAGGCACTCAGAATTTCCCTTGGAATGGACTATACCATTCTATATCAACTACTTCCTCATGTTCTGGGAAGTTTTAGGAAAAGGTAGAAAGAGGGTGTTATGGCTTGAATCCAGATGTGATGGAGGTTTTGTTCCCAGCTAATGGACTATATGTGTGTGTGTATACATACATATATACGTATATACATATATACATATATATATATATATATATACACACACACACACACACACATATACACATATACACACACATATATATACACATATATACACACATATACATATATATACACACACATATATATACATATATATATATATTTGACAACTTCTATACTTATAATAAACCATGATATTTCCCTCTGCTCTCCCACTTTCCCCTTCATAACTCTGCTCTCTGTCATATCCCCTCTCTCTACCTTTTATTTTGATATCATCATCATTTTCTCCTATTATGAGGGTCTTGTATAGGTATTGTTAGGCTCTGCAAGGTCATAGATATCAAAGCCAATTTCTGTCTGGGCAGTTGCATTGTAAGGAGTGGTGCCCTTCCTTTGGCTCTTACATTCTTTCTACCGCTAATGGGCTTTTTAAAAGTGACCGGACCTTGAGGTGTCTGACCTAGTCAGTGGATGCATCTCTTGAAGGATTCATGACTGACATTATTGGGAGGTGTTGGAAAGTAAGAGGTGAGGCCTAGGTGGAGGAAGTACTGGAGGCATGTCCTGGAAAGATGTATCCTGCCCTTGCCCCTTCATTCCTTCTGCTTTCTTGATACCAGTAGGTGAGTGGCCATTGCCATATGCTCCCATCATGATGACCATCTGCACCACATAGCAATGGAGCCCAGCAAACACAGACTGAGCCCTCTGACACTGTGAGCCAAATAAACCTTCCCTCCTTTATTTTACCTGGGCATTTGTCACAGCAAGGAGAAACCTTACTAACACAAAGGGGTGGCAACTGATGTCTCCAGCCCACCACTGTGTGTCTTTGCACGTGACCTGTATTACCTCAAGTTATTCCTCAAACAACCCTTTGAGATATCTGTTGTCAGCTCTGTGTCACAAACAGTCCCTCGGGTTTTGGGACTTGGAGAGGGTAAGTAATTTGCTGGCAATCACACAGTTACTCAGGAGCAGAGACAGGATTTAAAACTAACCTGCCTTGTGGAAAACCTTGAACTCTGAAGGAATGGCACCAGGGCGTCTTGGGTTGGATTCTTTGGGTCATGGTTGGGCCCATGCCATCAAAGCCACTGCATGAGACTGGCTAGCCCACAGTCTGGATCCAGGGTGGGAAATGGTATGTCCACTAAGCTCTTGAATTAGAAATGACCTTGGGAGCCTCTAGGGAAAAGTGTATTGTTTTTCCTGTGTCCTTCCTTAAGCACAGGAGAGCAGCTCACAGTGGCAAGTAGGCACATCCCTTTATTTTGGCTAATGATTAGCACACCTGGTTGCCACATAGGGGTGAAGACTACCACCCCAAGATATATATATATATATATATATATACTTGGGCCCCTCCCTTCTCTGAGGTAACACTAGGATCAGTTAGAAATGAGGACAGATGTCTTCACATTTCTGTCACTCTGACACGTGCATGTGAAAATGCTCTCTGAAGGCGGAAGTGGATTGTTCAGTCTCTCTTGCCCTTTCTTCTCTCTTCTGTCTCCTTCAGTCACTCTTTTCTATGAAAGGCTTTCTGAATTTCCTTAAAAAAAAGTAATAAGTTCTTAAAGAACCAAGAATACAAAAATTTCCATAAAAATAGTACTTGATATAGTCGTAATTGTAATTGATTATTGATTTGATTTTCTACTAATAACACTGTTTAAGGTCAGCAAAGTCATAAGCATCATAATTTATTTTTCTCTGCTAAATTCCCAGCAGTGAGAACAATTCATTTACTCATACATTCACTATGTATTTATGTGGAAACTATTATTCCCTTGTTAATAAAAACTGGATTGTAGGCCGGGCGTGGTAGCGCATGCCTTTAATTCCAGCACTTGGGAGGCAGAGGTAGGAGAGTCACCATGAGTTCGAGGCCACTCTAAGAGTACATAGTTAATTCCAGGTCAGCCTGGGCCAGAGTGAGACCCTACCCTGAAGAAACAAAAACAAACAAACAAACAAAAGAACTGGATTGTAAGTACAAGTCACATTTCAGATGTGGCCATTCTATTATTTATTCCCTGAGCACAGGTCTCTTGTCCAGAAAGTCTACTCTGAAGGGTTAACACTCAAAACCTACACCATGTGGTTTTAGAAAAATTCTATTTTGCATATACAAGTGATGCCATTGCTGTAGTCTAGGTGGCAGGGTACAGTTTTAATTAAAACTAGCACAAGGGTAGGCATAATTCTACATCATGATTTTTCCCATTGAAATGAATCCTTACCATGCTGGCCTGTGGAGCTTTTCAACATTCTGGGACCTGGAGTGATTCCCTCAGGTCTGGGTTGGGGGTCTATGCATTAGGAGGTTTTCATTTTTAAAGTGTATGTAGGTGCACGTGGGGGCCAAAGGACAATCTTGGGTGTCATCCTTAGGAATGAGGTCCATCTTTTTCTGGGTCACTTACTGGCCTGGGTCTCACTAATTAGGCTGGAAGGCCAGTGAGGTCCAGGAGTCTTCCTGTCTCCCTCTCCCCAGTGCTGGGATTGCAAGCCTGCGCCACTGCAGCCGACATTTTTATGTGGCTCCTGCAGATCAGCCCTGGGTCTCCACGCTTGTGAGGCAAGCACTTTGCCACCTGAACGATCTCATCAGGCCATATCAGCAGCTCTTTAAAGTTCCCTAAGTTGAAATCTGAATAAGGTTGAAAATCTGAATGAGGTAGGAAATAAACTGAGTTACTTCAAACTTCAGACCAGAGGTTAGGTCCTCAGGTCAAAACATTACAAAGACTCCATCAGTTGGCAGGCGCAGAAAACTGGGGTGCAGAAGACTGCATGAACATTTCAGGGTGCTCACCACAGGTTTTGGGTAGGGCAAAGGATGGCAAGTGGTGCTTGCTGATTCTGACTTCCCACCTTGTAGTCTAGGGAAAGTCACTGACCAGCTCTGGGTCTGTTTCTTCATCTGTTTTAAAAATTCAGTTATTTCGAGGCTGGAGAGATAGCTTAGTGGTTCAATGCTGGCTTGTGAAGTCTATGGATCCCTGTTTGAGGCTGGACTCCCCAGGATCCACGTAAGCCAGATGCACAGGTGGCACATGCATATGGAGTTGCAGTAGCTGGAGACCCTGGCATGCCCATTCTCTCTATATCTGCCTCTTTCTTTCTCTGTCTGTCACTATCAAATAAATAAGTAAAATAAAACAAAACATATTTTTAAAAAATCAGTGAGGGCTGGAGGGATGGCTTAGTGGTTAATGTGTTTGCCTGTGAAGCCGAAAGACCCAGGTTCAATTCCCCAGGACCCACGTTAGCCAGATGCACAAGGGGGCGCACATGTCTGGAGTTTGTTTGCAGTGGCTGGAGGCCCTGGTGTGCCCATTCTCTCTCTCTCTCCCTCTTTCTCTGTCAAATAAATAAATAATTTATAAAAAAAAATTCAGTGATTTCTGGCATGGGTGTTCATGGGGCTTTTGTGAATATTTACTGAGGCAATGGATGTGACTATGCCAATGAGAGAACCATGCATTGTCAAAGACCCTCCTCGATCACTGAGAGAATAGTCGCACTTTGCTTCCTGTGGTGTTCAATCACATCTCCATCCATCCATCAGTAACCCTAACCAGGATTTGTCCAAGGTCATGGAAGGGCATACTAAGACCTTGAGCCCACCTGCCATGGAAGGAGCATCACAGACAGGTCGTGGGCTTAGGGAGGGCAGATAGGCTCTCTCTTCTGCTTTCTACTCACACCTCACCCACTGCAGTCTGGTGCTCCTGTGTCCGGATTGTCACTCTATGTCTTTTTTGATCTTTTCATATGGTACCAGGGCATTTTACTTCTCACCAGAAAAGGTTCTGTCGGTGATGGGAGACAGTGAAGGGATGATTTGCCTCTGTTGAGAGACTGACTTGATCACTTCTTCTTCTTTTTCTTCTTCTTCTTCTTCTTTTTGGTGTTAGGGCTTTTTTGTCTAAAAGAAGAGGAAAAAAACTAGTTATCACAAAGGCAATGATGTAACTGGTTGTCATTTCTTTGAGAAATGGCATAGCACGAAATTAATTTTTTTTTCTGCTGCTGCAAATGCCAGCCCAGCTGGCTCATAAGCTCCAGGAGTCTCCTGTTTATTCCTCCCACTGTCGCCAGCACATTGGAAGTATGGACCTGGTGCTGCTTGTGTCCAGCTTTACGTGGGTTCTGAGAATAGAACCCAAACTCCAGTCATCAGGCTTGCATAGCAAGCACTTTTAAAAAATATTCTATTTTGGGCTGGAGGGATGGCTTAACAGGTAAGGCATTTGCCTGCAAAGCCAAATAACTCAGGTTTGATTCCCCAGGACCCACATTAGCCAGATGCAAAAGGTGGCACATATGTCTGAAGTTCGTTTGCAGTGGCAGGAGGTCCTGGCATGCCCATTCTCTCTCTCCCTCCCTCTTTCTCTGTCAAATAAATAAATATTAAAAATATTCTATTTTGATTTATTTATTAGAGAGAGAGAGAGAGAGAGAATGGGTGGTCCAGGGCCTCTAGCCATTGCAAACAAACTCTAGATGCATGCGCCACAGCTAAGCCATCTCTCCAGCCCCCCAATTAAATTTTTTTCTTGCTTTTTGGTTTTTCGAGATAGGGTTTCACTCTAGCCCAGGCTGGCCTGGAATTCACTATGTAGTCACAGGGTGGCCTTGAACACATAGCAGTCCTCCTACCTCTGTCTCCCAAGTGCTGGGATTAAAGGCATATGCCACCATGCCCAGCTCCAAATTAAAATTTTTAAAGGGCCTATCCTAGTTGGAGGTGAGGAAGGACCCTTATTGAGAAATCCCTTCCCAGCTACCGGTACTCTAGAGGTACTTGGCTCTACATGCACGGAGTGGCAGAACGTGGAGCAAGGACTCCAAGGAGTTGATCCCGCCTTCATTGTATATGTGGACACAGCAGCTCTGAGTTGAGGATTTCTGGCTCATACCTACCCTGGGGCGGAATACAGCCGTTTGGCAGATGATCTAGGTCTCGGGTAAGTGAGGATGCTAGATGACGCTAAAAACAGACACAAAGAGAAAAATCAGAATTCCTGCCACGGAACCCTGTCATGGGAGGACTTGTAGCCAGGGATGTGAGGGGAGTGGGATGGGATCCAGGAGAGCTTTGAGGGACCCCTGCAGAGAAGAGGTTGGGGAAGTAAAGGGAAGGTATGATGTTCCAGGGGGTCCAGGGCCATTACGGTGGTTTCTTCAAGATTGTACGTGCCTGAAACAGGCAGAGAGGTCAGCAGAGACAGGGAGAAGCTCGTGGTGGTCACCTTCAAGTGGCTAAAAGAACCAAACACAGAGATTCACATGAGAGCTGTGGGCAGAGCCCTGTGGAGGAGCCCAGGAGAAGCACTTCTCACCCATCTTTGCTACTCACAATCTGGGTGACCTTGAGCAAGTCATTTTCCATTTGGGGTTATTAGACTCTTTATTACTGAACAGGGGAGTATTATAAACAGCAGGGTTCTAACTCACAGTTTTGGGCTGAGTTTGTTTGCAGATCCCGCTGAGGCCGTAACCATTCGACACCTTTGAGCAAGGTGAACCTTAACACAGCGTGGTCACCTGGGAGGGAACAAGAGGACATTAAAGACCTGTCATGGCACCTGACAACACAAACCTTCCTGAGGGAGAAAGCCCTTGTCTAACACTCTCTGGTTATAGGGTGTAAATGCTGGAACCCTATCTAAACCTTTCATCTGCCTCTTTCCTTCCTTTCTTCCTTTCTTCCTTTCTTTCATTTCTCAAGATAGAGTCTCACTTTAGCCCAAGCTGATCTGGAATTCACTATGTAGTTTCAGGGTGGCTTTGAACTCACGGTGATCCTCCTACCTCTGCTAGAATTAAAGGCATGTGCCACCATGCCTGGCTCTTTATTTATTTATATGTAAGGAGAGAGAGAGAGAGAGAGAGAGGAGATAGACAGAGAGAGAAGGGACCTGCCAGGGCCTCTTGTCACTGTAAACGGAACTACAGATGCATGTGCCCCCTTGTGCATCTGGCTTACGTGGGTACTGGGGAATTGAACCTGGGTCCTTTGGCTTTGCAGACAAGTGCCTTAATAGCTAAGCCATCCTCCAGCCCACTTCTTTCTTCTTTTATTCTTACTATTCCTTTGCTTAGGCCTCTCACTTAGGGGACATTTTCCCCCGTGTACTGAAGAGGTTTCTGGTTTGGAGATGTTGATAGGATACCTCACATGGCACAGGCAAGGACGTTGAGTCACATTCTCTGTCCACTGGGCAACTTCAGCCAGTGGGGGTAGGCAATGCTTCCTACTGACGTGAGTCTGTCTCAGAGGGGCAGGAGCTAGGTTTATGGCCAGCCAGAGCTGCTTCCCCCACTGCCCACACGGGCCTAGTCTTCTAGGGCCAGTGTTTGCATTCTAAAAAGGGATGTGATGCTTGTATCACAGGGGAGCAGGAGCTGGCATCCAGGAACATGGACACTGGTACAGTACAGTATAGGTGTGGGCTCTACGGAGAGATGTTCTGCTCCATCGAGGGGCAGCTCGTTGCTGTTTTCAGTGCCTCTGCATTTTGCTCTGATGCTCACCTCTTATCTTCCATTTGCAGAACCTTCCACTGAGCGATGCTCAGTCTTATCTTCCACAGGTCACGACCCTCTCTACTTACTTCCCTTTCATTCAAGTCACCATTGCTGAAGTCCACAGCTCAGCTATATCTCAGTCCTGGGAAAAGTACTCATTCGGCTTAATGGCTTTGTGCCAAGAAAATGTGTGTATATGTAGCAATATTTACTTATGTATTTTTTGGTGTGTGGCGGGGAGATAGAATATGGCTATGTGTGGTGTGGTGTGTAATGTGTGTAGTGTATGCACATGTGTGCACAGCTTCCATTTTCACTACCCCAGCCATTCTCCAGTCCCATCTCCACCTACCACCACCCACCCCCATGCCCTGGCAGGACTGAGGTTACAGTTGTGCATGGCCATGCCCAGCTATTTCCCTGGGTGCTAAAGAATCAAAATCAAAGGTGGTCTCAGCCTTTCTCAGTACCTCATGCTTGTTCAGTGGGCATTTTTAACTACTGATTCATCCCCCCAGCTACTTATAATTTTAATATAGTAATAATCTGTGAATCTAGATTAATAATAATGTATGAATATAGATAATAATAACAACATATAATTCATTCATCATCACCCAGAAATAACCCTATGGATATTCCTGTTTTTATTTCTAAGTTGCTTCTTATGTTTTCATAAAATTGTATGTATATATATGAAGGTATCACCATGTACCTAGTTTTCAGATTTTATTTATTTATTTATTTTTGGTTTCTTGAGGTAGGGTCTCACTCTAGCTCAGGCTGATCTGGAATTCACTATGTAGTCTCAGGGTAGCCTTGAACTTACAGCTATCCTCCTACCTCTGCCTCCTGAGTGCTGGAATTAAAGGCATGTGCCACAACACCTGGCTGTAGTTATTTTTTAAAAAAATATTTATTTATTTGTGAGAGAGAAAGAGAGAGAGAGAGAGAGAGAGAGAGAGAGAGAAAGAGAGGGAGAATGGGCACACTAGGGCCTCCAGCCAATGCAAATAAACTCCAGACACATGTGCCACCTTGTGCATCTGGCTTATGTGGATTCTGGGGAGTTGAACTTGGGTCCTTAGTCTTCATAGGCAAGTACCTTAACTGCTGAGCTATCTCTCCAGCCCCTAGTTATTATCATTATTATTATTGTTTTTAGTTAACTCTGTAAACACTTTTCAAATGATGAGATTTATATGGTAATAACTACATCAAGGAATCTCCTGAACAGCAGCCAAGCAGGTCACCATTGCCAGGTACCCACCATGTGGACACACCCACAGACATCTAGGGTGCCCCTTCTGGAGAGCAGTACCTGGGGAAACACGCTCTGGTTCTCAATGACAATGGGAGATGAAAGACCCTGAGCGCCCCTAGTTCTCCGAAGGCCAAATTAAGGCACTGCCTGCTGACTGTTCCCGCCACTACCCACTGTGTCCTTGAGGTCTTTCTTGGAACTTTGCTTTTCCTTCATAGATCTCAGTGGCTGCCAAAGGGGGCTGTGGGTCCTGGCAGATCTTACCTCCACTCCAAGGCGGGCACTTATATGCCGATTTAGGAGGACTTCTTTTATCCTTGGTCTTTTTCCCCATGTGCTCTAAGTAACAGTGAGTTACCTTCCAGGTACAAAATCTGTGGGAAGAATTGCTTCTGGTAACAAAGAGTCATGCCCCTTGGGATTCCAGGCACCAGCCACCAGCTTTGCACTAAGTAATTTCTTGTCTTGGGGATTTGAAAAGGTGGTGAATAATTGGTAAGCCTGGGGAGAAGCACTTCATTCACTTGATCCAAGCGAGTGCGGGAAGAGGAGGAGGGTGGAACAGACCAGCATTCTGGTTGCCATTCTCACTGTGCCTCCTGTTTCCTACTTCCACGAGGGAGGGAGCTCAATGAGCAGGATGAGGACAACCACCTTAGTCCTCCACAAAACTGGAGTAGCCAGGCATGGTGGCGCATGCCTTTACTCCCAGCACTTGGGAGGACTATATAGCGAATTCCAGGTCAACCTGAGTTAGGGCTAGACCCTATCCTGAAAAAACCCCAAAACCAAAAAGCAAAACTGGAAGCTATGGAACACAGGACTAGGGAAAGAGTCAGAAAACTGTCCTCTGCCTTGGCAGTTGGCAGGTAAGGGGACACAGGTACCTTTTCCAGAAGTACATAATGACAGGGAAGACAGACATGATAGCCCCATGGAAGATGGTTCGGTCCAGGTGACCCTCTGTAATAGCAGCAAGGATGACATCCTTCTGAGACTCAGAGATGTTCACCTGCCCACAGGGGGTGAGAGCCTGTCACTGTTAGGAGCTCCAGGAAAAGTAGATGACCCCTTCTGACCACCCTCCACAGGACCCTCAAGACCACCTCCTCTCCTGAAGTCAATGTTTGTCATAGGCTTGCCGGGCAAAGGGTCGCTAATTGGCCCAGGCTTAGAAGGTACCTGGCAATCTGCTTTCCAGGATTTTCTGGGGGAGCAGACCAAAGGGTGGAAGACCTCTTACCCTCAGCTTTGGAGGAATGTCAGAAACCAGGAAGAGCTTCAGGATGATGTTGAGTTTGGACCGCAGTAGTATGATATCATTCTCATTGAATGCTTTTTTGACCTGTAGAATGTGAGCTGAACTCACCAGATCATTAAATCTAAAAAGGAGGCAACATATAAGAAATCAACAAGGAGAAGGTAAGCGCAGGGGCTGTGTAGGGATGACTGGCTCAGACCTATTCCTGGCATGAGAAAGGCAGGGTCAGTCTGAACCAGGTTATGACATTCATTCGCCCATTAGGAAAAACTGGAGTACAAACCACATATCATACTAGGCCAGCCAAGCACTCCTTCAAGTGCTTTTCTTTCTCACAAACCCCTCGATCCTATTGTCCTTTCTGTACTCAGATGAATCCTACCATTTGTTTCACCTACGAAAACTTGAAGGGCTGTCTTGCCCTCTCCTCTTCTGTATGAGCAGGAGACCAGCCCTGAGGCAGGGATGGGATCTTATGTAGAACCCTTTAAGTCATGGCAGGCTTAGCCCTCATCCCAGTGGAATGGGAAGCCACCAGAGCATCTTAGGCAGGAGAAGAGCGTACTTGGTTTTATGTTCTGTAGAGGTTTCTCTGGTTATTGTTCAGAGAGTAGCTTGTAGAGAGCAGGCAAGGAAGCAGAGAGGGAGGGGATGTGAATTGTGTGTCAGCAGAGGAGCTGCGCACGGAGAGCTGCCTCTCTGCTCCCCACGGCAGCTTCCCTTCTCACTCCTTGTGATCTGCTTAACCCCACCCATCCTTCCAAGATCAACCTGTCTCTTGGCTCCAGGACCAAGACATCATGCCTGAGGACCCAGGGATGTTTAATTGCATATACTGTGCCTGACTGTGTCTCACATCTGCCATCCAAAGACACATCCCCTGCTTTCATTTGTATTTTGTCTGCCATCCTCATTAGCTTGTAGGATCCTAGAAAGAACATGTCTTTTTTTTTTTTTTTGCTAAAAAATAATATTTATTTGAGAAAGATGGGAGAGAGAGAATGGGCACACCAGGGCCTCTAGCTATTGCAAACGAACTCCAGACACATGCACCACCCTGTGCATCTGGCTTACATAGGTACTGGGGATTCGAACATGAGTCCTAAGGCTTTGTAGGCAAGTGCCTTAACTGCTAAGCTGTCTCTGCAGTCCAATGTCTCTGCAGTCCAATGTCTCTGCAGTCCAATGTCTTGTTTTTTGAATTTAGAATGCCAAACCATGTGTTCAGTCAAGAAGGAGCAATCACTAAACATTGTGGCACTGAGATAAATCCTCCTTGGGGAGCAGTGGAGATCTCTTCACAAACTCCACTAATGGGAGGAACAAGCCACTGCATCACAACATTCAGAACTCCAGAATATGAAAAGTCTTTAGGACCCTTTTAAAAAAAAACTAGAGAGATGGTTCAGCAGTTAAGGCACTTGCCAGCAATGACTAACAACCAGGTTCAGTTCTCCAGTACCCACATAAAGCCAGATGCACAAAGAGGTACATGCATCTGGGTTTGTTTGCAGAAGCTGGAGGCCTTGACATGCCCTCTCTCTCTCTCTCTCTCTCTTTCTCTGCTTGCAAATAAAGAAATGAAAAGTATTTTAGGGCTGTAGACATGACTTAGTACTTAAAGCATTTGCCTGCAGAGTGTAAAGACTCAGGTTCAGCCGGGCATGGTGGCGTACGTACAGCACTCAGGAGGCAGAGGTAGGAGGTAGGAGGATTGTTGTGAGTTCGAGGCCACCCTGAGAATGCCGAGTGAATTCCAGGTCATCCTAAGCTAAAGTAAAACCCTACTTCGGAAAACCAAAGGAAAAAAAAAGAAAGAAAAAGAACAAAAGGACTCAGGTTCAATTGCCCCTACGTGATCCAGCAACACAAGGTGGGACATGCATCTGGAGTTCATTTGCAGTGGCGAGAGGTCCTGGCGCACCCATTCTCTCTCTTAAGTAAATAAATTAAAATATGATTTTTTTTAAAGAAAGTAGAAAATTGACAGAAGCAAGTGAGATTTCCAGGAGATTCCCCTTTGGCAGAGTGGAAATCACTGCTCTCTTATGCATCAAGCCCTCTTGTTGGGAAGTTTTAAAGATGAAAAGCCACGAAAGGAAGGCAAGGTAGGAAACTTACTTCTCCATTTCAGAAAAGAAATACATGTCATTAATTGCAAAGTTGACAGTGATGATCCTATGGCCAAATATCCGGCGTTTTACAAGGATTATTTCTCCATTTTCCTGCTCTGTGCTCCGGGTACTTGTAGACATTGGAGTGTGACGTCCTGATGTAGTGGGTGATGTGGAGAAATCTAAGACAGATAGAAGAAGGAATTACAATCTGGTTTGGTCAGGCCACACTTAAGCCTGAAGCCTTCCACTGGGCAAGACTACTGTGGACTCACCCTTTGCACCCATAGAAAGGGTCCTATCTTTGGGTGTAGCACTTTACTTACACTTAAGTGACTATTGGAAAAGGTGGCATGACAACACTCATGTAAAAAAAAATCACCTGAGCGCTGAGGATGTTTTAATAATGCTTGTCTAATAAGAACAACATTGCAGCTGGAGTTATGCTGATCCCTAAGGCTTTCTGCAGAGACTTGGAAACTGAATTTTCAGATATGACCTTCCAAATGGAGGGTTTTTCCCCCACAATCTTCTTGAGATGTTTTTTGAAAAGGAAATAGAGGGCTGGAAAGATGGCTTTGTGGTTAGGGCGCTTGCCTGTGAAGCCTAAGGACTCATGTTTGACTCTCTAGGTCCCACATAGCCAGATGCAGTGACGCAAGCACGCAGTGTTGCACACGCACACAAGAGGGCGCACACATCTGGAGTTTGTTCACAGTGCCTGAAGGCCCTGGTGCGCCTTTCTCTTTCTCTCCTTCTCTGCCTCTTTCTCTGTCAAAATAAATCATCAAATATTTTTTTTTAAAGGAAATGGAAAAGAAAATGCCTTTTTCAGTTATGTGCCAGCTGTCATGATTTTGGATCCATTGTCTCACTGGTTGTCTACCACCAGGTGTGAGGGGAAGCCCAATTTTCTGCAATAAGATAGGATGGGGTAGATTTGGTGGATTAAAAAAGAACTCACTGGGGCTGGAGAGATGGCTTAGCAGTTAAGGCATTTGCCTGCGAAGCCTAAGGACCCCAGTTCAATTCTCCAGGTCCCACATTAGCCAGATGCACAAAGGGGCTCATTTGTCTGGAATTCATTTGCAGTGGCTAGAGGCCCTGGCGTGCCCATTCTCATGTTCTCTTTCTCTCCCTCCCTCTCTCTGTCTCTAATAAATAAATTTTTTTTAAAAACCTTAAAAAAAAAACACTTCTTTAAAAAAGAGAGAACTCATTGGTCACTTGTTATAAGAAGGGTAAGGGGAAAGAAGGATCCCACAAGGGTCCTTGTCTGCTATATCTAATTATATTAATCTGAATGACTTAGACAACAATTGATCACAGTTTTGGAAGCTGGAAGATCAGGGCAGACATAATGTCTTAAGAGGACTGTCTTCTGGCTGGCAGACAACTTTCCTTCTTATTGTATCTGTACATATCAGGGAAAAGCAGAGCAAGCTCATTGTGTCTTTTCTATTGGCACCCGCATAGCCTAATCTAACACTATTCCACTGGGTTTCACCATGCAAATTTAGAGAGGAAATGACTTTAATTCGTGATAGTTTTTAGAAGTTAAAGCAAAGGACATGATTACACAGAACTTCAAGCACGTGACCAGTACCTTGGGACAGAACCGCAAGCATCAGTGACTAGTGGACCAGGGTAAGTAAAAGACTCATTGAGGCCAGAAACAGCCCAGCCCACATTCTCACATATCCAAGGCCAGTGGGGAATGATACACTATCAGCTGCCTAGAAACTTTGAAATAACTTCAAATCTCTCATCTGAACTTGTCATCTTTCTAGAACATTCGTCCTTCCAGTATTTATTCAGTATGTATTTAGAATCCATCCAATTGGTAAAAAAAAAAAAAAAAAAAAAGCAAGAGCTTGCTGAAGTTCAATTTGGACCCATTGACTTCAGGGGAGAGACCTTCCAAGGGCAGTGTGGACACCAGCTCCCTAGTGGAGGAAACACTTGTTTGGGCTTTTGTGCTGTGGTACAATTTGATGTCAAAATTCCATCAGGACTTTACCCTTTCATAAGGCAGTAATAACAAATGTTGTCAAGGGAATTACATTTTTTTCCAGATGACTAGGTGATACAGCAGACGAATCGCTTTTGCTTTTAAGAGGAGTAAAGTGCGCTGCATTGCAGGCAGTTGTTGGTCAACCCTCATCTGCTAACGTAAGCCAGGCTGTTTACATAAGTCTGTAACTACTGCTGGGCTTTATATGGTCAGGCAGAGATAAAGGTCTTTTCTGTCATATAAGAGTGTAGTTTTAGCCGGGCGTGATGGTGCACGCCTCTAATCCCAGCACTCAGGAGGCAGAGGTAGGAAGATCGCGAGAGTTCAGGGCCATCCTGAGACTACATAGTTAATTCCAGGTCAGTCTGGCTAGAGTGAGACCCTACCTCGAAAAACCAAAAAAAAAAAAAAGAGTGTAGTTTTGATACTGCTCATTCATGGCTGATTCAGGGAGTCATGTAAGGCTAAGTTGGAAAAACAACACACACAGAAAAAAGCCGAAGCATAAAAGTGTGTTAAAGAAACGGTAGGAAGCTGAAGTAGAAAAGAGGCACAGATTAATAGAGAGAGCATCGAAGGTTTGGGGTAAGATTTGGAATGTGTGTCAGAAAAACAAAGCAGGTATTTTATTGATGGTTTTGATTGGGAGATTTCCAAGGAAATCTGTCCATAGGGCTTCCTGCTTGAGAAGGTTTGAGAACAGTCAGGGGCTAAGTCTGAAAACTTAACAGCTGGGGAAAGGAACCAAGAATATCTCCTACTAAAGATGACTCAACTTCTACCATTACCTTTAGTAATTAAATGCTTGGTAGTATAAATCCAGTGAGAAACTTTATACAGACATAGGTAGGTGTTTTCAAATGCAAATTTAACTAGGTTTGGAATTTTAAAGGTAAAATGTAAAGATAAGTGAATTTCTTGTGTTTTTTTTTTTCAGTTATTTGAAAGAGAGAGAAAGTATGTGTGTGTGAGTGGGTTGCCAAGGCCTCTTGCCAGTGCAAATAAACTCCAGACTCATGTGTCTAACACTTTGTGCATCTGGCGTTACATGGGTGCTAGGGAATTGAACCTGGGTCAGCAGATCTTGCAAGCAAGTGCCTTTAACCTCTCTCTGAGCTGTCTCCCAAACTCCTTACTTTTTAATTTTAAAAAAGTAGAAGGTAGAGCCTGGTGTGGTGGCATACACCTTTAATCCCAACACTGGGGAGGCAGAGGTAGGAGGATCACTGTGAGTTTGAGGCTACCTTGAGACTACATAGTGAATTCTAGGTCAATCTGGACTAGAGTGACACCTTACCTCGAAAAACAAACAACAACAACAAAAACCAAAAACCAAAAACCAAAAAACTAGACCCATCACTCAGGTAGGAGAATCACTGTGAGTTCAAGGCCAGTCTGAAGCTACATAATGAATTCCAGGTCAGCCTAGGCTTGAGAGAGACCCTACACCTTGAAAAATAAAACTAAGAAACAAAACACAAGAAACTAGACATGATGAACTGTTGTGTGTACTTAAGTCTGGATAAAGTATAAGCCAAACTGAACCCTGGGCACTGGAACATAACTCTGTCTGCTCCCCTCCTCCAACACGGCTTCAGGGCCAGCCAGCCATGCCCAGTAAGAAGCAACTCCCCTTACGCTCCTGGAGGTATTTCAGGATCTGGGGCCTCCAGGATCACGCCTTTAACCCAGCCTTCCTTAACCAGCTCTTGACTTTCTATTACAGAACATGACAGCAATCAAAGCAACGCAGCCTTTTCACCTCTGTAAAAGCAAAAACCACTTCAATAGAGAAAGGGTTGGAAAGTGAATTTCTGGGGAAAGAAATGCACAGCCTGGCCTTGGCATTGTGGTGCCCATTCTAAACCACCAATTAAATAGCCTGGTAGTTTCTTAAAGAGTTAACATACATTTATCACATGACCCAGGAAATCTGTTCTTAGGTAATTTACCCAAGGGAAACAGCATCTGTCCACACAAACACTTGTGTGAGAATATTCATGGCAGATTTATTCATAATAGACCAAAACTAGAAACAACAAAAATTTCTATGTATTAGAGAATGGATAAGCAAATTATAGGATGGTTCAACTCAATGCCACTCATCCATATCAAAAGTGATGAACTATGAGTACATTAGTGTAGATGAGTCAAAAGCATTATACTATGTAACAAAAGTTAGTCACAAAAATTACTGCATACTGCATGATTCTGTTTGCACGCACTTTTAGAAAAGACTCACCTGTAGCAGCAGAGAGTAGAGAAATGGGTGCCAGACCAGAAAGGGAAAGAAGGAAGACTAAGTAGGAAGTACGCAGGAATTTATTTGTAATGCTGGAAACAGTCAGTGTCCTGGCTGTGAGGGAAGTTGTATTCACCCAAATGCATTCCATTTCATATTTAAAAAAGCAACTTTTAATGTAGTAAATTACAGCCTAAAACATGACTTTAGGCTGAGCATAGTGGCGCATGCCTTTAATCCCAGCACTCGGGAGGCAGAGTAGGAGGATTGCCGTGAATTTGAGGCCACCCTGAGACTCCATAGTGAATTTCAGGTCAGCCTGGGCTACATCAAAATCCTACCTTGATAAACCAAAAAAAAAAATAAATGTGACCTTAAAAAGTAGTCTAGGGGGCTGGAGAGATGGCTTAGCAGTTAAGCGCTTGCCTGTGAAGCCTAAGGACCCCGGTTCGAGGCTCGATTCCCCAGGACCCACCTTCGCCAGATGCACAAGGGGGCGCACGTGTCTGGAGTTTGTTTGCAGTGGCTGGAGGCCCTGGCGCGCCCATTCTCTCCCTCCCTCTCCCTCTCTCTCTTTTGCTCTGTGTCTGTCGCTCTCAAATAGATAAATTTAAAAAAAAAGAAATTATCAAAAAATAAAAAGTAGTCTAGGGCTGGGGAGATGGCTCAGTGAGTAAAGTATTTGCTGTGTAAGCTTCAAGACTGGGGTTCGGATCCCCAGCACGTACATAAAGCTGGATACAGTAGCCCTCCTATGTTAGAGGCCAGCCAGCCTGACATTTGCAGCGGTGGACGACAGAGAGACCTTGCCTCAAACAAGGTGGAAGGTGAGGACAGGTACTGAGAGGCGTCCTCAGACTTCCACATAAGTGTTGTGGCATGCGCTTGCCCTCACACAAACACACACAAAGATCATCCAATTTAAAAAATTTAAATTTAAAAAATTTAAAAATTTAAATTTAAAAAATCGTAGTCTAGGGGCTGAGCAGGTAGCTTAGTGGATCACATGTTTGCCACAGACACTTGGGTATCTAAGTTCAGATCCTCATCACCCACATAAAACCAGGCACTAGAGTGTTAGTGTCTGTAATTCCAGTGAGCCTGACGCTGCTCCCTGTGTTTTATTGAGAAGAATCGTGTACACACATACAAATATGGTGGTGTGAACACCTGAATACCCACCACCACCATCCAGACCAAGAAGCCGGCAATTACGTAATCCCTGTTGTTGCCATGCGCTCCTGCTAAGCAAACACACCGCACCTGACACACGCGTGACCTCCACCTTGCACGCAAGTGTTTATTTTCTCATCTTTTAAATTGTTCTTGTGTCCTCATACTCTCCCTAGAGTAAGTTCTGACTCAAACACATCTTTGATTCCCATTAAAATTGTTCCTCATCTTACTGATTTTTTTTGGGGGGGGCATAGTTTGTTGTTGATGACATTATTGTTATTATTATTTGACCCAAGTAACATAAGTAACCAGAAGAGAACTTCTACTTTGCTTTTTTTTAAAATTTTTATTTGGCATAAAGAGACAAAGAGAGAAAGGGCATGCCAGAGCCTCCAGCCACTGCAAACAAACTCCAGACACACGTGCCACCTTGTACATATGGCTTACCTGGGACCTGGAGAATCAAACATGGGTCTTTAGGCTTCATAGCCAAGTGCCTGAACTGCTAAGCCATCTCTCCAGCCCCTGAGGAGAACTTCTGAGGCTCTCCTTCCTGAAATGTGTGGTCCCCTTCCTCCCCTGTGCACACAGGTTCTTGTCCCAGTGAGTTGCCTGTGTTGATCCTAAGTGTCTGTCCCTCTTGTCTGCATAAGGGCATTAATCAGGCTAGTTTTGATTATTCTCTGACACCACTTATGTGTCTTTCTGATTAAATGTTCAATCAGAACCAACTATCACGTTGTATCTCTCAAATTAATGATTGAATTCTCCTTCATCCTATATTCCCTTCCAATTATCTGGCACATTTGTCTGTTTTTCTTTTGAACGACAATTTAAGGCATTTTCCATATATTATGTTGATATCAGTGTACGTATGTAGTGAATGTTATAGCAACTCACAGTTCATCAAGAGAGACATGATTTTCCACTGCCAATCTCAGTTTCTCATCAGTCTAATTGGCCTGGATTCAGCCTCTGAATTACACCACCTTCTGTCTTATTTTAAGGTTCAGTTCCACGCATACCTAGAATTCTCTTTCCTTCTCCTTCAGTGCCCAATTTGCTCTTTCTTGAAAACTCAACACTTTGTCATTGTCTAGGAGAACTGTTCCTTGCCTCCTACCCCTACCAACAAAGGTTGGCTTATAATTATCGTCAAATTTTCTCCTCATAATTTTGTAATAACAATTGCATTGGTTACTTTTTCTTGTTGCTGTGATTAGAAACCTGACAAGAGACAATTTAGGAGAGGAAAGACAAAGCCGGGCGTGGTGGCGCATGTCTTTAATCCCAGCACTCGGGAGGCAGAGGTAGGAGGATCGTCATGAGTTGGAAGCCACCCTGAGACTCCATAGTGAATTCCAGGTCAGCCTGAGCTAGAGTGAGACCCTACCTCGGAAAACCAAAAAAAAAATAAAGAGGAAAGACCTACTTGGGCTCACAGTTTGAAGAACAGACTCCATCGAGGAGGGGAGGGCACGGTGGCAGACTGGGACTCACATCCTTGTGGAACAGGAAGCAAAGACTGGACAGGAAGTCGGGGGCTGAGCTGTAAAACCTTAAGCCCAACCCCAGTGACCTACTTCCTCTAGAGAGCCTCTGCGATCTTTCCAAACCCAGCACTAGCAGCTGGAGGCCAAGTGTTCAAGCACATGAGACTATGAGGGGCATTTCACATCCAAATCACACCACAACGTACTGGCTAACCCTTTTGTACTGTTGGCCAAGGTAGTTTAAGATGTTAAAGTGCATGACCTCACTTAAGGCTCACCAGAACTCAAGGAGACGGGAATAATTACACTCATTCTACACATGAAGGAACTGAAGTCTCTTTCCCAAGTCATTACACCAGAAAGGGGTAGATGAGCATCAACATCTGTGGCTCGTATTTTTATTTTTTGTATGAAAACTGTAGGTGCTTCAAGATGGACCTACACTGTGTCTCTACTGCTGCAGCCCCCGTGTGGCAAAGTGTATGCCACAGAGGACTCTCAAAAGTGCGGTAAGTGGGCTGGAGAGATGGCTTAGTGGTTAAGCGCTTGCCTGTGAAGCCTAAGGACCCCGGTTCAAGGCTCGGTTCCCCAGGTCCCACGTTAGCCAGATGCACAAGGGGGCGCACGCGTCTGGAGTTCGTTTGCAGAGGCTGGAAGCCCTGGCACGCCCATTCTCCCTCTCTCCCTCTCTCTGTCTTTCTCTCTGTGTCTGTCACTCTCAAATAAATAAATAAATAATTTAAAAAAAAAAGTGTGGTAAGTGCGATGCCCCCTCCTGCCTTCTCATGGGCAGGAGCTCTTCATAATCTTGCCTCCTTCCTTCTCTTAAGCTAAGAAAACCTCTCTGAACTTAAAACAGAAAAGTACAGTGAATAAAGCAACTAATGAATGAAGCAGTTGAAAAAATCCATACAATACATACTTTATGCCCATCAAAAGCAAGGCAGAATAAGGACATAAAATGATGACAAAGATAACAATATTAAAGGAGGCAAGCAAAGATAAGTATGGTATTATATGCATATACACATATGTATGCATATACACACACACATATATATGTACATACATATATATATATATCATATATATGTATTATATATATACATATATATATATCATATACATTTATAAAACCAACAGATAAGGTTAAAAGCATTAATAATGCTTTAGGGATTTTCATTTGTGTTCTATACCTGTACTTTTTCTTACATCTTTATTTATAACATGTATTGATTTTATAAGCAGAGATTTAAAAAGACCAATTTGAACAACATGAGGAAATCACTTTCTAAATTGGCAAGGCCTTACATTTGTCATTTTTTGCACTTAATGGCTCTCTGAAGAGAGCTGCTGTTCAGATAGGCCTGGGCAAGACTCGGCAAATGCAGGCCTGGAGTTCTTGCTCTGTACGTCTGACAAAAAGCAAGGATTTGGTAGCTTCTGGTCTGCGCTCACCCCTGAGATATCAGCAGGACAGGGGAGTACACAGAAGTACTTACTGTCTTTGTTATGCATTTCCATGCAGAGAAAGTCCATAAACTGCTGGCGTGTGTTGGCATTTGTTATATATCGGCGATACTTGCAAAAGCTCTTGATAAAGTTGACAATTTTCCGCCAGCCAGTTTTCTGGGGAAATAAAGAAAGAGGGTGGGGCACTGTCATTAGTATAGCTGTTGTTCTCAGACAATCTACTGTATGCCAGAAATTTGGCATTCGTGATGCTTGAAATCCTGACTCTCATGAGGTATTCCTGAAGCTATTGCTCCAGCTCCTTCTAGCAAAGCCTTTCAACAGTAAGGGACAGCACTTGAGTCAGGGAGAAACACAGAAGAGAGATCTCTGCAACCCACAAAGAAGGAATGATGAAATTTGAAATGTTGAAGAAATACGGAAAGGGGTCGACCCATCTTTAAACATTAATTTTTTTCATACCTTTCTCTGTCTGTGTCTCTCTTCTCTCTGTCTGTGTGTGTCTCTCTCTCGTGTGCAAATAAATAAACAAAATTAATTTTTACAAAAAGGGCTATTGAAGTGGCTTACGGTTAAGACACTTGCTTACAAAACCCAATGACCCTGGTTCAATTCCCCATGTAATGCCAGATGCACAAAGTGATGCATGCATCTGGGTTTTGTTTGCAGTGGCTAGAAGCCCTAGCACATCCATTTTCTCTCTATAAATAAGTAAATAGAAGAAGTTAATTTGAGGGCTGGAAAGATGGTTTAGTGGTTAAGGTGCTTGCCTGCAAAGTCTAAGGACCCAGGTTTGATTCCTCAATACCCACATAAGCCAGATGCAGAAGGTGGCACATGCATCTGGAGTTCATTTATAGTGGCTAGAGGCCTTGGCACACCCATTCTTTCAGTCTATCTCTCTTGGATAAATAAAAAATAAATAAAAAGAAATTAATTAAATTTTTGTCATACATCCACACCCCTCCTCATGTGCATAGTTAAATGCATTTTATGTTTCTTCATTTGTCTTTTAATAGATACCCAGTGGCCATTCTCCAGTTTATTTGTCCCTAGAGAAAAAGACACTTAGAGCCAGAAATAAACTTGCTGATTTGCCTCAGACCACAGAAGGAATGTCAAAGTGAGCATGGCTTTAGATAGGCAATGGGGGTGTTCAAAATCCACCCAAGAGAGAGGTCAGAAACTCTGGGTCTAGAACTGAGCTTCTCTTAGATGTGTAATTTTGGTCAATGTACTTGACCTGTGTCTCCTTATCTCCATGTATAAAACTGAAACAGGGCTGGAGAGATGGCTTAATGGTTAAGCTACTTGCCTGCAAATCCAAAGAACCCAGATTCACTTCTCCAGGACCCACGTAAGCCAGCTGCACAAGGTGGCACATGAATCTAGAGTTCGTTTACAGTGGCTAATGGCCCTGGTGCACCCATTCTCTCACCCTCCCTCTCTGTCTCACTCTTACTGTCTGCCTCTTTCTCTCTCAAATAAATAAGTTAACTATTAGAAAAACCTGAAAAAAAGAAGATTGAAATGACAGCCTTCAGGGTTGTGGTGAGGCTCAATATGTACATATGCCAACCCTAACACAGTGTGCAGCATGCAGTAGGCAGCAAATATATGCTGGTTTTCTTTTATCTAAGAATCACCGGAAGACCTGAAATTAAAACAAAGTATCCTGTTCTGCTGACGTTTTTTCTTTCTCGCACCCTATGAGGGCATTCATGGTGCCTTGACAGAGTTGGTTTATAAACAGACAAAACATAGAAAAGAAAGGAGAAAACAAGCCATCTTCCTGTCTCAAGTATGGAGTGGATGGTTTCTGTCTACAAAGCCTCCCATCCAAAGTTTGCAGTACACATTCTTCTCAGCAGCTCATGGAAACTTCTTTAAATAGATCATATATTAGGATGCAAAGCAAATTTCCACAAATTTAGGAAAATTGTTGTAACTCCTCATATTCTATCTGACCACAATGCAATAAAGCTAGACATCAACAAGAGAAGCAACAGAAAATACACAAACTCCTGGAGAGTGCACAACATGCTATCGAATAATGAATGGATCATTGAAGAGAACAAAAAGAAAGAAAAGTCCTAGAACTGAATGAGAATGAAAGCACCACATATTAGAATGTATGGGGCACCATGAAAGCAGTCCTAAGAGGAAAGTTTATAGCTCTAATTACCTAAATTACAAAAATATAGAGACATCAAATAAATAACAATCCATCTGAAGGCATTGGAAAAAAACAAGAAAAATCCAAACTTAAAAGTACCAGGTGGAAAGAAAGAAATAAAGTCAGGGCAGAAACAAATGAATTAGAGATGAAGAAAACAATTTAAAAAATTTAAGAATTGATGAAACAGAGCTGGGTCTTAAAACACACACACACACACACACACACACGCACACGACTGATAAACCTCTAGACCAAACTGACCAAAAGGAAGAAAGAGAAGATCCTCATCAACAAAGTTAGAGATGAAAAGCGGAGATATTATGACAGATACCCATGAAAATGGGAGAGTCATAGGGACATATATCAAACACCTATTTTTCTATCAAACTGGGAAATCTGGAAGAAATGGATGAATTCCTGAACCAATCTGATCTACCAAAGTTAAACCCAGAACAGATAATTAATCTAAAAAGAGCCATAACTTCATAGCAGGAAAAAAAAAAAAAAAGATCCAGGCCCAGATGGATTCCCTGCTGAATTCTACCAAACTGAAGAACTGAGACTTCTGCTTCTCCAGCTCTTTCCAAAACTGAAAAAGAGGAAGTGCTCCCTGATTCCTCCCCGGCAGCCAGCACCTCCAGGGAGATGGCGGCAAGCAGGACGGGGCCCCAGCTCACCAAAGCAGGAGAGCAGAAGCTCAACACTAAAGGAGACTTCCTATAACGTGCCTTCAAGGCTCAGGGAACATTGCAGAAGAGGGGACAGAAAGTTGACTGTAAGAGGCACAAGGGTGGAAAGCTGTACTGGGAGACACTGTCCCCACAGGAACTGACTGGTGTTGGTGACCCAGTAGGAAGGGTTCCCAGTGGAGTGCGGCAGGTGGATGTAAGAGGATAAGCTACCCACTGGCAATATGTTCATATTTCCCAGTAAACGTCATTATAAAACATACTAAACTATACTCCAGAACAACCGCTACACCCGAGAGGTAATTTTTCGGTGATAAGCCGCATTCGTATTTATGTTTTGTCCGGCTGATGAGGTGTGGACAGTGGCTGTCTCGTCAGCACCCTCTTGCTTCACCTTCTCACTCACTGACCTGGGTTTCCTGTAGGTAGGCTGCCTTTGAAGGCTTCCTACTGGCAGATGAAAATTCACTTTCCATCTCTACAGGCCGTGCTGGGAACATGTCCTGGTAATCTTTAAACCTGCCAGAAGGGAGACCAAGAATATGAGAGAATGGAAAACGGTGTCACTGAAAACATAACAATTCAAAGGCAGGAGGGGGACTGGAGAGATGGCTCAGCGGTTTGGATTCAATTCCCCAGTACCCACTTAAAGCCAGTTGCATGAGTGGCACATGGAGTCTGCAGTGGCTAGAGGCCCTGGCACACCCGTCCTCTTTCTGCTGGGTGTGGTGGCACATGCCTTTAGACTCATCACTCAGGAGGCTGAGGTAGGAAGATCACTGTGAGTTCAAGGACAACCTAAGACTACCTATGAATTGCAAGAGCAGGACCCTACCTTAAAAGGAAAAAAAAAAAAAAGGCAGGAGGCAGGAGGCAGTTGCATCAAGCCTGCAGAATGGGGAAATGCTCAAAAGAGCCCTTCTTGCCATCCCAGCTCTTTCCTAACGTCACCCTGCCCTTCCTGACCAATACTCTATTGTTCTTCCTCCAGGCAAAGGGACAGACTGTGTTTGTGGCTTTTTCCTTTGTTGGGGGGGCTCTGGCAATGAACTATGAGAATGATTATGACACCTTTGCTTAACGTGGCTTTCAAAAGCCACCATGCAACTCCAGAAGGAACCCATGCATTAACTAGGGCATACTCACCATTTCTCTTCCAAAGATTTCATGACGAACCCTTGGAGCATGAGCAGTGTGGTTGTGTTTATGTGATGCATGTGAGCGATTTCTTTGACAATAGGGGCATTGCACTGCAGAATTTCTTCTAAAAAATGCAAGAAATAGAGAGAGAGAAGATGGCTGTTGTCCTTGTCTGTTTCAGCTGTGTCTGCTGGCTCTTTTCATTTGCGAGTCTCACAGCCTCCTATTCTCTCTCCCTCCTTCCCCAATGTGAAAATCTTCAAAGCATATTTGGAATGTAAAGGCGAGTGCATTTGTAGATAAAACGCTATCCTATTTTAGTTCATTCAAATTTCAAAGATGAGAGTTTCAGGGGCAACAAAAACGTAAAGGACCTATTTTTGTAGCTAGCATGAAGTTTTCAGTTTGGGGAGAATGAAGGATTAAAATTAAATTGCTGTGCACAAAAGGGGAATCCAAGCTTACGAACAGCTAGGCTAAGGGCAATCTGGTATTCACTGTGCTCAGAGACTGCCATGTTCATTAATGAGACTTGGAAATGCATCAGAGGTAAAAACCGGGCACTTCTCTTTTCTCTTCTGACTCATTCAAAATTCTGTAGAGAACTCAATGAAAGACTCAGAGACTAGACTGACGCCATGACAGGCTTCAACAGGGTGCTTCCCTGACTAGGCCTAAGTTGCAAGCCAAAGCCAGCCCCTAGACAGGCCCAGGACCTGCATGAGACTTGCCCAAGGCCTGTCCTTCCTACCTCTTTTCCCCAGCAAATCAGGAGCATACAAATGTTACTGTTCCCTGCTTAATGAAGGTTACCTAACCTGCCTGAAATTTCCCTAGCCCCTGCCCACCAGTTTTGACGGCCAATACCCTAAGCCAATCAGAAGAGTATAAATACAAATTGCTACTTGAATCAACCAATCATGTACCCATCTCCTTCTTCTTTGTTCAGATCCCTATAACAACCCTACCCTCCTACTACTTTTGTATGGATCCACTGCATTGGTGAAGTCAAGAGTCCGATTTTAAGTCCGAAATAAAGCTCCTTGCCCTTGCATACATGTTTGGTTCTCCTTGGTGGTCATTGGGGGTGCTGAGAACTGGACATAGCATCAACATCCCTAAACTCAAATATATATATATATATATATATATATATATATATATATATATATATATATATATATATATTTCCTACAAATTAAGACTTGCTGAGCTGGGCCAGGAGGTGCATGTACTAGGGAGGCAGATGCAGAAGCAGTATAGGTTCCAGGCTAGCCTGAGATGTACAGCAAGACCCTGTCTCAAACAATGAGGGGGGGGGGGGAAGAGAGAGAGAGAGAGGGATTTTAACACTTCTTTTGTATTCGTCCCTTTATCTTGGATAACTGCAAACAAAAAAACACCCCCAAAACCAAGCAAGCATCCCCCCCACACCACACATGCAAACACTATCTGCTCATCTGTAACAAACTGGAACCTCGATTTCATTGCTTGGCTACTGGTTTGTCTGTCTCCAGGGTGACACTGTGCTCAGTAGCTTTTCTGTCTAATCACTGATCAATACTTGACTTGCAAGCTCTGCTGTAGTAACATGGGCTGAGTTTACTCTCCCACTATAGGCAAGAGAACAAGACAAATTTGATGAGAGATTTTCAGGCATACAGCTCTTGCCAGTCCACTGCTCTTCATGATACATGGGCAGAGAACACTGCAGCCTTATAGCCAGCCCTCATCCTTCTCTCTTACTCTTGCCTAGTTGATTTGATGATCACATGACTAGAATTTGCATTCAGGTTCCACAAATTGGACAAGCTGGTTAGCTTCTGGGTAATCCCCTTCCTTCATTTAGAGATGCACCTATGGGGCTGGAGATATGGCTCAGTTGTTAAAGGTGCTGGCTTACCTAGCCTGATGGCTTAGGTTAAACTTACCAGTACCCACAGGAAAGCCAGATGCACAAAGTGCAACATGTGTCTGGAGTTCATTTGCAATGGCACTAGATCCTGGCATACACATTCTCATTCTCTCTTTCTTTCTCCCTCTCTCTCTGCTTGCAAATAAATAAAAAATATTTTAAAAATAAAATGCAAGCCATAGGTTGCTAGTAGAAATATTTCTGTGCCAGGGGTGGGATACCTTCCAGTGAGTTGTTGGCCATGGAGGTCCTTGATGCCCCCAAAACATTACAGGCCATTGCCAAGGCCCTTGGTTTTCCACCAGGAAGAGATGGTAAGATCCTATTGCTGAAGACTCCACATACTTGGGCTGCAAGGCCACTGAGAAATCCTGCTGGAACTGAGCTGACAACCTCCTTCATGTACACCAGCTGACAGAAAGCTGGTAAAAGCCACACTGCATGCAGCTCAATGGGAGAGAGAGAAATCACCAGTAAAGATACTCCACAGTGGACACTGCAAGCCTTATATTTGGCCAAACAGGCCAAATGAACCAATGGGTGCAATAGTGACAATACTGTTTGAGGGAAACCAACTGCCCTCTAATTTGACTGGAGGCTTGCTCCATGTGAGGGAATATATCCCTGATACAGAAAACCTACAACAGGGGTAGTCATGAGCCCTAGGTATGTAACGTCTGCTGCTGTCTGGCTAAATGTATATACTGTGCTCACCAAACTGCCCAGTAAGCACTTCTCTTAATGTTCATACCTATATATTAATGCTACACTCACTTTTTCGTTAGAGAACTTTCTCTAAGTGACCTTGGGATGACTGAGAAGGCATCAAGGTGCTGAGAAGTGACAGAGGAGTGCTCAGCACTGCAATATCTCTATCACACCTTCCAAGGCTCATGGTTCATGGTGGAAGAGGTGGTGGAAAAAATGTAAGAGCCAAAGGAAGGGTAGGATTCCTTACAACGTGCTCCTCCAGACACAAAATGGCCTGGATATCCATGACCTCACAGTGCCTGATACTACCTACACAAGACCATCATAATAGGAGAAAAGATGATGACATCAAAATAAAAGAGAGACTGATTGAGAGGGGGAGGGGATATGATGGAGAATGGAGTTTAAAAGGGGAAGTGGGGGGAGGGCATTACTATGGGATATTGTCTACAATTATGGAAGTGGTTAATTATAAAAAATTTTTAAAAATTAAATTTTTAAAAGTCTAAAAAATTAAAAAAATAAAATGCAGCTATTTAGTCCTATCTTAAAGGGATTAAATAAAATTCTATTTCTAAGGTGGAGTGAAATTGAGAGGATACATGTGAATGTATCTTGCCCTTGACTTCTATCAATTGTATGACTTTGGAGATACTATTGTTGCCCATTCATCTCAGTGCTGCCCCCATGTGGTGACCCCTGCTCTGTGCTGCTCCTTCTGGGCATCATAAGAGATGGGCGGTTTCCCAGATTACTAGGAAACTGGAAGGGAGTTAAGAAGAATGCCCACGAGAAAGGATGTATACCAGGAGGGATTTTGCTGTGGAAGAACGTCTTGGTGATATTTTCCAGGGCAGACTTGTAAGCTTTCTCGTTGGTCTCCATACTGATCTTCTGTATGGCAATCAAGAATTGCCACGGCGTGTCAGCCTTCCGCTCTCTGAGGAACTCCCCGAAGAACTCCTGGTGCTGTGTATTTAGGAGGATTTCTGTCATGTTTCTGCCAAAGACAGGAACATCATTGGAGGAGCAGACAGGGTGATGACTTTGGATTCTGTTCTGCTAGGGAATGGGCCAAGTGCGCATGCTAGACTGTTGAGCTTCTAGGCATGCGTGAAGAGCATGGTGGTCAATGACTTACGTCTATTTCCTTAGATATGAACTTAAACTTTTACTTCTAGTTCTTCAATTTACACTTACACTTTTACAATCCCAGTGGAAGGGGAGGGGGCCTATTTTAAAGGGGATCTTCCCACAAGGGAACTCTGGTTTTTACATTCTGGATTCAAAGTTACTTATTTTAGAATGTCTTTTTAGAAGCCACACGCCTTTAATCCTAGCGCTGGGGAGGCAGAGGTAGGAGGATCTCCGAGTTTGAGGCCACCTTGAGACTATATACAGTGAGTTCCAGGTCAACCTGGCCTAGTGTGAAACTCTACCTCGAAAAACCAGGAAAAAAAAAAAAAAAAGACAAAGAAAGAGAAAAGAAAACTGTCTTTTTAGGGCTGGAGAGATTAGCCATGAATGTGTTTGCCTACAAAGTCGAAGGACCTAGGTTTGATTTCCCCAGGATCCACATAAGCCAGATACACAAGGTGGTGCATGCGTCTGGAGTTAATTTTCAGTGGCTGGAGGCCCTGGCACACCCATTCTCTCTCTCTATCTGCCTCTTTCTCTGTCTCATAAATAAATAAATAAATAAATAAATAAATAAATAAATAAATAAATAAATAAATAAATATCTTTTCTTTTTTTTAAAAATTATTTATTTATTTATTTGAGAGTGACAGACACAGAGAGAAAGACAGAGGGAGAGAGAGAGAATGGGCGCGCCAGGGCTTCCAGCCTCTGCAAACGAACTCCAGACGCGTGCGCCCCCTTGTGCATCTGGCTAACGTGGGACCTGAGGAACCCAGCCTCGAACCGGGGTCCTTAGGCTTCACAGGCAAGCGCTTAACCACTAAACCATCTCTCCAGCCCTAAATAAATATCTTTTAGCGTTTAGCTTAGCAGTTAAAGCGTTTGCCCGCAAAGCCAAAGGACCCCGGTTTGAATCTCCAGGACACACATAAGCTAGATGCACAATGGGGCACATGCATCTGGAGTTCGTTTGCAATGGCTAGAGGCCCTGATTCGCCCATTCTCAATCTCAATCTCTCTATCCCTGCCTCTTTCTTTCTCTCAAATAAATAAATAAATAGTATATTAAAAATAAATATCTTTTAAAAAATTCTTTCAGGCTGAAAACATTGCTTAGTGGTTAAGGCATTTGCCTGTGAAGCCTAAGGACCTAGGTTCAAGTCCCCAGGACCCATGTAAGTCAGATGCACAAGGTGGCCCATGCATCTGGAGTTTGTTTGCAGTGGCTAGAGGTTCTGGCTGGCCCATTCTCTCTCTCTCTTTAAACTAAATAAAATATTTGAAAAACATTCTTTTTTTTTGGGTTTTCGAGGCAGGATCTTACTCACTCTAGCTCAGGCTGACCTGGAATTCACTGTATATTCTCAGGATGGCTTTGAACTCACGGCGATCCTGTGTGTGCCACCACACCTGGCTACAAACATTCTTTCACTTAGTCCAGCATGGTGGTGCAGCTGTTAGTCCCAGCTCTTGCGAGACTGAGTAGAAGGACTGCTGTGAGTTCGAGTCCAGCCTGGGGCAACCAAGTGAGTTCCAGGTCACCCTGGGCTAGCGTGAGACCCTGCCTTGAAAACAGACAAGCAAACAAACAGAATTTTATTCATTTTTTCAGTGGGTGGGGGGGGTAGGGGGCCCATGCAGTAGTCTTTGCTTTGAGGCAGAGCCTCTCATTGTTCGTTGCTCCACTCACAGGCTTCCGCTCAGAGTTGCATAGTAAGTACTTTATCCACTGAGTCCTTTAAAGCAAATCCTTTTTTTTTTTTTTGGTTTTTCAAGATAGGGTCTTTCTCTAGGCCAGGCTGACCTGGAATTCACCATGTAGTTTCAGGGTGGCCTCAAACTCATGGCAATTTTCCTACCCCTGCTTCCCGAGTGCTGGGATTAAAGGTGTGTGCCACAACGCCGGGCAGCAACTCCCTTTTTTTTTTTTTTTTTAAATTTACTTTTATTTATTTGTTTGAGAGCGAGAGAGAAAGAAGTAGATAAAAGAGAATGGACACACCAGGGCTTCTAGTCACTACAAACAAACTCCAGACACATGTGCTACCACGTGCATCTGGTTTACATAGGTATTGGGGAATCAAACCTGAGTCCTTAGGCTTCAAAGGCAAGCACCTTAACATCTAAGGCATCTCTCCAGGTCACGTCAAAGCAACTCTTAGTCTGCACAGTCCTTTCTGTGAGAAGAGCACTGACCAGCAGCAGTTACTGATTGTATTTCTAAATTCCTCCTGCTGATTTCTTCATCCTTTTAAAGCTATTTTACTGGTAATTTTTTAAAGTGTGTATTAGAATGTGAGTAAAACTTACATCATAGAGTAAGCTGGCAAGGGTTCCTTCTTATTCTATCTCCTCAAAAAGCTCATGTTCATATTATTTCTGCTTTGAATATTTCATGGAACTCTCCTTTTCAGAGATTTTTCACATAGTATTGCTAGGCATATCATTTTATTTGATCCATCTTGGAGAACTAGTTTTGCATCAGCACGTTGTTGTAGTCAGTTTCATATTGATGAGATGAACCCCAAACCAGGCACAGTTTGGGGGAGGAAGGGATTTACCTCAAGCTTATAGACCCAAAAGGAAGTTCCATCAGTAGAGGGAGAAGCTGAGAGACACTGAAGACCTGAGTCTATGGGGGAAAGGCATTCAAGCTACCACACACACATTCTGATTTTTCATTTTTTTTTTTTGTTGCTAAGATTTATTCACATTTTCAACTTCTTGCATTGCTTTCAATAACTTTGGTATTTCTAGACATTATTGGAGTCATGTTGTCTAAATTGATTCTTCTGTTTCCTTACTTTTTGTAAGCCCCTCTTCCCATCTGATTTTGGTGCTCTGGGCTTATCTCATTTTTTTTCTCCCTTGGTCAGCATAGCTAACAGTTTATCTATTTTGTTGAGATTTCTAATAAGCCAACCTATTTGTCTGTACTTCCTCCATTTCCCACTTTTTATTTTATTGATTTATGCACCAGTGTTTATTAGTGAGCTGCACTGAGTTTGTTGGGGATCTATCACCCCACCACCACTGGTTCCCTTTTCTGTCAGAGTACTAAAGATGTTTCTCCTTGTCTTTAACTTCCAATACTTTGATTACCACATGTCTATGTCTCTTTGAGTTTATTGGGATCAGTTCTTTGCATGACTTGATTTTAAGGGTCTTAATCAAATTTGGAAACTATTCAGTCATTATAGACATTCAAATATGTGTCTGTCCCTTTCTCTTTACTTCTGGACTTTTGTCACTTATATGCTGGTATGCTTCATGGTCTCAGTAGATCTCTCGGGTTCTGGTTATGCTCCTTTGTTATCCCTCCCCCCATTTCCCCCATCAGACTGGATGATGTCTACTGAGCTGCCCTACGGTTAGTTCAATGACTCCTCTGCCAACCTAAGTCAGCTGCTGATTGCGTTCAGCAAACTCTCACTTCAGTTATTATGCTTCCCCACTCCAGATCTGAATCTGCTTCTATTTTATAATTCCCTGTTCATTACTGATGTTCTTTACTAATTAACAATTGGCATCACATTTTCTTTTGATTTGTTAAACATGGTTTCCTTTAATTTGTTGAGCAGCTTTCTTGGAAGTTTTTGGATGAGTCCCACATATGAATTATCTCAGAAATACTGTCTCTTAACTGCCTCTATGTATTCCTGTCATTCTGGTTTTGTCTGCATGACTGTATGTCTGTTTGATTGTGGCAACCCTGGAGTCTAATCCCACACTCACCCTCCACTTTCCAATAGCTGTTACTATTGATAATTTCGTTTGCTTCTTCTGCTTTGTTTTTTCTTAACTGACTCACGTAAACTAATTCTATAGAGGATGTCTCTCCCTTGTAGTATGCTTCCATTAAAGTCTCCTCTGCATTTTCTGTCTTTTTCTTTTGGAGAGAGAGAGAAAATTGGCACACCAAGGGCCTCAGCCACTGAAACTGAACTCCAGATGTTTGCACCACCTAGTGGGCATGTGGGACCTTGTGCTTGCCTCACCTTTGTGTGTCTGGCTTATGTGAGATCTGGAGAGTCGAACATGGGTCCTTTGGCTGTGCAAGCAAGTGCCTTAACTGCTAAGCCATTGCTACAGCCCTGTGTTTTCTTTTTAAAAATTCTTTGTCTTGGGCTGAAGAGATGACTCAGCAGTTAAAGGCATATGCTTGCAAAGCCTGACATCCCAGGTTCAATTCCCCAGCAGCCACATAAAGCCAATGCACAATGTGGGAGTTTTACTCTGCAGAATATTTGGCCAAGGGTTTGACTACCAAATTTTTATGTACTAATACTTTCATCATCAAGAAAAGAGACTTTTATGTGGCTAGTGATTCATAGATGATAATAGGGTAGAATAAACAAAAGAATGGAATGGACTGGGAGGAATTTATGGTCAAAAAGGAAGAAACCACATCTAAAAGTTTAAAAGCCCAGCATGGTAGTTGTTGGGGGTTGTACTTTAGGGATTTAGGGCTTCTGAGAGGGAAGTTAGAACAGGCAAAGCAACTGAAGAGCTTTCTATGTATAAATGGAACTTCTGCTTAGGAAAGTGGAGAGAAAAGAGGGTATAATCTTCTGGGAAGAAAGGCCACAAAAGCTGGGCATGGTGGCACATGTGTTTAATCCCAGTACTTGGGTGGCAGAGGTAAGACGATCGCTGTGAGTTTGAGGCCAGCTAGGATTAGAGTGAGATCCAAGTCAGCCAGGGTTAGAGTGAGACCCTACCTTAAAAAAAAAAAAGACCCCCAGAGTCTTTGTTTTTCTAGCAGAAGGTAAAAGTTGTGCCTGGAAATGTTACTACAGAAAGGTCCTCCATCTTACCTGGGTCTCATGGAAGGCTTCCTTACAACAGTTTTTTTAGCAAAAGGTATTTTCCTATTTAAGTGTGAAATCACCTTCGGTTGTCTGATAATTTCCACTGTAAGATCTAAGGAAAATCACAAAGTTGGAAACATTTTATGAGGAACATCACAGAGGATATGAAGAGACAAAACAGTGAAGACATTAGGTGCATCTGGAGAAGCCACTGTCCCCACAACTGCTGCTAGCTGAGGCCGCTAGACACCCCGACTCTGACGTCAAGTGTTTGTGTTTGCTAAATATGTTGGCCATTAGTCTTGGAGCCCACCTTCCTCAGAGACTGCTGACACCAAGTCTACTATATTCCTTGTTATATTAATCAACATGAAATGTCATTGTTCTTCCAGTCAACCACTTTCACTGAACCATAATCTATTTGACATTCCATTTTTCTTGACACCTCAGCTGTTCCATCTGAAATGCTTCTATTTGTTCTCTGGAAGTTTTGCTTTGTAATCAGCAAACTTTATGATTCTGTTTTTGAAATATGTTTTTAGCAACTGGGTGTGGTGGCACACGCCTTTAATCTCTTGGGAGGCAGAAGTAGGAGGATTGCCATGAGTTTGAGGCCACCCTGAGACTACATAGTGAATTCCAGGTCAGCCTGAGCTAGAGTGAGACCCTACCTGGAAAAACATATATACATATATATGTATATATATATATAAACATATATATATATGTGTTTTTAAAGTTTGTTTATTTGCAAGCAGAAAGAGATAGAAGAGAAAGTGACAGGGAGAGAATGGGCGCAACAGGGCCTTCAGCCACTGCAAACAAACTCCAGGCACATGTTCCACTTTGTGCATCTGGCTTTATGAGGGTACTGGGGAATTAAAATTGGATCATTAGGTTTTGCAGGCAAGCACCTTAACTACTGAGCTATCTCTCCAGCCCAACTTATGATTCTTGACCTTTCTTTTAAGGAACCCACAAAACTCTACCAAACCTAGTTCTTAAAAAGAAAAAGAAAGAAAGAAAGGAAGGAAGGAAGGAAGGAAGGAAGGAAGGAAGGAAGAAAGAAAGAAAGAAAGAAAGAAAGAAAGAAAGAAAGAAAGAAAGGTCTTTGCTTTTTGAATATTAAATAAACCATGAGACTTCTATAAAAATAGACTATCCTTTCTTTGGAATTTTTTTGAAATTTTTCTTTTTTTAAGTATTTTTAAAATTGTATTTATTTATTTGACAGAGAAAGAGAGAGAGAGAGAGAGAGAGTGAATGGGCACGCCAGGGCCTCCAGCCATTGCAAACGAACTCCAGATGTGTGCATCTGGCTAACATGGGTCCTGGGGAATTGAACCTGGCTCCTTTGGCTTTGCAGGCAGACACCTTAACTGCTAAGCCATTCCTCTAGCCCCTGAAATTTTTATTCTTTATCAATACATGTCCTTAGCATCACCAACTTCCTCTCCCTCCTCTGCCCCTATCCTGCTATCACCGTCCTATTCCAGCTTTGACTTTCATATCCCTTGTGTCTTGATCTCATCTGTTAAGAGTCCTACTTTCATCCTGGCTTTAGCTAAAACTATTTTCTTTCCAAGGACACTACGTTCACTGCGGTGGTATCTTAACACACCATGGACGATTCAGAGGGGCTGTCTAGTTCCCTAGTAGAATTTAGAAGAATTACTCTAAGAATTTTATTAAAACATCAATTTTGAACAATTAATAGAGCCCATATAACTCAGTATGATGAGAACACTTTGCAGTTAAATGTTGTAGAAGAAAAATGCTGGCTATGAACTCCTCAAGGACAAGGATGGATTCAGCTCACTTCTAGAAATCAGAACATTATCTGGTTTATAGTCAATGTCTTAAGATGCTTATTAGATAGTATATACACACAGTGGAAACTTTTGGTAATTTGGTAATACTTTCAGTGATAGACATCAAACAAAAGTGATGGGATTATATACTGGATCTAAATAAATGCACTTGACTTGATTAAAAAATAGAATTCAGGTTATAGAGGACTATATGTTAAAAAAAAAAAAAAGGAAAAATCCCACTAGGCTCTCAAAACAAAAACAGGGCTGGAGAAGTGGCTTAGCAGTTAAGCGCTTGCCTGTGAAGCCTAAGGACCCTGGTTCAAGGCTTGATTCCCCAAGACCCACGTTAGCCAGATGCACAAGGGGGTGCACGCATCTGGAGTTCATTGCAGTGGCTGGTGGCCCTGGCGCGCCCATTCTCTCTCTCTCTGCCTCTTTCTCTGTGTGTCACTCTCAAATAAATAAATAAATAAATAAATAAATAAATAAATAAATAAATAAAAATAATTTTTAAAAATCCCTTCTAAGACAAAAGGCTTATAATTATTGGATGAAAAAATTAAGACCCTTTTAATCTGGTTCCTAGTGAGCAGCAGTCTTGCCTGGTGGTGGACTCTCATAAGCCCTCAAGACTGGAGGTCTTTTAGTCAAAATGAGTGACAAGGCTCAGGGGCCAGTGTGGAAGAGGTGGTAGAAGGAATGTAAGAGCCAAAGGAAAGGGCTGAGTGCTTGAGAATACTGACTTCCAGACATTAAGTAGCTGTGGCATTCATGACCTCTCAGAGGCTAATATATATAATATATAATATATATGATATATTATATATATAATATATATAAATAATATATAATATATATAATATAACATAATAATAATATATATTATATATATATATATTATATAAATAATATAATATAACATATATATATAAATAATATATAAGACCCACATGTGAGGGGGAAAATGATAACATCAAAGTAGAAGAGAGTTGGGTGAGGTGGTACATACCTTTAATCCCAGCACTAGGGAGGCAGAGGTAGAAGGATCACCATGAGTTTGAAGCTAGTCAGTGACTAGAGAGTGAATTCCAGGTCAGCCTGGGCTAGAGTGAGACCTTACCTTGAAAACAAACAACAACAACAACAACAACAACAAAAATAGAAGAAAGACTGGTTGGAAAGAACAAGGATTTAGTGGAGAGGGGAAGAAGATGGCGGATCAGAAGCGGGTGGTGAGAAGGGATTATGACCAGGGTACATGATGTGCATGAATGGAGGTTGTCAGTAAAGTTTAAAAAAGAAAGGTAAGTACCTAGAAAATAATCCTAACTCCAGTAACTGTTTTAACATAGGGCTATAATTACATATGAAACACTAATTTGTGCCGTTTGCGTGAAGTATTGAAGTAAACCATCATGGTGTTCTCTCTGCATAGAAAAATGTCATCTGAACTGAATCGGTTTGTTGATGCTGACTAGATTGCTAATATATTTAGTTGCCGCTGAAAAAGCGCACGTTCCTGTACAATGCAACAGTATTCTATGCAGTACAGCAGTTAATGAGTTGTAGTTCTATTAAAACAATAAAGTTGTATTGAGTGAAAAGTAAAAACCAAAAAAAAAAAAAACAACAAAAACAAAGAAAGATGAGGGCTGCAGAGATAGTTAAAGTGCTTGCCTGCAAAGCCTAACAACCTCAGCTTGATTCCCCAGATGCACAAAGTGGCACATGTGTCTGGAGTTTCTTTGCAGTGGCTGGAGACACTGGTGTGCACCCATTCTGTTTATCTCTCCCTCTCTGCTTGAAAACAAATAAATAAAAATTTTTAAACCGAGGGCTTGGGGCTGGAGGGATTGCTTAGTGGTTAAGGCTTTTGCCTGCCAAAAACAAAGGATCCTGGTTCAAATCTCCAAGACCCACATAAGTCAGATGCACAAGGGAGTGCCTGCATCTGATTTCATTTGCAGTGTCTAGAGGCCCATCTCTCTCTCCCTCCCTCCTTCTTTCTCTCTCAAATAAATAAATAAAAATATATTTTTAAAAAAGAGGGCTAAAGAGATTGCTCAGTGGTTAAAGTGCTTGCCTGCAAAGCCTAATGACCCAGGTTCAGTTCCCCAGTAGCCACATAAAGTCAGATGCACAAAATAACATGTGCATCTGGAATTCTTTTGGAGGCCCTGGCATACTTATTCTCTCTCTCTCCTTTTGCTTGCAAATAAATTAAAATTTTGAAAAGAAGGAAAGATAAATTATAAGCCTAACTTGGAAGAGTAGAAGTTTGACAAACCAAAACAGAAAAATATTCATACTGAAGAAAAGCACTCTTCCATCACAGGAAATTATCCAACAGGAGAGGGAGTGTGTTCAGACAACATAAGACAAGAAAGATCTCCCAAGGATGAACTTCAGCATTTCTTGAGAGTCTGGGCATCAGATTTGTTTTTGTAAACCTATGTGTTTGTACAGGCTTGAGACACCTAGTAACGGCATCTACATATACCTACTGGCTAAGAGGCCAGCAGTAGCCATTGTTCCTTAAATTTGCTTTCAAACGTTCTCCTGGTGTGTCAGTTCCAGAGGGGAGATGCTGTCAATGATCGGACCATGGTTGAATGGTACACTGTGTGTACCAAGTCCTTTCCCCAGGTGCAGCACCAGCCAGCCAACTTTAACCTACAATGGCACCCCCATTGTCTCACCATCTTTTTAAAAAAGTATATTTAAGTGTGGGGGTGGGGAGGGAGGGAATTACCACGGGATATTTTTTTATAATCATGGAAAATGTTAATAAAAATTTAAAAATTAAAAAAAATAAAATATCTGATCACTTTGGAAAAAAAAGTATATTTATTTATTTGGCAGAGAAAGAGGGAAAGAGAAAGAGAGAGAGAATGGGTGTGCCAGGACTTCTAGCCACTGCAAACCAACTCCAGACATGTGTACCCCCTTGTGCATCTGGCTACTATGGGTCTTGGGGAACTGAACCTGGGTCCTTTGGCTTTGCAAGCAAGCCCCTTAACCACTAAGCCATCCCTCCAGCCTACCTCACCATCTGAATGAAGTTGCATACTATTTCAACTCCTTGGTTTATTTTTATTTATGATGTAGCATTAAAATAGACATAACCACAAACGAAAAATGAGATACTCTTAAAGTCATAAATAAATTGATAAGAAATTAAGATAAGGGATTCGGTGGAGGGGAAGTAGGGGACAGGAGGAACAAAATACGGTGGTGGGAGGGGATCATGGTAGATGGTCAATAAAAGGTGTTAAAAGTTAAAAGAAAAGAAAGAAGACAAAGCAGAAATTGAAACTAAAATGGTAAGCTGAAATCACAACTGGTTTACAGAAATTTGCAGTGTCAAAGCCACAGTGAAACATAAAACAAAGCCAAGGCTTTTTCAAAAGATGAAAAAAAATTCCATACTAGTTTATTCTTAAGAAATTCTGTAAATTGCTACTCAAAAAGTTAGCAAAGCTTTCAGTAGATTCTCAGAAGTAACAAAGAATATCACAAAAAATGGTCAGAAGCAGAATTTTAGAGAACTCTGCAATTTAGACAAAAACTTACAATAACAATAAAGAGACTTGGAAAAAAAGAGACTGTCTTATGATAATAAAGTACCATAGTGGGCTGGAGAGATGGCTTAGCGGTTAAGCGCTTGCCTGTGAAGCCTAAGGACCCTGGTTCGAGGCTCGGTTCCCCAGGTCCCACGTTAGCCAGACGCACAAGGGGGCGCACGTGTCTGGAGTTCGTTTGCAGAGGCTGGAAGCCCTGGCGCGCCCATTCTCTCTCTCTCCCTCTATCTGTCTTTCTCTCTGTGTCTGTCACTCTCAAATAAATAAATAAAAAATTTAAAAAAAAAGTACCATAGTATTTTCAAGTGTTCCCACACCACCTCCAGCCCTTACATGAAATGATGGCCTTGATGACAGTAGCCAGACCCTTGCTTCAGGCTGTTGGTGCCAGCAGGAATGATACAGACCTATTTTCAACAAATTGTGCTATTAAAAAAAAAAATGGGAACTTAAAAAATAAAAACAAAACTTTATTTCAAATAGAGAGGTAGACAGAGTCAGAGCGTGAGAGAGAATTGGCACACTAAGGCCTCAGCCCCTGAAATTGAACTCCAAACACTTCCGCCACCTAGTGAGCAGGTGTGACATTGCACTTGCCTCATCTTTGTGGGTCTGGTGTATGTGGGATCTGGAGAGTCTAACATGGGTCCGTAAGCTTGGTAGGCAAGTGCCCTAACCACTAAGCAATCTCTACAGCCCTGTTTTACTTTGATCCAAAGTTGTCTATTGCTTCCCTGAAGGATTGGCACAAGGACTAAGCTTTAATTTTGTGTTGCCAGGGCTTTCATGCTTCCCAAATGACATTTGTTGTTTTTTCAAACAAAGCAAAATAAAACAGTACTGGTCACAGAAGATTATGCCTATAGATAAGAATTGGGGGGTGGAGAGATGGCTCAGCAGTTAAGGTGATAGCTGCAAAGTCTAATGACCTGGGTTTGATTCCCCAGGACCACATAAAGCCAGATGCACAATGTGGTGTATGCATCTGGAGTTTGTTTACAGCAGCTAGAAGCCCTAGCACACCCATTCTCTTTCTCTCTCTCTTTCTCTCTCTTCTCTCTGCTTGCAAATAAATAAATAAAATTGTTTAACAAGCTGGGCATGTCGGTGCATGCCTTTAATCCCAGCACTAGGGAAGCAGAGGTAGGAGGATCGCTATTAGTTTGAGGCTACCCTGAGACTACACAGGTCAGCCTGAGCCAGAGTGAGACCCTACCTTGAAAATCCAAAAAAGAAAAAAGAAAAAAGAAATTAATAAAAGAAGCTATGCCAATCCTAAAGAGACAAAATGAGAGGAACTTAATTCAACCAGTTGTCAACACTGTTATAAATTTATTCCAATTAGTACAGTTTTATCTGTACAAAAATAGACATATTAGTCAAGCATGGTGGCGCATACCTTTAATCCCAGCACTTGGGAGGCAGAGGTAGGAGGATCACTGTGAGTTTAAGGCCACCCTGAGACTACAGAGTGAATTCCAGGTCAGCCTGGACTAGAGACCCTACCTCAAAAAAGAAAAATAGACAAATTAACCAGTGTAACCAGAATCCACACACACACAAAATACCATGAAGATGTGGACACCTTTTTTGATGACAGAAATGGCACTAAGAAGCAGACACGGACAGCTAAAAATAAAAGTCGGCCACATCAAATATTTGTGGGGTTGTGGAGCAGTTCTAGTCATTCCCATATCCTATTTATGGGAACACAAACTTGAGCAAACATTTTGCAAAATTATTGGGAATTGTTCATTACAGTTTAATATATGCATGGCTTATGGTCCAGAAATTCTAGATATATATTTAATAATGTGTTTAAATATGCATCAAATAACACATGCAAAGATGTTCACAGGAGCTTTAGTCATGTGTCCATACAGCCTGAGAAATGCATCATCAAGTGTCTTTGGCATGATGTGACATTGTATAGTAACTCTACACAAATCCAAATACTACACATGAGCTGTATGAAATATATCAGGGGATATATGATCCATTGTTGATGAAAACACAACCTATGATTGTATATAACCTCCCAAAACCAGACAGCTCAAATGCCCATCAACTTGGAATGAATTTAAAATTATATATTGGAATGCTTTCTATGTAGCAGAGCATGCATTCTCAGTGAAGATAATATTGTCTCAGCAGGCTGAAATTTAGTCCTTGGGAGTTATAATCAATCTTGTTCTTTTGAAAATATTTTTATTTATTTAAGAGAGAGAGCAAAGGCAAGGGATAAAGCATGCCAAGACCTCTTGCCACCACAAATGAACTCCAGGCAAATGCACCACCCTGTGCTGGCTTTATGTGGGTCCTGAGGAATTGAACCCAAAGCTGACAGGCTTTGCTTATAAGCTCCTTTAACCTTAAGCCATCTCCTCAGCATACAGACAGTATAGCTTTGTGTTCAGATTTCGTGCCCACAGGGGCTCCTGATGAGGAGCAGTAATGGAAAGACTTGAGGCAATGGGTGTGCAGTTGTTCTGCACAACTGTGGAAGTCAGTGATTGCTGTAGTCAATATGGCTGATCTCACAGACACAACAGTGACCTAAAAAACCAAACAGCAAACAGTACCTACTGTTTGATTTAATTTATATGTATCCAAAAAATGTAAACAAAGGAAGCAAAGCTAGATAAAATTAAATTATCATTACCTTTCTAAAAGACAAAAAGACTAATATGAAATAGGATAAAAATAAACAGCATCTGGGATGGAGAGATGGCTTAGTGGTTAAGTGCTTGCCTATGAAGCCTAAGGACCCCGGTTCGAGGCTTTATTCCCCAGGACCCGCATTAGCCAGATGCACAAAGGAGCACACTCTTTCTCTGTCTGTCTGTCGCTCTCAAATAAATAAAAATAAACAAAAACATTACTAAAAAAATAAACATCATCTGCTGGATGTGGTAGTGCATACCTTTAATCCCAGCACTCGAGAGGCAGAGGTAGGAGGATCACCATGAGTTCGATGCCACCCTGAGACTCCGTAGTGAATTCCAAGGTCAGCCTGGGCTAGAGTGAGACCCTATCTCAAAAAACAAACAAACAAAATCATCTAACAAGGTAATTGATCAAGTAGTCTTTCATTCTCTCACAATCATTAATAATTAGAAAAAGGAGGCATAGAAAGGTTAGGATTGCAAAGGACCTGAGGGAGCCTGTATGATTTGAAATGTATTTCTTTTTTTAAAAAGACATGAAAAAAAAAAAAAACCCACAAGGGACTTGGCTTTTCATTTCTGTCTGTCAGAAAAGAACAGGGTGCACAGCCTGGGGTAAGGAATGCTAATTGAATCAAGTCAGAAGTTCATGGTGAGAATATTAAGCTATGAACAGAACTAAAATAGCATAAACTCTATGTGTGGGAGTGGGGTCAAGAGAAAGACACCGGGAAGCCATGGAACCTTCCTCCATGTCTGCACTGAGTTAAGCCTACTCTTCTGTGTCGTCAGCCTATACTACATGCTGTCTGTGCAGCTCAGATTCTCCATCACTGGCATCCAACATGCAACACTCATGCTTTTTATTTTTTAATATTTGTTTATTTTATTTAATTGAGAGATAGAAAGAAAGAGGCAGAGAGAGCGGGAAAGAGAGAGTGTATGGGCATGCCAGGGCCTTCAGCCACTATAAACAAATTCCAGACATATGCGCCACCTTGTGCATCTGACTTACATGGGTCCTGGGCCATTGAACCTGGGTCCTTTGGCTTCACAGGCAAATGCCTTAACTGCTAAGCCATCTCTCCGGCTCGGAAGCACTCATTCTTCTATTCCAAAGCAATACAAGCCATTGACAGCACACCACTGAGCCCACTTGGAATTGTCCTTGGCTATAAGATCAACTGCCTCACAAAGGGTAATATCTTTGCATAGGAGGTATGGGATTGCTCCTGTGGGTGATGAATCAAGGGAGACAAGATGTGAAGCTAGTTATGAGCTTATGGATATGACCACATTCTTCAGGGATAAAGGATTTCAGACTTTGGTAAGGCAAGGCTCTTGGTTGCCTGACAAAACTAGATGGTAAGACCACATGCTTTGGCTGCAGGACACTGAGAACTCAAGCTGGAGCCGAGCTGGAAATGTCCCTGTCGACTAGCTGTCATAGTGCTGGAAAAGTGCTGGCTGGGGGAGAAAAGTTATCAGTAGTCTTAACCAGCAATGGACCCTGCAAGTTAAACATCTGATCAGTCAGGCAAAATGTGCCACCTGATAGAATCGGTGGTATATCTGTTATGGGGGAAACCAACTGCTCTCTAACTGGAGTAGAGGCCTACTCCATGGGAGAGAATCCATGTCTAGTACTGAACACAGAGTCAAGAGCCTATGGCTGGGATGCTACTACTGTTGTCTGGCTAAATGGAAGTGTTCTACCCATCAAATTACCTTCTAAATATTTATGTTTATGCCACAGATTAGTGCTACTCTCATCTTCGGTAACAGAAACTGCTTCATTGCAGATGGCAGTAACCAATGGGGATGCTCAAAACTCATCAAAGTTCTAAGAGGAAGAGGACAAGGACTGACTATTACTACACTGAAGTCTCTGATAGTGGTGGAGAGAAGGTCCCAAAATCATAGTGGTAAGGTAAGGGAACTTCCATCAAAAGGTAGGAAGGTGGGATTATCATACTAAGCATTAAGTCAGAGGGGCAGCTAGGACTGGACCCTCAGAGATCTGTGGCCATGGTTAAGAGATGATAGCATTCCTAAAGGTTATCCAGGTGGCATCTAACAAAAATGCTGAACAGATACACCCCCAGAGAATCGCAAAACAGGGTTGGAGAGATGGTTCAGTGCTTAAAGGAGCTTGCTTGGAAGGCCTTATGTGGGTTCAATTTCTCAGTATCCATGTAAAGCCAGATGCTCAAATGGCTCATGTGTCTGGAGCTCATTTGCAGTGGCTAAAGGCTCTGGCAGACTCATTCTCTCTCTCCCTCTCTCTCTCTCTCTCAGGTAAATGAAGAATTCAAAGATGAACAATTAAGGATTGAGATCAGGTGAACAGCCACAGAAGTCATGATTCCTTCTTCCAGTCCTGAGTCAGTTTTCAGACCTGGGATCCAATGGCTGAAAAATGGTCTCCATGAAGAAAGAACCTATGACACAATGAGGTGAGTGACTGCTGATGGTGATGAGCTTGGTCCCTCCTCAGTGGAGCCATTTATCCTGGAGACTGTAGGCTGGTGGAAGGGTGATAGTCAGTTAACACTGGATATTAGAATGTCATCATGGATCCCATTAAAGGAATCGTTTATCAGAGGCAGGACATATATGGAATCCTGGCCCTGGTTCAGTTCACATGGAGTCTACTGAGTCCACAGAGCCACATAATGGTATTTCTCCAAATCCCCAATGTATACTTGGAACTGAGTAACTTGGTAATTGGCAAGATGTATTTATTACTTCTTTGGTTTGATGAGTGTTGTCCAAATGAGAATGACCAAGTGAAAACACTTAAGGCTCTCCCAGTCAAGATCATAAATCAGAACCAATGTCATATACTGGAAAAATGGCAGAAACAAAAGCAAAGTAATGGCTTTGTATTCTACACAATTTAGTTGTGAAATTATTATGGCATAACAAGATAAGTGATAACACCAAAAGAAGGAATGAGCCACAGTGATCCACTGAGAGGCCAGATCCCAGGAAGGGTGAGAACTTCTCTATGAAAAGCCTTCCCTTTGAGCCTGGTGTGGTGGCACACGCCTTTAACCCCAGCACTTGGGAGGCAGGGGTAGGAGTATTGCTGTGAGTTCAAGGCCACCCTGAGACTACATAGTGAATTCCAGGTCAGCCTGGGCTATAGTGAGACCCTACCTCAAAAAGAAAAAAGAAAAACAAAAGTGATGAGACTTCCCGTCAAGATGGCCTCCGCCTAACTACGCCTCACCTTGCAGGAAAGGAAAGATGGATACAGAGCCTGAGGAGAGAATCAGACCATCACCCCTCACCAGGGCCCGGCTGAAACCATAGGAAATGAGCAAGAGTGCTGCTTTCTTGGTGAACCTGGTACCAGCACAAGGGTGAAGGAGATAGACACAGAGAACACTCAACTCCTACCAAACCAGATATCCAGAGACACAGAGGCTCCCAAAACCTCATCACTGAAGTAGTCCTAAAATTAGCACAGCATGGCTCAGGGAAATTTGTGGAAGTGGGGGCAGAAAGATTGTTAGACCACAAGTATGCCAGAGATGTTTCTGTTGGGAAGCTAAGGCTGTCTTTTAAAAAACTTGAACCTGGGCTGGAGAGATGGCTTAGCAGTTAAGCACTTACCTGTGAAGCCTAAGGACCCTGATTCGAGGCTCGATTCCCCAGGACCCACGTTAGCCAGATGCACAAGGAGGTACACGCATCTGGAGTTCGTTTGCTGTGACTGGAAGCCCTGGAAGCCCATTCTTTCTCTCTCTCTCTCTGCCTCTTTCTGTCTGTCACTCTCAAATAAATAAAAATAAATAAGTAATATTTTAAAAACTTGAACTTGAGGGCTGGAGAGACAGCTTAGTGGTTAAGGTGATTGCCTGCAAAGCCAAAAGACCACAGTTTGATTCCTCAGGACTCACTTAAGCCAGATGCACATGGTGGTGCATGCATCTGGAGCTCATTTGCAGCTGCTGGAGGTCCTAGTGTGCCCATTCTCTCTCTCTCTTTTTCTCACTCTCCCAAATAAATAAATAAAAATAATATATATATATATATATATATATATATATATATATGCAAAATGAAATAGTCATGAGTGCTGACCATATTTCCTTGCAATGGAGTGTGGCTCCTCTTTTGTCTTAGGCCACTTGAGTTTGGAAATTCTCTCATACAGTTGAGAAAGTGCAGTTGCCTTACAGCAAGCCCAGAGCTTAAACACTTGCCTTTTGGAGGTGCTCTTTGACAATATAGTTTGTAATCTTCACTGATCTTTGCTATGGCCATCTTTGGATTCTTATAGCACAGCTCCTCAAAAGTCATTTTGCTTATGTCTGTGAAGGAAAAATAGAGGTAAAGTATATGTTTTTACTTTACTTGAAGATTTTGTTTTTTACTAAGTTTTTACTTTCCTTGTCTTAAAGGCAGCTGCCTTTGGAATTGTTGTTTCAATAGGACAGTAGGGGCTAGGGAGATAGCTCTGTTGGTAAAATGCTTGCTTTGCAAGTGAGAGGACTTGTGTTTGATCCAAAGACCCCTGTCAAATGCCAGGCAGGGTGGTGTATGCCCATAATCCCAGCACAGGGGAGACAGAGACACAGAGATCCTTGAGCTCACTAGCCAGCTTGTCTAGCCTAATGGGTGAGCTCTAGGCTCATGAGAGATCCAGTCCCAAAAGGGGTAAAAAGTTCCTGAGAATAGTACCACGGTTGTGCTCTGGCCTCTACGTGCACACAGACACACATGGATGTAGTCGCACACACACCACCTGTACACATATGCAGAAAAATACATAAGAAAATAATGTTTTAATAAGATGCTCACATAAAGAATACAAGTTTTAGTTTTATTAATTTTTGTTGTTTTATTATATTATAGTCTTATTATTTGTGTATTGGGTTGTGTTTGGGTGTACCGTGGCATGGACATCAGAGGATAATCTCCTCTAGGCAGCCTTAGGGTGCTGGTCCGTTTCTTCTATCTGTTTTTGTTGTTGTACTGTGAAGGCCAGCCTAGCTGGCCCTCCAATCTTCAGGGTTATCCTGCCTCTACCTCCACTCCACCTCACATTGCTTCACATCATCTCACATAGCCTAGGCTTATTGGGATTATAGACATGTACACTACTTTGTGTCCATATTCTCAGGTTCGGAGAGTATCTGCTTACCCAGAGTTCTTCTGGAGCTCTCCAGGTAGCCTGGTACTTTCTGTGTCCATATTGTTGGAGTCCAGACAGAATTCTGGAGGGTGGACCCTAAAATGCCAGTTTTCTTATGTCATTATCTGTCACCAGGAGTATGTAGCTATGAGAGGCCAGAAGAGCAAGTTGTTTTCACACTTGACCATGTTTCGACTCATGGCTCAAACTCTCCCTTACTGTACAACTTTGAGCAAGACATGTTGCTTTTCTGTGACTCAGTTTCTTCACATAAAAAAAATGAGAGTGAGGTTGGAGAAATGGCCTAGCAGTTAAGGTTCTTTCCTACAAAGCCAAAGGACCCAGGTTCAGTTGCCCAGTACCTATGTAAGCCAGATGCACGAGGTAGCACGTGTGCCTGGAGTTTGTTTGCAGTGGCTAAAGGCCCTGGTGCACACATTCTCTCTCCCTCTCTATCTGCCTCTCTCTCTCTAAAACAAATAAAGTAAATTTAAAAAACAATGAGGGACTGGAGGGATGGGTTAGCGGTTAAGGCATTAGCCCGCAAAGCCAAAGCACCCAGGTTCGATTCCCCAGGTCCCACATTAGCCAGATGCACAAAGGGACACATGCATCTGGAGTTCGTTTGTAGTGGCTAGAGGCCCGGGGGTGTCCATTCTCTCTTTCCCTCTTTCTCTGTGAAATGAATAAATAAACAAAATAAACTTTTTTTTAAAAAAGAGGGAATTCTAGCACAAGTGTTCTGTAGATTAGTATGTGACCTGAGTGAAGGTATCAGCATACCTGAGATTCAGGGCCCTAGCCTTGGAAAATGTAGAGGAGGCCCTTCACATTTACCAAGCTAGAGGCACACTGTCAAAGAGCAGTGGTGGAGACTTCCAGGTAAGATGGCAGCATAAGAGTCACACTAATCCAGCTTAGGGAGGGATTTGAGCAAAATACACTCTTCTTCTGAAAAGTGAAGGTGTATAGGTTTTTGTACCTGCCACTGTGGAGAAGCAGGAGATGCTAAGGTCTATCAGAAAGGAGGAAATCGGCCAGAATCCCACGGAGGAGCTTGCGGACCGTGAAGATCTGCACGCCTGCTCAGTGGCCAGCTGCAGGAGCAGACACCAAACAAGGGGATTTTCCAGCCTCATCAGCCTCCTTGCAAAGTCAAGAACCCTGAAGGGGAGACAGCTGGACACCGGCAGGTCAGCGAGCTGAGCAGCTCCAGTTTAGCTCCAGGCTTCCTGCACTCTCCCATCCCCCAACCGACAGAGCCTTGACCCTCCAGAGAAGGCATTCAGCGCCTGGTGGCAGGGCATCCAGCATAGCTGACTGGAGCACCAGGTTCACAGCACAACATGGAGGGATTGAGGTGGGCACTTAGCATGGGTGAGATTTGAAGCCACCCCAAAAGGTAACAAGACTGACTGATTAAAAAAGCAGGTACATAGGCCTGCACTGGAAGTGCTAATCTCTCTTTCCATGTCAGGGCACGTAATGGGTCACATATTCTTGGATGGATTTACCATTCCCAATTAAGCTGAATTTGGGGGGTTGACTATTGTTGCCTTTAATGCTTTCAGGCTCTTAGGACCTTTGTCTATTTCTTCTGTCATTATTGGGGGCTGACCCAGGCTGAAATGGAACTCATTTCAGAACAGAAATGTCAACCTCCCACATGACAAGATAAAGAGTGTAGAGCAGCCGGCACTCGGGAGGCAGAGGTAGGAGGATCGTCATGAGATCGAGGCCACCCTGAGACTACATAGTGAATTCAAGGCCAGCCTGAGCTAGAGTGAGACCCTACCTGGTGGGGTGGGGGGAAGGAGGAAGAAAAATGTACAGCAAAATATACCCTTAGGGTTTGTAGCTTTATAGGGTTATCTGTTTGCTTCAATCCCCACACTTGCATACCCTGTGCTGGTTTTTTTTTTTTTTTTTTTTCTTTTTCGAGGTAGGGTCTCACTCTGGCTCAGGCTGACCTGGAATTCGCCATGGAGTCTCAGGGTGGCCTTGAACTCTCGGTGATCCTCCTACCTCTGCCTCCCGAGTGCTGGGATTAAAGGCATGCGCCACCACGCCCGGCCTGTGCTGGTTTTTATTGATTGTGTATATTGCTCAGTTGAATTTTAGAAATTGCCAGTAAAATGCTGTACCCACCCCACTAGAATACTTGAATAGCAGGCAAACTCAACACCTAGGATTACTTCTGCAGCTGGATTGGAATACAAGAACTACACCTGGTACCTTAAACTCCTACTGTAAAGGTACATAAAGTGGGAATTCCAAATGTAAAAGCACTGTAAATTACTCAACACGAACTTTAAAAGCCAGAAGGGCTTAGAATGATGTATTCCAAGTTCTGAAAGAAAACAACTGTCAACCAAGATTACTTTATCCTGCAACGCTGTCTATCCAGATTGATGGAGAAATAAGGACATTCCAAAACAAAAAACAGGATAAAGGAATTTATGATAACTAATCTTGCTCTACAGAAAATACTTGAAGGAATCCTTCACACTGAACAGAAAGCAAAACAAACACATGAGGAAATAGGAAAAAATAAACCACACTCAAATAACAGTTAAAACAAGTTAGTAAAGGGAAATCAGGAAGCACTATAAAATAAGAAGAATGGTGAGAATAAACACATACCTTTCAACAGTAATTCTTAAAATCAATGGACTCAATGCCCCAACCAAAAGACACAAACTTGCATACTGGATTAAAAGGTAGGATCCTAACATTTATTGCCTCCAGGAAACTCATCTCTCAAAAAATAGACACTGTCTTAGGATGGAAGTATGGAAAACAGTATTTCAAGCAAATGGGCCATTCACAATTGCCTCAAAAAGAAAAAAAAAAAAAAAAAAAACTACCTTGTATTAAACCAAACCAAGGAAGTAGAGGATCTCTACAATGAGAACTTTAAAACACTCAAGTGAGAAATTGCAGAAGACACTAAGAAATGGAAAGATATTTCATGTTCTTGGATTGGAAGAATCAATATTGTGAAAATGTAAATCATACCAAAAGCAATCTGCACATTTAATGCAATCCTCATTAAAATTCCACTGGCATTCTTCACAGAAATAGAAAAAAAAATACTAAAATACATTTGGGAGCACAAAAATCCTCGAATAGCTGAAACAATTTTGATCAACAAAAATAAGGCTGGTGGTATCACCATACCTGATTTTAAGCTATATTACAGAGCCATAGTAACAAAAACAGTATGGTACTGGCACAAAGACAGACACATAGATCAATGGAACAGAATAGAGGACCCAGATGTTAATCCAGGCAGCTATAGCCATCTGAATTTTTGACAAAAATGTGAAAAATATTCATTGGGGAAAAGACAGCCTCTTCAACTAGTGGTGTTGGGAAAAGTGGAAATCTGTATGTAGAAAGATGAAAATAGATCCTTGTCTTTCTCCATGCATAAGAATCAAGTCCAAATGGGTCAGGGACCTTAATATCAGATCTGAAGCTCTGAAATTGCTAGAGGAAAGGGTAGGGGAAACCCCTCAGCATACTAGCATAGGTAATGACTTTCTGAGTATAGCCCTAATTGCTTACGAAATAAAAGCCATTAATAAATTACTCAGATCTCATGAAATTACAAAGCTTTTGTACAGCAAAGGACACTGAATAGAGCAAAGAGACAACCTACAGAATGGGAGAAAATATTTGCCAGCTATACGTCTGATGAAGGATTAATATCCAGAATATACAAAGAACTCAAAAAACAAAACAATAAGAAATCAAACAACTCAATTTTTAAAAATGGGCTATGGAACTAAATAGAGAGTTTTCATTGGAAGAAATATAGATGGCATGTAAACATCTAAAAAGAGTATTCTACATCCTTAGCCATCAGGGAAATACGAATTAAAACTACTTTGAGATTCCATCTCACTCCTATCAGAATAGCTACCATCAAGAAAACAAGCCGGGAGTGGTGGCGCATGCCTTTAATCCCAGCACTCGGGAGGCAGAGGTAGGGGGATTGCCATGAGCTCGAGGTTACCCTGAGACTCCATAGTGAATTCAAGGTCAGCCTGGGCCAGAGTGAGATCCTACCTCAAAAAACCAAAAAATAAATAAATTAAATAAATAAATAAATAATAACAGTAAATTTTGGTGAAGATGTAGAAAAGGGGAACCCTTCTACACTGTTGGTGGGAATATAATCTGGTCCAGCCATTGTGGAAATCAGTGTGGAGGTACTTGAGACAGCTAAAAATAGATTTATCATATGATCCAGCTATAGCACTCCTAGGCATATATCTTAATGACTCTTCTCACTACCTTACAGATACTTGCATAACCATGTTTATTGCTGCTCTATTCACAATAGCTAGTAAATGGAACCAGCCTAGATGTCCATCCACAGATGAATGGATATAAGGATGTGGTACATCTACACAATGGAGTTCTAGTCAGTGGTAAAGAAAAATGAAATTATGAAATTTGCTGAGAAATGGATGGATTTGGAAAGGATTATACTAAGCGAGGTAACCCAGACCCAGAAAGCCAAATGTTGCATGTTCTGTCATGTGGATCCTACCTATAAATGTTTAGCCCGTATGTGAGCTGGAACCAAAATATCAATAGCAGAGGCCAGTAAGCTAGAAAGAGGCTATAAGGGAGGGAGGAGAAGGAAGGACTTTAGGGGATGGTATTGTGTATATGTAAGTACAAGAACAAATTACAGGGACTGGGAAGGTCTAAGTGCGGCTAGGGGAAGAGATTGAGTAAGAGAAGTGTAGGGGAGGATCATTCAAAATTCAAGATAGTCTGAATAAGACATATTAAAGCCTACTTCTTTGGATAATGGCACATCCAGAAGCCATAGATTGCTATTAGAAAATTTTCAGTGCCACGGATAGGCTACTACCAGTGAGCTGTTGGCCAGGGAGGTCCCTGCTGCCTCCAAAACATTATAGGCTTTTGCCAAGGCCCTTGGTTTCCCAGGAATAACAGATGGTAAGACCCTATTGCTGAATACTTCACATGTGTGGACAGCAAGATCACTGAAAAATCAAGCTGGTGCTGAGCTGAAAACCTTCTACCTGTAGACTGGCTAACTGTAAGCTGGAAAAAGCTGCACTGCTTGCAGCTTTATAGGAGACAGAAGCCATCAGCGGTGAAAACAGTGGACACTGGAAGCCTCAAGTTTGGCCAGACAGGCAAAATGACTGAATGAGTACAATAGTGGCATGTCTGCTCTGTGGGAAACCAACCTCTCTCTAATTGGACTGGAGGCCCGCTCTATGGGAGGGAATACATGCCAGGTACTCAAAACCTAATCAAAAGCCTATGGCAGAGGGGTCATGTGCCTTAGGGGTATAAAGCCTGCTCTTATCTGGCTAAGTACATACATTATTCTCACCAAACTGCTCTGAAAGCACTATGCTTAATGTACCAATTCATATATTATTATATGAAATATATAATAATTCATATATTAATGCTACTCTTACTTTTGGTTAGAGAAGCTTCTCTTTTCTGATGTCAGTGACCACTTGAATGACCCAAAAGGCAACATGGTGCTGAGAAGAAGGGATGGAGGAGTGCTCAGCACTAAAACATCTCTATCACACCCTCCAAGGCTCAGGGTCCATTGTGGAAGAGGTGGGGAAAGAATGTAAGAGCCAAAGGAAGGGTACCACTCTTTACAATGCAACTGTCCAGACAGAAATTGGCCTCGGTATCCATGACCTCGCAGTGCCTAGCAATACCTTCATAAGACCCTCATAATAGGAGAAAAAGATGATGACACCAAAATACAAGAAAGACTAATGTAGAGAGGGAGGGGATATGATGGAGAATGGAGTTGTGAAGGAGAACATTGGGGGGGGGGGGGAATAGCCTGGTTTATTGTCTGTAAGAATAGAAGTTGTCAGCCGGACGTGGTGGCGCACACCTTTAATCCCAGCACTCGGGAGGCAGAGGTAGGAGGATTGCTGTGAGTTCGAGGCCACCCTGAGACTCCATAGTGAATTCCAGGTCAGCCTGGGCTAGAGTGAGACCCTACCTCAAAAAAACAAAACAAAACAAAAAGAATAGACGTTGTCAATAACAAAATTAAAAAAAAAAAAAGAAAAGAAAAGAACAGTGGTAGAGGAAGTAACCATGACCAAAGGACGGGGGGAGGGTCTGTGGAGAGTAGCTCTCCCCTTCCTGATCCTCCTTGGCCCTCCATAAACACCAAAGTAATGCCGAGTGCCCAGAATCTTACAAGGGAGTTTACCAGACATCTTCTCCCAGTCTTCATGATTCCTGGTCAAAGTTGGAATGCTCTGGTTTTACAGAGAGGTTGGAACCTGCCAAATTTACCTGCTATATTTAAATAACCCACGCCCGACAAGCATGGCTATGAGAAGCAATCCTCCAGGACATATTGTTTTATATATAAAGTGCATGTTGATTTTTTTTCAGCACTGAATATCAAACCCAGGTCCCCATGAGCACCAGGCAAGTATTCTTACACTGAGCCATTGATATGAAGCCACACCCCGAACCACATTTTCAAAAGGAGTTGGGGTTACATTTTTGGTACTGTCATAAGCAGCAATTATTGAGAACCTGCTTGCTGTGTAGATGTGTGACCTCCGGTCTTCCCAGTGATCCTGCCAAGTACAGACCATTATCTCTCATTCTATAAAGGGCTTCTGATGAAGTCACTTGTCCAAACTCACACAGTGAATAAACATTATTTGCGAAGCCTTTGCTTATTTCTACTTGAACAATGTTTTTCAGAGTAGGCCATGACTCGTTGGCACATCAAAAGATGGTCACCATCAGTGTTTATGGCATGAAATAACACGCAGCAGGGAATGGGAGTACATCATCCAGATTTTAAGAGCAAGAATTGCGGTGTGAAAAAAGTTTTCCATGTATGTACATAAATACACGGGCATATACTAGGGAGTCAGGAGGTCAAATATATTTAATGTGGAATGAAGTTTGAGAAATACTTCAGGTCTCCAACTGTCTTAGCATACATAAATAATAAAATTTATTAGAGCTTGAATAATGTGGCAAACATTTGTTAGACTTCCTATTGCCATACATTGTAATAAAAGTCTTCATAGATGACGTAGATTCTTTTATGACAAATGTGTTATGATTCCTTTTTCACAGATGAGAAGGCTGGGGCTTAAACGGAGGTCATGCAAATTGCTCAAGTATGTAGTCAAATATGAGATACAACCCCTAGGCCTCTGGGACCAAACAGCCTGGACTTTTTAACCACTTCTCTTCACTGCCTAGGTAGGCTGGTTTATTATGTCAGGGAAGGGAAATGATTGCTAAAATGATTTCACAGGCCGGAGAGATGGCTGGCAGTTAAGCGCTTGCCTGTGAAGCCTAAGGACCCCTGTTTGAGGCTCGATTCCCCAGGACCCACGTTAGCCAGATGCACAAGGGGGCACATGCATCTGGAGTTTGTTTGCAGTGGCTGGAGGCCCTGGCACGCCCATTCTCTCTATATATCTGCCTCTTTCTCTCTCTGTTGCTCTCAAATAAATAAATGAACAAAAAACATATAAAATGATTTCACAGACAGGCCTGTGAACCTGATTCTGAAGAAGTGTGTGTGGTGAAGTGTAATATCAGATGGGTGATGGCTATTCTTTGAACCCAAGAATGCAGCATAACTGTGGTGATGCTTTGATGGGAAGAAGTTTTCAAAACTTGAGTGTCCTGGATTCTCTGGAGCCAGTAGAGGGTCCTTCAGTCACTTTGGATTCAAATCCTGATGGGCTGGAGAAATGACTCAGTGGTCAAGGTGCCTGCCTGCAAAGCCACAGGACCCAGGTTCTATTTTCCAGGACCCATGGAAGCCAGATGCACAAGGTGGCATGTGACTGGACTTTGTTTGTGGTGGTTGGAGGCTCTAGCATGCCCAATTCTCTCTCAAATAAATAAATAAATAAATAAAAATTTAAAAAATCCTGGCAGTCACTTTCATTGTGATCTTTTTTTAAAAAAATCTTTGCTTTTTATTTTTTGAGAGAGAGAACTGGTGCACCTGGGCCTCAGCCACTGAAATCATACTCCAGACATTTTTGCCACCTAGTTGGCATATGTGACCTTGCACTTGCCTGACCTTTTGTGCATCTGACTTATGTGGGATCTGGATTGTTGAACATGAGTCCTCAAGCTTTGCAGGCAAGTGCCTTAACCACTAAGCCATCTCTCTAGCCCTCACTGTGACCTTGTAAGGCATTATTCCCTCAGCCCTGGTTTCTTAGTACTTACCTTATAGATTTTTTTAATTGCTGCCAGGCATGGTGGCGCACACCTTTAATCCCATCACTCAGGAGGCAGAGTTAGGAGAATCACCATAAATTCAAGGCCACCCTAAGACTAAACTCTAGGTCAGCCTTAGCTAGAGTGAAACTCTACCTCAAAAAACCACGAGAAAAAAATGTTTATTTGTGTATTTTACATGTCTGTGCCTGTGTTTATGTGTGCACATGTATGCACAGGTATGAATCAACATGTATGCACATATATGTGGAGGCCAGGGGTCAATGGCAGAGGTCTTTCTCAATCACTCTTTAGTTTTTGAGGTAGGATCTCTCACTGGACCTGGGATTTCCCAACTTGCCTTCATTGACTGGCCGAGAAGCCTCAGGGATCCCCGTCTCCACTTCCCCAGTACTGGGGTTCCAAGCGTGCGCCACGTGAGTTCTGGGGATCCAAACTCAGGGCCTTGTATTTGCACAGCAAGCACTTTACTGACGACCATTTCCCCGGGGTAAATGCGGCCATCTTTGAATTGTGTAGTGATGTGGCCAACACAGAAGGTCAAAGAAGTTACAGTGACTGCTCTTACCTTCCATAAACACTGGGGATTTCATTTCTACCTGGAGAGACCCGCCTTGCCTCATGTCCTCAGTAGCGACCTTTTGCCACTCTATGGAAGTCATTTCCTCCATGTTAGCCAAAGCTTTGTTTAACTTCAGAGATTCCTGTACCCTCTTATAAAGGAAAAGGTTCTCTTCTCTGCTCGTCGATCCTTTTTTATGCCACTGGCCTTTGACGAGCCGTGTCTGAGGAAAAGACGGAGGGCAGACAACACTTGCTAGAGGAATCAGCCAGAATCAAGTGTTTCATAGTGGCTCACTCCTCCATGTCTCCATGCCATGAGGCTTCTATTTGCTAAGAGTCATTGCTCCTTTACACATCAAGCCGCCCCACCGCCACTCTAACCCATTTTCTTTTTTAAAAAAAATATTTATTTATTTATTTGAGAGTGACAGACACAGAGAAAGACAGATAGAGAGAGAGAGAGAGAGAATGGGCGCGCCAGGGCTTCCAGCCTCTGCAAACGAACTCCAGACGCGTGCGCCCCCTTGTGCATCTGGCTAACGTGGGACCTGGGGAACTGAGCCTCGAACCGGGGTCCTTAGGCTTCACAGGCAAGCGCTTAACCGCTAAGCCATCTCTCCAGCCCACTAACCCATTTTCTATGAGAGAGACTTTCTACACACATATGACTTCCTTAAAGTCAGCTTATGCATGGAGAAGCTTATGGTCCAGAAGACTTGTCCAGTCTCTAGTTGCCTCCAGGAAAAAGTCATGGTTTCATTGACTTTAACAAATAAGCCTCTAAACGGAAGCCCTTCCTCTTCCCTAGCCCCGGGCCCTTCCTACTGTGAACATGAGAAACCAGTAGTCCTCTTCATCCAGGAACTCATGGTACCAGGGGCTGAGCACCTGAAATGCAACACAGCATGAGCGTTATGAGGGGGGTCCCCAGCCCCTGTGACTGCCCAGCTCAGGTCCACATTGCGGCAGTGCAGGATGTGGTCTGGAGCCTCTCAAGTTGCGGGGGGGGGGGGGGCTAACCCGATGGCCATTCCTATATTTCTCTGGCTGTAACAGCTCACAGAGCCTGTCTTTAAGCCTCAGAGAGCAGTAATAAATACATCTTGATAAAAGCACAAAGCAAGTTACAGAGTAATAACTAGACATCTTCATATTACCAGATTCCTTTCCCAAGCTCTGTGTTTGATGCTTAAAATGACTTTGAAACCCAAACAACTCCTTTTAGTGTATCTGCTCTATTGTTCTTTTTTAAAAAATTTATTTATTTGAGGGAAAGAAAGAGGGAGGGAGAGAGAGAGAGAAAAAAAAAAAGGGCATGCCAGGACCTCCAGCCACTGCAAACGAACTCCAGATGCATGCGCCCCCTCGTGCATCTGGCTTTCGTGGGTCTTGGAGAATCGGACCTGGAACCCACAGGCAAAATGACTTAACCACTAAGCCATCTCTCCAGCCCTCTATTGTCTTTTTTTTTTTTTTTTTTTAAGGCAGGATCTCACTCTTGTCCAGGCTGACCTGGAACTCACTCTGTAGCCCCGCACAGGCCTAGAACTCATGGTGATCCTCCTACCTCAGCCTCCTAAGTGCTGGGACCAAAGGCATGCACCACTCTGCCCAGGTCATCTACTCTTACGCCTCCCACATGAAGATGTCATGTGAGTAGAATTTCATAACAAAGACAAACAAACTCTATGAGCTGGCACGAAGCTAACTTTATTTACCCATATTCTTTCTCTTATTTATTTGACATATATTTTCTTTTTTTAACTTTATTTTTATTTATTTGAGAGAGAGACAGAGGCAGAGAGAGGGAGAGAGAATGGGCGCACCAGGGCCTCCAGCCACTGCAAACGAACTCCAGATGCATGTGTCCCCTTGTGCATCTGGCTTACATGGGCCCTGGAGAGTCGAACCGGGATCCTTTGGCTTTGCAGGCAAATGCCTTAACCACTAAGCCATCTATCCAGCCCTGACATACATTTTCTAAATGCTTTCATAGGCCAGGAACTGTGCAGGTCGCTGCACCCAGCCTTGTTTCAAAAGAGCCCACCTGCCAGTAGGATGGCCCTCGCAGTGACAGACACGCGGGCAGAGTTCTTTAGGAGCAGAAACAAGGGGACAATGGCCTCTGATGGAGTCAGGGAAATAGGGAAGGGATTGCTAAAGGCCATTTCGACTCAGCTTTGTACCTTTCCGGGTAAGTGGAAGCTTACCAGCAGGGAGGGAGCAAGGGGCACTGCAGACAGTGGGAAGAGTTGGGCAAAGGCACAGAGCAGAGGCAGGGCTTGTTGAAACCCGCAGCTCTCACAGAAGGCGAGAGAAGGAGTGAGGCAAGAGGTGAGGCAGGGAATACGGGGCAGCGCTCTACAAAAGGAGATCTACTATATATAGTTAAGTACTCTGGCATTATTTTGCAGACAATGGGCGGCCAACAGTAATTTTTCAAAGCTGTCAACTAGCTCTGTAAACTACCTGGTCATATTGCCAAAAGACAAGTTTAAGGGTATGACTTATATCAACTTATCTTCTCTTGAGCTCCTGGGGAACTAGAGTGAAGCACATTCCTGAGAAAACATAGTCACAGATTGAATCCTAGCAACATGTAATGTTATCAACTAATGGATAAACTCTATGCATATGTAACAAATGTGAATTTTCAAAGGACACTGTGAAATGAGTGTACCATGTACCTAATAATATTCATGTGGCCCTTTGTAGCTACAGATTCCATATTGGTGAGTTCAACCAACTTCAGATGAAAAATATCTGGGGAAAAATTATACCTATGTTGACTATGTAGAGACTTTTCCCTTTGTCATTATTCCCTAAAAAAATATAATACAACTACATAGCGTTTACATTGTATCAGGTATTGTAAACATTCTAGAGATGATTTTTGGGAGAAGGTATGCAGGTTAATGAATATATTATAGCAGATTATACAAGGGACAAGCACCTGAAGATTTTGGTATCTGTGCGGGCCTTGGAACTAGTCTATAGATTCATAGGAATGAGTAGTAGGCACAACATATCTATAACCTTATAAAATTTATGTATTTTGTTGCAATTATAAATTGCCAAAACAGTGACTTGATTTTATTTATTTATTTATTTTCTTAGGTAGGGTCTCACTCCAGCCCAGGCTGACCTAGAATTCACTATGTAGTCTCAGGCTGGCCTCAAACTCATGGCGATGCTCCTGCCTCTCTAGTGCTGGAATTAAAGGCATGGAAAGAATAAAACTTGCTGGGCATGGTGGCGCACGCCTTTAATCCCAGTACTCGGGAAGCAGAGGTAAGAGGATCAGTGTGAGTTCAAGGCCATCCTGAGACTACATAGTGAATTCCAGGTCAACCTGGGCTGGAACGAAACCCTACCTCAAACAAACAAACAAACAAAAAAAAACCTGTGTGTGTGTGTATTCTTGCAGTCTGTCTTAAGACCTCAAAGTCACATGCTGACAAAGCCAGAAATTAAACCATTACTGAGAGTCACAAGTCAAGAAATAGACATTAGCTGGTATGCTGTAGGCACTCAAAAAAGCAGCCAGATAATGCACTGAATTCAGGTGGATGGAAACCTACAAAACAGTCCTGGGTAAAGCCAAATGAGAGTTGATTTCTGACAGGGACTGACTGATTCAACAAAGATCTATGGAGCATGAATGATTTTTGGCACTTCTGAGCAATGGGGAAAGTAGTGACAACCCAGCAACATTCCCTGCCCCCATAAAGAGAGAAGAAAGTTACATCCAGCCTTTGGAATAATTCAGTTATTCTCTGGGTCTTGCTTTCCTCATTTGTACAACAAAAGCAACAACACAACTCCATCTCTTGTAGTTGCTAAGCAGCTTAAAGGAGATTACGTGTGTGAACATAATTTTAAGATAAATACACGATAATGCAGTGAATGATTTGCTGTTTGTATCCACTTTTGCTCCTTCAGATCTACACTCTACCTTGCTTTATCCTCTTATACTTTAGGAGATTAACATGTACAGACTCTATACCAATAAGCCCCCTCTTCCTTTGATGAGTTGATCAAATGGTGGTGGTGGGGGGGGGTCCTGGCAGACAATGGGAAAGGGGAGGAGAGTGAGCCGGGGTACCTATTCCTCAGATTCCGCCCAGCGACGTCATTGTGCATTGAGCTACGTCCTTGAGCAGATGATTGCAGCTCTTGCCAGCTACCCCACTCCATGCAGCTGGTTCTCTCCTGGTTCTATGCCCTCTCTCTCACCAGTTCTTTAGGCACAGGGATGATAAGGGTAACCTGCTAAGGATTGGGTTTTGTGGTAGGTGTTGTCCTCTCTGTGATCACCCAACTTCTATCCATTTCTTTGAAAATGTCTCTTTGGGGCTGGGAGAGATGGCTCAGCGGTTAAGGCACTTGCCTGCAAAGGCTAAGGACTCAAGTTCAACTCCCTAGTACATAGATAAAATGCCAGATGCACAAGTTGGCACATGCATCTGGAGTTTGTTTGCAGTGGCTAGAGACCCTGGTGTGCCAATTCTCTATCTGCCTCTCTCTCTCTCTCTCTCAAATAAGTAAACATATATTTTATTTTTATTTATTTGAGAAAGAGAGATACAGAAATAGGTACAAAGAGAGAGAGAGAGAGAGAGAGAGAGGGAGGGAGAGAATGGGTGTGCCAGGGCCTCCAGCCACTGCAAACCAACTGTAGATGTGTGTGCCCCTTGTGTATCTGGCTGACGTGGGTCTTGGGGAGTTGAACCTGGGTCCTTTGGCCTTAACTGCTAAGCCATCTCTCCAGCTCTAAGTAAATTTTTTAAATGTCCCTTTTAACTGATGCTCATCTCTTATCTGAATAAACTCTATTAAGTGCTTTCTGCCAAGCACTCAGGGACACTGCAGTCATGCTATCTCACCTTTTGTATTCAGGATATCCCCTTGTTATTATGTAATGTTTTGAGATAATGGCAAATCCCTCCCAATTAGCCATTTCATTGACAACTAGCCTAGGAAGGAGAAGAGTTTTTTTCTCACGCAATGCTTAGAACAGTCCCAAGTCCCTCAATAAAGATATTCTTATCTCATGGCTTTGGGAGATTGCACATAAGGAAGAAGCAGAGTAGAATGAATACTGGCCACTTAGCCACTCTTTCAGAGTTTTGACTTGTTCTCAGGAATCTGGAAAATTTATGTGCCTCAAAAGATTAATGAGCTCTTAGCTGGGCGTGGTGTCACATGCCTTTAATCCGGGATCACTGTAAGTTCGAGGCCACCCTGAGACTACATAGTGAATTCCAGGTCAGAATGAGCTAGACAGACCCTCCCTTGGAAAACCAAAAAATAAAGAAACAAAAAGCAAAAAAAAAAAAGATGAACCAGCTCTTCAATAAATAAACGTTTATATGAGTAGTTACGCTATTTTCACAGCAAGTAGAGATGACCGGACAACATTTTTGACCAGTCCTGACCTCATCTATTGATCTACCAACCCATTTCTTTGAGGCAAAGCCTACCTTGCAGATTTCCTTCTGGGCTTTTGGAATCCAAGGGTTCACTTCCCCAGAAGGTAGCAGCATCTTTAGGCCCTGAATGATTTGAGGTGTGAGTGGTAAGTGTGGACCAATATGCTTATTCAAATAGAGCTCACAGATTCTATTGCCAAGCATGTGACGGAAGATGGCATCCCCCTTCTTCCTGTTGTCCGTGAGAACGCTGAGGAAATGCTGTAAGTCCTGCCAAAGGTCCAGGAGTTGCACCTCCGCCTTCAAATTCATCTTCTTCAGGTGGTTGCGGAAGGGATTCCCTGCATAGACGTCTGCACACAGGGCCCAGTGAGTGTACTCGAAGGACAGGTTCTGCTTGATGGCCTTCTTAATGGTGGTCTCCGAGGAAGAGTGATTGACAAGCGGAGTGGACGTCCTCAAGTGAGCAGAGAACTTGTTCTCAAAGACGCCCTCCATATGAAGGTGGCCCTTGGGTTTCTTCACAGTGGGCTTCTTGGCACAGTCACTGTCCTTCTCCAGGAAACACACGGGTCCCTCGGAAGAAATCACAGGCAGGGTTGGGATGCGCGCCACCACCTTGGCGTCAGGACTCGGCTCCTGCGGGCTCTTAGTGATGACCTCTGCCTTCGGTTCCATATCCAGATAGCAAGAGGCAGGGTTGATGACACGCCACATCTTCCGCTTGGCCTTCTTGGTTGAGTACTTCTTTTGCGAGCAGGAGCTCTTCTTGACGCTCATGTTCAGGGGCAGCCCTCCCGAGTGGCTGCAGCACACGCTGCACAGGCGCGTCTCATACTCCTGCATTAGGCTGTGGCACGCTTCCTCGCTAGCCATTGACAGCTTGGCGTGGGTGTAGAAGTTAGGGAGCCAGTAGCTCTGGATTTTGAACAGAGCCACCTTCTGCATGTGGCTCAGGATCTCCCTTCGGGTGGTAGACTGGCTGGGGTGCCAGATGGAAAGGTTGTGGAGGGATTCTGGGAAGAAGAGACAAACGAGGCTGAAAGCTGAGCAATGATGGCAGTGACGGGAGATGTTTGAAATGTTCCCCAAACGTCCCTGGGTACAGCATCTCACCACTTACTCGTGAGATATAGGAGTGCAAATAACTTAGACACACAGTGGGCATGGTTTTATGGTTTGCTCAGTATACAGTAATCCTTTTTAGGTAGGCATAGCGGCTCACCCCATTAATCCCAGCACTGGAGAGCCTGAGGTAGGAGGATCTCAGTTCAAAGCCAGCCTAGGCCACAGAGTAAGTTCTCACTCAGCCTGGGCTAGAGTATGATCCTGCCTCATGCCCTCTACCAAAACAATCAAATCAAAACAAAACAAAAAACAATAAGCTAGGCGTGGTGGAGAATGCCTTTAATCCCAGCGCTTGGGAGGATTGCCATGGGTTTGAGGCCACCCTGAGAATACAGAGTGAATTCCAGGTCAGCCTGGGCTAGAATGAGACCCTACCTTGAAAAACCAGAAAAACAAAACAAAACAAAACAAAACAAAAGCTCTTGTTTTCATTGTCTTCCTTCTTCCTATGGAAATAAACCATTTAGTAGATTCTTTGAACATTTCTTAGAATGTTATTGTAAAACAAACAAACGGCAGGGCTGGAGAGATGGCTTAGCGATTAAAGCACTTGGTTGCAAAGCCTAAGAACCCCAGTTCGGCTACCAGAAGCCACATAAGCCAGATGCACAAGATGATGCATGCGCACAAGGTCGCGCAAGCGCACAAGCTGGCACAAGCATCTAGAGTTCGATTGCAATGGTGAGAGGTCCTGCCAATTCTCCCCCTCGCTCTCATTTACAAAAAGACAAAAGGTACAAGAAAACATGACAAGAATCACATATACACACATCTGAATGGGACTCTTCATTATCATAAGTGATGACCAAAGAAACAGCTTGGATTGAATAAATTGAAGGGGCCAAATCCTTCAAAGTAACGCACACATCTGGAGCTGGTTCAGGAGGCCCTGATGTGTGTGTACCCATTCCCAATCTCTCTCTCTCTCTCTCTCACTGCTTACAAATAAATAAATGAAAATATTTTTTAAGTAAAAGCGTTTTTTGCTTGGCAAGGCCACATGTACTGCCCTTGGCCCATGGGCTGGCATGTGTTCTGAAGAATTCTGTTTAGGAGAAAATGACAGAGCGATACAGACGCAGAAGACACAGGGGCTTTGCAACGATCGGCTTCACCCCTTCCTGTATCCAGGGGCAGGTGACATCTTAGGAAGAGAGAAGCGTCTATCTAAGGATATCTCATTTCTTTCACCCTTTCTCCTGTTAAAGGTGGGGATTCCCCGTCTCCCAGCAGATGGACTGTGAGGGTCATCAGTCACAGGATGGAGTCGGGGGTCACCCCCATGAGGATCCATTGTGAGCATGCTTTATATCCTTACTGATGTTTGTGTTGCAGAGAGTCACCACCCTGGAGCCCTCCTGCAGGTGGGTGGCCTTCAGCACGAAGAGGAGGGACAGGTAGTGATCCTTCACGTTTGTGTCCGTTTCATCTATGCCCAGGATCTTCTCAGCCAGGATCCAGAAATCCACCAGCTCTTCTCCTGCAGGTCAGACAAGACAGCCACAGAGTTGAACCCCAGCCCAACCCTGCGCCCCTGTGTGACACCCGGCGATGCTGCTCGTGCTAACCCTGCCCCCGCTGGCTCAACCACACCAAGCCTCACTAGCCACCTTGCACATTAAAATATCTCTCCAGAAGAAAGATAAAATCTCCAGACAGTCTAGTGTGGGAGGATGGGAAGTATGGGGGAACGGATCTAGTGAGTAAGGGTCATTGGAGACTTTAAAAAAATTACTGTTGTTAAAAAAAAAAAGTCATTTTAGGGCTGGAGAGATGGCTTAGCAATGAAGGTGTTTGCCTGCAAAGCCTAAGGTCCGAGGTTCAATTCTCCAGAACCCACGTAAGCCAGAGACACATGATGGTGCATGATGCCCTTTCTGTCTGTCTGTCCTTCTGTCTTTCTCTGTGTCATAAATAAATAAAATATTTTTTTAAAAAAGAAAAAAGTCATTTTAGGGGATATGGTATGACTCAGTGCAAATCATAAATTATATTTTTTGTTTAAGAAATGAAGATTAGCCAGGCGTGGTGGCGCACACCTTTAATCCCAGCACTCGGGAGGCAGAGGTAGGAGAATTGCCGAGAGTTCGAGGCCACCCTGAGACTACATAGTGAATTCCAGGTCAGCCTGAGCCAGAGTGAGACCCTACCTCGAAAAACAAAAACAAAAACAAAAAAAAAGAAGATTGAAGTTATCAATAAAAAAATTCAAAAAAAAAAAAAAAAGAGCTGGGCTTGGTGGCGCACGCCTTTAATCCCAGCACTTGGGAGGCTGAGGTAGGAGGATCGCCATGAGCTCAAGGTCACCCTAAGACTACATCGTGAGTTCCAGGTCAGCCTGGACTAGAGTGAGACCCTACCTCAAAAATCCAAAAACAAAGAAAAAGAAAGAAAAAGAAAAAGATTGAGCCAGGCATGGTGCCACACACCTTTAATCCCAGCACTCAGGAGGTAGAGGTAGGAGGATGACCATGAGTTTGAGGCCACCCTGAGGCTACACAGTAAATTCCAGGTCAGCTTGGACTAGAGTGAGACCCTACCTCAAACAACAACAACAACAAAAAAAAAAAACAAAAACAGAAAGAAAGGAAGAAAAGAAAAAAAACAAAAGAGAAGAAGAAAGACGACCCAGGCTGGGGAGATGCTTAGTGATTAAAGGTATTTGCTTGCCAAAAAAAGAAAACAACAATGTGTGGGGAAAATGAGCATTGCCTACATCATGGACTCTGACCAAGTTGCAGGAAAAAGAAGAAGGAGGAGGAGGAGAAGAAGAAGATGATCTTGGGATGACAAGCCTTTCCTACATCGTGGGCTCTGACCAGGCTACAGAAAAAACTGTAGCCCAAAGGTGCCAAAGACCACATCCCCCACTTTACGACTTTGTCCACACCTAACTCTGGGCGGTAAACCTAAAGTCATGATCTACTCAGTTTTCTGTTACTGCTCCCTGGTAACTCAGGGTTTCACCCTCAGAACAAGAGCCTGTGCCTGAATGAAAATGTGCGGGGCTGAGGTGCCAGCCAGTGCCAGCTGCTGGCCTCCGAGCACCCAGCCACTACTAGACCAGCAGAGCAGAAAGCGGTGGTTTTTAACCACAGGCAGTTGACGTGCTCCCTGTCTGCCGCCCCGCCTCAGCAGCAGCTTTAGGAAGCAGGGCTGAATGGAACCCATGGACCTTTGGGTCCTAGACGACCCGCCCAGCAGCTGCCACACAAAGGTGCTCAATAAACAATGGCAGGAGGATGGATGAATCGGACTCTGGTGGTTTTCACCCTCTTCTATACACTAGAGCTCAGTTTTCTGAACTTTCTATCCAAACTTCACTATTAAACATTCCTCACATTTTTCTTTTATTAATATTTTGTTTAGTTTTATTTATATATTTGAGAGAGACAGAGAGAGAAAGAGGCAGAGAAAGAGAGAGAATGGGCGCACCAGGGCCTCCAGCCACTGCAGAAGAACTCCAGATGCGTGCGCCCCCTTGTGCATCTGGCTAACATGGGTACTGGGGAATTGAGCCTCGAACCAGGGTCGTTAGGCTTCACAGGCAAGCGCTTAACCACTAAGCCATCTCTCCAGCCCCCTCACATTTTTCACTGGACACACATGACTGCCAACTGGGGCTCTGGGACAACCTGGAAACTTAAGAGATTGCAGACCCCAAGAATGATTTCAAGAACCCACCTGCACTGCCCTTGAGGTAGGAACAGAAGCGCCACATCCCGCGGACCCCACCGACACATTTCAGGAGGAGCCACTGGTCTGCCTCTTGCCACCTCATCATCTTGGCTGCCGGGAGAAGTCTGCCGTTAGAGAGAGTGAGCTCTTCCCCTAGCCCTTCGTCAGCCTCGCCCACAGCCGGGACCCTGTTCTCTCAGTGTGAGGAACAAAAGCAGTGGCCAGTTAGGTGAGTAGAATCCCGAAGCTAGGCACTGGGTGGCCCAGTGACATGTGTCAAGTGGCATGCAAGGGGCCCTCAGGCATGCACACAAGCCATAGGCCAAAAAATATCTTCATGGGGCCAGGTGTGGTGGTGCCCACTTTTAATCCCAGCACTGTGGAGGCAGAGGGAGAATTATGAGTTTGAGGTCAGCCTGAGACTACATAGTAAAATCCAGGTCAGCCTACCTTGACAAAAATCATATATATATCTTCTTGCTCCCCACAATCCCCACTTGACAATGATTTTGCATTTTAATCCAATTTTATCTACATACACGCACACACATATAGATGACTGTGGGGAAGGACAGGAGGGATTTGATAGTTTAGCTCCATGGACATTTTGAACCTTAAACTTGCTTGAGGCAGGCCCTAGTTTTCCTTGGCCAGTGAGTCAGCAATTGGCAATTCGACTTGATATGGGAATTTTATTTATTCATTCTTTCAACAAACATTTACTATATGCCTACTCAGTTCCAGGCACTGTTCTAGGTGCTTGAGTACCTCGGCAAACAGAATGAAAATTCCAGCCGTTGAGGTGCTTTTATTCTTGTGAAAGAGACATGCAAATAAGCAAGTGTAACAGGTGAGCATTTGATTTGGAGGCAAGCCCAAGAGACTGCCTTTTTATGTAGTTCAAGAGTGAGAGTGGAGGGTGGGGAGAGAATTGGCGCACCAGGGCCTCCAGCCCCTGCAACTGAACTCCAGATGTGCGTGCCACCTTGTGAGCATGTGTGACCTTACATGCTTGCATCACAGTGCATCTGGCTAATGTGGGAGTCAAACATGAGTCCTTAGGCTTTGCAGGCAAGAGCCTTAATTGCTAAGCCATCTCCCCAGTGTAAGTACATTATTTAATAAGACTATAAGTTGCAAGTACTATCCAGAAACAACTAGCAAAGTAAAGGAGACTGAGAGCCTTGCACTATGATCTATCTATGTATGACCTATTTGTCTGTCTGTCTGTCTATTTATCTAACATCTATCTATGCCTTATCTATCTATTTATCTATCTCTCTATCTGCCTATCTATATGCATTAGGCTGCCTGAGTGTTAAGGATCAGCCTGAAGTATAACCTTAGGTCTTCTAAGGTCATTTCTTTTTTTTTTTTGGTTTTTCCAGGTAGGGTCTCGCTCTAGCCCAGGCTGACCTGGAATTCACTATGTAGTCTCAGGGTGGCCTCGAACTCACAGTGATCCTCCTACCTCTGGCTACTGAGTGCTGGGATTAAATGCATGCGCCACCTTGTCTGGCTTCTGAGGTCATTAATGGGCTTGTAGTTTTCTGTAAGCATGGGTAATTAGTACTTTTTCTCACGTGTATAATTGCTTTTGGATGTCTTAGTCTTTAATCTCTGCTTCTCAAAAGGAAAGAAATAGAAAGTAAGGGAGGGTAAATGCCAGGCCTTGCCAGAAAGAGAGGGGCAGAGTCACAAGTATCTATAGCAAGAACTGCCTGTTTCTTTTCTTTTTTTTAAGCTTTTTATTTATTTATTTATTTGGAGAGCAAGAGAGGGAAAGAGACAGACACAGAGAGAGAGAATGGGTATGCCAGGGTCTCTAGCCACTGCAAATGAACTCATATGTATGCACCCCCTTGTGCAGCTGGCTTACATGGGTCCTGGGGAATCGAACCAAGGTCCTTTGGCTTTGCAGGCAAACGCCTTAACCACTAAGCATCTCTCCAGCCCATCTGCCTGTTTCTTTGTCCCTCTCTGATTGGTGTAAATCAGCAACCATAGCACAGATCCTCAGTATTTAAAGAGTGTGGCCTTTTATATGTATTTATTTATTTATTTATTTATTTATTTATTTATTGTGTGTATGTGTGTGTGTGTGTAATCTAGAGGACAACTTTGGGTTTCATTTTCAGGAACTCTGCCCATCTTTCTTTCTTTCTTTCTTTCTTCCTTTCTTTCTTTTTTTTTTTTTTTTTTGAGGTAAGGTTTCACTCTGGCCCAGGCTGACCTGGAATTCACTATGTAGTCTCAGGGTAGCCTCGAACTCACAGCGATCCTCCTACCTCTGCCTCCCGAGTGCTGGGATTAGAAGTGTACGCCACCACGCCCAGCTCTCTGATCATCTGTTTATGAGACAGGGTCCCCCATTGGTCTGGAGTTTACTAATTTTGCTAGACTAGCTGGTCAGTGAGCTTTGGGGACCCTTCTGTCTCTGCCCCCCCAGTGCTAGCATTACAAGTGCGTGCTTTCCCTTGCTTGTGAGGCAAGCATTGTTGGCTGAGCAATCTCCCTAGGCCTTGGTCTTTTTGATTACCCTGACTCCCCAAAACTCTGTTTAAGCCATTCCAGGGGCTGGGGTTGTATGATTGTGATAGCTTCCTGCAGTGTGGTGGGGAATAGGTAGTTGGGGTAAGAGCTAAAATTAAGTGAAAAGGACTGAAATTTACTACATGAGCCTTTCCCTACAGCAAATTTGAATAGATTCCAGAATTCCAAAATAGTTATATCATACAAGTCATAAGAATAACTTCAAATGCACTTTTTATCCAGATATGGAAACAGATACTTGGTGTTTCTTGTTCTGTTGTGCTCTTAGAATCTTTGCTTTCTTCCTGGAAGAACTATGGTTTAAAAGACCTGGTGCTGTAAGGAAGAGAGCAAAAAAGTCAAAACAAGGAGACTAATTAAGAGATGATTTTGGTACCCAGGTAAGAAGTGATGATGGTGGCTTAGCCAGGTGGTCAAATAGTAATAAGGAAGGCGGTAAAATTTGCTTGATTAGAAATACATATTAGGCAGATTTGCCGCCCTTTCTTCCCTCTGTCCCTCCCTCCCTCCCTCTTTCTTTCTTTCTTTTTTCTTTTTTTTTTTTTTTGTTTTTCGAGATAGGGTTTCTCTCTGGCCCAGGCTGACCTGGAATTCACTATGTAGTCTCAGGGTGGCCTCAAACTCATGGTGATCCTCCTACCTCTGCCTCCCAAGTGCCGGGATTAAAGGCGTGCGCCACCACGCCCTGCTCTTTCTTTCTTTCTTTCTTTCTTTCTTTCTTTCTTTCTTTCTTTCTTTCCTTCTTTCCTTCTTTCCTTCTTTCCTTCTTTCTTTCCTTCCTTCCTTCCTTCCTTCCTTCCTTCCTTCCTTCCTTCCTTCCTTCCTTCCTTCTTTCCTTCCTTCCTTCCTTCCTTCCTTCCTTCCTTCCTTCCTTCCTTCCTTCCTTCCTTCTTTCTTTCTTTCTTTCTTTCTTTCTTTCTTTCTTTCTTTCTTTCTTTCTCCCCTCCCCCCCCCTTTCTTGATACAGAATCTCACTCTGTAACCCAGGCTGGCCTTAAATGCATGGTAATCTGCCTTCCTCAGCCTCACAGATGTTGGGATTATAGGCACACACATCCATGCTTACCTCCTTCTGGGGACTTAATGAAACTGATGAGTTCCTGACAGAGAATGTAATAGAAACACAAAGTTGTTTTACAGAAGAAAGATAACCGGTATTTTTCCAACCAGGTCAATAATCCTTTGTACTTGGCAATCTAGAGTTCAAAACAAAATCATAGAAAGAGAAATGGAGTAGGTTTATTAAGAATGTAACCTAGCAAGAGGCAATCATTAGCTCATAGTTGCAATGTCTGGCTGGGAGGACAGAAGTATGTTGATTAATGAATAGTTTGGAAGGGGAGACTTGAGTTGAAGTTTGCCAAGAAATAAATGAATTAAGAAGGAAGGGGAACCTTAATTTTTCTTCAAATTTTCTTCTTTATTCCAGGTCATAACTCTATTCAACTTGCTTATTTGTAGTTATCTTTCTCACCCCTCCCCAACTCATACTGACCGCACAACACACAGAGAAACACAGGAAGAAGCCAGTGTTACGGCACACATCTAATCCCAGCTGAAGGTAGGGAGAAAGAGAGTTCTAGACTGGCCTGTGCTACCTAGTGAGACCATGAGATACTAACACCCCAACACACACACACACATACCCCTATACCATCATTTAGAGTGCAGGATGAATCCTCAGAGATCATAAAGGTAGGAAAACAATAAAAATTTAAACTTCAGAGTTATGGGTAAATAAAATGTATGGATTGAAACAGGGCACCTCTTGCTAGCTTTCTAGAACTCAGAGGAAAACAAAATTTTCTTGTGAACAAGGCTTAGAGTGATCTTTCTGGCCTTATACACCACCAGTGTGGCATAAAAAGCATTGCTGGGTCTCAGGTCCACATGTTGAAAAAGGAGAACAAAAGAGCAAGGAAGAGAAAGACAGCTTATAAGGAAAGGAGAGAGAAATGCAAAAGAGAGAAGAAAAATTAAGAGAAAGACACACCCCTGAAAGAGAATGGTCAGTCATCAGAAAGTTTGAGTGGCATCTTGCCATGACCTGTCTCTGATAGTACTTGACTGATATTCTAAGTACGTGGCCCTGGAGCCACTATTTCCTGTCTCACACCCACGACATCACATGTCAGCTGAATCTCAGATTCCTTCTTGCTGAGCCTCAAAACTCTTCTTAGCATAGTTCTCCAAGAATGTGTTACCCAACAAAGCATGAACTCCATTTGCTAACACTGCGTTAGGAGAATGAGGAAAGAACTCACCAGCAGCTGCTTGTCCGAGGTAAAAATGTACACTGTCTACCAGGGTTGTCGCTCTCTGTTCTACTCAAGGGATTTACACTCCCCCCCCCCACAGTCATCCTCTGGGTGCCCTCTTTCTTTCACCCTTCCAATTCATTCCTCAAACACACCTCCCTCTTCCTCTGTCCCAAACCCTTTGCCATTCAAAATTCATACTCACCAAGTCACACGGTATTTCTGGCCACAAGCTCCACTGTGCGCTCTCAACATCATAAAATGGTGTCTGACCAAAGACCTGCAAAAGAAAGCTAGGAAACAGCCAAGGAAGAAGACAGCTTCGCGCATGCAGGTAGCGAGAAGCTCCCTGACTTCCCCATTCCAAGGGACATTCATTCTTAGACGTGTTCTCTGAATCAGCTTTCTCTGTACAAGGATGCTTCAGATAGACCCAATTCCAAAATTCACTTATTGCTAGGCTGTACTCTGCCTAGACCTAGAAGCCAGCTTACTTGTGTGCAAAAGCCAAGGCCCTCGATATGAGAATGTGTTTAGTTATTTATTCATGATCCCTATGGACTTAGAGAGTGAAAGCTAAGTTTGGGAACCTTTTCCTGAAGACAGGGTTCAGCGAAGGAAGGATGGGGAAGGAAAGGATGGTGGTGGGAGGGATTATTATCAGGGTACATCGTGCATAGATATGGAGGTTGTCAGTAAATTAAAAGAGAAAAATAAAAGATAACTCTCTTTCCCATACCACTGTTTCTAGAATATTCTTGTGAGCAGCCCAAACTGAGTGAACTGGATGATTCACGTGTCATAAGATGATGACTCTGAAGCCCAAGACGGGGACAGTGTATCCCTCTGAAGACCACCCATGGAGACCCTCTCCTTTCTTCCTTCCTCAGCCATGTTGGCTGCTCCACTTTACTTTCTCTGTTCTGTCTGTAAAGCCTTGGCTTTGCTTGCTGCTAACCCCCCTTGTTTTTTTGTTTTCTGTTTTTATTCCCGCTTCTTTACCCATCTTTCCTCACTTATCTTCTGCCCTGCGTAGTTCTCAGATATCCGCTCCTCTTTTAAGATCTGGCCTGTGTCAGCGTGTCTTGCTTCTTCCATGTAAGAGTGGCCTTGCCCGTCTATGTATTACATTCCCACTGCCTCCTAGAAACTTCTGTCATGTCACCCATACCAGTCTCTAACCTTAGCCTGGAGTTCCCTGGGGACAGGATATTATTATGAACATGTGTTCTCCCTGGTGGCTGGCACAAAGTAACCACCCCATAACTGCTTATGAGATAATATATGATAAACAGCGGTTTTCCTCACTTGCCTGGGATTTCTAATGGTTTTTGTTTATTTTTATTTATTTATTTGAGAGAAAGAGAGAGACAGAGAGAGAATGGGTGTGCCAGGGCCTCCAGCCACTGCAAACGAACTCCAAACACGTGCGCCCCTTGTTCCCCTTGCGCATCTGGCTAATGTGGATCCTGGGGAATTGAGCCTTGAACTGGGGTCCTTAGGCTTCACAGGCAAGCACTAAACCACTAAACCATCTCTCCAGCCTGGATTTCACATTTTAAGAGGTGCACTCCCTAGGGAAGAAAGCACTGACAGGAACTGTAGTTTATAAAGCACCAGGGCTGACAAGGTCACCGAAGATTTCAACTAAAGTGGCCTGCTGGCTGTGGTGGCACATACCTGTAATCTTAGCACTTGGGAGACTGAGGCATGAGGAGTCCAAGCTCAAGGCCAGCTGGGCCAACCAAAGAAATAAGAAAGATATTGGATTAGCTTAGGTTTGGATTTTAATAATATCTCAAGGGAGCCAGGCATGGTGGTGTAGGCCATAATCCCAGCATTCTGGAGGCAAAGGTCGCAGGATTGCTGTGAGTTTGAGACCAACCTGGAACTACAAAGTTTATATATTTGAAGGGTTAGAGAGATGACTCAGCAGTTAAAGGTACTTGCTTAAAAAGCTTGCTGGCCTGGGTTTGATTCTCCAGTACCAATGTAAAAGCCAGCTGGACAAAGTGGCTTAGTGGTTACAGGAGCTTGCTTGTAAAGCTGGACATCCCTGGTTTAAATCCCCAGCACCCACATAAAGCCAGATATACAAAGTGGAACCTGTGTCTGTAGTTCATTTGCAATGGCTAGAGGCCCTAGCAAGACCATTCTTTCTCTCTCTCTCTTCCTCAAATAAATACATACAAAAAAGGAAAAAAAAAAAACAGTTCTTGATTTGATAAGGAAATTAGTCAAAACACAACAAAATAAGGGAAGAGATTGAGTGAAGGAAGGGTGGGGGAAGGTTAATCAAAATCTAAGAGGAGGGCTGAAGATATGGCTTAGTGGTTAAGCACTTGCCTGTGAAGCCTAAGAAACCCAGTTCAAGGCTTGATTCCCCAGGATCCATGTAAACCAGATGCACAAGGTGGCACATGCACCTGGAGTTTGTTTGCTGTGGCTGGAGGCCCTGGTGTGCCCTCTTTCTCTCTATCTGCCTCTCTCTCATTCACTCTCTCTCTGTGTGTGTGTGTCTGTTGTTCTCAAATAAAAATAAACAAAATTTTAAAAAAATCTAAGAGGCTATGAATAAGTCATATGGAAACCTATTTTTAAGACAATGGTACATCCTAAAGCCATAGATTGTTACTAAAACATTTTTAGTGCCAGGGATGGGATACCTTCCAGTGAGTTGTTGGCCAGGGAAGTCCCTGATGCCCACAAAACATTACAGGCCATTGCTGAGGCTGTTGGTTTCCCACCAGGAATAGATGGTAAGACCCTATTGCTGAAGACTAAGAACTCTTGCTGGAGCTGAACTAAAAACCTCCTCGGTGTAAACCAGCTGACAGAAAGCTGGAAAAAGCTAGACTGCATGCAACTCCATTGGTGAGAGAGAAGTCATCAGTGGAGATAAACAAAAGTGAACACTGCAAGCCTTGATATGGACCAACCAGGCCAAATGAGCCAATGGATGCAATAGTGGCATGTCTGTTATGGGGGAAACTAACCACTCTGTAATTGAACTGGAGGCCTGCTCTATGGGAGAGAATATATGCCTGATACTGAAAACCTATGTTAGGGGAGGTCATGAACCCTAGGGGTGTAACACCTGTTGGTATCTGGTAAATGCATATATTATGCTCACCAAACTGCCCAGTAAGCACTTCTCTTAATGTCCATACCCATATATTAATGCTACTTTTAAATTTTTTAAAATATTTTATATTTATTTATTTATTTAACAGAGAAAAAGAGAGAGAGAGACAGAATGGGCATGCCAGGGCCTCTAGCCATTGCAAATGAACTCCAGATGTGTGCTCCCCCTTGTGCATCTGGCTTACGTGGGTCCTGGGGAATCGAACCTGGGTCCTTTGGCTTTATAGGCAAGTGCCTTAACTGCAAAGCCATCTCTCCAGCCCCTACTATCACTTTTGAATAGAGATGCTGTTCTTTTCAAATGGCAGTGACCTCTGAGATGACTCAGAAGGTACCATGGTGCTGAGAAGTGACAGAGGAGTGCTGAGCACTGAAACATCTCTATCACACCTTCCAAGGCTTAGGGTCTATTGCAGAAGAGGTGGTGGAAAGAATGTGAGAGCCAAAGGAAGGTCAGGGCTCCTTACAATGGACTCTTCCAGACCCAAAATGGCCTGGATATCCCTGACCTCACAGTGCCTGACACTACCTACACAAGACCATCATAATAGGAGGAAAACATCATGACATCAAAATAAAAGAGACTGATGGGGGCGGGGAGATATGATGGAGAGTGGAGTTATGAAGGGGAAAGTAGGAGAGGTGATTACCATGGTTTATTGTCTATAATTATGGACGTTGTCAATAATAAAAAGAAGCTAAAAAATTTAAAAAAAGACACAGGGAAGTCTGAATCTGAGTTTAAGAATGCTTACCGGGAGAGATAGAAAGGTGTTGAAAAAGTCAGCAAAGATTTCGTCCTCCAGAAGAATGATAAGATTTGTAGAACCGATGATCTCTATAAGGGGACAGAACCAACGAGTCAAGTTCATGATCAGGGCTGCGATCTGACTGAGACGATGAAGCAACTGGACAGACAGATCACTTACATGACCTCATCCTGGCACAACGATGGCCCTTAGTGCCATCTCACTCAGTGTTCCTTCTTCTGTGTCTCTCTTCTCTGTCACCCTGCCAACACACTCCCAGCCATGGGACCTCACTGTCCTACAAGAGCTTCCCACTTCATTTATAAGTGACAGTGGTTTCCTTACTGTGGACTTTTTTTTTTAATGGGAATTCTGCCCTTTAATGTGACAGGATTCACCTAAGCCTTCTTACACAGGACAGTACTTCCAGTATTTAAGAAATGTCCCAACCTGTTCCCCCTCTTTTCTACCTGCTCCTCATTGGCTGGAGTATAGCCAGGTCACGGCAAATGCTTCCTAGGACAGCATGCCAAAGACTGTGCCTATATTGTGGGTAACATGAGCACTGCCTGAAATGGGGTTCACTTTGGGGACTCTGGCATTGCCTTATTAACTCCACCATACTTACTCTCACCTTTCAGGAAACAAGGATAGAAATTTAAGTGTATCACACTCAGATTTCACTTGGATGGTTTGGTCCCAGCAACACAGTTTTCTTGCATACTGATTGAGTCATGCAGTGTTTATCACTTCCTTCAGGTCTGGTAATTGTTTTCCTCAGAGGAATCAGAAACTATAAATGCTAAAGGTCACAAAGCCAAGCATAGAGACCCTTGCTGGACTAGGTGACCTCCCTAAAGTTATTCTGATTCACTGGCTGTGCTATTTTTTTTTTGGCTTTGTTTGTTTGTTTATTTTTGAGTTATGGTCTCACTGTAGCCCAGGCTGACCTGGAATTCACTATGTAGTCTCAGGCTGGCTTTGAATTCATGGATATCCTCCTCCCTCTGCCTCCTGAGTACTGGGACTAAAGGCATGCGCCAGTATGCCAGGCTCCACATAGAGAAACTTTATCTCAAAAACAACAAACAAGCTGGGTGTGGTGGCACACACCTTTAATCCCAGCACTTGGAGGCCGAGGTAGGAGGATCACTGTGAGTTCGAGGCCACCCGGAGACTACATAGTGAATTCTAGGTCAGCCTGGGCTAGAGTGAAACCCTACCTTGGAAAAACAAAAAAGTCTCTCTATGTGGCTTGGGCTATCCAGCAGTCTTCAACTTGCAGCAATCCTCCTGCTTCAGCTTCCCAAATGCTGGGGTTACAGGCATAAGCCATCATCCCGGGCTTTACCCATGCTCTTTAGAGTACAATACTTAAAGGCTGGGGATGCAGCTCAGTTGTCAGATGTTTGCATAGCATGCAAAAAGCTCTGGGTTCAGTCTCTGCACCTTATAAATCAGGTGGTATGCACCTTAGGTGGAGGCAGGAAAAGCAGAAGTTTAAGGTCAGCTTTGGCTATGAAGCTTGAGGCCAGCCTGGAGCATATGAGAACTTGTCTCAAAAAATAGAGCTGGGGCTGGAGAGATGGCTTAGCGGTTAAGCGCTTGCCTGTGAAGCCTAAGGACCCCGGTTCGAGGCTCAGTTCCCCAGGTCCCACGATAGCCAGATGCACAAGGGGGCGCACGTGTCTGGAGTTCGTTTGCAGAGGCTGGAGGCCCTGGCGCGCCCATTCTCTCTCTCTCCGTCTTTCTCAAATAAATAAATGTCACTCTCAAATAAATAAATAAACAATGAACAAAAAAAAATAGAGCTGGAGTAGGGCGTGGTGGTGCACGCCTTTAATCCCAGCACTAGGGAGGCAGAGGTAGGAGGATTGTCGTGAGTTCAAGGCCACCCTGAGACTCCATAGTGAATTCCAGGTCAGCCTGGGCTGGAGAGATGGCTTAGCAGGCAAGGTACTTGCCTGTGAAGCCTAAGGACCATTCCCCAGTATCCACGCTAGCCAGATGCATAAGGGGGCGCATGCATCTAGAGTTCATTTGCAGTGGCTAGAGACCCTGGTGCACACAGTCTCTCTCTCTGCCTTTTCCTCTCTCTCTCTTAAATAAATAAATAAAATATGTAAAAAGCAAGCAAAAATCCTTCTTAGAGTACAGAATTTAGTGAACAAAAAGCTAATCATTGTATCACTCACCCAACACACCTCCTCACGCTGAGAGTTTGTGATGAAAGGCGGTCACTATTAACGTTAACAGTCTATGTTTCAGTCTAGTGAGTGTCTGATGAGAACAGGTGTCATTTGCAGTCACTGGAGTGCAGTCTTGGTAACATAAGGAGAGGAAGCAATGGCATCTGCCACCTTTCCTGTTGACACCAGGTGGTGCTTGTCTTTGAATAACAACAGAATCCAGAAAATTCCAAGCCCTGCTGTGAGGGCAGAGCTGGTGTCAGCCCAGCCTCTGGTCCAGGCCAGCCGGCCTCCTGTAGTGTAAATTCCCCAAGTGTCTGCCTTCCACCCCTTTCCAGGGCTCGACTCCTTTATGAGCACGCCCTCAGTTATTTAACACGAGACATGGACGAGTCCCAAGTCTAGGCTTTCCACCCGAACTTCTCTCTTTGGCTATAGTTTTAAATCTCTAATGAGCATTAGTTTTTGAGCATTAGTTTATCTAATCCAGAAAACTGACATTTATCTTCTCCCTCTCTCTCACTTCTTCCTCTTTCTCTCTCTCTCTTCCCTCTCTTGTTTGGGGTTCTTTTGCTCTCTGGTTTGTTCCCTCTCTGCTCCCACATGCAGTAGTGGTCCATGCAATGTGCTTTCTCTTTTGTCCTTTTTTTTTTGTTCATCTTTTATTTATTTATTTGAGAGTGACAGAGAGAGAGAGAGAAAGAGACAGAGAGAGAGAGATTGAGAACGGGCGCGCCAGGGCTTCCAGCCACTGCAAACGAACTCCAGATGCATGCGCCCCCTTGTGCATCTGGCTAACGTGGGTCCTGGGGAACTGAGCCTCGAACCAGGGTCCTTAGGCTTCACAGGCAAGCGCTTAACCGCTAAGTCATCTCTCCAGCCCTCTTTTGTCCTTTTGGAATCTACCTTCCCCTGTCCATCCATGTGGTCTCTCTTTATTTGAGGACTTTATCATCTCTCTCCTAGACTACTGAATCAGTTTCTTGAATGGTCTCCCTAGTTCCAGTATCTTCCAAGTTCCCTCCACAACACTGTCACCATAGTACCATAGGGTTGTTCCTAAAACCCTTCAAAGTCTCCTCAGTGTTCTGTAAGACCCAGTCCAAACTCTTGGCACATGATCTTGTTTTAAGAGAGGCTTTATTAGATTAAGAGAAGAAAAGGGGTGGGGAGTATTATAAAGAGCTTCTGCCCATGAGGAGGCAGGAGGGGTCGTGGCCTCTCCTTAGCGTACCATGCGCTGCTCCATGCTATCTTGCTTTTGCCTCCTGGCTCATCTCCTGTCACTTGCTACCATCCTTCCCCCCACCCCCGCAAGTCCCCATTTGTAAGCCAAGACACGTCTGCTTCCTGATCATGCTGCTGATTCTGACATCAAATCTCTTGACATTCTTCCAGAATCTCATGGCCTGAAACGTTCTCTCCAGCCCAGCTGGCTTCACAAATTCCTAACAAGCCAGTAAGAACAGGCTCACATAGAATCATCTCGACAGAACCTCCCCCAGCAGATAGGGTCTCACTCTAGCTCAGGCTGATCTGGAATTAACTGTGTAGTCTCAGGGTGCCCTCGAACTCACGGGCGATCCTCCTACCTCTGCCTCCCGAGTGCTGGGATTAAAGGCGTGCGCCACCACACCCGACTTGGGATATGGATTTCTTGAGTGAAAATGTCTCAGGGACCCTCCGAGTGGAGGACCGTGGGGCTTGGCAGCAGTTTCCCAGCTCTTTGTTTCCCCTGTCTACACTACACTACTGACCAGGCTTGCCTAGGGTAGAGCTTGTCCCTGGCAAGTAGTCTCGGCGCTGGCCAGCCGGGCGCTCCTGTCCTTTGCCAGTCCGGCTCTTCCATCCCCTCCCCTCTGGCTTTCCCCTCCCACTCCACATGACAGCAGAAGAAATCACTGGGTGATCCTGAGCCCCACACTGACCAGGCGTCTTTCTGGAGACCTCCCTCGGGGCACCGTGACTTATTCTACATGTCACCAATGTCCCAGAAGTTCATCTGAATGGCCCCTCCTATCAACACCTGGGAGAGCCGGTGGTTGGGCCTGGGGAGCGGCGTGTCCCCCTCTCAGACTCACCCGCGTTGCTCATGCTGCTGGGCTCTGGCTGCCGCTCCGATTGCGCCGCAGCTCAACTAACCGGGGTCAACAGAAATCACCCTGAGAACGCGCCGCTTGGGAGTTCCAGGTTCCGCTCCGTCCGCGTTCTGTTTATCTCTGACGAAGACACGTCTTTATCTTTTGGTTTTTTTGTTTGTTTGTTTGTTTTGCTTGTTTGAGGTAGGGTCTCACTCTAGCTCAGGCTGACCTGGAATTCACTATGTCGTCTCAGGGTGGCCTCGAACTCATGGCGATCCTCCTACTTCTGCCTCCCGAGTGCCGGGATTAAAAGCGTGCGCCGCCACGCCCAGCTCAGAGAGAACTTTACCTAACCTAGATCCCCCTGATTGCCAGACTTGAGGCTACACCATTGTGTGGGCACTGAGAGGTTCTTTCTAAGTCTGCCCAAGACCTCCTATACCATGGTGATTATTTATGGTTTTTTTTTTGGGGGGGGTGGTTTGAGGTAGGGTCTCACTCTAGCCCAGGCTGACCTGGAATTAACTGGGTAGTCTCAGTGTGGTCTCGAACTCACGGTGAGCCAACTACCTCTGCCTCCCAAGTGCTGGGATTAAAGGCCATGAGGACTTTAAAAAATTATTTATTTTATTTGAGAGAGAGAAAGAGGCAGATAGAGAGAAAGAGGACATGAGCATGCCAGGGCCTTCAGCCTCTGTAAATGAACTCCAGACACATATATCACCATGTGCAGCTGGCTTATATGGGTCCTGGGGAATCAAACCTGAGTCCTTTTGGCTTCACAGGCAAATGCTTTAACTGCTAAGCCATCTCTCCATCCCCCATGGTGACTTTTGCCATTAATAACTTCAGCCCACAGATAATAAGCAATATCTCGGACTGGAGAGATTGCTTAGTGGTTAAGGCTCATGTTTGTGAAATCTAAGGACCCAGGTTCGATTCTCCAGGTCCCACATAAGTCAGATGCACATGGTGGCTCATGCATCTGGAATTCATTTGCAGTGTCTGGAGGCCCTGGTGTGCCCATTCTCCCTCCCTCCCTCCCTCCCTCCCTCTCTCTCCCTCTCTCTGCCTCAAATAAATAAATTTAAATTAAAGAAAAATAAGGACTATCTCCTGGATATTATATCGACTTAAAACAACAACCTTGAGCTGGAGAGATGACTCAGAGGTTAAAGGCACTTGCTTGTAAAGCCTGATGGCCGCGGTTCAATACCACAATACTCATGTAAAGCCAGACACACAAAGTGGTGCATGTATCTGGAATTTGTTGAGTGGCAAGAGGTCCTTGTGGGCCTATGAGCACCCCCTCTGTCTTCTCTCTCTCTCTCTTTCTCTCCTGCTTACAAAAAAATAAAGAGAATTTTTTTGGGGGGGGGGTTGAGAGATGGCTTAGAGGTTAAAGCACTTGCCTGCAAAGCCAAAAGACCCAGGTTTGATACTGCAGTATCCATGTAAAGCCAAATGTGCAAGGTGGCGCATGCATCTGGAGTGTATTTGCAGTGGGTAGAGGACGTGGAGCACCTATTCTCTCTCTCTCAAATAAATAAATAGAATTATTTTTCGAGGTAAAGTCTCGCTCTGGCCCAGGCTGACCTGGAATTTGCTATTTAGTATCAGAGTGGCTTCAAATTCACTTCAATCCTCCTACCTCTGCTTCCCGAGTGCTGGGATTAAAGGCATGCACCACCACACCTGGCTTAAACAGAATATTAAAAAAAAAAAAAAATTGGATTCTTCCAAAACGAATGACACTGGGCCGGGCTGTTTCTCAGTGGTAGAGTACTAGCCTTGCATGTGTGAGCCAGTAGGCTCAATCCCCAGCACCGCAGATATAAATAAATAAATACAGAAATAAAGGATGTCGGGAGTGGTGGCCCACACTTATAAACCCAGCACTTGGAAGGTAACAGGTAGGAGGGTCGCTGTGAGTTTGAGGCCAGCCTGAGACTACATAGGGAATTCCTGGGCTAGAGCAAAACCCTACCTTGAAAAAACAAACAAAATAAATAAATGGCGTATATAATGAGGTACTCCCACATTCCTAAGGGTGGCGTGCTTTCACTCTAACTAGTCCTAATCATTGCTTCGTCATCTTCCCCACAGCTTCACAAGGCTCCAAGACGTGGGAGGAAGTCGGCCAACAGGAGCGCAGCCTTAGGAGACGGCAGTGCTGCTGGCTGTGGCTCTAGGCGCTCGTGGCCCCAGCCCTTCAAGATGTAGCTCCCAGAGGGACGGGATTGGACGTCATAAAAACCTTTGTGACATTAAACTCCCTGGAGCTTTTGTTGAGAGCATAAATTGGGCTTGAGAGATGGCTTAACAGTTAAGGCACCTGCCTGCGAAGCCTAAGGACCCATATTCAACTGCCCAGATCCCATGTAAGCCAGACACACAAGGTGAAGCATGCCCAAGGTTGTACATACACATAAGGGGGTGCACACATCTGGAGTTCAGTTTCAGTGGCTGGAGGCTGTGGCGTGCCAATTCTCTTTCTCTATCACTCATTAAAAAAAAAAAAAAAAATCCTGGGCTGGGGAAATGGCTTAGTGGTTAAGGCATTTGCCTGCAAAACCTAGGGACCCCAGTTTCATTCTCCAGGACCCACGTAAGCCAGATGCACAAGGGGGCAAATGCATCTGGAGTTTGGAGTTTGTTTGCAGCGGCGAGAGGCCCTGGCATGTCTATTCTCTCTATCTGCCTCTCTCTCTCTCTTTCTCTCTCACAAATAAATAAATAAAATATTTTAAAAAATAAAACCAAGAGCAGAAATTATCACAGCCTTCCCCTGGTAATTTTGATCATAGGGGCTGGAGTGAGACCTGGGAGTTTAATATTGCTTGTAAGTACCAGAAATAAGGATTATCATAAGGCAAATATAGGAAATGCTCTTATATAAATTAGAAAGACCCTAGTTCACATATCAGTTACTAAGCATGATTTGGACCATCTTACATGTAATGACTTCCCAAAGCTCTGGTCATCTTTTCACCCCAGTATACAGCGTGACCCTGAAAATGGCCCCAAATCTTTGGCAGATATTAGGAAGAAAACTCATAGAAAAGACTTGGAAAGATATTGCAAGCTTCATCCCAAAAAGAAAAATATTTTGTTTTGTTCATTTGTCTTTTTTCTTTCCTTTCTCCCTCCTTCCCTCTTTCTTTCCTTCTTTTTTCTTTCTTTATTCCCCTCCCTCCCTCCCTCTTCCTTTCCCTCTTCCTTTCCTTTCTTTCTTTCTTTTTTCTTTTTCTTTTTTTTTTTTTTTTTTTTTTTTTTTGCTTTTTTGAGGTAGGGTCTCAGTCTAGCTCAGGCTGACCTGGAATTCACAATGTAGTCTCAGGGTGGCCTCAAACTCACAGCGATCCTCCTACCTCTGCCTCCCGAGTGCTGGGATTAAAGGCGTGCGCCACCACGCCTGACTTTTTCTTTCTTTCTTTCTTCCTTCTTTTCTTTTCTTTCTTTCTTTCTTTCTTTCTTTCTTTCTTTCTTTCTTTCTTTCTTTCTTTCTTTCTCTCTCTCTCTCTCTCTCTCTCTCTCTCTCTCTCTCTCTCTCTCCCTCTCTCTTTCCTTCTTGAAACACTTTAGCCCAGGTCTCACTCTAGCCAAGGCTGATCTGGAATTTTCTTGTCACACAGGCTGTCCTGGGACTAAAGTCATGTGCCACCTCACCTGTGCTTTCTTTTTACTTGAGACCTCGTAGACAGAGCTGCAACGTGTACGAAGGTCCTCATTCTCTGGCTCATTTTAACTACTTCTTAATTCATTCACTCAACAAATATTTATTGAGCACTCCATGTGGCAAACTCTTCTAGATGTTTTGGGTGTGTCAACAAATAGAGCAGTCAGAATTGCACAGAGTTTATATTCTCCAGTCATGATTTTATTGGGCTGCCCGCACATTATTTCCAGATACTCCGTGATCAGTCACCACTAAAATGGTCTGTGTGCTAGATCGTTTTCATGTACACTGCACAGCTACCTTCCATGGTAACCACGCTTACTCTGTCTTTGGCAGGTAGCACCGCCTTTCCTACAACTCAAAGCCAGTTTCCAGCGACCACACATTCCTCCAGATCTGTGGTCCCCGCGGTGACACTGCTGCTACCTCTCTACCACTGAGCACTCATTGTCAAAGACACCCCATACGTGACCTCATTGCCCCGACCTCTGGTGTCACCTCCCCATGATGACAGGTTCTAGTTGAGTATGTGATTTTGTAAAAGTCATGCCTTTAATCCCAGCACTAGGGAGGTGGAGGTAGGAGGATATGTGTGTGTGTGTGTGTGTATATGTGTATATATATATATATATATATATATATATATATATATAATTTTATTTATTTATTTATATATATATATAATTTTATTTATTTATTTTCAAGCAGAGAGACAGAGGGAGAGCATGAGACATCAAGGGAATGAGCACACCAGGGCCTCTTGCCATTGCGAATGAACTCCAGATGCTTGCACCACTTTATGCATCTGGCTTCATGTGGGTACAGGGGAATTGAACCCAGGCCATCAGGCTATGTATGCAAGTGCATTTAACTGATGAGCCATCTCTTTGACCCTTATTTTATTTTTGAAAAGATCACACTCTTTTTCTTTTGGTTTTTCAAGGTAGAGTCTCACTGTAGCTCAGGCTGACCTGGAATTCACTATGTAGTCTCAGGCTGGCCTCGAACTCACGGTGATCAACCTACCTCTGCCTCCCAAGTGCTGGGATTAAAGGTGTGCGCCACCTCGCCTGGCTAAGATCACACTCTTATATCCCCTCTCCCCAGTGAAGCATGTGATTCTTGAGTCTAGGGCAGGTCCCCCAGACCTTTATGCCAGGGCTGGGAGAGGAAATAGCTCATTCACAGGAGGAGACAGCCCCTCTAAGATTCGTCCAATGATATTTCACCTCAAATAGGAGGAGGAGTCAGAGACTGAATGATCAAGAGATTGTAAAGACTGACTCTCTTGCTCTTTTTCTGGCACACACCGCCCCTCTGTCTCATTGGTTAGATTCTGTGCTTATTTGTAGCCACACACACAACAGAGCTACCTGATGGTTCTGGATACTTGTACAACACCTGCTTATGCATTTTCTTCTGCCTTTTCATCCCTCCTGCACTTTTTTTTTGAGGCAAGCCCAACAGACTGCCCCCCCCCTTTATAAGAGTGTGGTGGTTTGAGTCAGGTGTCCCCCATAAACTTAGGTGTTCTGAATGCTAGGTTCCCAGGCAATGGAGATTTGGGAATTAATGCCTCCTAGATGCAGTACATGTTGGGGACGGGCTTATGGGTGTTACAGCCAGTTTCTCCTGGCCGTTGTTTAGCATACTCTCCTATTGCTGTTGTCCACCGTATGTTGGTGAGGGGGGGATGTCCACTCTCTACTCATGTCATCGTTTGCTCCTGCCATCATGGAGCTTCCCCTCGAGCCTGTAAGCCAAAATACCCCCCCCCACACACACACATACACACACACACACACACACACACACACACACACACACACACACAAACACACGCTGCTCTTGATCCCGTGATTTCTGCCAGCAATGCAAACCTGACTGCAACCGAGGAGGGGCGAAAGAGACAGAAAGGGAGTGAGAGAATTGGCGTGTCACGCCCTCGAGCCACTGTAATCAAACTCCAGATGCACGTGCCACCTTGCACATTTGTGTCATCTTGTGCATCTAGCTTGCATGAGAGCTGGAGAGTAGAACCTGGGTCCTCAGGCTTCACAGGCAAGCGCCTTAACCACTAAGCCATCTCTCCAGCCCCCTACTCCTGCTCTTAAAAAAAAAAGAAAAAAGTAGGGCTGGAGAAATGGCTTAGCGGTTAAGTGCCTGCCTGTGAAGCCTGATTCCCCAGGACCCACATTAGCCAGATGCACAAGGGGGCACATGCATCTGGAATTTGTTTTCAGTGGCTGGAGGCCCTGGCGTGCCCATTCTCTCTATATATATCTCTGCTTCTCCCTCCCTCCCTCCCTCCCTTCTTCCCTCTCTCTCTCTCTTTCTCTCTCTCTCTCTCTCTCTCTCCTCTCAAATAAATAAAATAAACAACAACAAAAGTAGCCTGGAGTGGTGTTGCATGCCTTTAATCCCAGCACTGGGGAGGCAAAGGTAGGAGGATAGCTGTGAGTTCAACACCACCCTGAGATATACAGAGTGAATTCCAGGTCAGCCTGAACTAGAGTGACACCCTACCTTGAGAAACAAAAACAAAAACAAACAAAATGTAACAGTAACAAATGGAGAGCAGGTGAGTAGGTGCCCTTTCGGTGCGTGTGAAGATGGTGACCTCTGGTGGGCATGAATGAATAGCACACTTTTGTCTCCAAATTTTTGTAATTTCGTATTTTCAATTTTTTCCTTCCCCTATTTTATGTGCTTTTGGTTTTGTTTCTCAAAGTGATTAGGATTGCTGTCATAGTTCTCCTAGATGCTGTGATATCGGGAGTACACAAATATCCTTGTCGCCCAAGCAACAGGTCCACCTATTTATCCTAACGTTATGTCAGGTCTTAACTATAATTCTTCCAGTAGTCCCTCTTCTATTTTGATGTCATTTTTCTTTTGCCATTCTCCATTATCCATTACAAAACATCGATGGACCAATAGTGTGCAGATTTTGTGCAGGTAACACAGCCATTGTAAAGTCATGAATACAATAGCCACTTTGTGTCTGGAAGCCAGTATTCCAAAGCACTCCTCCCCAACTTCGGTCTCTTACATTCTTTTGCCACTTTCCCCACACAGTTTCCAGCACCTTGGGGGGTGTGATAGATGTCTCATTTAGTCCTGACCCCATTTAGATCTTTCCACCCCCAGTATTCTATCCCTCTACTTAAATATTTAGTATCCTCTCCCCTCATCCCACTCTCACCCCCCTTTTAGCATCCTTGCCTCTACTGTCTGTGTGTGTGCGTGTGTGTGTGTGTGTGTGTGTGTGTGTGTGTGTGTGTGTGTTGGTGTGTCAGGGCTTTCTGCTGCTGTAAATGAATACCAGACATTTGTGCCACTTTTCTGCATCTGGCTGATATAGTTGGCTTAGGAACTGAACCTGGCTCAGAAGTCTTTGCGAGCAAGCACCATTGACCGCTGAGCAACACTCCCAGCCCCATCTGTGGACTGTTATTCCAACTTACATACAAAACATAAAAACAAGAAGCTAGGATCCACGTATGAGAAGAACACGCGGTGTTTGTCCTTCTGAGGTTGGGTCACCTCAGTACAATATTTTCAGGTCCATCCATTTTTGTTGCTGTTTTGAGACAGGGTCTCATATAGCCCAGGCTGATCTGGAACTCCAACTCCTCTTACAAGACTAAAAGACTGGGGGCTGGAGAGATGGCTTAGCGGTTAAGTGCTTACCTGTGAAGCCGAAGGACCCCGGTTCGAGGCTCGATTCCCCAGGACCCACGTTAGCCAGATGCACAAGGGGGCGCATGCATCTGCAGTTCGTTTGCAGTGGCTGGAGGCCCTGGCGTGCCCATTCTCTCTCTCCCTCCCTCCCTCCCTCTCTCTCTCTCTTTCTTTCTCTCTCGATCTGTTGCTCTCAAATAAATAAAAAAATAAACAAAATTAAAAGACTGGGCTAAGGCCTAAAAAGATACCCAAGGTGTGGGGGATAGACAAGAGGGTTGGTCTTGGAGGAGACAAGCAAGGAAAGGGGAAGGCCGAGCCGGGTCAAACAGAGCTCTACAGGCTAGAACCAGGAGGAAGCTTGGAGGCTCAGTACTACCAGACACATATTTGATTTCCACACCAGACACCCCTGTCCTTCTCCAGTGGAAAAAGCAGTGTGGTCTCCTGATCCCCTGACCTGGGATAAGCAAATGCAGGTCACATGCTGGGCTTCCAGCACGGGAAAAGATTGAGGTGTACCCATCTGAATGATTCTGGAAACATCCTCATCTCTTGGCGATAGCTCAGACTGCTCATAAGCTCTGTAAACCACAAGATGAAGCTTCCTGACAATCAGGTAACAACTTACCCTGATACAACCTAGCTTGTTTTTTCATTTATGCGTGCATGTTTGTAGAGTATAGGGTGTGTGTGTGTGTGTGTGTGTGTGTGTGTGTGTGTGTGCGCGTGCGCGCGCACGCATGTGTATATGTGCGTGTGTAGGCCAGAGGGGAACATCAGGCGTCCTCTTGTCACTCATCTGTGCATTGCTTGAGATGGGGTCTCTCCCTCAACCTGGAGCTGTCATCATCAAACCCCAGCAATTCTCTAGCTCCCTCCTCCTTCCCTTGTCCCATCCCCCAGGGACTGGGATTACAGATGTGTATGACAATGCTCAGCTTTTAAAAAGTTTTTATTTTTATTTTTTTCATGCAGAGAGCAAGAGAGATAGAGAGAAGAGAGCCAGACACAGAGAGAATGGGTATGCCAGGACCTGTAGTCACTGCAAACAAATTCCAGACACATGTGCCCCTTGTGTATCTGGCTATGTGGGTCCTGGAGATGAACCTGGGTCCTTTGACTTAATGGGCAAATGCCTCAACCACTAAGCCATCTCTCCAGCCCCGTGCTCAGCATTTTGCATAGGATCTGGAGAGTCTAACTCAATGGGCTGCAGGCGAGAGGCCTTCATGTTTAAGCAGCAAGCACTCTTAACCTCTGAGCATCTCCCCAGTCCACGTCTTCATGTTCCAGCAAGAAAAAACTGGCAGGAGGAGGGCTAGAACCCAACGACACGTCTAACTCTCCTAGGAACTAAAAGAGAAAAGGAAACGAGGATAATGACCTTCTGGAATCCTTTCCCCAGCCCCACTTTGCCCAAGTCAGATGTTTTGCTTTCATCAGGACTAAGGGAAACTTCATGTCCGAGGGTTCCAAGAATTTAGCTTCAAATTTTACTCCATTGACATCTGACATTATGTAGCGTAGCAAAGTCTCTAGCTGCCTTAAACCACTTTATTAACCCTTTTGGACTTTCGATTGCCCCCTGATAAACCTCACTGACAAGAAAGTTGTAGGATTGGAAAAGAAAAGCCTGCAGAATCAATTGGCTCGGGTAAGCCTGGAGCAGTGGGGAAGCAATGCTGAGAGAACCTGACTGTTGCTGAAGAGACTCATGGTCCTATGTCAGCAGGGCGGCTCTGCTCCACCGGATCTGCCGCAGGTGGAAGCTGTCTTCAAGGGTCTTTCTTTTTATAATTTTATTTAACTATTTGCAAGCAGAGAGAAATGGAGATAGAGAGAAGAAAGAATGGGTGCTCCAGAGCCTCTAGTCACTGCAAATGAACTCCAGATGCATGCACTACTTTGTGCATTGGGCTTTATGTCAGTATTTGGGACTCCAACCCAGGTTATTAAGCGTTGCAGGCAAGCACCTTAACTGCCGAGCCATCCCTCCAGCTCTCTCCAAGGGTCTTTCTGTCCAGTAAACCACAGAGTAATCAAAGAAAAGACCTCAAGAGGTTCTGTGAGCAGCAGCCTGGATTTAGGGGGAGCACTGCAGAAGTCCAGAAGGAGAAATGACTAGGTGTTACTACCATGGCTAAATTATGGTGATATGCGGATTGTGACTACTGAGGGGGCATTTGTGAAAAGACCCAGAGGCAGGATGGAGTAAATTTGTTACAGTGTTCTCATGGGAGGCGAATAAGTGGCACAGAAAGGTTCAGGGCAAGAAGATGTTGTGGCTGGAGTCGGTGGTGGTGGTGTGTGTGTTGGGGGGCGGTGGAACAGAAGAAGAAACACAGGGAGTGGCGAGTGAAGGTCATAGTTATGTGCCTCTCTCGGTCTATTTGCTTGCCTTGGCACACCTCAGCAGATGGGATGGAGAGAAGGAAAGGAGGGGAAGTATGCCTGTCCCCCCACAGTCTGCTGACTCTAGATGGGACATCTCAGAAAGAAGGGCACCTCCTCCTCTTCTTTGACAGTTCAGGTCCCTCCACTTCTCATCCAGAGGTCCTGGAGTGTGCAGACAGTAGAAAACCCATTGGGCAGATGCAGGCTCAAGCATTAGCAGAAAGGAAACAATACCACAAAGCAGAGAAACTGCAGATCCAGACCATCACAACAGCGCTGAAGGCCACAGGCCAGCAGAAGAAAATGGTGACAAGCGCTATGTCGTTTTGGTCACCGTCCACCCGTTTATAGACAGAGATCGGTTTGTGTAGCATAAGGCCTATCTGGATTAGCCAGGAGCCAGTGATGAGATACAGCAAGGCCTTCAGCGTCCAGCTCTGTGGCATGTTGGGAGTCCACAGCTCTATGGTCATCACCATGCCAGCAGAAACATGGCCTGGGTGAGCAATGTGTGGGCCTGCGGCTCCACTCCTTCTGTGTTCTGTGTGTGAGACCCTCGGGGCACAGGTTAAACATGCTCAGGGCTTGGGCACCTTGCTCCAGAACTGCCCATCGCCGGGCAGCAGGTTCTGGCTCATCGCCTCTGCACAGCCACCCAGGAAGTAGCTCATGTAGAAGGTGAGGTGCTGCTGCTGCTTGTGGTCCACGAAACTTCTCTGATTATCTATCTTGGTGATAAGTGCACACTGTCCATGAATGGTATTCAACTCATGGGCCACTAAAACGCAGGCATTCAATGTCTTCAAGAAGCCAACACAGTCCATTTGCCGAAGCCACGCCCATCTTCCTTTGCTGCAAGGGCCGTGTGGGAGATATTGGACAGGGCAGTTGCAAATCAAAGCTCTGGAGAGGAGTCGTGCTTGATAAAGTCCACCGATGAATAAGGTCAGGCCTGGGTATAAGTGGCCCTCAAGGCCTCCCATGGGACCCAAAACAGATAGGACCAAAGGCAGAAGTAAAAGGCTCAGGAATGTCCATTCACTCTAGGCTCTAGAGCTTGGAGGGAGCCTTCTACCACATTTTTATAACCTCTATCTCGCCCACAGCATGCACAGGCTGAAGGGACATGGTTTGAGGGGAGTCTACGGGTAGGATGGGTGGGTGTCCTGGTATCCGTTCTGGTCTTCTGCTCTGGTTCATTGAGAGCCCGCTGTTGACAAACTAGGATATCAGCTTGTTCTCCAACCCAGTGCCTGGGTATCTGCTCTCACATCCTATGCTGTGGGTCCTTCTGTCTCTCGGCCCACCTGTCCTTGGCCCCACCACTGCCTTCCTTCCTGTCTTAGTCCATTCAGGCTGAAAAATGCCGTAAGAAAAAGCAGTAACTAAATAGACCCTGTGGATTATACACACAAAAGAAATTTAGCTCTCACATTTCTAGAGGCTGAAAAGCCAAGGTCAAAATGCCAGAAGATTCAGAACCTGGTGAGGCCTGCCTCCCGTGGAAGCTCCGCCCTGCTGTGAAGTCACTGTGGCTGGGGCAAGGCTGATTCCTGGTGTTTCTTTGCTAGAGTTGCTGATACCCTAGTGAGTGCTTTGCCCTCAGGACCTAAACATCTTTCCAAAGGTCTCACTTCCTAATATCATGTTGTGTGTGGAGATTTCAACACATGAATTTGAAGGAACACAAACTTCTGATCATGGCATCTCCAAAATCACAGAACATAAGGAAGACTCCACAGGAAGCAGGGCGTTCACACACTGTGGTGCACGTTCCTGGAGATTCGAGGGTGGAGCTCCATTAGAGCAGTGCTTCCCCAGCATGCACCGGGCCCTGGCTTCAATCCCCAGCTCTGCATACTGTTCCTGGTGGCCCATGTTCCTAATGCCAGCACCGGGAGAGTAGAGGCAGAAGCATTTGAGGTCACAGCTATATAGTGAGTTTGAGGTCAGCTTGGGTTACATAAAACTGCCTCAAAAAATAAGAAGATTGAGCTGGGCGTGGTGGAGCACATCTGTAATCTCAGAAGTAGGAGGATCAATGTGAGTTCAGGGCCACCCTGAGACTACATAGTGAATTCCAGGACAGCCTGGGCCAGAGTGAAACACTATCTCAAAAAATCAACAAATAAGAAGATTGGGCCAAGTGTGGTGGTACATGCCTTTAATTGCAGTGCTTGGAAGGCTGAGGTAGGAGGATCACCATGAATTTGAGGCCATCCTGAGACCATAGAGTGAATTCCAGGTCAGCTGGGGCAAGAGTGAGACCCTAACTCAAAAAAAAAAAAGATAGGGCTGGGGAAATGTCTCAGCAGTTTGAGGCATTTGCATGCAGGGCCTGATGGCTTGTTCAGTTCCCTAGTGCCTACATGTAGCCAATGAAGCAGCAGTACATTTGTATGGAGTTTGGGTACTGCTAGGCCCTGGCATGTCCATGCACTTACTCTTTCTCTCCTCACAAGCAAATCAATCAATAAATAAACACATTTTATTTTATTTATTTGAGAGAGAGGTAGAGACACAAACACAGAGAGAATATGGGTGCACCAGGGCCTTCAGCCACTGTAAATGAACTCCAGACACATGCATCACCTTATGCCTCTGGCCTGCGTGGGTCCTGGGGAATTGAACCCAGATCCTTTGGTTTTTCAGGCAAACATCTTAACCACTAAGCCATCTCTCCAGCCCTCCATGACCTTTTAAAAAATTTAATTATTGGGCTGAGAGATGGCTTAGGGATTAAGGCACTTGCCTGTGAAGCCTAAGGAACTTGGTTTGACTCCTCAGAACCAATGTAAGCCAGAAGCCCAAGGTTACACATGGGCCCAAGGTCATACATATTCACAAAGTGGCACACACATCTGGAGTTCAATTGCAGTGGCTAAGGACCCTGGTGTGCCAATTCTCTCTCTCGTAAAAAAAAAAAAAAAAAATTTAAAGACCATTGAGAGCTGGGCATGGTGGCAGACACCTTTAATCTCAGCACTTGGAAGGCAGAGGTAGGTGGATCGCTGTGAGTTTGGGGCTGCCTGAGACTTCATAGTGAATTCCAGGTCAGCCTGGTCTAGAGTGAGACTTTACCTCAAAAAGACCATTGAGGGAGGGCTAAAAAATTATTCATTTACTAAAGGTGTTTGCTTGCAGAGCGTGTCAAATGGAGTTCAATTATCTGGCACCCACATAAAACCAGACCCACAATAATGATAATGTTTTTCATTTTAGAGTTAGTGCTTTAAAAAATAAAAAAGTTAAACAGGGCATGGTAGTGCATGCCTTTAATCCCAGCACTCAGGAGGCAGAGGTAGGAGGATCGCCGTGAGTTCAAGGCCACCCTGAGACTACGTAGTGAATTCCAGGTCAGCCTGGGCTAGAGTGAGACCCTACCTCGAAAAGCAAAAAAAAAAGAAGGAAAGAAAAAAAGGTTAGTGGTAAATACAGTAGTGTTGATTGCATCACAACTGCATGGTTTATAGACACTTTATAAATTTAACAAAATAATATCTACTCAGTATTAAACTCGAAGATGGCTGTAAGCAACAAGCCCTCAGCAACAGCTCCTGCCTTCTTCCTCGCTTCCCCTGGCTTGGCACACCCTTGGGCTGGCCCTTCCCATGACTCAGCTTCCTAAACCCACCAGTCAGGTCTCTCCCCTAGTCTGAGGATGAACTTCATCCTAACTGGGTGTTTGATTCTTATAACTGGGCCTGAGACACGTGTGTGTGTGTGTGTGTGTGTGTGTGTATAAACCTCTTAGCTCTTGGCTCTTAGCCCCTTTGGTGAGCTCTTAGCTCCTGTGACCCTCTGGCTGCTGACTTCCCTTCTCCTCTCTCAGCCCCTGTGTAAGGGGACCTTCTCCGCCTCCCTGCACCTTCCCAGCCAGGCTGAGGACTTCTTTTTGCCTGGGTGCTTTCCTGCTTGCTTTCTCTCTGTGTGTGTGTGTGTGTGTGTGTGTGTGTGTGTGTGTGTCTGTGTGTGTGCATGCATGCGTGCCCTTCCTCAGAGCTTTCTTTCCGGGGAGAGAGCTTCCTTTGTGAGAGAGACATTCTTGGTCTCTGCTCCCCCTGAGGGGGGAAGAATTTCTTTTGGTTTGGACTTTCCTCCTTTGCCTTTCCTCCTGACTCTCCCTGAAATATATTTCATAATTCATAAGTTACCCTTCTCTGAGTTCACATTTTCAATTCTTTGATAATTGGATAAGGGCACAAAGTTGAGGTTCACAGGCCTGCGGGGGGAGACATTCCCTGCATCTTTATGGACATCTAATCCCTCCCAGGACTGCAAGTTCTGCATCAATATTACATAGATTCTCTCTCTTCCCTTCTCTCTCTCTCTCTTTCTCTGTCTCTATCTCACCCACACTGGGCATTGGACCCATACGAGGCAAGGACTCTACCAGTGAGCTATATCCCAGCCCCAAAATTCAGCCAATGTTAATATGGTATGAGGAATGTGTTTGTAGCTCACTTGTCATTTATTTTTAATGTTCTTTGCTCTATCTAGTTCAGTCTTTCTATGTATCCCAGGCTGGCCTTGAATTCCTGATCTTCATGCCTCAACCATCCAAGGGCTAAAATTACAGGCATGTGCCATCACACCCAGCCCTTCACAGCCCGTTCATCAACACATTCTCCTTTCCAAGTAGGTTTTCTCATCAGTTCCTTGTACTCCATCCCACCCACTTCTTTGTCTAGGTATCACCACCACTGTATCCGTGAAACATCCTAAACTAGGTTCCAAACCTCCTCTTTCCCAGCCACACTTCAGCCAGGAGGGCTTTGAGAAGATGGCCAATCACACCACTGAGTGATTAAATTCTCCAGTGACATCTTGTTGCCTCAGAGATAGTATCCGTGTCCTCAGAACAAGCTTGAAGGTGCTTTGACCTGATATTTTATCCAGTTTCTTCAAAGCACGAGTTCAGTTTGGGGTAAGCATTTGTTCCACCCACTCTCTACCTGAGGAGCTCCTCTTCCTCATTTCTCCTTCTAGGTTCGGCTCAAACACTGCCTCCTCCCAGCATGATGGGACAACTCTCTCTGCAAATCATATCTATCTCTATCATTACTCTTGTCTCACTGCTTCATTTCTGTTTATTTACCAGGAAGTTTTTAAAGTCAGAGACCTTGGGCTGGAGAGATGGCTTAGTGGTTAAGCGCTCGCCTGTGAAGCCTATGGACCCTTCTCAACCAGTTTATTTCTATGTAAAGCAACCCTGAACAACTTCTCAGGACACAGGTACAACAGCAAGCTTTTCACACAACTTGCCTCTAGCCCAGCACAAGCAAAGCTCTTTCTCACCCTCATAAACCAAATCTCATAGTCCATAGTTCTTACTGCATTCAAATCTTTCAACTCTGACCAGAATAGTCCATCAAGCTGTACTTACAGCACTGCAAGGCTTCTCTTAGGCCAAGGTTTCAAGTTCTTTCACATTCCTTTTGAAAATCATCTCTGAAAGGCCAAAGCCACACAGTCAGGTGTCTAGCAGCAACCCCACTCCTCGGTACCACTTTACTGTTGTAGTCAGGTTCGCATTGCTGGTAGAAATCACCCAACCAAAAGCAGCTTGTGGGAAAAAGAGGTTTATTTTGACTCACAGCCTTGAGGGAAGCTCCACAATGGCAAGGAAAATGATAGCATGAGCAGCGGGTGGACATCACCCCCTGGCCAACATCAGGTGGACAACAGCAACAGGAAAGTGTACCAAACACTGGCATGGGGAAACTGGCTATAACACCCATAAGCCTGCCCCCCAAAATACACCACCTCCAGGAGGTTTTAATTTCCAATTGCCATCAGCTGGGAACCTAGCATTCAGAACACCTAAGTTTATGGGGGACACCTGAATAAAACCACCACACCAACTTCATGAAATAAGGAGGTCAATACAAGATATGAGTAAGGAAATAAATGAATACCAATCAGAAATATTAAAAATGCAAAAACAGAGTGAGTCAAATAGAAAACTCTGTAAGTCTCACTAATAGAATGGACAAGGAGAGGACAGAATATCTAAACTAGAAGACATGGTGGCAGATCTAATACAGTCCACAAAGAGAAAGACAAACTAACAGGAAAGCATGAATGAGAATTTCAAGATATTTGGGACACTATGAAGAGATCAAACATAAGAATTTAGGTTAGAGTACAAGTAGAAGAATTTCACTCCAAAGGCATAGTAGGTATTTTCAACAAAAATCACAGAAGAAAATTTTGCCTAAATAGGGAAAGAAATACCAACACAGATACAGGAAGCCTATAGAATGCCAAACAGACAAAATCAGGAAAGAACCTCTCACTGTCATATTATAATTAAACTACTAAACATATAAACCAAAGAAAACATATTGAAAGCAGTTAGAGAGAAAAACCAAGCCACATATAAAGGCAAGCCCATCAGGACAACAGCAGGTTACTCAAGGCAAACGTGTAAAGCCAGAAGGGCTTAGAATGATGTATTCCAAGATCTGAAAAATAGCAACTATCAACCAAGATTACTTACTCCTACAAAGCTACCCATCCAAATTGATGGAGAAATAAGAACATTCCACAACAAAAACAGGCTAAAGGAAGATATGACCACTAAGCCAGCTCTAGAGAAAATACCTGAAGGGGTCTTTTCATGCTGAAGAGAAAGAAAAGCACACACATAAGGAAATGGGGGGAAAAATGAACTACACTCAAATAACAGCTAATACAAGAGAGTAAAGGGGAAACAGGAAGAATTACAAAACAAGAAGGAGAAGAATAAATGTATACCTTTCAATAATAACTTAATATCACTGACCCCAATGCCCCACCCAAAAGACACAGGCTTGAAGACTAGGTTAAAAGGCAGGATCCTTCCTTCTATTTGTTGCTTCTAAGAAACTCACCTTCCCATGAAAGACAGACACTGTCTTAGGGTGAAAGGATGGAAAACAGTATTTAAAGCAAATGGGCCTAGAAAACAAGTTAGATGTTGCTATCCTAATATCTGACAGGATAGACTTCACTAGAAAACAAGCAGATGTTACTGTCTTAATATCTGACAGGATACACTTCAAATCCACATTAGTTAGGAAATATAAAAAAAGGTCATATTATATTGATTAAAGGAACAACTCAACAGGAGGAAATTATAATTCTAAACATATATCCACCAAACATGGGGACTCCTACTTTCATTAAACAAACACTATGAGAATTAAGGTCACAGATAACACCAAACACAGTTGTGGTGGGTGACTTCAACACCACTCTCATCAATTTTCAGGTTATCCCAGCAAATAAATAAATAAATAATAAATAAAATAAACAGAGAAGCATCTAGACTAAATGAGCTTATACAACAAATGGACCTAATATATATCTACAGAACATTCCATCTAAATGCTGCAGAACACACATTGTTTTCAGCAGCACATGGAACATTCTTTAAAATTGACCATAGGCCAGGCATGGTGGCTGTGGTGGTTTGATTCAGGTGTCCCCCATAAATTTAGGTGTTCCGAATGCTAGATTCTCAGCTGATAGAGATTTGGGAATTAACGCCTCCTGGAGATAGTGTATTGTTGGGGGTGGGCTTATGGGTGTTATAGCCAGTTTCCCCTTGCCAGTGTTTGGCACACTATCCTGTTGCTCTTATCCACCTTATGTTGGCCAGGGGGTGATATTCACCCTCTGCTCATGCCATCGTGGAGCATCCCCTCGAGCCTATAAGCCAAAATAAACCTCTTTTCCCCACAAGCTGCTTTTGGTTGGGTGATTTCTACCAGCAACGTGAACCGGACTGCGACAGTGGCTCACGCCTTTAATCCCAGCACTTGGGAGGTAGGGGTAGGAAGATTACCATGAGTTCAAGGCCACCCTGAGACTATGTAGTGTGATTCCAGGTCAGCCTGGACTAGAAACCCTACTTCAAAAAAAAAAAAAAAAAAAAAAAACTAAGAATAAAATGGACCATATATTAAGACACAAAGCAAATATTAACAAATACAGGAAAATTGAAATAATTCCTTGCATTCTATCTGATCACAATGAGATTAAACTAAAATTAACAGCAAGTAAAGCTACAGAGTATTGCTGAAGACCATATGCTTTGGCTGCAAGGTCACTAAGAAGTCAAGGTGGAACTGAACTGAAAACCTATGGACAAGCTGACAGAAGGTTGGAAAAAGCTATGCTGCATGTAGTTCCATGGGAGAGAGAGAAGGCATCAGTGGAGATAAAGTACAGTGGACACTGCAAGACTTAAATTGGGCTAGTCAGGCCAAATGAGCCAATGAGTGCAATGGTGACATGTTTATTATGGGGGGAAACCAACTGCTAGCTAATTGGACTGGAGGCCCACTCTATGCAAGGATATACATTCCTAGTACTGAAAACCTATGACAGGGGATGTCATGAGCCCAAAGGGTCTAACGTCTGCTGGTGTTTGGCTAAATGTATATGCTATGCTCATCAAACTGCCCAGTAAGCACTTCTCTTAATGTTCATACCTATATATTAATGCTACTCTCACTTTTGATTAGAGAACATTCTCTTTTCAGATGGCAGTGACCTTGGGATGACTCATAAGGCACCATGGTGCTGAGAAGAAGTGACAGAGGAGTGCTCAGCACTGAAATATCTCAGTCACACCTTCCAAGACTCAGGGTTTATTACAGAAGAGGTGGAAGAAAGACTGTTATGAGCCAAAGAAAGGGTAGGACTCCTTATAATGCGCTTGTCCAGACACAAAATGGCTTGAATGTCCGCGACCTCGAAGTGCCTGCCTATACAGTGAGACCATAGAGGAGGGTGTAATTATGAGGGAGGAGGAGCCAGACTCATCCTTACAAAGCAACGGATGCTAAGATGGACATTTAAACTGGGCACATGGGAAACTTGAGGAGCAGGTGAGGATGGGAAGGCTCTGGTAGGGATATAAGGTAGACAATTTGAGGAACAGGTGAAGGTGGGTGATTTCTGGTAGAGGGTATGAGACAGACAACTTGGAGAGACAGAGTAGAGCAGAAGTCTTTCAGGAGCTCCCTAAACTCACCCTGAGGCATACGACCCCACAAAGCCAGTAAGCACCCTGATCCCCTTGGCACTGACCTACCTGGGTGATAAGTCGCTCTGACTACCACTCTCTTGGCTGATGAGTGCTTGGACAGGAAGAGACCTCCTCCTAGCTCCTCACCTTCAGTGACCTCTCAGGGATAAGGGGCTGATGTTTGCAGTGAGCAAAGGATACCAAGTCTCAGATCTCATGCCAGGCCATCTGGTCCCTGGCAGCAACCCTGAATGACCTTGGTAAGATGTGGGTACATGGACCCATGTGGGTTCCTGGCAGCCCAGATAGCCTCTGGGAAGGTTTCCCCTTGTGCAGATCATAGGGGAACTTGGCTCTGAAAAATGTCGAGAAATAATGGAAAATGACTGGGACAGGAGTCCTGGCCTGAGCTCTTCTGTGTGTCCTTCCAGCCCGGAGTGCACGAGGTTCTGACACCATCTAGACAGGTCTCCAAACATCTGCCGTTTTCTCTTTTATCAAACTCCTTGTATTCTCTGGGAATTCGCTTCCCAGTGGCAAAATAAAGTATTCTTCCTGGGGACATGATCTTCACCCAATCACAAGAGCAGTGTCTGGACTGGGTTATTCATCAGGGTTACATCTGGGGGGAAAGTATATTGCTCCATGGTGAGATAGTGGTTAAATAGGTGGTGAAGAGCTGGAGAGATCGTTTAGCCATTAAGGCACTTGCCTGTGAAGCCTAAGGACCCAGGTTCCGTTCCCCAGAACCCACATGAGCCAGATGCACATGGTGGTGCATGTGTTGCATGTGTTTGGAGTTTGTTTGCAGTGGCTAGAAGCCCTGGTGTGCCCATTCTCTCCCCCACCCCCACAATAAATAAATAGATAAATAAATAAATAAATACATACATACATACATACATATGTTTTTAAAATATGTGGTGAGGAGCTGGAGAGATGGCTTAGTGATTAAGGCGTTTGCCTGCAAAGCCAAAGGACCCTGGTTCAATTCTCTAGGACCCACGTAAACAAGATATGTAAGAGTGTGTATGCATCTGGAGGCCCTGGTGCACCTGTTCTCCCTCTCTCCACCTGTTCCACTCTCATAAATAAGTAAATAAATAAATGTTTAAAAATACATTTTAAAAAATAAGTAGTGAGGGCTGGAGAGATGACTTAGCAGTTAAGGTGATTACCTGTGAAGCCTAAGGACCCAGGTTTGATTCCCCAGGTCCCATGTAAGCCAGATGTACAAGGTGGCACATGTGTCTGGAGTTAGTTTGTGGTGGCTAGAGGCCTGGTATGTCATCCTCTCTGTTTCTCTTTTGCTCTCTCAGTCCCAAATAAAACGAATAAAATAAAATAAAGTTTAAAAATGTAGTGAGTTAAATATACTTCTTTTCCTTAAAAATTAAGAAACCATTTATTAGGCCATTTGTTTGGAAGCTGATCGGGGCACTAAAGACACTGAAGCTTGCATTCTGGCCAAAAGTGTTTTGATAAATATATTTGTTCATAACAAAGTGTTCTACCAATGCTCAATGTAACATCTCATACTGAGAAACACTTTATCAGAATCATTCCATTTTATTCCAAACAAATCTAAAGAGATAGTAAGTAAGCCATTTGGGATGGTTTGGGCTGTAAATAATTTTAAAAAAAACCACTCTGTTTTCACTGACTTAGAGAACAGAATATTAACTCTCCTATCTAACAAGAATTGCAGAAGAAGGTTGGAGGGATGGTTTAGCAGTTAAGGCACTTGCCTGCAAAGCCAAGGGACCCAGGTTTGATTCCCCAGGACCCACGTAAGCTAGATACACAATGTGGTGCATGCATCTGGTGTTTGTTTACAGTGGCTCTGGGCCCTGGTGTGCCCATTCTCTCTGTCTCTGTCTGTCTCAAATAAATAAATAAATAAATAATAACAATAATAAAAGGATTGCGGGAGAAGCACATTACTTGGCTTGTTTATTGGGATATAGGTTACTTCTAGCTTCTCACTCAGGCCTTCCCATCGGCCTTTCTCTTCAGATTAGCATCATGGCTTCAAGGCGGCTGTTGTGCTTCCAGAGACCACAGCTTCACGTGTCCAAAGAAGAACGAGAGCTTCATTACGTCTATGCTGCTGTCTCTGTAGAGATGCAGATTTCTTCAGTCTTCATATTTATGATAGGGGAGGGCCTCACTCAGAGATCCTTAAACAGATTACCCCTCAAACTTCCTTTTCTGAGTCTTCATTTTAAACCTGTACTGCAACCCATCACCGACGATGGGAATCACGTGACTGGCTGAGCTGAGCCAGCTGCAGTCTCTATAGTCTAGTGGCAGGTTCCCTGGTCCAAGGGAGAGAAATTAGGAAAAAATGACCTTTTAGAACTAAAGCTTTTAAAAATATTTTTGTTTCTTTTTTAAATATTTTATTTATTTATTTAAGAGACAGAGTGAAAGGGGTAGTAGAGAGAAAGAATGGGCATGCCAGGGCCTCTAGCCATTGCAAATGAACTCCAGATATGTGAACCAACTTGTGCATCTGGTGTACGTGGGTACTGGGTAATTGAACCTAGGTCCTTTCACTTTGCAGGTAAGTGCATTAACTGCTAAGCCATCTCTCCAGCCCCAAATATTTTTATTTCTTCATGAGAGAGTACGGGCATGCTAGGGCCTCTTGTTGCTGCAAATGAATTTCAGAAACATAGGCCACTTTGTGCTTTTGGCTTCAGATCAGTACAGGAGAATCAAATTCAGCCTAACAGGCTTTGCAAGTAAGCACCTTTAACCACTGAGCCATCTCCACAGCATCTAGAGTTAAAGCTGTTATCGGAAGAATTGGAAGCACTATGTTAAAGTGGAATACTGGGGTCTGAAGCTAGAGAGAAAGGGAAGGAGGGAGAGAAGAGAAGAGAGAGAGAGAGAGAGAGAGAGAGAGCGCGAAAGAGAAGACATACTCTGAAAATCCCAAGAACAAAACCAAGGTGGTCTGGTCTCCTTTTATAGTTCTTGGGGTAGGCTCAGTTCTACTCTACATGACTATGTGCTAAGAGCCACGGAGGCACTTGATAAACCCAAGGCTGTAACCCAGATGGCCTTGGGCTTCCCTGGGAAAAGCGAGCTGTCTTGTTTTCTCTGGGCAGTAGGGAAGCTGGGTTTGCCAGCCTGGCCTTAAACTCTAGGCAGCAGGGTTACTTAGAGTGATCATACCTACTCTAACAGTGACCAGGCCTACACCATCTGAAGCACATGAGAGGAAGGAGTATAAATATCAAAGAAAGAAAAGAAATTCATGTAAAAAAAAAAATTTTTTTTTGAGGTAGGATTTCGCTCTAGCCCAGGCTGACCTAGAATTCACTCTGTAATCTCAGGGTGGCTTTGAACACATGGTGATCATCCTCCTACCTCTGCCTCCCAAGTACTGGGATTAAAGGCATGTACCACCACGCCTACCTAAAATGGGGTTTTATAAGAATAAAAGACACAAGGCTGTCAAGAAATTTTATGGTTTAAAAGATAGATTATTGATATTTTTTTTGAGGCAGGGTCTCACTCTAGCTCAGGCTGGCCTGGAATTCACTCTGTAATCTCAGGGTGGCCTTGAACTCATGATGATCATCTTACCTTTGCCTCCCGAGTGCTGGAATTAAATGCATGTGCCACCACACCCAGTTTATTGACATTTTTAAGTTATATTAAAGGTCACAAGACTTAAAAGTAGTATTAAAAGGAAAATTTCTTATGGAGTTGGAGAGATGCCTCAGAGGTTAAGGCATTTGCATGCAAACCTGAGGACCTGGGTTCAATTTCCCAGTATCCAGATAAAGCCAGATACACAAAGTGGTGCATGCATCTGGAGTTTGTTTGCATGGATAGAGGCCCTGATATGCCCATTCTCTCTCTCTCTCTCTCTCTCTCCCTCAAATAAATAAATAAAATATTTTTAAAAAGAAAAATTTATTAGACCAATTAAAGTTAGTATAATTTATTGAAGCAAAGAAAAACAAAACAAAGCAAAACAGGAATCCAACACAGAATCAAAACAAGGTCTGTGAACTCCAACTAGCAGTGACAGCAAGGACAAAAAACTGGAGTGGAGGAGACACACGGTGTGACAGATGCTAGCTTACTTGGCTCCTTGGTGGTAGGGTCTGTCCTGTGTGCTAAAGCTGAACTATTGAGATTAAGCTCAATGCCAATTTGGTCTGTTGTGCCCAGTGTAGGCACCTAGTCCTGCTAATGGCCTCCTACAAATGTTATTATCAAACATGATTTTTATTATTAATTCAGAAGATTAATTTTTATTTTTTGGTTTTTCAAAGTAGGGTTTCACTCTAGCCCAGGCTGACCTGGAATTCACTATGTCGGCTCAGGGTGGCCTTGAACTCACGGTGATCCTCCTACCTCTGCCTCCCAAGTGCTGGGATTAAAGGTGTGCTCCACCACGCCTGGCTAGAAGATTTATTCTGAAACAGGGGTCTCAATCTGTAGCCAAGGCTAACATCAAACCCAGTTATCCTCTTGTCTGAGCCTCCCCTGTGCTGGGATTACAGGTCTGAGGTACCACACCTGGCTAGAAATTTCATATTTAACAGCAGTAGCATTGGGGTATAAAACAAAGCCTCTGCTCCTATGGAAGGGCAAAGGGTTTGGCAGAAGAGAGGGAAGAGCAAGAGATGGTAGTTGAGTGTGGTGGGTACAACAGAAATACCATATATGCATACACAATAATGTCCCAGGAAAACGCACCACTGTATGCAGTTTATAAGAATTAATAATAATAATAATAAGCAAGGCTGAGATAGTGGCTCAGAAGTTAAAGGGGCTTGCTTGCAAAGCATGCAGGACAAGGTTCATGTCCATAGACCCATATAAAGCCGGATGCAAAGTGGCACATGAATCTGTGATCCCCAAATTCTTAGACAATGAGGGGTGGAGCTGGGAAAATCTGGAGCTCATTGGCCAGTCTGGTGGTTTGTTCGCAGAGGCAAGAGACCCTGTCTCAAAGAAGATGCATCACAGACTCCTTGAAGTTGTCCCTGACCTCCCCATGTGCGCAGACATACATGCACACAAATAAAAAGGGGGGGCTGGAGAGATGGCTTAGCAGTTAAGGTGCTTGTCTGTGAAGCCTAAGGACCCATGTTTGACTCTCCAGATCCCACGTAAGCCAGATGCACAAGGTGACACCAGTGTGCAAGGCCATGCATGTGCACAAGGTGGCGCACACGTCTGGAGTTTAATTGCAGTGGCTGCAGGCCCTGGGTGCCAATTCTCTCTCTCTCTCATAAAAAAAATTATAAAACATACATAAGTAGAAATGTAAAATAAAACAACACAAAGCCCACGCCCTGGCACATTCCACGTGAGGTCCGACATATCCTCACTGGGCAGCCATCCTTGCCTTCCTGACCTGAGGTCCCTCCCTCGGTCTGGAGCCAAGTCTCTGCACCATGAATCCAGAAACGCCTGTCTGTCACTTGCTCCCCAGCCTCCTCCAGGCTGGGCCTAAGTCTCATTCGCGTGTGTCCAACCCATAGCCAGTGGCCTGTGTGCGGCTGAGGATAGCTATGAATGTAGCCCAAAACAAACTTGTAAACTTACTTAGAAAACTGTGAAATTTTCTGATAACTCAGTTATTACACAGTTTGCAAGTATGAACTTTGTAGAGGAAAATGTCATGTCGCACTATCAGAGGTAGGACACCCTACACTCACTTGCCTTTTATTCTATCTACCCTCCTCATTGAACTGGATTTTTCTCCTAGGATAAAGTATATCTCCTTTCTTTTGCTTCTTCCTTGGCTTTACTGGTGCCCAGAACATAATCCCAAAGTTCAGGAAATAGGATAAGAAAGAGCTCAAAGTTTAGACCCTGACAGGTCAGTTCCGTGTCTGTTACCAGTCATGTGGCCTCTGGCAAATGACTTATCCAAACCACAATCTCCTTATTCACAAACTGAGGCTATTTGCCACACATGGTCATACCAAGGAATAAATGAAACAGCATAGGGTTAGCTTATCACTGGGTAAATAGGAATTATTATTTTCTTAAATATTTTACTTATTTGAGTGAGAGAGGGAGAGGGAGCGAGAGGGGAAGAGACACATAGAGAGAACGGGCACACTAGGGCCTCCAGCCACTGCAAATGAACTCCAGATGCATGTGCCACCATGTGGGGCTCACATGGATACCGGGGAATCAAATCTGGGTCCTTAGGCTTTTCAGGCAAGCACCTTAACTGCTAAGCAATCTCTCTAGCCCAGAATTATTATCTTTAATTAATTAAAAGTTGATTTTTAATCTTTTTTAATTTTAATTTTATTTTATTTAAGAGAGACAAAGTGGAAGGTAGAAAGAGAGAGAGAGAGAAGAGAGAATGGGCACGCCAGGGCCTTCAGCCACTGTAAATGAACTCCAGATGCATGTGCCTCCTTGTGGGTCCTGGAGAATCATACCTGGGTCCTTGGGCTCCCCAGGCAAATACCTTAACCGCCAAGCCATCTCTTCAGCCGTACCTAAAAGTTGAAACCAATGTCAGCACAGTTTGCCAGGTACTTGCATGTACATCATGCAGTCTGATCTTCATAGCAATCACATTAGGAGAAGCATGTTCCCTTCCTGTAACAGCTATGGAAACTGTGAGTCTACCAGCCTTTCACCTTCCAGATTGTTATAGTTCATGTTTGGGGAACTTCTTTCCCATCAGTGTGTCAGCTGACCAGCCCTCCTTAATGGATTCTGTCTGTTTTGAGGTGAATTTTGACCTTTCCAAATTCATATGTTTATGAAGCTTCCAGCAACTCAGAAGACAACCTCATTTGGAAAGAGAATAAAGTCATACTGGAGTAGGGTGGGGTCCTGGTCCAATATAACTGGTATCCTTATTAAAAAGAAAAGCTGGGGGCTGGAGAGATGGCTTAGCGGTTAAGCGCTTGCCTGTGAAGCCTAAGGACCCCGGTTCGAGGCTCGGTTCCCCAGGTCCCACGTTAGCCAGATGCACAAGGGGGCGCACGCGTCTGGAGTTCGTTTGCAGAGGCTGGAAGCCCTGGCATGCCCATTCTCTCTCTCTCTGCCTCTTTCTCTCTCTGTCTGTCTCTCTCAAATAAATAAATAAATTTTTTAAAAAAATTTTCAAAAAAAAAAAAAAAAGAGAAGGTGGGCTGGAGAGATGGCTTAGCAGTTAAGGCATTTGCCTGCAAAGCCAAAGGATCCCGGTCTGATTCCCCAGGACCCATGTAAGCCCGATGCACAAGGGGGCGCACGTGTCTGGAGCTCCTTTACAGTGGCTGAAGGCCCTGGTGTGTCCAGCCCATTCTTTCTCTCTATCTGCCTCTTTCTCTCTGTCTGTTGCTCTCAAATAAATAAATAAAAATAAACAATAAATAAAGAAAAGCTTTATGCATGCAAGTCGACCATGACGTAAAGATCTGGGCAATGCCTCTGTGAGCCGGGGACTGCTGGGGCTTTCCTGCAAGCTGGGGAAGCTAGGAGAAAAGCCTTGAGTGCTTCCTCCTCGCAGCTTTCAGGAGGGCCATCCCGCTGATGCTTGAATCTCAGAATCTCTGTCTTCAGACCTGAACAATAACTTCTGTTGTTACCGGAGCCTAGAAAACGAATGCCACCTCCTTAGGCAGGGACTATACATTTGATCAGGAACCCACCTCAGCTGTTGTTTTGCCCTCATGGGCCTCCTTTGCTTCTGTCTGTCATCCCAAAAAATTTACTAATTTAGCGCCAGGTTTTCCATTAATATCTTCCTTGGGGTTCCTGAGCACCCCCAGATGTACTTGAATGTGTGAATCTAGAGAGGTTTCAGATTCTCACGGGAGCCTCGTTTCATTTTGGAGCCCGAGCTGGTCGCAGAGAGCAGTTCCCTTGCTTTCTTGAGCCAGAGGGAGGGGTTCCTTTAGTCTCCCTCTTCCATATTTCCAACTTCCAAGCCAGCCCTCATTTAGAAATCTTGCTTTAGCTTGCTGAGTTGATATCTCCTGACCGCCAGCATACAATCCCCAGCTATGGAGATGCATATCTGGATCCAGTGCCACTCAGTTTGTCACCAAGTTAATTCATGACCTTCTCATCTCATTATAAGTAGTGGGCTGGAGAGATGGCTTAGTGGTTAAGCCCTTGCCTGTGAAATCTAAGGACCCCGGTTCAAGGCTCGATTCCCCGGTTCCCATGTAAGCCAGATGCACAAGGTGGCACATGCATCTGGAGTTCGTTTGCAGTGGCTGGAAGCCCTAGTGCACCCACTCTCTCTCTCTCTCTCTCTCTCTCTCTCTCTCTCTCTGTCTCTTTCTCTCTCTGTCACTCTCAAATAAATAAATAAAAATAAACAAAATGTTTTAAAAAAGTAAGTAGTATCATATTTTGTCACCTGGGGATTTGGGTTTTCTTTTGACCTTGGCTAAAATCAAATGATCCCCCTTCCCCCGCCTTACTCTATCTCATCTTTTAATTCAGCATGTCTTTCTCCTGCGAGAATGGGAGCTGGGGGATTCGTCAGCCAGGTTGCTGAAAGTGTAGGTCCTTGGAGCAAGTCTTGAAGTTGCCCAGCAGGAGCCTGACTAAGTCCTCTTCACAGCTCTACTACTAAAACGTCCTCCAAGTTTCCCACTTATGATAATATATAATTTTAGATATTTCATTTCAAGTAAAACAAAAAAAGTTTACCTGGAGGGAAAACAAAACAAAATGGAACAGGGAGCCAAGGATAGTGGTGGATATCAGTAACCCCAGCACTTGTGAGGGGGAATCAGGAGTTCAAGGTCATCCCTAGCTGTATAGTGAGTTCAAGGCCAGCCTGTACTATGTGACAGTGTCTAAAAAGAAGTAGTTGTTGGGGCTGGAGAGAGCTCAGTGGTTAAAGATGCAAAGCCTGATGGCCCAGGTATGATTCCCCAGTACCCCTGTAAAAGCCAGATGCACAGAGTACCGAATGTGTCTGGAGTCAGTTTGCAGTGGCAAGAGGCCCTAGTGGACCCATTGCCTCCCTCACTCTCTCCCCCAGTCTCACATAAATGAATATTTTACAAAACAAGTAGTTATTTTTTTTTAATTATTTATTTATTTATTTGAGAGCGACAGACACAGAGAAAAAGACAGATAGAGGGAGAGAGAGAGAATGGGCGCGCCAGGGATTCCAGCCTCTGCAAACGAACTCCAGACGCGTGCGCCCCCTTGTGCATCTGGCTAACGTGGGACCTGGGGAACCGAGCCTTGAACCGGGGTCCTGAGGCTTCACAGGCAAGCACTTAACCGCTAAGCCATCTCTCCAGCCCCAAGTAATTATTAATCTAATAGAAAGCCATAGTTCTGAGCTGCTGATGGAGCTAAAAGCCATCAGTTTATATTTATATTGGCAGATAGATAGATAGATAGATAGATTTTTTTGTGTGTGCATTCTCTCATCCCCTTCAGATGTAAACCCAGCCAACCTCTCTGTATCAAAGTCCCAATACTGCTGGGCATGGTGCTGCACACCTTTAATTCCCAGTGCTTGGGTGGTAGAGGTAGGTGGATCACCGTGAGTTTGAAGCCACCCTGAGACTCCAGAGTGAAGTCCAGGTCACATAGCAAGACCCTGTCTCACAAAGCACACAACCATTTTCTTTTTAGGCTCAAAAGGAAAAGGAAGGTAAAATTCTCGATTCTAGAACATTCTCTGGACTTCTAAGCCAGTGTTCATATTGTGTAGCCCACCTAAAAACCACTGCAAGTTTGCTCATATCCTGCTATCCTGAGAGTAGCACCCACCTAGATTCTAAGGTTGTCTCATTCCCAAGTGGGAGCGCCGGCTCACTCCTCTACCTGCGAAAACACTGTCTTTTTTTCTTTTTTGTGTGTTTTCTGTTTTTCAAGGTAGGGTTTCACTCTAGCCCAGGCTGACCTGGAATTCACTGTGTAGCCTCAGGGCAGCCTTGAACTCATAGTGATCCTCCTACCTCTGCTTCCCGAGTGCTGGGATTAAAGGGGTGCACCACCACGCCTGGCATATTTCTTTGTCTTTTATTTTTATTTGTTTATGAGAGAAAGGGAGAAGGGGGGAGAGAGAGAAAGAGGGAGAATGAACATGCCAGGGCCTCCAGCCACTGTAAATGAACTCCAGATGCATGCACCACTTTGTGTATCTGGTTTATGTGGGTACTTGGGACTCGAACCTGGATCCTTAGGCTTCACAGGCAAGCGCCGTAACCGCTAAGCCATCTCTCCAGACCAGAACCTTGTATTTCTTTTCTTTTTCTTTTTAAGGTTTTTTGATGTAGGGTCGCACTCTAGCCCAGGCTGACCTGGAATTCACTATGTAGTCTCAAGGTCTCAGGATGGCCTCGAACTCATGGCGATCCTCTTACCTCTGCCTCCTGAATGCTGGAATTAAAGGTGTGTGATACCACGCCCAGTGGGAACCTCGTATTTCTTTGATGCCATGTTGTAGTCTACTGACCTAGGGGGACTGTGTTACTTGTGCCCATCCTGTTTCCTAAAATCAGCCTAAAATTCTCGAGGGCAGAGAATATTAGCACACATACAATAAAGCATTAGGGCAGGTTTCTGCACACGGCAGAGGTCCGATGCTTGTTTGTTGAATGGGGCACGCAGAGGCATTGCCAAAGGAGGAATCTCCAGTATTCTGGTACCACTTCTCCTTGTTTGCAGCTCAGAGGAACAAGATCTGAGGGTTCGCTGTCATCAAAAGCAAACGCTGGCGGATTGCCACAGGGCATCTACCCCATCTTGGCTTCCGCTTCAAAGTTCCCCCAAGTCATAGCCGCAGCCCTCTTGATCTTTCCTTGTTTGCTCATTAAAGTTAATTTGGGACATGAAAGGACCGGGGACTGAATATTTCATTAAAGCCAGGTCTCCTAATACAGCAAATGCAGACAAAGCAGGTAAAAATAGGGCAAAGTGGGCAAGTATGAGGACACTTAGTTTCGCACCTCCCCAGCCTCAGGACACGGGCTGGTCTGGGATGCCAAGGCACTGAGGGAAGAGGGTCTGTCCCTTCAAAGAGACACCATCCCTTTTCAAGGACCTCTGCGGCTGGCCTTCTTTGGGAAATCAAGGAAACTGTAATTTGTGTGAAAAAAAAAAAAAGTCTTGTCTGAGACCTGGGCTTGGGCTAGCAAAAAAGTCTTGTCTGAGACCTGGGCTTGGGCTAGCATGTTAATATCAGCCACCACTTGTGGAGTTCTTGCTCTGGATGAAGGGTTTTTATAGATTATCTCTTTGAATTCTCACAGTAGTCCTCTGAAGGGGTATTATTGTCGACCCCTTGCAACACATGGGGAACATGAGACTCTGCAAAGTTATAGGGCTGAGCACTTATAACTACTAAATGGCAGAAAAATATGTCAAAGATGACATTCCGACTGTGTCAGTATATCCCCAGAGTCCAGAAGTTTCATCACCTCACTCTTACCTCCGGGGTATCTCAAGATATTCTAGTCTTTCTTAGCAGCAGAAGAAACACTCATAACTAGCTGCTGTATTTGGGGGCGCAGCTCCAAGGGAGGTGACAATGAGAAGCCTTGATTTTTATTAGAGTTCATGCACGAATTTATTCAGAAGAGAGACTAGCTAGCTAGGCGTGGTGGTGCACACCTTTAATCCCAGCGCTCGGGAGGCAGAGATAAGAGGATCAGCAAGAGTTGAGGCCACTCTGAGACCACATAGTGAATTCCAGGTCAGCCTGGGCTAGAACATTAGACCCTACCTCAAAAGCCCCACGCAGAAAGAGGAGGGACTAGATGGAAAGAAGGGATTCAGTAGAGGTGGGATTTGGGGAGAGAAAAGAGAGGATGGTGGGAGAGAATTATGATCATGGTATATAGTTTATGAAAGCTGTCAATAATAGGGCTGTAGAGACGGCTTAGTGGTTCACTTGCCTGTGAAGCCTGTGGACCCGGGTTCAATTCTCTAGATCCCACATAAGCCAGATGCACATGGTGGTGCATGCCTCTGGAATTTGCAGTGGCTAGAGGCCCTGGAGTGCCCATTCTCTTTCTCTTTCTCCCCGTCTCTAATAAACAAATTAAAAAAAAAAAGAAAAGAAAATTGTCAATAATGAAGTTTATTTAAGAAACAAGAGAATAGAATAGGAGAGATGGCTCAGCAGTTAAGACACTTGGAGGCAAGCCAAAGGATCCAGGTTTGAATCCCCAGTACCCATGTAAAGCCAGATGTACAAAGTCGAGCATGCATCTGGAGTTCATTTGCAGTGGCTGGAGGCACGCTCATTCTCATATTCTCTCTCTCTGCAAATAAAATAAATAAACAATTTAAAGAAGAAACAAGAGAGTGGTGCTGTTGTACAAAGCATTGGTGCTCTGGAAAGTGAAGGACGGCTTTTCAGGTTGTGACATGTCATCATTTCAAGATGGAGGGGAATTGTAATAATTCTTTTAAATTTTTTTTTGTTTATTTTCATTTATTTATTTGAAAGCAACGGAGGGAGAGAGAGAGAGAGAGAATGGGTGCACCAGGGCCTCCAGCCACTGAAAATGAACTCCAGATGCATGTGCCACCTTGTGCATCTGGCTAATGTGGGTCCTGGGGAATTGAGCCTCGAACTGGGTCCTTAGGCTTCACAGGCAAGCACTTAACTGCTAAGCCATCTCTCCAGCCCCATATTTCTTTTTGTTGTTGTTTTGCTTTTGTTTTTTTGAGGTAGAGTCTCACTGTAACTCAGGCTGACCTGAAATTCACTCTGTAGTCTCAGGGTGGCCTCAAACTCATGGCTATCTTCTTACCTTGGCCTCCCAGGTGCAAGGGTTACAGGTGTGTAACCATGCCCAATGGAGTTGTAACATCTTACACAGCTGCAGCTGGAACAGTGAGGGAAATTGGAGAGCACAGAACTACGATAATATGTCACTGACCTCAAGTTTCTCCAGTCTTCTATGAGACTTCTTGTTGCTGAGGAAAATTTAATCCTACTAGATGCAGAGTGCTAATTCCTATGGAATGTTTTTTTAATGTTTTTTTTTTTTTAATTTGAGGAAGGGAAAGAGGGAGAGAGAGAGAAAGAGAGAGAATGGGCATGCCAGGGCTTCCAGCTACTGCAAACAAACTTCAGATGCATGCACCACCTTGTGCATCCAGCTTACGTGGGTCCTGGGGAATCGAACTGAAGTTCTTTGGCTTTGCAGGCAAGTGCCTTAACTGCTAAGTCATCCCTCCAGCCCCTATGGAACTATTTTTAAAAAATACTTCCACATGCATGTGCCACTTCATGTGCCTGGCTTTAGGTGAGTACTGGGAAATCCACTTGAACCATCAGACTTTGTAAACAAGAACCTTATCTATTGACCCATCTCTCCCCAGCACATATGGAACTATTTTTTAATGGAAGAATTACGGTCTAAAATGCAAATGCTTTCACATAATAAATTTCAATATCTTAAATCCCTTTCTCAAGATAACACAAATTTTCAAAACAGGCTAAAATTTTAAATCAAACTATGTGGTGTTTGCAAAACATATACTTAAAACAATAGGACACAAAAAGGTTGAAATGCAGGCTTTTATGGCAGAAAGATAGAGGAAGATGGAATAATGCTAATATACAAAATAACTAAAAGCAAGGGCATTAATAACTAAGAGATCCCCAACAAACCAGTAATAATAATAATAATTAAGTGCTGAAGAGATGGCTTAGCAGTTAAGGCAGCCTGTGAAGCCAAAGGACCCAGGTTTGGTTCCCCAGGACCCATATAAAGCCAGATGTATAAGGTGGCACAAGTGTCTAGAGTTTGTTTACAGTGGCTGACGGTCTTGGTGCGTCCATTCTCTCTCTCTCTTTTTCTCTCTCTAAATAAATAAAATAGTTAAGAAAGACAAAGATATTTTGATTTTTTATTTTATTCAATTTTCCAAGAAGATATGACAATAGTTATAAACCTTAATGAATGTGACCTTACATTTATATAAAAATACATAAAGTAATAAATGATAGTAACAAAAATAGATGGGAATAATCCAGGATCACAGTCAAAGAGCAGAAACATTCTCATCTCAGACATAATCATATCATGTAAAAACTAATATGAACTGAATATAGTGGCTCACACCTTTAATCCCAGCACTAGAAGGCTGAGGTAGGAGGATCACCATGAGCTCAAAGGCCAGCTTGGACTACACAGTGAGTTGGAGATCAGCTTGGGCTAGAGTGAGACCCTGCCTCAAAAAAATTAATATGTGCCAGGTGTGGTGGCGTACATCTTTAATCCTAGCACTCAGGAGGCAGAGATAGGAGGATCTCTGTGAGTTCGAGGCCAGCCTGAGACCACATAGTAAATTCCAGGTCAGCCTGGACTAGAGTGAGACCTTATCTTGAAAAACAAACAAACAAAAAAAAATTAATATGATATAGAAGATTTGAATACTGTTCAAGGAATATTTATGAAGAAAAGCAATATAACATCAATATAAAAAGAATAGCGGAAGTTGAGGAATTGGTTCAGCCATAAGAGCATTTGCCATGGAAGCATGAAAGCCTGAGAGGGCCTGAGATCACCTGAATTTGACCCGCAGGGCCCATGTAAAAACCTGGGCATAGCCTGTAACCTCAGCCCCCTAAGGGGGCTATTCAGCTAGTCTCACCATGAGCAGTCGCAGGCTCAGTAAGGGACTCCAGCTCAAGGAAAGAGGCAGATGAACAGCAGTGGGGAATACCTGGCATTCTCCTCTGGCCTCTGCATGTGTGCACAAAGGGTACATGTATCTGCACACACATATGCACATATTGCACTATATGTACTATGCTCACATGCAAAAAATAGAATAGCAAAGACGAAACTGCAATGTAGTTCAAAATTAAAAGACATTTCGGGGCTGTACAGATGGCTCAGCGATTAAGGCACTTGCCTGCAAAACCTAAGGACCCAAGTATCCACATAATGCCAGATGTACACATGTGTTTGGAGTTTGTTTGCAGTGGCTAGAGGCCCTGGTGTGCCCATTCTCTTTCTATCTGCTTCTCTCCCTCCCTCTGATATTAATAAATAAAATATTTTTAAAGAAGAATTTTTCAGGCTGGAGAGATGGCTTAGCAGTTAAGGCGCTTGCTTGCAAAGCCAAAGGACCCAGGTTTGATTCCACAGGACCCATGTAAGCCGGATGCATGTGGTGACACATGCATCTGGAGTTCATATGTGTGCCCATTCTTTCACTCTCTCTCTCTCTACCTACCTGTCTCTTCTTCTCTCTCAAATAAATAAATATAAAATATAAAAAAAAGAATTTTTCTAGGACCGCAAATGTAGTTCAGTGTCTACCTACCACGCACAGAACCCTGGGGTTCAATCCTGAGCACAATGTGGATTGGGTGTGGTGGTGTGGGCCTGTAATCCCAGCACTCAAGAACAGTCAGAAGTTCAGAATCCAGCTACATAAAGCCTTGTCTCAAAAGAAAAGAAAATGACATTCTTTTACATAACTTTTGGACCAAAGAGAAAATACAAGCAAAAGGAAAAGCTCCTAAGGGCTGGGGATGTGGCTCAGAGGAGAGAGGGCCGGCGTAGCCTGCTCGAAGCCCTGAGGAAAGTAATAAAAATAATAATGCTGCAGATATGGCTTAGCAGTTAAGGAGCTTACCTGTGAAGCCTAAGGACTGAGGTTCAATTCCCTAGTACCCACATAAACCAGATGCACAAGGTGGCATATGTATCTGGAGTGTGTTTGCAGTAGCTAGAGGCCCTGGCGCGCCCATTCTCTCTCTATCTCTCTCTTTCTATCTCGCTCTCTCATAAATAAATAAATAAAATATTTTTTTAAGAGGAGCTGAGTGTGATAGTGCATACCTTTAATCCCAGCACTCAGGAGACAGAGGTATGAGGATCGAAGTGACTTCAAGATCACACTGATACTACATAGTGAATTCCTGCTTAGCCTGGGCTAGAGTGAAAAATAAAACAAAACAAACAAAAAAACAACCTCCTTAACCTCTCTCTATCTGCCTCTTCCTTTCTCTCTTAAATAAATAAATAAATAAATAAATAAATAAATATACTCTTTAGGGCTGGAGAGATGGTTTGGCAGGTAAGATGCTTGTCTGCAAAGCCTAATGACCCAGGTTAGATTCCCCAGCACTCACGTAAAGCCAAATGCACAAAGTGGCACATGTGTCTGGAGTTCATTGCAGCGGCTGGAGGCCCTGGTGTGCCCATTTTCTCTCTGTCTCTCGTCTCTCTTTCTCTCTCTGCTTGCAAATAAATAAATAAGCAAACATTTAAAAAAGAAATTTAATACAACTACTCAAAGGTAGAAGATTATAATTCTGTATATCAAAACCTAAATAATGCAACCAGAGTGGGCTCAGAAGAGCACGGTGGGAGTTGGCCAAGCGGGTTATTGACACAGGCTCATCCCCACAGTGCTTTTCTCCCAAGCCTTCCCACTCCTTAAACTTGCATGTCACTATGCAATACTCTAGCCACTAAACACCCGAGCTAAGGGAATTCATTAAGATGAAATAAAAGGTAAAACTTAATTCCTTACTTGTACTGGCTCCCTTGTGATTGCTCAATAACCACAGGTTATAAGTATATAGTATAAATAAAACAGAAGAGCAGAAAGTTCTGACAGTTCTGTAGAGTTTGAACTCTGATGTGACAATTTCACTGAATATTGACTAGCAGTGGGTTCAAGTTTCAGCTGGCCAACCCAGCAGATTTATGCCACACCTAAATGCTCAACATATTGAATCCAGAGTCTCGGGACAGTTACCTTATGCTGGTGAGTGTGGTTCAATCAACTCCTCGGTTTCACGGTACGTGGTCACAAACCTGAAGAAGTGACTGACATCCTGGTCTCTACACTGGCCAATACTGATCAGTGAGGTCTCATCATTATTTTGGTATAGTGATTTCCTCTCCCACTACAGAACTGGCCTTGTACATATTTATCTGGGCTATGCTAGCTATGTTGACAGGGTCTCACTAGTCCAGGCTGACTTGGAATTCACTCTGTACCCAAAGCCAGCCTTGAAGTCAAGGAGATCCTTCTACCTCAGCCTCCTGAGTGCTGGGACTAAAGGTATATGCCACCACACCTGGTTTGACATAATTTTTTACCTTATCTGCCCTATAACTAGAAGTGAGAGATTCCTTTGAGATTGGCATAAATGCTTTCTCAAATTCTTTCCCATTTCTGAATTGAGTGCTTTAAGGCTTTCAGTGGTTTTTTGTTTTGTTGTTTTGTTTTTTTCTCTTCACCCTATTCACAACATTCTCCAATATAACTCTACTTAGTGAATTCCAGGTCAACCTGGGCTAGAGCTAGACCCTACCTTGAAAAACAAAACAAACAAACAAACAAATATATAAAAGATATCCTCAAATCCAGCACTAATGACATTCTTCCTTCTTTCCTTCCTTCCTTTCTTTTCTTTTTTTGAGATGGGAAGTCTAGAACTCATTATGTAGTTCAGATTAGCTTTAAACTTGTAGCAATCCTCCTAACTCAGCTTTCCAACTGCTGGGATACTCTAACATCAGAAAAGGTTGGGGAGGGCTGGAGAGATGGCTTAGTGGTTAAGAAAAGGTCGGGGGAGGATTAATCAAAATCTAAGAGGGTATGAATAGATCATATAGAAACCTACACCTACTCTTTTGGACAATGGCATGCCCAGAAGTTATAAATTGTTTCTAGAAAAAGTTCAGTGCCAGGGATGAGATACCTTTCAGTGACTTGTTGGCAAGGGAGGTCCATGATGACCTCCCGAACATTACAGGCCACTGCCTCTTGGTTTCCCACCAGGAATAAATGGTAAGACCCTATTGCTGAAGACTCCACATGCTTGGGCTTCAAGGTCACTGAAAAATCTTGCTGGAACTGAGCTGAAAACCTCCTCCCTGTAGACCAGCTGACAGAAAGTTGGAAGAAGCTATGCTGTGTGTAGCTCCGTGGAATAGAGATAACAACAGAGGAAACTGCAAACCTGAAGTTTGGCCAGCCAGGCCAAATAAGACAACAGGTGCAATAGTGGCATGTCTGTTATGGGAGAAACCAATCGCTCTCCAATGGGACTGGAGGCCCACTCCATAGGAGAGAATACATGCCTGATACTGGAAAGCTTATGACGAGGAAGTCATGAGCCCTAGGGGTGTAATGCCTGTTGGCGTCTGGCTAAATGCATATATTATGCTCACCAAACTGCCCAGTAAGCACTTCTCTTAATGTTCATACCCATATATTAATGCTACTCTTACTTTTGGTTAGAGAAGCTTCTCTTTTTAGATGGCAGTGACCTCTGTGATGATTCAAAAGCCACCATAGTGCTGAGAAGTGATGGAGGAGTGCTCAGAACTGTAACATCTCTATCACACCTTCCAAGGTTTCCATAACTTCACAGTGCCTGACACTACCTATACAAACCATCATAATAGAGGAAAAGATTTATGACATCAAAATAAAAGAGACTGACGGAGAGGGAGAGGGGATGTTATGGAGAGTGGAGTTGTGAAGGGGAAAGTAGGAGGGAGGGAATTATCATGGTTTATTGTCTATAGTTATGGAAGTTGACAATATTAAAAAAATTATTTTTTAAAAAAGAATTCTTTATTGGGCTGGAGAGATGGCTCAGTGATTTAAGGCACCTACCTTGAAAGCCTGATAGCCCAGGTTCAATTCCCCAGTACCCACATAAAGCCAGAGGCCAAAAGTGGTGCATGCATCTGGAGTTCATTTGCAGTGGCTAGAGGCCCTGGTGTGCTCATTCTCTCTCTTTCATATTCTCTTTCTCTCTCCTTGCAAATAAATTAACTACTCATAAATAATTGAGAAAGAAATCTTTGTTAATATGTAGTATGTGTGTATTTTTAGGTTCTGTGTCACTGAATGTATCACTGAAGTTAAATTTATCTTTTTTTTTCTTTTTTTATTTATTTATTTGAGAGTGACAGACACAGAGAGAAAGACAGATAGAGGGAGAGAGAGAGAATGGGCGCGCCAGGGCTTCCAGCCTCTGCAAATGAACTCCAGACGCGTGCGCCCCCTTGTGCATCTGGCTAACGTGGGACCTGGGGAACCGAGCCTCGAACCGGGGTCCTTAGGCTTCACAGGCAAGCGCTTAACCGCTAAGCCATCTCTCCAGCCCTAAATTTATCTTAATTTTAGTTTTACAGGACTTCCTCTCTCATCCTAGCATCTCATGAAGTTAGATCAATGGTACTTTACTGTGCCTGCTGACCCTCTGGTAAGGAAGCAGGTCTGAGGTGGACGGATGATCTCTATAAGCTTCTGGGTCAAGCTGTTTTCCCCTCAAAACACCTTTCCAGGTACTTCATGTCTCCAGACTCTGGAAACTGGCTGTTCTGCTAATCATTCACCACGGTTGCCTTCCTTCTCAGCTTCCGTGGGCAGAGTTGGGTTTGGGATGGGTGACTCCCGTCTTGTAAGGGTCTCAGGACCAGGATGCTTATGTTCCAATGAGCAAAGCATAGCCCTGACGCCTGTCCAATGTACAAGACTAAACATCACAAGTGGAACATTGTGTGAGGCTATTTGTTCTGCATACGTGCCGCTTTCAACCTTGAACGTCTGGTGTTCTAGTGAATGATCTACCCTCCCCCATGACCGTTAACACCCTTGTCCAAGATTCTAGGAGTGATCAAGAGCTAAATGTTGTGGTCAGGAGATGGATGATATCTGCTTGCCCTCACCCCCATGCACCCATTCCCTGTGCCCCTAGATCCAAGAGCGCTAGTAGACAAATAATAGGCTAATAGACAAATGTGGCACTTCCTCAGCATCAATCTATTTCAGGTAGAACTGGGCTTCTCAGAAGCGTGTGCTGGCTGTCTGCTCTTGGAAAACACTTAGTGGGAATCATACACTTTGCTTTTAAAAACTCAGAGTTGACCAGGTGTGGTGGTGCACACCTTTAATCTCAGCACTCTGGAGGTAGAAGTAGGAGGATTGCCATGAGTTTGAGGCCACCCTGAGGCTAGAGTGAATTCCAGGTCAGCCTGGGCCACAGCGAGACCCTACCTCAAAAAACAATAGCAACAACAAAAATCTTTTCTTGGGCCAGGCATGGTGGCCCATGCCTTTAATCCCAGCACTCGGGAGGCAGGGGTAGGAGGATCGCCGTGAGTTCAAGGCCACCCTGAGAGTACATTGTGACTTCCAGGTCAGCCTGGGCTAGAGCAAGACCCTAACTTGAAAAGCAAAAATAATAATAATAATAATAATTTAAAAATAAAAGTAAATAAATATTTTCATGGACTGTAGAGATTGCTCAGTGGTTAAAGGTACTTGCTTGCAAAACGTGATGACCTGAGTTCAATTCCCCAGTACCCACATAAAGCCAGATGAACAAGGTGGCACATGTATCTGGAGTTTGTTGTGGCAGGAAGCCCTGGTGCACTCATACTTAACTTTCTCTCAAATAAATAAATAAATAAATAATTCTAAATCTTTTCTTTCTTTAATAAACAGACTCTTCTAATTAGAAATTGGAACTAGAATCTCATCATTTATTCTCCTCATTTCATAGCCCTGACTTCCCAACATGGGATTCTTGTTAATAAAATGCTAACAGTAGTTATTATGAACTTATAACATTGCAAGTACTTATTTTCCCCACAGTTTTGCTTGTGTGTTTGTCTAGATCTTTCTATTAAGCTATGTGTTAGCTTCGCATTAGCTTGGGTGAGCTAACCACATGAACAAAGTGATGCTTTCTGCTCTATAGTAATGACAACAGCGGATTGGGCTGGGGAGATGGCTTATTGGTTAAAAGTGCTTGCTTGAAGTACCTGCAGGCCCAGTTTGGCAGTTTGATTCAGGTGTTCCCCATAAACTTAGGTGTTCTGAATGCTAGGTTCCCAGCTGATGGAGATTTGAGAATTAATGCCTCTTGGAGGCAGTGTATTGTTGGGGGCGGGCTTATGGGTGTTATAGCCAGTGTCCCCTTGCCAGTGTTTGGCACAGTCTCCTGTTGCTGTTGTCTACCTTATGTTGGCTAGGGGGTGATGTCTACCCTCTGCTGATGCCATCGTTTCCCCCTGCCATTATGGAGCTTCCCCTCGAGTCTGTAAGACAAAATAAACCTTTTTTCCCACAAGCTGCTCTTTGTCGGGTGATTTCTACCAGCAATGAGAACCTAACTGCAATAGCCAGGTTCAATTCCCCAGTAGCCACATAAAGCCAGATACACAAGTGGCCCATGAGTCTGGAGTATGTTTCGAACAATAAGAGGCCCTGGAGCTCCCATATACTTTTCTCTCTCCTTGACAATTAAAAAAAAAAAAAATCTTAGGACTGAAGAAATGACTTAATGCTTAAAGGCACTTGGTTGCGTAATCTGATGGCCTGGGTTCCAATCGCCAGTTCCCACATAAAGCCAAACACACAAAGGGACACATGTGTCTGGAATTGGTTTGCAGTGGCAAGAGGCCCTGGTGTGCTCATATTCACTCTGTCCGTCTTTCTCTCTTTCCTTCTTTCTGCTGACAAATAAATAATAAAATATTTTTTAATTAAAAGCTGGATGTGATGGCACACACCTTTAATCGCAGCACTCAGAAGGCATACAAAGGAGGATCACTGTGAGTTTAAGGCCAGTCTGGGACTACAGAGTGAGTTCCAGATCAGCCTGGGCTAGAGTGAGACCCTAACAAAAAAAAAAAAAAAAAAAAATCAAGACAGTCACAACTGCAAAGATAAAAGGGAGTTGAGGTGGCACATGTATATAATTCTAACACTTGGGACTGGGTGTGGTGTCACACATCTTTAATCCCAGCACTTGGGAGGCAGAGGTAGGAGGATCGCCATGAGTTTGAGGTCACCCTGAGACTACACAATTCTAACACTTGGGAGGTGGAGCTGAAGGAGTCCAAGCTGGAAGGCAGCTACATAGTGAGACCCTTCTCAAAACCAAACAAAAACAAACATAAATAGGGACACTTTGAACAATGTTTTCATGATATATAACATGAAAGAAAAGGGGGATACTCAGAATATAGAGAGATGTTCAAATGTCAACAAACACAAAGGTAATCTAATACAAGAAAGACAAAAGCTGGGCGTGGTGGCGCACGCCTTTAATCCCAGCACTTGGGAGGCAGAGGTAGGAGGATCGCCATGAGTTCAAGGCCACCCTGAGACTCCATAGTGAATTCCAGGTCAGCCTGGGCTTGAATGAGATGCTACCTTGGAAAAAAGAAAGAAAGAAAGAAAGAAAGACAAAAGATATAGACAGACAGACGGGCCTTAACAATTTATTTTGCTGGTGATTGAACCTAGGGCCCTATGCCTTATAAGCAAGAGCTATATATTGACCTATGACCCTAACACTTTTTAAACTTTGTTTAAAGACAGGGTTCGGCTAGAGAGATTGCTTAGCAGTTAAAGTGCATGCCTATGAAGCATGAGGACCCAGGTTCGATTCTCTAGGTCCCACGTAAGCCAGATGCACTAGGTGGCACATGCATCTGGAGTTCATTTGCAGTGGCTGCAAGCCATGGCGTGTCCATTCTCTCTCTCTCTTTCTCTCTAATAAATAAAAATAAATCTTTTTTCAAAAAAAAAAGACAGGGCTGCCCAGGCTTGTCTGGACCTCATTCTGTAGATCTGGTTGTATTGGCTACTTTCCTTATTGCTGTGACACAAGCGACTTAAGAAAGGAAGGGTTGAGCTGGGCACAGTGGTACACGCCTTTAATCCCAGCACTCAGGAGGCAGAGGTAGGAGGATTATCATGAGTTCGAGGCCACCCTGAGACTACATAGTGAATTCCTGGTCAGCCTGGGCCATAGTGAGACCCTACCTTGAAAAAAATAAAAAAATAAAAGAAAGGAAGGGTTTATTTTGGCCCATAATTTGAGGGTACAGTCCGTTATGGCGGAGGGGGTATGGTGACAGGATCATGAGGTGGCAGCCGTCAGAAGCAGAGAGAGATTAATGGTGACGCTCAGCTCACTTTCTCCTTCATTTTAGTCCAGGGCCCCAGCCCTCAGAATGGTGCCTCCCATGTGTAGGGAGGGTCTTCACACGTCAGTTAACCCTGGTTTTGCAACTGTATTCTTCCTGCCTCAACTTCTCCATAGCTGGAATCACGGGCTTTTGTTACCAGACCCAGTTAAAAACAATAATTGTAACCTGATACATTTTGAGGAAAAGCAGATTCCAATAAAGTGAGATCTGTTTTCCCCCATCAGGTTGTCAAAACTTGTCAAAATTATTAAAGAAATGATATCCATTGTGGAGAAGCTGTGGGGGGAAAGGGAATGATAGTCTGTAGGCAGGAATGTAAATTAGTCCATACTTTCTTGAAGTCAGTTTGACAGTATGCCAAAATCTTAAGTGCAAATATCCTTAAATTAAACAAATCCAACTTCTTGCTACCTACAGTAGACATCTGCCATGTCTAAGAGTATCTTTAAAAAACAAGCAAAAAAAAAAAAAAAAAACACCCTTCTGAGCTGAGGAGATGACTCAGCAGTTAAAGGTACTTTCTTGCAAAGACTAGTGGCCAGGGTTCAATTCCCCCATTCCCATGAAAAGCCAGATGCACAAAGTGGCACATTGTGTCTAGAATTCATTTGCAGCATAGAGGCCCTAGCATACCCATTTTCTTTCTTTCTCTCTCTCTCTCATAAATAAGTAAGATATTTTTTAAATGAATATCTTATTTCTTTATTCATTTAATTTATTTGAGAGAGAGAAAATGGGCATGCCAGGGCCTCTAGCCACTGCCAACAAACTCCAGATGTACACACTACCTAGTACATCTGGCTTTATGTGGGTACTGGGGAACCAAACCTGGGTCCTTAGGCTTTGCAGGCAAATGCCTTAATCACTGAGAAATCTTGAGGTAGGGTCTCGCTCTAGCTCAGGCTGACCTGGAATTGACTATGTAGTCTCAGGGTAGCCTCAGACTCAATGATCCTCCTACCTCTGCCTCCTGAGCACAGGGATTAAATGTGTGTGCCAATATATATATATATATATATATATATATATATATATATATATATATATATATATATATATATATATTTTAAAGAAAAAGACCCTCCCAAAATTTTGATCAGCTCCACATGGTCAGAATTATCACCTGTTATCATATAATTCCAATATGATATATCTTCCATAGGCTCTTACATGTAAATGCTTACCTCCTTGGGTGGCACTATTTTTAGGAGGTTGTGGAAACTTTAGGAGGTGAGGCCTAGCTGGGAGAAGGAGACAATTAGGGGCATGCTTTTGAAAGTTATGCCTGACCCATGGCTCCTATCTCTCTCTGCTTCCTGCCTGTGAAGTGAGCAACTCCCCTTCTCTACGCACCCCATCACCATGAGGATCTGTCCAAGTGCACTAGCCACGCAACCGTGGACTGAACCCTGTGAAACTGTATAAAGACTCCCTCTTTTAAGTTGTTTCTGTCAGGTATTTTGGTCCAGCAAGAAAAAGTAATACGACAGGGCTGAATAGATGTCTTAGCAGTCAAGACCCTTGCCTGCAAAGCCAAAGCACCCAGGTTCAATTCCCTAGGACCCATGGAAGCCAGATGCACAAGGTGGTGCATGTGTCTGGAGTTCATTTACAGTGGCTAGAAGCCTTGGTGTGCCCACTCATTTTCACTCTCTGCCTCTTTCTCTCTCTCTCAAATAAATGAAATATCAAAAAGAAAAGTAATATGCCAGTGGACTTTTATTGTTAATCCTTGGTCTCCTAGGTCAGCTGGTATAGAGGCATATGGCCAGTTACACAATCTATGTATGACTTCTACACAGAAATGAGCACTGTGAGGAAACTGGTCTGCATGGGGCTTCTATTCTGTCACACAAGTAGTGGCAAAGCTGGCAGCCTCTGTTCGTCATGCTGCACAGTGGTCCACAGGTCAACAGAGGTGGCATCTTAAGGCCATTCAGTGGTGGGGGGGTCTGGACAGCAGATCATAAAACTTAACCAGGAGCGTCCTTATCCAGCCCTCATGATGGTTCTGTGAACTAACGTGTCAATTTCAGTAATTTCCTTTTCTTTTAGTCAGATGGATTCTTACTATCAGTAGCAGAGAGCCTTCATGTAGTGTCTACTGTAGAAATCCACATATACATCAAAGGCATGTACCAGAATGGTCATAGGAAAGTTTAAGTAATAAATGTTTGCCAAGCAAGGAATGGTTAAATAAATTATGGAGTATTTTCGATAGCTAAAATAAATAAGAGAATGCAGGGCGTGGTGGTGCACACCTTTAATCCCAGCCCTTGGAAGGCTGAGATAGGAGGATCGCTGTGAGTTCGAGGCCAGCCTGGGATACACGGTGAATTCCTGGTCAGCCTGAGCTAGAGTGAGACCCTACTTCAAAAAATAAATAAATAAATAAATAAGTAGGAGAGAGCAACCACGTCCTACCATGGAAAGGTCTCCAAGATGAAGTGAAATAGGTAAGTGCAGACAATATGGGCCATTGGAAGTGAGGTTTGGGAGTCCAGTGTATTCTTGTTAAGTGTTTTCAGATTTTAAGGTGTCGCCCACCTGTTCCTTTGGTCACACTTTTCATCTCTGTGACAAATAACTGAGAGAAGCAGTTTCAGAGGAGGAAGGTTTCTGGTCTCATGGTTTCAGTCCTGGTCACTTAGCTCCTTACTTCCAGACCACAGTGAGACAGAGCGTCATGGTATCGAAGGCTGCGGGTCAACTTATGGCAACCGGAAAGTAGAGAGCAATGAGATGGGAAGGGACACAAGACCAGTCAAAGGACAGATACCACATCCCCTCCACCCCTAGGCACTACTTCCTATGGCTGGACCCCATCCTTAGTCTCCACCACTTCTCCAAATAGTATCACTAGCCAGAGACTGAACCCGCCCTACACAAGCCTGTGGGAGAAACTTTGTATTCAAACCATAACTTTCTGCCCTACCCCTCAAAGGCTCGGCCTTATAAGAGACCCCAGAATCTTAATAGTTTTAACATTTCTCAAAAGTCTAAAACAAAAAGCTGAGCGTGATAGCACATGGCTTTAATCCCAGCACTCAGGAGGCAGAGGTAGGAGGATCACATGAGTTCGAGGCCACCCTGAGACTACATAGTGAATTCCAGGTCAGCCTGGGCTAGAGTGAGACCCTACCTTGAAAACCAACCCCCCCCCCAAAAGAAGTCTAAAACAAATTGACTTTGAGCCCCTTCTAAAATAGCAAAACACGGCACCAACATCCAAAGCACAGAAAAAAAAAAAAAAAAGAAAATTTCATTCTGAATGGGAGGAATAAGTACACAAAAACATGCTCGAAACTCAACAGAATAAACATTTGTTCCTATGGCTCCACAGTTTCAGCCTTCCAGTCTCTTTCAAGGCCTAGATAGTGCTCCTGACATGGCCAGCCTCCACAGATCTCCACCTCAGCCATGGCTTCACCCCCGGCACCATTGTGCCCCTCTCACATGAATCTGACCCTGCCACACATGGCCTGGCTTCCCAGGGTTCAGAAGCCATGCCACATGGATGGTGCTAAGCTCAGCCACCAGCTTGAGCAGTAGCCAGTCTGCCTTCACTGGACCTTGGCTACAGTGAACTCTTGAAGTCCCTGATGGTGGGGCACGGTGAGGTGAATCTTGGGTGAACAACTTCTTAGGTGGCCCTGTGTGACCATGGACCCCTACAAAGCTTTCTTCTCAAGGAAAGCAGTTTCAGATGAATTTATACTTCCAGACCCTTGGGCCTATGATGGTGGCAAAACCATGTATTCTATAGTGAACACTGGAGGCATAAAAGCAATTGAAGTGTAAACAAGAAATATCACCCCTGGGCTGGAGAGATGGCTTAGCGGTTAAGTGCTTGCCTGTGAAGCCTAAGGACCACAGTTCGAGGCTCGATTCTCCAGGACCCACGTAAGCACAAGGGGGCGCACGCATCTGGAGTTTGTTTGCAGTGGCTGGAGGCCCTGGCACGCCCATTCTCTCTCTCTCTCTGCCTCTTTCTCTCTCTGTCTGTTGCTCGCAAATAAATAAATAAAAACAAAAATATTTTTTTTTAAAAAAGAAATATCACCCCTAAAAATTACATGTACAAGTTTTAAGGTATAGAATTAAGACCTGTAATTTTTTATTCCCCCTGGGGGCCACCTTCAATTCATTTCCTTATCTTCACACACGCCAGGAATTTCCCTCACACTGCATCCCATGTCCCTTTGGGCCTAGTGGCAATAATAGCGCCTTTTGCTACTCAACTATCCCTTGTGGCCTCTTTATCCCTTTCCAAATCTTATTGAAATACCTTTATGAAACCCTCTTTAAACTACCCAATTAGGCTTCTGTGCATTTCCCAGTGGATCTGAAACAGCACTGCAGGAGTCACACCTCAGGCTGAATTTCAACCGGGGTCATCAAGAATAATGACAAGAAGGGGAGGGGATGCAGTTCAGTGGTAGAGCATTTGTCTAGAATGCATGAGGCATTCTATGTTCAATCTTTAGCACTACCAGAGGAAAAGAAAGAAAGAAAGAAAATGCAAGCCAGTCATGGTGGCACATGCCTTTAATCCCAGCACTTGGGAGGCAGAGGTAGGAGGATGGCTGTGAGTTCGAGGCCACCCTGAGACTACATAGTGAATCCAGGTCAGCCTGGGCTGGAGTGAGACCCCTACCTTGGAAAAATAAATAAATAAATAAAAATATAAATAAATAAATAAAAATAAAAATGCCTGGGGCTTGAGACATGACCAGTGGGTAGAGTGCTGCTTGTACAAGCATGAGGACCTGAGTTCGGATCCTCATTTCCCCATCACAGCCCAGCAGGGTGGGGAGCACTGGAGAGCCAGCCCCAGGAGATGAGGATGGGAGAGCCCCTAAGGATTGCTAGTCTGGCTGGATCAGCACTATAGGGTCAATGTAAGACCCTGTCTCAAGACAAGCTGGGGCTGGAGAGATGGCGGAGTGGTTAAAGACACTTGCTTGCAAAGCCTTACAGCTCAGGTTTGATTCCCCAGTACCCACATAAAGCCAGATGCACAGAGTGGCACATGCAACTGTAGTTCATTCGCCGTGGCAAGAGTCCCTGGCATGTCCATTCACCCCTCCACTTGCAAATAAATAAATTAGTTCATAAAAAGACATGGGTTGGAGAAATGGCTCAGTAGTTAAGGTGCTTGCCTGCAAAGCTTAAGGACCGGAGTTCAGTTCCCCAATACCCACGTAAAGCCAGATGCACAAGGTGGCACGTGTGTCTGGAGTTTGTTTGCAGTGGCTAGAGGCCCTGGCGTGCCCCATTCTCTCTCCCCCGCACCCTCGATCTCTCATCTGCTTCTTTCCCTCTCATAAATAAACACAGGTGGAGAGTGATGGAGGAAGACATCGGGTGTCAACCTTTAGTGTCTGTGCATATGTACACACGAATCCACACACACAAAAACATGCCTAACCATATCCATGCATGCCACACACATGCATAATTTATGTAATACAACAAGGCTGACAAGAAAAATACCTTTTACAACTGAATTGCACATACGTTAATATAAATGCAGACTCATTGTAAACATGGTTAATAACTTGAATCTTTTACATTCCATCAAGATGAGCAAGGGACTAGTTAATCCCTTAGCATATTATAAGGAGCTACTTTCCAGGTACTATGCAAGGGTTCGTGATACAATAATGAGAAATAAAGATGTTGTAACTTATGGTAACGAACAGAGAAATGGATGGTGTAATCAGTACATTTCAAAATTCTGCCTCCACGTGCTCATATAATCCTTTCCTCGTGAGTGCCATCAAATGTAACGGAGTGTCACTCTTATGAGTAGGTACTAATAATTGACTTTGAATTAATAGGGAGATTCCCTGGATGTCCCCGTGTCAGGCAACTGGGAGGTTGGGAGGTGCAGTCTGGGCTGTGGTATCTCCTTCTTAGCAACAATGCAACCCTGTGAGAGAGACTGAGAAGATTTAGTGGATTTAGAGAAGGGTTCCCAAACTGAAGAGTCAAGACTCCTGGGTAAGTTCTCTGGGCTCTTAAGTGGTGTGGTGCTGGGCAGACAGTCATAATCAGGACTGGTAGTTGGTAAGTCAGTCACAAGCCCCAAGTTGGTAGTGTGTAAAGGATTGAATTTGGCTGGTTAAAAGATGCTTCGATCCTTAAGGGCAGCTGATGGGCTTTTGTAACTCCCGGCCCTTTACATGGTTCTTTGAGGAAATAATCCCATTTCCAGGTTTCGGCAGCAGCTATGAAAGCTTGATGTGGTTTCCTGATGTGACTTCTCTAAACCACCAGGATGTACAAGGTCCTTGTTGCAGTCATATTCGCATTGCTGGCAGAAATCACCTGATCAAGAGCAGCTTTTGGGAAAAAAAAAAAAAAAAGTTTATTTTAAGCCGGGCGTGGTGGCGCACGCCTTTAATCCCAGCACTCGGGAGGCAGAGGTAGGAGGATCATGGAGAGTTCGAGGCTACCCTGAGACTACATAGTGAATTCCAGGTCAGCCTGAGCTAGAGTGAAAAACAACAACAACAAAAAAAAAAAAAGATGAACTTATGGGCTGGAGAGATGTTTTAGCAGTTAAGGTTCTTGCCTGTGAAGCCTAAGGACCCAGGGTTGACTTGATTCCCCATTCTCTCTCACTTTCACCTGTCTTTTTTTTTTTCTCTCTCTCTCTCTCATAAATAAATAAAACAGCTTATAAAATATGCTTTTGGGGCCAGACAGATGACTTAGTTGTTAGGGCATTTGCCTGCAAAGCTAAAGGACCCAGGTTCGATTCCCCAGGACCCATATAAGCCAGATGCATGAGTGTCTAGAATTCATTTGCAGTAGCTGGAGGCCATGGTGCACCCATTCTCTCTCTCGTTCTCTTTCTCTCTCTTTCTCTCTTTATCTCTCTCTCTCTCTCTCTCTCTCAAATAAATAAATATAAAATATACTTTTATTTCTTTATTTTTCTGAGGTAGGGTCTCACTCTAGCCCAAGCCACCTGGAATTCACTATGTAGTCTCAGGGTGTCCTCAAACTCATGGCGATCTTCCTACCACTGCCTCCCAAATGCTGGGATTAAAGGTGTCTTAAAATATACTTTTCACAGCTGGGCATGGTGGCACATGCCTTCAATCCCAGCACTTGGGAGGCAGAGGTAGGAGGATGGCCATGAGTTCAAGGCTACCCTGAGATGACAGAGTTAATTCCAGGTCAACCTGGACCAGAGTGAGACCCTACCTCAAAAAAACCAAAAAAATAAAAAATAAAAAAAAAATATATATCCATATATATATATATATATGGATGTGTGTGTATAGATAGATAGATAGATAGATAGATAGATAGATAGATAGATATACACACTTTTCACTAAAATCCCACAGACACTCTAAATTTTAGAGTATAACTCCAGGGATGGTGGTGTGTGCCTGTGACCCCAGTGCTGAGGACTTGGAGGCAGATGGATCTCTAGGGCTGACTAGCCTTACTCGACATGTGAGCTCTAGGTTCAGTGAAAGACTATCTCAAAAATAATAAATATGTTGGGTGTGACGGCATTGCTTTTTTAATCCCCAAAAATAAGGTGGAGAGCAATTGAGGAGAATACCTGACATCAACCTGTGGCCTCCACATGCATATACAAGCACCTGTGTGTGCACGCACACACACACACGTACCCACATACATCACGTCTACACACCTTTTACTATATACATACCAATAAAAAGCTAAAAAAGATGCCACTTCTTTTTTATTTTTGATTTTTCGAGGTAGAGTCTCACTCTGGTTCAGGCTGACCTGGAATTCACTATGTAGTCTCAGGGTGGCCTGGAACTCACAGCGATCCTCCTACCTCCTGAGTGTTGGGATTAAAGGTGTGCACCACCATGCCCGGCCCATTTTTGAGCAATCATCTACCTCTCCAAAAACTGTTCTTTTCACTGTTTTAGTGGAATTTTCTTTTTTGCACGTGCGTGTGTAGAGTTTGTGTAGAATGGTGTATGCATGTGTGTATACAGATATATGGTACACATGTGTGCAGAGGCCAGAGGACAGCTTTAGATGCCTTTTTTTTTTTCTTTCTTTTTTTGGTTTCTCGAGACAGGGTCTCGCTCTACTCCCTCTAGCCCACGTTGACCTGGAATTCACTATGTAGTCTCAGGGTGGCCTTGAACTCACAGAACTCCTACCTCTGCCTCCTGCTGGGATAAAAGACATGTGCTATCACACCTGGCTAAATTGTAAGGTCTTTGAGGGTAAGAAGATCATACAGTCTGCTACATGCCCTTGGACACACGGCAGGACACCAGCAGTTAGTCATTTCTGAGGACCTTTTTGTCCACCGCAGCATCTTGTGATGAAAACAAAGAGCCCCTGAGGGTCTTGCAGGATGGTGGGTCCCTCTGGCAGAGAAATTATATCTGGAGGGAGTCTTTCTGTGGAGTAGCAGACAGGACCTCCACGGGCTTCTGTGGCTGAGTTGTGTTTTCCCCATGCAACACCTGTCCCAGGTACTTGGTGTCCCCAGACTGTGGATCTAGCTGTCTGGCCATTCCGCTAATCATTCACCATGCTTGGCTTCCTTCACTCCTGTGGGCAGTGTCTCTTTGGGATGGGCGGTTCCTATCTTCAAAGTCCCGAGATCAAGATGCTCATGTGTTAATGAGCAACATGGATGCTTTGATGCCTGGCCAAGGTGGAGGCCTGGTCACCCCAGATAGGAGCTTCAGCGGGGCTACTTGTCCTGCACAGATCACATGGCAGCTTCAACCGCCCGTTGCTGTTGGGTCAGAGCTGCTATTCTTCCCCTTCTGACCACTGATGCCCGGCTCAAGGCTGCCAGGCACAGTTGGGAAATGAGGGCAGGACAGCGGGGAGTGGGCCAGCGCCCTGAAGGACTAGATGTGACGCTGATGCCCAAAAGCAGATCTCCTTGAGGCCTACACAGGCCACAGGCCCTCTGGATCGACCCAGATGAAAGCACAAGGGAGATGGAACCCATGCTTCCTCCAGAGAGAATCCACGGGCCAAGGAGAACCCGGGAGTTCCCTCCTCCCTGGTCGCCTGCGGCACTGTCACTGTAGAGCTCCGCTCTGAGCAGCCTCCCTCCGCATCCAGCTCCGCCGTGCCTTCCCAGGACTTTGACAGTTTCTCAAAGGAAGAGTGCTCATCTCTGCATAATAGCATTCACGTATTTTTAAATTTTTCACTTTAGGGAAAATTAAGTCCAATAACCTTCCTTTTTCCTAAAGATGATGGTATCTCCAGGGGTGTAGCACACAGCTTTAATCCCAGCACTTGGTAGGAGGCTCTCGATCAGTTCAAGGCCACCCTGAGACTACGTAGGGAATTCCAGGTCAGCCTGATACCCTACTTCAAAAAGCCAAAAAATAAAATAAAATAATAAAGAAAAAGATAAAGGTTTAATATTCTTCAAACCAGGACAGAACTAGAAGTAGAATCCCAGTTCTGACTTCCAGTCAATCTACTTCCCACTTGCCCTTTTTAAAACCCCGTGTCTACATCTCACTGGTGACAATGGGCACAGCCAGGTTGCAGGACTATGGGAGATTTTTAATGTTCTTTTTGCTTTTATAGTTTATTTTCCTATAATGACTATTCACTAAAAGAAAATACTTAAATGTAAATTTAAATAAACAATGCATATTCACTTAAAGCACTGGGAAGTTGACTCAGTGGGCAAAGGTGATTGCTTACAAAGCCTGCCAGCCTGGGTTTGACTTGGTTCGATTCCCCAGTACCCACATAAACCAGATGCACACAGTGGCACAAATGTCTAAAGATTGGTTGTAACAGCAATAGGCTCTGGCATGCCCATGCTCTCCCCCCCCCGCCCTCTCTCTCTCTCTCTCGCACACACACACACACACACAAATAAGTAAACAAACAAATAATAAATATATTTCTTTGAAAAAGTTCCTTTAGAAGGCAGAATGAAATTTTGTTTTTCCAACTTGTCTTCGTAATCAATTCTGCCGCCACCAAATTTCACAGTAGCCAGAAGCAATCTGAGTTGTTGCCGTCGTTAAGGACAGAGAGAGATGTTTAATTTTCCCAGCATTAAGCTGACTTGGGAAAAAGAAGGTTATACAGTCCCTGTCTTAGGATGGCTTGACTTGGGAATTTTTCAACTTTACAATGGTGTGGAGGCAATCTTACTCATTAGGAACCCTACAGAGTCTTGCGATTTTTTTATTTTAGGTAGGGCCTCACTCAAACTCAGGCTGACCTGGAGTTCACTATGTAGTCTCAGGGTGGCCTCGAACTCATGTCGATTGTCGATCCTCCTACCTCTTCCTCCCAAGTGCTGGGATGAAAGTCATGCGCCACCATGCCTGGTGAGTTCTGATCATTCCCCAGGCTAGCCCAGGCAGTACTCTGCTGATGCTGGGCAATCTCCGATCCCAGTGAGCTATGGGGTGGCCAGGGGAAGCAATGCTCTGAGGTGCTCTTTGTCTGTCTGATCTGCTATAGCTTAGGTTCATTCATGTCACAATGGTGTATCAGGATGTAACCTTATCAGAATCTGTATCCGGTTAGCAGTAAGGGATTGGAGGCAATGCTACGACTAAACTTTGCTCTTCCCCACCTGGACACTATCAGCACACAGGTGTGTCCCCTGTGCTCTTCATTTGCTGGTAGTGAGAGGACAAATGAGCATGCAAAAGACTGACATGAGCATGGTCCGTGATCTAGGATCAGCTTCTCTTTCTTCAGATCACCCAGCCAACGTTCTGTGTGTGCTGCAAACCCAGGACCATTTGTATGCTAAAGACTTGCCTTAGCCGGGCGTGGTGGCGCACTCGGGAGGCAGAGGTAGGAGGATCACCATGAGTTCAATGCCACCCTGAGACTACCTAGTGAATTCCAGGTCAGCCTTGGGCTAGAGTGAGACCCTACCTCAAAAAAAAAAAAAAAAAAAAAAAAAAAAGAGACTTGCCTTGTTGCTCCTGTACTTTGTTCCCCATGATCCCCTCTGCCTATGTTCACTAGGTTATCTAGGACTTGCATTCCTAGGTGCACTGCTTCCTATTAAAATGCAAATGAAAACCAGGCTGACAGCCCATGCCTTTAATCCCAGCACTTGGGAGGCAGAGATAGGGGGATTGCAATGAGTTTGAGGCCAGCCTGGAGCTACAGAGTAAGTTCCAGGTTAGCCTGGGCTAGAATGAGACACTGCCTCGAAACAAACAAACAAACCAAAAAAGGTGTGTGTGTGGGGGGGGTGCTGGAGAGAAGGTTTAGCGGTTAAGATTCTTGCCTGTGAAGACTAAGAACTCCTGTTTGAATCTCCAGGTTCCACATGTCAGGTGCACAGAGATGCTAGTGCACAATATTTCACATGCATATAAGGGGCCGCACAAGCCTTGAGTTCATTTGCAGCAGCTGAAGGCCCTGGTGCACCCATTCTCTCTCTCTCTCTGCCTCTTTATCTCTCTCTCTCTCTCTCAAAAATAAATCATAATAATAATAGGGGCTGGAGAGATGGCTCAGCAGTTCAGGCACTTCTTTGCAAAGCCTAATAACCCGAGTTCGATTCCCCAGTGCCCATGTAAGTCAGATGCTCAAAGTGGCGCATGCATCTGCAGTTTGTTTACATTGGCTGGAGGCCCCGGTGTACCCACTGTCATTCTCATTCACCCCCTCTCTCTCTCTGTGCTTGTAAACTTGTAAACAAAAAAAGAGGAGGAGGTGGGCGTGGTGATGCATGCCTTTAATCCCAGCACTAGGGAGACAGAGTGAGGAGTATTGCCATGAGTTTGAGGCCACCCTGAGGATACATAGTGAATTCCAGGTCAGCCTGAGCTAGAGTAAAACCCTACCTCAAAAAACAAAAACCAAAAAGAAAAAAGAAAGAAAGAAAGAAAGAAAGAAAGAAAGAAAGAAAGAAAGAAAGAGGGAAAAGAAGATTAAAAAAAAGAAAGAAAGAAAATTCAGGGCTGGAGAAATGGCTTAGCAGTTAAGGCACTTGCCTACAAAGCCAAATGACCTCAGTTCAGTTCCCCAGGATCCAAATAAGCCAGATGCACAAGGTGGCACATGCATCTGGAGTTTGTTTGCAGTGGCACGAAGCCCTGGCATGTCCATTTTCTCCCCCGCCCCCACCTCCTCTTTCTCTCAAATAAATAGATAAAAATAAAATATTTAAAAGAAATAGGGCTGGAGAGATGGCTTAGCAGTTAAGTGCTTACCTGTGAAGCCTAAGGACCCTGGTTCAAGGCTTGATTCCCCAGGACCCACGTTAGCCAGATGCACAAGGGGGCGCACATGTCTGGAGTTGTTTGGCAGTGGCTGGAGGCCCTGGAGTGCCTATTCTCTCTCTCTCTCTACCTCTTTCTCTCTCTATTGCTCTCAAATAAATAAATAAAAATAAACAAAAAAATTTAATTAAAAATAATAAATCAAATAAAATACTAATGGCCAGCAACACTAGCTCACCAAAGTCATATCTCTTAATGGTATCTACAAAGCTGGAGAGATGACTCAGCGGTTAAAGGCACTTGCTTGCAAAGTCTGCTGGCTTGTTTGGGTTCAATTCCCCAGTATCCACATAAAGCCAGATGCACAACATGGCACATGTGTCTGGAGTTCATTTGCAGCAGCAGGGGACTTTGGCTCACATATACTCTCTCTATTTCTCAAATAAATAAATTTATTTGTGTGTTTATTTATGAGAGAGAGAGAGAGAGAGAGAGAGATTGGGGACACCTCTAGCCACTGCAAATGAACTCCAGATGCATGAGTCAGGGTCCTGGGGAATTGAACTTGGTCTTTAGGCTTCGTATGCAAGCAGCAAAGCCATCTCCCCAGCCCATAAATTGTTCTGCCCTGTTCTCAGCACCCTCAGTGACCACCAAGGAGAACCAAACACGTATTCAAGGACAAGGAGCTTAATTCGGGCTTAAGCTCGGTCTCTTGACTTCACCAACTCAGTGGATCCGTACAAGAGCCCCAAGTACTGGGAGGGTAGGGTTTTTATAGGGATTTGAATATAGAAGAAGGGGATGGCACATGATTGGTTGATTTAAACGGTAACTATATTTGTACTCTTCTGATTGGTTTAGGATACTGGTGGGCAGCGGTAACATTTGTGTGCTTGTGATTGGCTGGGGCAGGAAGGCAGAAGGAACAAGCCCTGGGCAAGTCTGAGGCGTGTCTAAGGGCATGTCTAGGGGTATGTCTAGGGGCTGCCTTAAAACTCAGGCCTAGCCAGGGCAGCGCCTTATTGAAGCCTGTCATGGCATCAGTCTAGTTTCTGGGTCCTTCAAAAAACTTTGAAAAGACGGTTCAGCTCCATGGTATCTACATTCTAGAGACTACACTTTAATTTTTTCATGTTAGTTAGGGATGGAAGGGGAAGGACGTCGCGAACACTCTCAAAGATGATTGGTTGAGAGGATTCCACCCATGAAGGTCAATGATACTCAGACATTGGCATACTTGCAAAGGAGTTTACTGGGATGAAAGTCACACACAAGCAAGTCCAAACTATCACAACTAATATTATAGCTAATATAATATATAACCAAATTATATTTATCACTACTAACACAAGAATATTTCTAACGAGTCTAACATGTATACAACCTGATATCGCGAGACTTGGGCTGCAGTAACGCGAGACTTGGGTTGCGACGTCTCGGACGCTTTACGACCTGGTAACGCGGGGTCGTGCTGCGACTTTTTTTCTCTTGGTTCGTGGTGTTTTCTTGGTTCACGGTGTTTCAAGCCGAGTCTTGATCGTTTGGACAGCGTGTCGGGCAGATGAATTCGGATCGGTGATGTGTCTCGCGGAGGTCTCGGTCCGGATTGCTGAGCAACCTTTCAGTCAGTCATAGTGTCGGGAAGACAGACAACGGTTGCTGAGCAGCTGGGGTTTTTATACTTTCCACTACTTATCTAGAGTTCCACACACACACCTGCTAATCTCTATTATGTCACCACACACATCTTAGTCTTAGTTTTTGCTTATAAGGTTTGATTTTGCATTTTTACTCTCACACACAAAAAAAACTTATTTATCTAAACTGGCCCTGGACCATATGCTGGTCCTTACATGCTCATAACAGAAGGATATGGAATGAGTGATCGGGATGTGGAATGAGTGATCGGGATGTGGATGGCTCTGAAAAAGCAGACTTGACATGTTTGTGGGACCTGGTCATAAGGATGAGGGAAGGTTATGGCTTCTCTGCTGTATGGTGGGCCTGAAGTCATGTCAGGTCAACAGGGCAGCGTGAAGAAAGGGACAGATTGGAAGTGGTGGAGGGCAAGGAGAGACGGAACCCTCCTATGCAAACTGGAGCTGATATGTGTCTCTCACCACCTCACATCCCTCAATGGCAGGAAAAGTACAGAAACAGCTGGTACTCTTCATACGGAGAGAAGCCCAGGGGGCCGCGGGCCTGGCTCCTCATCTTACCTGGAGGGAAGCCTGCGGGCAGTGACGTAAGTCATGAGGGACAGTGGGGCCTGGCACCAAACGCCTTCCAACCACGCTTAGGCTCTGCTCTACTTCCGCCTTCAGACCCTCATGAAAATGCCATTTGTAACCCAGCCCTAACCTAGAGCCATGTGCGTAGGGGACGTCTAGGAAATGTGGTTCAAGCTTAGTTACGCTGACACACTTAAAGGCGCCACCCGCCTGGGCTATACAGAGTACGTTCCCAGCCCCCCGAGGGCATGACCCTGCCTCAAGAAACCGTAACTGAAACAAAACACCCAACTGCACCACAGCCTATTAAGTGGATTTCAAAAGGAGGCTTTGGGGCTGGAGAGATGGCTCAGCAGTTAAGGCACTTGCCTGCAAAGCCTTATGACCTAGGGCTTGATTCCCCAGTACCTACATAAAGCCAGATGCATAAAGCGGCACATACATTTGGACTTCATTTGCAGTGGCTGGAGGCCCTGACATGCCCTCACTCTCTCTATATATATCTCTTTCTCTCCCTCGCTCTGTATCTCTAGCTTGCAAATATATTTAAAAAAAATTTTAAGGGCTGGAGAGATGGTTTAGCGGTTAAGTGCTTGCCTGTGAAGCCTAAGGACCCCGGTTCGAGGCTCGGTTCCCCAGGTCCCACGTTAGCCAGATGCACAAGGGGGTGCACGTGTCTGGAGTTTGTTTGCAGAGGCTGGAAGCCCTGGCGCGCCCATTCTCTCACTCTCCCTCTATCTGTCTTTCTCTCTGTGTCTGATGCTCTCAAATAAATAAATAAATAAAAATTAAAAAAAAAATTTTAAGGTGGCTTTGTAGATTTAGCTATGGGCCATAAAGATAGTGAAGTGATGGTGGAAGTGGTTGGGGATATAAGAGGGGTATGAGAGGAGCTAAAAGGAGATTTCTTGATAGTTTTCAAGATGCATCTACCACAGAAGACTAGGAAAGGCAGGTAGGTGGTGGTGTTAGATGGCCACATAACAAAATGTGTATACATACACATCCAGAAAGAAAGCATTTGGCTTTATAATTGGATCCAAAATTATGTCTGGGGGCTGATGGTTCAGCGGTTAAAGCCTGATGGCTCAGGCTTGATTCCCAGTACTCATGTAAGCCGGGTGCATAAAGTGGCACTTGGATCTGGAGTTGCTTTTGCAATGGCAGAAGACCCTTGTGTGCCCCTTCTCCTCTCTCTCTCAAACAAGTAACACTGTATTAAAAATGTCTGAGAATCAAGCTGGAGTGATATGACTTAGCACTTAAGGCACTTGCCTGCAAAGCCAAAGGACCCCAGTTGGATTCCCCAGGATCCACGTAAGCCAAATGAGCAAGGTGGCACATGCATCTGGAGTTCGTTTGCTGTGGATGAAGGCCCTGGCACACCCCATTCTTTCTCTCCATCTGCCTCTTTCTCTCTCTCTCAAATAAGTAAATGAAAATAAATATTTTAAGCCGGGTGTGGTGGCGCATGCCTTTAATTCCAGCACTTGGGAGGCAGAGGTAGAAGGATCGCTGTGAATCCAAGGCTTCCCTGAGAGTACATAGTGAATTCCAGGTCAGCCTGAGCTACGGTGAGACCCTACCTTGAAAAACCAAAATAATAATAATAATAATAATAATAACAACAAAATAAATAAACTACATAGTTTTCTAAAAGTCTGAGAATCGCTGAGGATACTGAGGAGATTGTAAATTCCCAGAATGTCTCTGTATTCCATCTCAACTGAAAAGCCCCCTCTATTTTCTTCTCCCCTCTCCTCTGCCCACCAGGCAGGGCAACAGGAGGGAGACAGTGAGAGACAGGGACAAATGAGACTAGAAGCTTCTCGAGGCCATATTTTACCAACTCGTGTAGGATTCTCTCAAGAAATGTTTCCTCTCCGTGGGGGGAGCAGTGAGTGGACGGAGATTATAAAGCTGAACGGAAGGCAAGTCTTTCCAGAGCCCAGACTTGAAGTGGCCCCAGCCGCTGCGGCTCTGTCTGCGCTCTGCACTTCTCCAGTCTGCCAGGCACATCTGGAGCCCGGTGGGAAGCTTCCCTGGTCACCTGTATACCCAGGCCTGTTTCTGATCTCGTGTGCACCGTATCGGGCAGCTGTGGTTTCCAGAGCTGTGATACTCAATGACTCGCTCCTATAGTCTTCATGTTTTTCCCAAGGGCCAGGGAAGATGGGCCAGGCTGTGGGAAATACCCCGCGGAGGCTGGTTGGAGATAGTGACTGACTCCCTCTTGATAGCCTATGAGTTCAGCTGCATTGAAGGAAGGTGGAAATGAGTGGAGAAGGGGATGCCCCCAAGGTTTATGCACCCCCAAAGGGTGGCAGCATGGCGCCGTGCTCACCCTCTTCACCCTCGTTGGCTGTGTAGACAGCATGGGCAAAGAGCGTGCTACCGCAGCGGTGTGTGGTGCAGGGAAGAGCCACCCTTGGCCCCAGTCTCCAGTCTCCGAGCTCCTGCTGACGCCGGTGTTGGCAGAGCCGTGGGCTCTTGGGGCGGTGCGCCTCTGGCTGATGGAGACCTTCCTCTTCCTGATGATGGGCACCTGGCTTATGCAAGCCGCCTTTATTCTCTACAAATCAGTCTCTGGCTACCCGTGGGAGGACGATGACAGCATGTTTGTCACCACCTCCTTCTGCCGGCATTTGGTCATCAGTGCCTTGTGCCTGCTGGGGAATCTACAGTTTTGCTTCCTTTTGGTATCGCCATTGCAGTCCCAGCTTGAAGCTGAGAGGGTCCAAAAAGGCTCCGGATCCTGAGAGCTCATCCAGACCTCTCCCCAGGTGGTTGCGGGAAGCCGAGCAGCTGGAGAAGGACCAGCGGGCTCTCCTCCTTGCAAAGGGCCCCGCCTGTGGCAGGGCCCAGAGCACCTAACACAGGTACCATCCCATCGTCCCCCTGTGGGTCCTCTCGGCCACTTGCACTGCACCCCTTGTTCCTCAATAAAGGTAATGGCCCCGGAGGAGGACAGTTGGTCCCCACATACTGGTGCATTTCCTGTCTCTGCGGGTCCTGAGAGAGGGCATTTGGGGAAAGGGAGGGGAAGAGATCTGTGTGCAAGGAGGAGAATGTCACGAAAGGCTTCAGAGGAAAGAGTCTGTTGAGAATCTAACGCAGTCTCCAGTTGTACTGTCAGGATTTCTTCTTGGGTAGCTTTGCTTTCGCTAAGGGGAATAACGACTCTACGATTCATCCTGATAAAACAGATACTGCTATGTGTGCACCAAAGTGGTGCCATCAGAAGTACAGCATACTCGAATTTACCATCAGCCTACACAGATTGAAACTGCTCTTTTGGGCTGAGGACACAACGCAGCTTAGTTAGAATGTTTGTTGGTATGTACCATACCCTGAGTTCAATCCCAGCATGGCAGACTAGGGTACACCCATAATCTTATGTAACACCAGCACTCAGAAGCGGAGGTAGGAGGATCAGATATTCAAGGACATCCTCAGCTACATAGCAATTCAAGACCAGTCGGGGATCCACGAGACCCTGCCTTTAAAAAAAAAAAAAACCTCCCCTAAAGCTGGATGTGGTGGCCCATGCCTATAATCCCAGCTCTCAGGAGGGGAAGTAGGAGGATCACTGTAAATTTAAGGCCAGCTTTGGCTACAGGGTAAATTCCAGGACAGCCTAGACTAGAGTACACCCTGGCCCCCTCCCACTCAGAAAAAAAAAAGAAAGAAAAAAAAAAGAAAAGCCAGGTGTGGCGGGCACATGCCTTTAATCCCAGCACTCAGGAGGCACAGGTAGGAGGATCACCATGAGTTGAAGGCCAGCCTGGGACTACAGGGTGAGTCCCAAGCCAGCCTGGGCTAGGGTGAGACCCTACCTTAAAAAAACAAAACCAATAAATAAAATAAAATATTTTCAAAAAGAAAAACAAAACAAAAATTGAACAGGCTGGAGAGATGGCTTAGTGGTTAAGGCGTTTGCCTGCAAAGCCAAAGTTCCCAGGTTCAACTCCCCAGGGCCCACATAAACCAGATGCACAAGGGGGCACATGCATCTGGAGTTTGATTGCAATGGCTAGTGGCCCTGGTGCACCCATCCTCTCTCTCTCTCTCTCTCTCTCTCTCTCTCTCTCTCTACCTGCCTATTTCTGTATCTTTTTCTCAAATAAATAAATAAAAATAAAAATATTTTTAAAAATGAACAATCCAGGGGGCGGGGAGGGAGGGTATTACCATGGGATATTTTTTATAATCATGGAAAATGTTAATAAAAATTGTGAAAAGGAAAAAAAATGAACAAATCCAATGCTCCTTTGTCTCTTCCTTCCAACCCAGTAAACTGTAAAGATTGGCTTCATTCAGATTTTACCCACAGTGACTTTAAAAATACTTTAATAATACATGAACTTGAATAACTCGATCTTTTATAGACTTTAAATGCTTGGCACATTCTACTCTAGCAAAAGCCTACCTGTTTCACCATCTCCCTCCACCCTTGCATATGTAACTTATTAGACACTGTTCTTGGGGGTTTACAATTTTTCTCTTTTGCCTAGCACCAAAAGCCAGCCCACAATCCCATTTTTACTATTATATACACAGAATAAAATCCACCTCTTTTTTTCCCCCACACCTTTAAATCCCAGCACTTGGGAGGCTGAGGTAGGAGGATTACCATGAAACACACACACACACACACACACACACACACACACACACACACAATCACCACTAAGTACTGAGCAGTACCACAAGACAGTGGTCTGTGAAAACGCTGATCTACACCTCTGTTCTCGCACTCTCAGAATTTACAGCCAATCTGCCTTTTTTTTCCCTATACAGTGGATTCCCTCTACTTTTAAAAAATATTTTATTTTTACTTATTTATTTATTTGACAGAGAAAGAGAGAAGAAGTGAGAGAATGGGCGCGCCAGGGCCTCCAGCCTCTGCAAATGAACTCCAGATGCATGAGGCCCCTGTGCATCTGGCTAACGTGGGTCCTGGGGAATCGAACCAAGGTCCTTTGACTTTGCAGGCAAATGCCTTAACTGCTAAGACATCCCTCCAGCCCAAATCCCTCCACTTTTGAAATCATTTCCTTGGGAGTGTTTTCCCTTATCAACTTGTATATAGGGTTCTAAAGAGTAGAGACTTCGCTATATCCAAGTCACACAATTGCCTGGTAGATCCCAGCTATGTGACGTCATTGCTGCTTACTAATAGCTTATTCGTTTCCACAATCCTTACCCAGCCCCCACTCATCCTGACAGGTTCTGTGACACTCTGTAGAACACCAGGTCCTAAAACCAGAGGCCATTTTCTTGAGAATGAGTCTATTCTCTTCTTTATTTGGGGAAAGAGAGAGGGGGAAAAAAAAAAAAAAACCCAAACCTCCGCATCCTGTTCCCAAACTATTGTCTTTTGTTTGGTTTTGTTTTTCAGTATTGAGGATCAGGCTCACGTGCTAGGCAAGTGCTCCGCCCACTAACCCCACCCCACCCCCGCAGCTATTACCTATCGTCACTATCTATATTTTTCTTTTTTGTCATTATCTATTTAATCATCACAAATGTTCTACGAGGAACCTCCAGAAAACTGAAGCTGAAGTAGGTGGACTTGCCGGAGGAAGACTGGGACTTAAGTGCAGGTGTGTCACACTCAAGCCTGTGACAGTGTCTTCCGGGCGACAGTGACTTGGCTAAAGGCAATGGAGAAGGAAGTGATCCTCAAAATTAAATAGGAAGGAAGGAGGGAGGGAAGTAAGAAGGAAGAGGAGGAAGGGGGAAGAAAGGGAGGGCCCGCCAGCGTTCCTGGTAGATGCAGCCCAGTGCACTTGCCCCAGACATCCCTAAAGGATTCGGTCATACTTTCTGCCCCTCCCCCGTCCCTTCTGGGAACAAGATTATCTGGCATACTCTCAACTTTTGGCTCAGTGTCTTCTGTTTATTCTTGGCTTCTTGACTCTTCTCGATTCCTTTTCTTCTCACCTTTCTTGCTCACAGACATCATTAGCTACCTAATTTCCAGTTATTTGAAGGCTAGCTTTTTGTTCGTTTTTGCTGTAGCCAGGCTGTCCTGGAACTCACTCTGCAGCCCTAGGCTGCCCTCGAACTCCTGCATCATCACGCCCAATTCGAAGGCTAATTTTAGGATAAACCTTTGGTAAGGCAGCAATTACAAAAGAATACCTCTCAAACAGTCAGTGTAGGGAAAACATTTGTGATTATTAATTTACTACATGTATAACTGAGAAGCCATCCCCATGAAGGAAAGCCAAGAAAAAAAATGTCCCCCTAGAGCCTTAGCGGAGAGAAGTTCGTAATTTTCACAGAAGCCCACCAGAGGGCAGTGTGGTGCCATCACCCTGTCCAAGCGTCTAGCTCTCCTAACTGGTAAACAAGTCTTCCAAAAATCACTTTGAAAGAATGGGGGAGGAGAAAAGGGGGCAAGGGAAGTACAGAAACTGGCTAAACAGCGTCCAAACATCCAAAATGCATATCATAGGGTTGTGTGTTTTCTATTAAAATTTGACAAACATATATAGGTACAAAACTAAATGGAGTAGGAGCAAGGTATAAAAGACTTATAGGTACAGTTTAAGATTAGATAAAAGTATATTTAAAAAAAGAAATGAAGGAAAAGAAAAGAAAAAAAAGGGGGACACAGCCAGGCGTGGTGGCGCCCACCTTTATCCCAGCACTCAGGAGGCAGAGGTAGGAGGATTGCCTTGAGTTAGAGACCACCCTGAGGCTACATAGTGAATTCCAGATCAGCCTGGTCTAGAACAAGACCCTACCTCGAAAAACCAATTTAAAAACAAATCAAAAAAGAGGGAAGGGGGACACAATTTTGATACAAATAATTTTTTCATCACAGTGGTAAATTTCCTAAACTTTAAAGTTCGCTTCAGTAGTGTTCTACTAAATTCAGAGCACATAGATAGGTCTGTACTTACACTAGCAAAGAAAAATTGTCTATGAAAATCCCAGATTTTCAAAACAGTGAAATTAGGCACATATGAAACAATTTTCCAAGAATCCTTCACCCTGGTGATTTTTCTTTCTGCTAAGGATTAAACACATAGGCCTTGAGCATGCTAAGCACATGTACCCCCTGAGCTGTATCCACAGCCCCTCCAAAGGGAGCTTCAAAGAGAATCGCTTTGTTCTTTCTTTGTAGTGGAGATCAAACTCAAGGCCCCGAGCATGCTAGTCAGGAACTCTGCCACCGATCCGCATACCCGTTTTCTGCTAATTGTTACTCACAAAGAAAATACACTGGAAGGCCACCATCTAGAAGTCACCGAGGAAGGACGCTGAAAGACTGTGACAGAAAGTTGTGGGTTGATTCTTGCACTCTATTTCCCTGGCAGGAAAAGCAAGAAATTCAGTATTTTATAAGTGGTAGCCTAGACCACCACCACAAGCCTGGGGAAATTTACTGAGGACCCTCACCTTGGGATCACCTGAGGCTGTGCATTATTGCCCAAATGTTACTTAAGCAAGTTACTAAGTATGTTCATCTTTAAGATAAAAAGATGGAGCCGGGCATGGTGGCGCATGCCTTTAATCCCAGCACTCGGGAGGCAGAGGTTGGAGGATTGCCATGAATTCAAGGCCACCCTGAGATGACAGTTAATTCCAGGTCAGCCTGGACCAGAGTGAGACCCTACCTCGAAAAACAAACAAAGATAAAAAGGTGGGCTAGGGATGCAACTCAGAAAAAAAAAAAAAAGGGTAGGATAAAAGGACATTGCTGGGCATGGTGGCACATACCTTTATCCCAGCACTTGGTAGGCAGAGGAAGGAGGATTGCCATGACTTTGAGGCCAGCCTAGACTACATAGTGAATTCCAGGTCAGTCTTGGCTAAAGTGAAACACTGCCTGAATAAATAAATAAATAAGGGCTATATAAAGAAAATTCCTAGGGCTGGAGAGATGGCTTAGCGGTTAAGTGCTTGCCTGTGAAGCCTAAGGACCCCGGTTCAAGGCTCGGTTCCCCAGGTCCCACGTTAGCCAGATGCACAAGGGGCGCACGCATCTGGAGTTCATTTGCAGAGGCTGGAAGCCCTGGCACGCCCCTTCTCTCTCTCCCTCTATTTGTCTTTCTCTCTGTGTCTGTCGCTCTCAAATAAATAAATAAAAATTTAAAAAAAAAAAAAAGAAAGAAAATTCCTAGCCTGGCTTGGTGGCGCACGCCTTTAATCCCAGCACTTGGGAGGCAGAGGTAGGAGGATCACCACAAATTCGAGGCCACCCTGAGACTACATAGTGAATTCCAGGTCAGCCTGAGCTAGAGTGAGACCCTACCTCGAAAAAACAAAAAAAAAAAAGAAAAAGAAATGAAAAAGAAAAGAAAATTCCTCCCACGCTCAGTGTCACATTACTGAATAAGTGTTATTTGGTCTTTTCCTAATTGTGTAGAGTAAAATTTGAAAGCTTGGCCAAATACAGTCTTTCCCCAAAATACACTTAAGAGGTTTAAGAATAATGTTATCCACTTTCAGAGCTTTCCTTTTCTCCTTATTCATTTGTTTTGCCTCAACATGTACTATGTTCTATTTTTTTGAGATAGAAACTGATATTGGGCCAGGCATGGTGGCCCATGCCTTTAAATCCCAGCACTTGGGAGGTAGAGATAGGAAGATCATTGTGAGTTTGAGGCCAGCCTGAGACTTCATAGTGAATTCTAAGTCAGCCTAGGCTAAATTGAGACCTCAAAAACTAAAATAAAATAACCTGAGACTACATAGTTAATTTCAGGTCAGCCTGGATCAGAGTGAGACCCTACCTCGAAAAACCAAAAAATAAATAAATAAAATAAAAAGGACACAGGTTTGATCCTCCAGTACCCGGGTAAACCAAATGCACAAAGTGGCACATCTGTCTGGAGTTCATTTACAGTGGCTAAAGGCCCATTCTCTCTCTATCTGCCCCCACTCTGTCTCAAATAAATAAATAAAATATTAATTTTTTTCTTTAAAAGGGGGGGGCATAGAGATGGCTTAGCAGTTAAAGTGCTTGCCTGTGAAGCCTAAGGACACAGGTTCAATTCCCCAGAACCCACATAAGCCAGCTGCACAAGGTGGAGCATGCATTTGGAGTTTGTTTTCAGTGGCTGGAGGCCCCTGTGTACCCATTCTCTCTTTCTCTGCCTCTTTCTCTCTGTCTCTCAAATAAATGAATAAATAAAGTATTTTTTTAAAAAAAGAAAAAAACTGGTATTGGTTTATAAAAAAACAAAACAGGTTAGAATCTTTTTTGTGTGTGTGACTACAACTTGGCTCTTAGTTGTGAAAGTTTTCACTGATTGCCACTGAAAGCGTCCCAGCATATAGCAAACCTCACTTTCCAAATGGCATATTAATGGTAAAAGCTTGGAGCTCATTTGAGCCCTACCCTAAATGTTGTGTGTAATGATTTCCAGGCAACCTCACAGGCTCAGGCCACTGGATTAAAAGCTTCAGCCTTGGAGAGAAAGAACTTGCAAAAAAAAAAAAAAAAAAATCACAGGGAAAGCCCACCCAGGTGGCTGCGCCACACTGCCCCAATGTGTTTAGCCCGGGCTATTTCTGCAGGCCTGGGACCAGCTCGTGCCCTGCAATCCTGCATTCCACTCCACCCACCCCCCACCCATGGGACAAACTACTCAGAGGGCACAGGTGACTTCAAAGCATCTGCCATCAGACCCCCTTGGCAGCTTTGATACAGTGTGTACCCAGACTAAAAAGTTCATGAGTTCAACCGTGTTTTGATGCTTTCATGATGGAGTGGGTAGAAAACGGGGGGCGGGGGCAACTCGGTGAAGAAGAGGAAGGAGAGCTAATGGCAGCAGACACAGCAGCGTCAAAGCCAATGACTTTGACTTCTCAGTTCTCTAAAAGTGCAGGCCAGGTCGAGGGTTTCCTTCTGCTTTTTCTTCCACAGTATACACAAGAGTTCCCTGGTGCAGCCCTTGGACTCATCCGGGTCCTACTTTGTTTGGTTGGATGAAGCCAGGCCCCTTGTTCACCTGAAAATCACTGGCTATAGATTCCATCCTAACCCTCCTGGAGCATGCCCCTGGTCACATGCAAGGATCAAAGGAGATCCACTTCTATTCTCGGAAATGCAGCTCAAAGCGCTCGTTCTCTTGATGGTGCCGCTGCTGAGTCTGAGTGGTCAATACATGGTCATTGAGCACTGACCCGCACACCCCGGGGCATGGATATGAAGATGGATGAGCTGCAAAGGCAGTTAGCAGATCGAGCAAGGGAAGTCGACACTCACGTACCAGAACCGCCAGAAGCTTAACAAATTGCATTTGCTCTTGACCGCTGCTTTAGCTAGCATGTTCTCCATCCCACTGCCAACGCTGGGGATGAGTGCAGAAGGCACTGTGTGCCCTCTAGTAGCTTGACATCTGAAAACTAGGATCTTTTAAAATAAGATCTCTGGGACTGGAGAGATGGCTCAGTGGTTAAGGTGCTTGCTTGCAAAGCCTAACGACCTGGGATCGGTTCCCCAGTGCCCACTTAATAAATCCACATGCAGAAAGTGGCACGTGCATCTGGAGTTTGCAGTGGTGAGAGGTCTTGGCGCACCCATATTTTCTCTTTTTTTCTCTTTCTGTCTGTTTCTCTCTGTTTGCAAATAAATAGCACACACACACACATTATGTTTTATTTATTTATTTATGTATTTATTGAGGCAGGGTCTCTAGCCCAAGCTAACCAGGAATGCACTACGTAGTCTCAGGATGGCCTTGAATTCACAGTGATCCTCCTACCTCTGCCTCCCAAGTGCTGGGATCAAAGGCGTGCTCCACCACATCCAGCTAATTTTTTTTTTTTTTTTTTTTTTGATTTTTTGAGGTAGGGTTTCACTCTAGCTGACCTGGGATTCACTATGGAATCTCAGGGTGGCCTCGAACTCACGGTGATCCTCCTACTTCTGCCTCCCAAGTCCAGCTAAAATATTTTAAAAGAGGGCTGGAGAGATGGCTTAGCGGTTAAGCGCTTGCCTGTGAAGCCTAAGGACCCCGGTTTGAGGCTCGGTTAGCCAGATGCACAAAGGGGCGCACGTGTCTGGAGTTCGTTTGCAGTGACTGGAAGCCCTGGCGCGCCCATTCTCTCCCTCTCCCTCTATCTGTCTTTCTCTCTGTGTCTGTCACTCTCAAATAAATAAATAAATAATGAACAAAAAATATTTAAAAAAATATTTTAAAAGAAAATAAGAACATGGGGCAGGAGAGAGATGGCTTACTGGCTGAGGTGCTTGCCTACAAAGCCTAAGGACCCAGGTTCAACTCCCCCAGTACCCATGTAAGCCAGATGCACAGAGTGGTGCATGTGCCTGGAGTTTGTTTGCAGTGGCTGGAGGCCCTGGTACACCCTATCTCTCTTTTTATCTGTCTCTATCTCTCTCTCTGTAATAATAAATAAATAAAATAAAACATCTAGCAAAAAAAAAAAAAAAACAACTTATTTAAAGCATGTAACTCCAATCTTGGCTTTAAAAAGAGAGAGAGAGAGGGAAAGAAAAGAACATTCACCCATCCCCTCTTCTGGTCCTCTCTCTGACCATCTAAGCTGAAGTGTTAACAGAATGAAGTGGGGACAGCTGACTGCTCCCTAGTCTAAGCTATACTATTTTCAGAAGGTTGCATCTCGGGAGTGCTCATAGAGAAAGAAACGATCCAATCCCCAGATTCTCTTGGCCTATCACAATGATAACTTTTAAACATTCACCATTCTAGATAACCTCTGCTGTATCTGCTCTCACAATTGATCCCTAAAATATAGAAAGTAGCTATTATTATGCTTATTTTATAGGTGAGGGAAACTGAGGCTTTCTGTGGTTAAGTAACTTGGCCAACATCAAGGTGGCCATAGGTAAATCTGCATTTGACCTTGGTGTCGTCTGATCGGAAGCCCTGTCATCAACCATTACAATGCTTCATGCAGCACTGAAATCTAACAAGGAACTTGCAGGGTGCCTTTCCCAGTCCAAGTCTACAGAAACTTGTCTCAGATGAATACTGCATGTCGCCTGAAAGCACCAGTGTTAAACACACTTGAAGGGAATGAGTGTTGACCCAAGAAGCCAAGTTAGGTGTGTGTGGTCGTGGGCAACATTTCTGTTCCATATTTGTGGTCCCAAATATAACCAAAAGAGCACACTTCTTCCTTTCCTCTCCCAAAGGTACTGGGAGCGTCAACGTTAGGTCTTTAAACAGGGAATCTCCGTCTCAAATACTGAAATTGCTGAGGCATGAAAGGCTAGATGCCAGCAAGTAGATTCCAGAATGCTCAAGAAATAATGCAGACACTAGATTTTGTCCCAAAGATAAACAAAACACCAAAATAAATTAAAAGAAACAAGATAGTTATGTCACCATATATATGTTAGCACAATTCTCAAGACTGTGCTTCCATACACGTTATTTCAACATGTCTGCTAAGCAGGGAGGAGAAAGAGGTAGTTGTTCCCATTTTCCAGATCAGAAAGAATCCACAATACATTATTTGAAAAGCAAAGCTAACATTCCTTTAAGAAATCTTAAAAGGTTAAGACCAGGCATGGTGTCTTCCTGCCTTTATCCCAGCACTTGGGAGGCTGAGGTAGGAGTTACAGAGTTCTAGGTCAGCCTGGGCTGGGGTGAAACCCTGTCTTGGAAGGAAAAAGCCAAAACAAAGAAGCCAGGAGTGGCGGTGCACATCTTTAATCACAGGAGGAGACAGGTGGGAGGACCTCTGTGAGTCTGAGGCCAGCCTGAGAATACATAGTGAATTTCAGGTCAGCCTGGGCTAGAATGAGACCCTACCTCAAAAACAAACAAGAAATCTTAAAATTTTCACGAACCCTATTTCAAAGGGGTCCTGAGAAGATTTGTGTTCCTTCGCTGTCTTTAGGCCAAATCTGGTGTGTGGCTCTTAATCTTTGCGTTGCTTTATTTTGCAGATGAGGATACTTGAGCCTAAGAGAGGCTGTGAGACTTGCTTCGGTCCAGACCAAGGCACTACCAAACAGGTCTCCTGACTGCCTGCCACCCTCTCGAATCTTCTCCATGGATTATGGAGTAGTTGGCTTTAAAATGCGAAGTGTGGAAGTCAGGCATTTAATCCCAGCATTTGGGAGGCTGAGGTAGGAGGATCCAGCCCTGGGGCCACAGAGTGAATCCCAGAGACATCCTGTGCTAGTGTGAGATCCTGCCTCCAAAACAAAAGAAAAATGTGAAGTTGGCATTTCTGATCCCTTTCCCTGAGCCCATTAAGGGGGCAGCAGGAAGGTGGGCTCTTCTAGACCTTGGGAACAACGGTCCCTCTCCAGGCCTGTCCAGGGAGCCCCTGCCCAGTGCTAGCTAAGAAATGGGGCCCAGGAGGCTTTCTCAACAACAAAGAGCAAGATTCGATCCTGTAGCTCTGGATTTCCACGGGGAGCCCTTCTAGCGCAAGTGCACGGTAAAGGCAGCAAGGAAAAAGACCCTCCACAAAGCCCCACCGAAGAGGGTTTGGGGGGTGGGGGAGGCCTCAGAGCCGGACGCAGGGGAGGATCCGAGGCCTGGGGTGCGGACTAAGGCTCGTCTTCCCGCCCAGGCCTCGGTCCTCCGCGCAGCCGCGGGTGCAGGGTGGCTCCCCTCCCCCGCACCCTTTTCTTTCTTTCTTCCCCAGCCCGCTGGCCCCACCCCGCGGCGCCCCGCACCGCTCGCCGCCCAATGGCCGCGGGGTCCCGGCGCGCAGCGGCGGCCTGGGGCCGGTGCTCCCAGCCTTCCGGAGCCAATCGGGATGTCGGGGGCGGGTCCGGGCCACCGATAAAAGCTGCCGAGCGGCCGGTGAAGCCGCAGAGCCGAGAATGGGAGCTGAGCGCAGCTTCTGAACCGTACACCGATCTCCTCTCCGCGCTCTCTCTCCACCTCGCTCTCGCCGCCTGCCCACCTTCCTTCCTGCCGGCCCGCGGCCGCCCAGGTGAGTGGGGATGGATGCGCCCCGGGGACCCTGCCTAACCCCCGGGGCTGCTCGGTGCCTCCGGCTCCGCGCCTCGGCCGGCCTGGGGAGGAAGGGGTGTAAAGGGGGGCTTCTGCGCGCTGATACCACCCACTGTGATGCTGCGGTCGGGGCCGGGATGTCGGGGCGCGCTCCGGCTCGGAGCGGAGTGTGGCGGAGCGGGTTGTTTTGATCTTTCGCCGCTCGCGGCCGGAGGCGCCGCCCCCGGGGGCGGGAGTCCCGGGATGGCCTGTGCGCCGTGGGGCCCCTGGCCTCGTTGTCTCCCCCCACCCCCCGACTTCTTGCAAGGGCGCAGGCAGCCCGGCTCGTTGGTGAGCCCGAGGGGCGCGCTTCGGGATTGTGAGGGTGGGGTCGTCGTCATGGCAGGAGCGGGAGTCGGTCGTCCCGAGCCGTCGCGGGGTCCCGGGGACCGGGCTGTGTGATGGAACAATGGGGCCGCGGCCGGGCCGGGCGCAGGCGGCGGCGGCGGCGGCGGAGCGCGCTCCCTCCCGCGGACGCCCCTCGCTCTCCGCCCGGGCTCTGCGCCCGGGGGAGGCCTTGCTGAGGACCCGCGCTGGCCCGAGGGGCCGGCCTCCGGCTTTGAGGACGTCCTTCGGGACGGAGCTGCCCTCAAAGTGGATTACCCCAACTCCTCCGGAGGTGGGAAGCGGGGGTCCTCCCCCGGCCGCAGATCCGCCAGAACCCCACCTCCAGAAGAAGATGATGGGGAGTCCCGCTCCTCGGAGGCTCCGTCCAACTGTTACGGCTTCGTTGCCTACTCTGTGAACTCGGCGGAGAAATCGAGGGTCAAGGTTAAATCCTTAAGCCAGCAGCCTACCTACTACTCCAGCAGCACCGGCCCCTCGGAACGCTCAGGGTCCCCCACTCCATCGCCCTCACCCCGAAAGCTCCGCTGCTTGGACCAGCGAGATACTGAGGTTGAACACAGCCATAAAAAGAGGAGGGCTAGAGACTGCAACCCCAACGATAAATTCCCCTCTCTGTGGCTGCGGTGAGTTAAAGGGGGCCAAAGAAGGACCCCGGTGCAGCAGGCGGTGGCAGCAAAGACCACCCCCCAACCCCCAGAATGTAGCCCACATGAGCTTGGGCACAGCGGGGACACCAGCTGGCATCCAACTGGTGGAGAAAGAGTAGGAGGTCAGGAAGCCAAGCCCACCTATCAGTGGTTTGGTGCTGGAGAGCACCTAACAAATTGGGTAGGAAAGCTGAGGAGGCAGCCTTCGTGGAAGTGGAAGAGATCAGGAATTGTAGTCCTGGCCTCTAAGAATGGTGGTGGGAGGGGTGATCTGACCAAATCTAGACGCTGCCAGCAAAGGTGTTGGACTTGACAGTGGACGTTCTGGTGTTTGCCAGGCGTTGGGTGAGGCGTTTGGAGAAGTAGTTGTTTGCAGCAGGGCCAACATGGACGGTTGCCCATAGAAACTTTGCCACTGTACTTCCGAAGTTGCCCAAGTCATTGGAGGAGAACAATCTGTTCCCTTTGGACCCGCCCCAGGCTGCCGGGAGAAAGGGGGTGTTTTCTCCTGTCTTGAAGCTGGTCTTGTGGCTTAAGCTTCTCCGAAAGAACGTTTCTTTTGGCTGTCGCTGGTGCCCTTTGAACTTTTGAAGTTTTAGTGGCATCTTCAAACTGCTGTGTCGTTCTCACGTTGAAATTGGAGTGTACTGAGGAATTGCCATCACACCAGTGAGATAGGTGGCATGCTCCTTGGAATCTGACTGGTGATGGTAATAGTACAGATTCTTTTATTGCAGGAATCAGCTTTTTAAACTTATAACCAGCCGCCTTGTATTTTCTTCAAGCCTATGGTGGGGATGCAAGATAAAAAGGAAGAAGCCATACCCAGGTCTTTTTGTGGCTTGATTGTGTTTATGATGGGAAGAAAATAAACATTCTCTTACTGATCTTTGTGTTCCTTCCTGCTACCTTATATATTGGTTTTTGATTTTGCCCTCACTCCTACACCCCAGCTAGGGTATCCCTTTAGCCCAGGATGACCTGGCACACACTCAGTCCTCATAGTGTTCCTCCTACTTTAGCCTCCTGGGTGCTGGGATTAACCACCTTGCCAGCCTAGGTTTGTTTTTTTGGTCAGGCAGGGTCTCACTGCAGCCCCCTCCAGTCCTGGGCATTACAGGTGTGCATCATGCCAGGTGTGGTGGTGCACGCCTTTAATCCCAGCACTTGAGAGGCAGAGGTAAGAGGATTGAGTTCGAGGCCACCCTGAGACTACAGAGTGAATTCCAGGTCAGCCTGGGCTAGAGTGAGACCAAAAAACCAAAAAAATTTTAAAAAGTGTGCATCGTCAAGTCTTACACTGTTACCTTATGCTAAAAAGCCCTCCCCTAGCTACTGTAGGGAATAGATCTTTGAAAGCAAAGTGTTCTTTGTGTTACTTCCATAAGGGAGGGCTTGCTGCTTACACTTGGTTCGGTTGTGCATCCTAAGAACTACTGACAGTCAGCGTGTTGGGGGGAGTGAAAAGGCGCTGATGACGGACGTTGCTTCTGTTTCTCCAGAACGCCTTCCACCATGGCCACCTCAGCAAGTTCCAACTTGAACAAAGGCATCAAGCAGATGTACATGGCCCTGCCTCAAGGCGAGAAAGTCCAAGCCATGTATGTCTGGATCGATGGTACCGGAGAAGGGCTGCGCTGCAAGACCCGCACCCTGGACTGTGAGCCCAAGTGTGTAGAAGGTGAGCCTGCACAGGAGTGGGGTGTGATCCCGAGAGCCAGCAAAGCAGCCTTAAGCCAACACTGAGGACCACTGGATTTGGCTTTTGCGTGGCCTGCAACACCTTTCTAAGGCAGGCTGCTCAGGCCACGATTCAGCCATCGTTAAGCTCCTGCGTGGCCTCATAGCAACAATAGAAGCCTTTATTAAATGGAATCTTGTGTGTAAGCCAACATAATGAAGAAAAATATTGAGTCTGATTTGTGGAGGGTGGGGGGGATGGGCAAAGTCTTTGCTAACCTGAGCAGCCCTGCTTAGCTGGCTCTAACATGGCTCCAGAGCCCAGTGTGTTCTCTATAGCATTGATAAATACAACTGTCCCTTTGAATTGTGTGACCTTTGATTTTCAGTGCAACATGAGCCATACTGTCACCCTTCTGGGAAGGGGCCAGAGCCCAAAACTGTTACCTCCTACCTAGTTTAGGATAGCTTACTCTTCTGTTAATGTTCACATTTGAGTGAACAAGTGACCATAATGCAGAGCCTCTTAACATTTGTGTTCCTTAATGCAGTGATCTTAGTTCATTCTGGAAGGAAGGGCTTTGGGGTAGGGAGGCATAGCAAGGTGTACCTAATGATGGTGGCATCCACATGTTACGTTTTGGGAAAGACAAAGAGTAAATCTTGAACAAAGGAAGATGAAGAGGCTGACTGTTTCTCTTGCCTGCACATATTGAACTTAATTTCTTTTTGCCCCAGAGTTGCCGGAATGGAATTTTGATGGCTCTAGCACTTTCCAGTCTGAAGGCTCCAACAGTGACATGTACCTCCTCCCAGTTGCCATGTTCCGTGACCCTTTCCGCAAGGATCCCAACAAGCTGGTGTTCTGTGAAGTTTTCAAGTATAATCGGAAGCCTGCCGGTGAGTGTGGGATGGGTGTGGGTGCCCTCGCTTCAGTCTGTGAGGTGTGGTGATGCAAAGGCGGGAGGAATGCCGTGAGTTCCAGGCTAACCTGGACGAAGAGTGAGTTCCAGGTCAGCCTGGGAAGAGTGAGACCCTACCTCAGAAGGAAAACACATTAATAAAGGATCAGGCTGGGCATGGTAATCCCAGCACTCAGAAGTTCAAAGCTAGCCTGAGACTACATAGTGAATTTCAGGCCAGGTTGGGCTAGAGCAAGACCCTACCTCAAAAAAAAAAAAAAAAAAAAAGAGGCTGTGTTTAATCCTAGAACTCAGGGAGGTAGAGGTAGAAGGATCTCTGTGAGTTCAAGGCCAGCCTAAGACTGTAGAGTAAATTCCAGGTTAGCATTTATTTATTTCTTTGACAGAGAAAGAGGGCGGGGGGGAGAGAGGGAGATAATGAGCGCACCAGGGCCTCCAGCCACTGTAAACAAATTCCAGACATGTGCACCCCTTTTGCACCTGGCTAACATGGGTCCTGAGGAATCGAACCTGGGTCCTTTGGCTTTGCAGGCCTTAACCACTAAGCCATCCCTCCGGCTCTGAGCTTTCTTATTACAAAATAGGTACTGTGTGTAGTCCATAGTTCCATGATCTTGTTTATTGGTTGCTTAAAATGGTGATGAATTTTATGTCTTTGTTGATGAGAGTCCCAGTGAGAGCCTTACCTGCCTGTAGATTTATGGTTTTTTTAATTTTTGTTTTGTTTTTCAAGTAGCGTCTCACACTAGCCCAGGCTGACCTGAAATATACTATGTAGTCTCAGGGTGGCCTTGAATTCACGGTGATCCTCTGCCTCCCAAGTGCTGGGGTTAAAGGCATGCGCTACCATGCCTGGCAGGAAGTTATATTTTTAATTAATTAAAATATTTGAGAGAGAGGGTAAACCCTCTCAGTCACTTGTTAGATTAAATGTGTTAATATGCACGAAACATTTTAGAACAGCGGTCTCAACTCTCGTTCCTTTATCCCAGTGACTTGCTGTGTCTGTACTGTGAGCATCAGGGTTCCCTATCACTGCCTTTGTTTTGAAAAGCAGTGAAGTCCTTTTCTATCTTGGGAGTTGTTTAATTTGGGCTTCATTCTTTTTGTTTTACCAGCCAATACTGCAAAACTTAAATTCACCTGGAGTGTAAACATAACAGACAAATTGTTCCCCATAAAAATGACAGATTTGGGCTGGAGAGATGGCTTAGCACTTAAGGCGCTTGCCTGTGAAGCCTAAGGACCCAGGTTTGATTTCCTAGGACCCACGTAAGCCAGATGCTCATGGTGGCATGCGTGTCTGGAGTTGTTTGCAGTGCTAGAGGCCCTGGCGTGCCCATTTTCTCTCTCTAATCAATAAAAAGAAAGTAAAATGACAGATTTGGCTGTGAATGTCTGAGAAAGCAGGGAATAAGCTTGACAGCTAGAAGCAGCTGTCTTGTGAATAGAGGGTGCAAGTGCCTGGCATGTGGTTGTTGGAAGGTGGCCAGCCTGCAGATAAGGTGACCACTTGCTCGACTCTAAATCCATCCCCATGTGACTTAAATTATAACTCTAAAGTCGTTCAGGATGTCACCCTATGAGTGTACAATTACTGCTCCTCTCTTTTTTCTGGCTTAGTGATAGGGCACAAAGGTTGGCCTTGAGTCAGCTCAGCCTTTCATTCACTCAGCTCTGTCGAGGGTGAGGACTATCCTATCCATCTCTGATGGATGGCAACTCTCTTGTCGTTTTCCTAGAAACCAATTTAAGGCACACCTGTAAGCGGATCATGGACATGGTCAGCAACCAGCACCCCTGGTTTGGAATGGAGCAGGAATACACTCTCATGGGGACGGATGGGCACCCCTTTGGTTGGCCTTCCAATGGCTTCCCTGGGCCCCAAGGTAAGTTCCCCTGTGCAATCCTTCCTTACCCAAATGTTTACTGTCCAGGGAAGTCCTTCTCGATTCTTGAATGAAAAAAGTTGAGACTGGCAGAATGTAGTGAAGTCATAGCCTTTTCCCCAAATCTAGACATGGATGTGAATGTTAACAAGTGAGGGGGGCCAGGCCTGGTGGCACACCTTTAATTTCCAGTACTTGGGGAGGCCGAGGTAGGAGGATTGCTATGAGTGTGAGGCCGCCCCAAGACTACTTCTAGGTTAGCCTGGGCTACAGCAAGACCCTCCAGTGAAGCTGTGGGAGAGGGAACCCCCTCCTGAATTCTCATCTGCTTCCTATAAGTGAGGGCAGGTTGTAATGGCCTTGATTTTTGGATTTCCTGGCTGGCTCAATCTTACCACCTTGTCTGACACTCTACAGGCCCGTATTACTGTGGCGTGGGAGCTGACAAAGCCTATGGCAGAGACATCGTGGAGGCTCACTACCGGGCCTGCTTATATGCTGGAGTCAAGATCACGGGAACAAATGCCGAGGTCATGCCTGCCCAGGTAGGTTGCTCAGGTTCCTCTCTTCTGAAGGATTTGGGGCACGTGGGGACTTGGGGTAGCAAAGGGTGCCAGCTGACACTCACTGCTCACTGACTTAAAGTTCAAGAGTAGATTGGAGATGAAAGAACACATTGGGAGCGTGAATTGGGTTGAGCCCAGTAGGCTTTTATTTTTATTGATTTGAGAGAGAAAAAGACAGAGAGAGGAAGAGAATGGGCACACCAGGGCCTCCAGCCACTGGAAATGAACTCCAGATGCATGCATCACCTTGTGCATGTGGGTTCAGGGGAATCAATCCTGGGCTTTGCAGGCAAGTGCCTTAACCACTAAGCCATCCCTCCAGCCCTCACATTTTTAAAAATTTTATTTAACTGAGAGAGAGAGAGGGAGGCAGATAGAAAATGGATGCAGGATGCACCAGGGCCTCTAGCCACTGCAAACGAACTCCAGGCACGTGCCTCACCTTGTGGATCTATTTGGCTTAGGTGGGTTACTGGGGAATCAAACATGTCTTCTTTGGCTTTTCAGGCAAGTGCCTTGACCATTAAGCCTTATCTACAGCCCGGCTTTATTTTGACAAACCCAACTCTTTATGCTTTCTAGTGGGAATTCCAAATTGGACCCTGTGAAGGAATCCGCATGGGAGATCACCTGTGGGTGGCCCGCTTTATCTTACATCGTGTATGTGAAGACTTTGGCGTGATAGCAACCTTTGACCCTAAGCCCATTCCTGGGAACTGGAACGGCGCAGGCTGCCATACCAACTTCAGCACAAAGGCCATGCGGGAGGAGAATGGCCTGAAGTGAGTATCTTCTGCTGGGGTTTCTCTGTTCTCCATGGTACCACAGGAAAGTCTTTGGCTCAAGGATGAGGAAGCTGCACATGTCTCATATTTTTTGCCTCTAACCTTATTTTTTTATTTTTTATTTTTTTTCGAGGTAGGGTCTCATTCTAGCCCAGACTCACCTGGAATTCGCTATGTGGGCCTCAAACACACAGTGATGTTCTACCTCTGCCTCCCAAGTGCTGGGATTAAAGGCATGCCCCATCATGCCTGGCTTCATCTTTTAAAAATATTATTTTTTTATTCATTTATTTGAGAGAGAATAGGTGCACCAGCTCCAGCTGCTTCGTGTAAACTTTGGACACATGTGCCACCTTGTACATCTGGCTTACATGGGCTCTGGAGAATTGCACTTTGGGCCTTGGACTTTGCAGGCAACCGCTTTAACTGCTAAGCCATCTCTCCAGTCCTAACCTAATCATCTTATTTCTGGAAGAAGTATGAAGTAATGATACTTTAGAATTAAACATGGTGACGGGGAACAGTTCCATGGATTCAAGCATTTGAAATGAATAGAGGCAAATAGATACAGCCTTAATGCTTATGGGTGGGAGAAAGTCAAGTGATTGGGGTCTTTTCAATAAGTAAACATTTTGCAGCGCACACCAGGCATGGAGGCGCTTGCTGCTCTCATGGAGTAGCATTTGCTATATTGGGACCCAGATTTAGACTTGATACTTAAGTCCATAGCTGCTCCCACCTTGATAATAGGGCAGGCTTCCTTTGATAAGACCATGCCTTCATCTTTCTTTCCTCTGTCCACCAGGTACATTGAGGAGGCCATTGAGAAACTCAGCAAGCGGCACCAGTACCACATCCGTGCCTACGATCCCAAGGGAGGCCTGGACAATGCCCGGCGCCTGACTGGCTTCCACGAGACCTCCAACATCAACGACTTTTCCGCCGGTGTTGCCAACCGCAGTGCCAGCATCCGCATTCCCCGGTCTGTTGGCCAGGAGAAGAGGGGTTATTTCGAAGACCGGCGCCCTTCTGCCAACTGCGACCCCTTTGCAGTGACAGAGGCCATCATCCGTACGTGTCTTCTCAACGAGACTGGCGACGAGCCCTTCCAGTACAAAAACTAAGGGGACGATGCTTCCAGCGACTGAGCCCTTCCCAGCTCTTCATCCCACTGCAACTCTCCCTCTCCCTGGTGTCTTAAGTATCCTCATTACTCAAAAGTGGGATTTCAAGGTCTTTTTATTCCTCATGCCCAGTGAACCTTGCTTTTCCTTGGTCAGGATAGAGGGGTCAAGTTCTTAATCTCCATGTACCCAGTCCCTGTTTTCTTCCTTTCTAATGTGTGGGTGGGCGCAGGGAAAGGTGGTGACTGCTTCTCTCTGGAGGTGTCCTTGTCTGGTAGATGTCACCTCCGCACAAAGCAGCGTGTGAAGGAGGGGAGAACTTCCTCTAAAGGACAGCTGGAAGGGCAGGCTGACTACTTATGATGGCATGTCTCCTTCAATTCTTAAGATTAAACCAACTCTCACTAGTGGAGGTTAGGAGAAGGGCAAGAACTGGGGGTTAGTTTACCTCTTGTGTTTCTCTTGCTTGGAGCCACCCACACCCTTCACAAACAGCAGCTCAGCAACAACAGATGCCTGTCCTACCTTAAGAGAAGAAAAGTTCTTTACTGCTTGGTCCTCCATTTATAACACAAAGCAAAAGTAGTATTTTTATATTTAAATGTAAAAACAAAAAAATTATATAAGGGTTGTGGATATGTGTGTTTTTCTAAAGAAAACAAACATCCTGGTCACTGGGTGCCAAATGTGAGGTAAATTATTTGGTTCAAGGGTCCCCTTTGTAAGTAAAGGAAGTAGCAGTGGGGAACATAGTACTAGAAAAATTGGTTATTTGGGACTGTTCCTCATTTTACCAGGATTTCCCTGCCCATTTTTTGCAGGCGATAGGTACACATTACTTGCAGTCTCTGAGCCCCGTGTCTAACTCTAGAAGACACACACGCACTTGTCCACACGTGGGTTTAGAAGTATGAGTTGGCTGGTCAACTTTGTTACTGACAAGGGGGTGTTGGGGTTATTTTTTGGTGGGATTTTAGCATGTCACTAAAGCAGGCCTTTTGATATATTAAATTTTTTAAAGCAAAACAAGTTTTAGATTTTAATCAGATTTGTAGGGTTTCTAAGTCTAGTTTTACAGAATTGCCTGTTTGCTTCAACTGTCTTTCCATTTGCTTCTTGGTGGAGCTGGGGACAGACCTGGAGTTAAAACACTTGTAATTTTGTATCCTAGTGTCTTGTTCTCCCAGCAAAATGTTCTTGTTTGTTAAAATTCCTAGGGAGTAGTCTTTCCTATCATAATAAACACGCGCCGCCCTGTCCTCTGTGTCCTTTGCTGTTCTCTGTGGCTTGTGTGCTGTGGGTTTTCTCTTCCCGAGATGACTTCTAATTGCCATGTGCAGTATGTTCAGAGTTAGATAACTCGTCATTGTAAACAAACTGGAACTGCCCAGAGCAGGGCTTATAAATCACCCTAACATTTATAAGATCTCTTCTGTCGTGTTTCTTTGTGGCTTAAAAAAAGCTATTTCATTCTTGTACCCAAAAAGAAGGGAATGTTTTGTTTATAGGCAAAATAAGATCAGACTTCTTTTTTTTTTTTTTCCAGTGGGGGGATAGCTTTTTAAAGTTTAGAGTCCTGTGGCAGACCTGGTGTACCCTGCCATTTTGGATGTTTGGAGGCAAGGTCTCCTTTTTTTTTTGTTAGTTGGAATTCACTGTAGTCTCAGGCTGGGCTCAAACTCACAGCGATCCTTTTACCTCTGCCTCCTGAGGGCTGGGATTAAAGGCATACGCCACCACGCTGGAGGCAGGGTCTCTTGGTATCCTTGAATTATGTAGACTAGGGTGTCCTTGGACCTAATGCATGCTAACCTGGAATTTGCTGTTTAGTCTCAGGTTGGCCTCAAACTCAGCAATCCTCTACCTCTGTGTCCCAAGTACTGGGATTAAAGGTGTGCGCCGTCACACCTGGTTTTGATCTGGTTTTGACCTACTGTTCTGTAACTTGGTTTCTAACATTCTTGGCTTATTTTGTAACAGCTCAAAGTATTTGTGTGTTACTGTCCTTATTTTCCCAAGTTCTCTGTCCAGCTGCTAGTATGTCTGAGCAGCAGACCCTGGTTGGAGCCTTGGGCTCCAGACACAGGCTTGTCCTTGGCGGTCACCTTGCTGGCACAAGGCTGGAGAACTTCTGATTTTCCCACAAGCTCCAAGATTGGCTTGTTTTTTTGGTTTTGTTTTTTTCAAGATAGGGTCTCTGCTGGGCGTGGTAGTGCATGCCTTTAATCTCAGCACTCACCTGGGAGGCAGAGGTAGGAGGATCGCTGAGTATGAGGTCAGCCTGGACTAGAGTAAAACCCTACCTCAAAAAAAAAGATAAGGTCTCGCTCATCTGGCCTTGAACTCACATTGAGTTCTGGGATTAAAGGTGTCTACCACCACGCCCAGATGCTTTTGTTTTGAGGTAGAGTTTCACTCTAGCCCAGGCAGACTTGGAATTCACTATGTAGTGTCAAGGTGGCCTTGAAACTGCGATCTCCTACCTCTGCCTCCCCACTGCTGGAATTAAAAGTATGCCACTCCATCCAGCTCAAGAGTGGCCTTTTGTTTTGAGGTGGAGTTGCCATGTTGCCCAGCCTCATTTCAAAGCCTGAGCTCAAATCTGAGTCTGCCTCCAGAGTAGCCGGGACTATAGATTGTGCCACTGAGCCTGGCTTCCAAACCTCCACGTTGACCTACTGGCTCTAGGCTAGAACTCATGCAGCCAGGGCTGACCGTTGAGCTCTTGATCGTGCCTCAGTGCACCACCAGGCCCTGCTAATGTTCTTCCATTGACTTTGCCCGTTACTCTTAGGGTAGTCCTTGCTCAGATGAACAAGAACTTCCCTCGGTTGCATGGTACTGTACACGTGCCTCAATAGCAAGAGGTAGCCACCCAACACTGTTGTGAGCAATGGTGGCTGCTTTGACAAGTTTGGGGCTAGCTGTTTTTAACAGTTCTTCAGGCAAGAGTTCCAACTTTGTTGTTTTAAATTTTTTCTTAGCAAGCAGAGAGAAAAAAATGGGTATGCCAGAGCCTCCAGCTGCAAAGGAACTCCAGATGCATGTGCTGTTTTGTGCATCTGGCTTTATGGAGGTATTGGGGAATCAAATCTGGGTCATTAGGATTTGTAGACAGGCACCTTAGCCCCTAAGCCATCTCTCCAGCCTGAGTTACAAGCTTGTTTTTTTTTTTTTTATCCTTTATCACATTTTCCAGGATTTGGGTATCCACACTTGGCAAATATGGCAGTTTGTACATACATTTACATATATACACATTTAAGTTTAAAGCCCTAGCTTTCTCATTAAATCTCATTATGATCAGGCTCCTGTTTAAGAAAAGGTAAAATGGTAAGATAAAATCAGGGAAAACATGAAATAGCTCTAACTGACAACACTCCGAAGCGAAATCCATCTCATTAAAATTTCTAAGCTTCATCCTCAGATATTTAGAATAAAAATAAACAGCCCTTTAGATACTCAGTATGGTTTAACCAGCTAGCTAAGGCCTGACACTTTGTTGTCATTTAAGGTAATAACTCTGTGTGCATGTTTATTTGTTTTTTGGACACAGCGTTTTACACTACCCCAGGCTGACCTTGAACTCACCACAATCCTCCTACCTCTGCCTCCCCAGTGCTGGGATTAAAGGCGTGCGCCACCATGCCCGGCTTAAGATAATTTTTTATTAAGACATTTCATATTTCAGTGATTAAAATTTCAGGTGTTAAAAATCTTCAAAAGTAAGATTATCATTACATTTTGAAACAGAATTTTTCACATACTTGTCTTTAAATTACTATACAAACCCATCACAGTAAGATTCAGGCCTAAGCAATATTCCTTTCCCTTTGTGGGGGGGGGGGGGGTGTTGGGGGAGGAGGTGCTGCAGCGCTAAATGAATCCGAGTTACAAGTTTTTTACAGAGTACAAAGGAGAATCCTACTGGTGGACTCCTGAGCATTCAGGCAGGATTAAGAGTGACCGCCCTAGCTGGGCGTGGTGGCGCACGCCTTTAATCCCAGCACCCCGGGAGGCAGAGGTGAGAGGATCCTGTGAGTTTGAAGTCCCCCTGAGAATCCATAGTGGATTTCAGGTCAACCTGGGCTAGAGTGAGACCCTACCTTGAAAAAACAAACCAAAAAATAAAAAGTGGCAGCCCTTCCCACTTTGCTAGTCTTGATGTTAAAACTACATAGTAACTCTTCTTTGCGCCTCAATTTCCCTCTTCCCAGCTGGGGCTGGCTCCCCTCTACCAGCTCGCTCTTACTGGTGGAATCAGGTGGCAGTGACCTGAGCACTTCGGTTTTTGTTCATTGTAACCAATTCCCATGACGAAGTTTACTTGAAAAGAAATTCTATATTGATGGCATCAGGATTTAAGTGGGAATAACTGCATGTTTCCTTTTCCACCCTCTAACCTAGAATTAGCTTAAGCCTACAGGTCAGAGTGCAATCCCCTTGTATTTCTAAGGTGTTTTCGTTATAGCTCATTTAACTGACACTGGGTTACATGGTAACTTTATCAGTGATAGATTAAACAGAATGAGAGGATAGCTTAAACAATGTGGACCAAGCCCTCAGCCTTAAAGAAACAGTAGCTGGGACTCAGTGGTTCGGCACTTTCCCAGGATGCCTTGCAAAAAAAATCTATTCATCAAAGGTTCTTCATGAACTCCTTAAACTTGAGATCCTTGGGTTGGGGTTTGGGAATATGGGAATACAGCTCAGCTGGAAGAGGTCTTGCCCTAACATGCATGAAGTCTTGGGTTTGATCCCCAGCACCAGAGAAACTTTTTGTTGTTGATTTTGTTTTTTGAGGTAGGGTCTCTAGCTCAGGCTTTCCTGGAATTCACTATGTAGTCTCAGGGTGGCCTCGAATTTACAGAGATCCTCCTACCTCTGCCTCCTGAGTGCTGGGATTAAAGGTGTATGCCACCACGCCTGGTTTCGGAGAAACTTAAAAAGATTCAGGTACAGACAGAAGAATCCATTCTAGTTCATCCTCAACTACATGGTTTGAGGCCAAGCTGGGCTACATAAGATCCTGTGTCAAAAAGCAAATCCAGGACTGGAGAGATGGTTTAGTAGTTAAGATGCTTGCCTGCAAAGCCAAAGGACCCAGCTTCAGTTCCCCAGGACCCACTTAAGCCAGATGCACAAGGTGGTGCATACATCTGGAGTCTGCAGTGGCTGGAGGTCCTGGCATGCCCCCCCCCCTCAAATAAAAGTAAAATATATTCTGTTTTTGTTTTGTTTTGTTTTTTGAGGTAGGGTCTCATTCTGGCCCAGTCTGACCTGGAATTAACTATGTAGTCTCAGGGTGGCCTCCAACTCACGGCAATCCTCCTAACTCTGCCTCTTGAGTGTTGGGATTAAAGGCGTGTGCCACCATGCCTGGCCAATAAAATAATTTTTAAAAAACCAAACATGAATTTCCTTAATATCCAACTAGTTACTGAGTAATAGTTTAAAAAGCACCACTAGCTAATAGAAGACTCTGAGGAATTCCTTCAAAAAGTACTAAGGCCGCTTAAATAGCCAGAGCTGACAGAGGTAGTTCACCCCTCCGCTCCCACTGGGGATGCTGATAACAGGATCGCCATGATTTCCAGGTCAGCCTGAGCTAAGTTCCAGGTCAGCCTGGGCCGGAGTGAGAGCCTGCCTCAAGCAACAGAGCAGCCGGGCGTGGTGGTGCAGGCCTTAATGCTCAGTGGGCAGAGCTGCGCTGGTGAGCAGCATGGTGCGCTGGTGGGTAAAAGGAGCTCTCATCTCAGTGTCAAATAGCTCACCCCAAATTCATCTGCAGCTACTGCTTTATTCGTCTCCCAGCACCCTGCAAAGCGTGGACAGTAACTTGCTGTCCCAAAGAAAGCAGCCGTTTTAATTGAAAGCTTCATGAAAGTGGGGTCTTCCGTAGGTCACCACCATATCCCCAGATCTGTCATGATGCCTGCGGAACTTTATGAGTTACTTTTTTTTTAAATTTAATTTTTATTTATTTGAGACAGAAAGTGGGTGCATCAGGGCCTTCAGGCACTATAAAAGAAGTCCAGACACATGTACCACCTTGTGCATCTGGCCTACATAGGTCCTGGGGAATCGAACCTGGGTCCTTCGTCTTCACAGGCAAACACCTTAACTCCTAAGCCATCTCTCCAGCCCTAATGAGTCATGTTTGTTCTTTTTTTTATTTGTTTTGAGGTAGGGTCTCACTCTGGGCCAGGCTGACCTGGAATTCACTATGTAGTCTCGGAGTAGCCTTGAACTCACAGCGATCCTCCTACCTCTGCCTCCCGAGTGCTGGAATTAAAGGCGATGAGTCATGTTTTAATGACTAGTTTTGTGAGCTTTAAGCCTACAACTCAACTGGATGCTATCAAATCTATGAGGCCCTGGCCACAGCACCAAAATGAAATCCTATTATTAAACATGGGGCTAGAGATGTAGCTCAGTTAGTAGAGTGCTTGCTTAGCCTGCCCAAAGCCCCAGGACTGATCCCCAGCGCCTTATAAACTGAGCAGATGGTGCATGTCTGCAATCTTAGCACTCAAGTAGTAGAGGCAGGAAGATCAGAAATCAAGGTCAGCCTTGGCTGCGTAGTTTGAGACCAGTTTGGGATACATAAGAACCTATCTAAAAAAAAAAAAAAAATACGGAAAAGAGGGAGGAAGGAAGGAAAGAAGGAAGGAGGGAAGGGAGGGAGGGAGGAAGGAAGGAGAAAAAGGAAAATAATCAACATGGCTTTGGTTCTCATTACAAACATTATGGCCCAACTGAAGCCTCTGTAAGGACATGTTGTAGCAAATGTCTGTTTGCTCTTTTAATTCAAGGTCAGGCTGGCAAGAGGATCAGGCTGGCAAGAGCTTCATGTTGCTTTAAGGGTCATAGCTAATATAAAGTGACCATTCATCATCTAACGCCAAAGGCTTCAGACTAATTGCTACTGTAAACACAGTGAGCTGGTTACAGTCTTTGCCACTTTATTGCCTTCAGCTCAACCAAAAGCCATAAAAATATAAGTACTCGGGCTAGAGAGTTGGCGTAGCGGTTCAGGTGCTTGCCTACAAGCCTAGGACCCAGGTTTGATTCCCCAGTACCCATGTATGGCAATAAATAAATAAGATATTTTTTAAAAAAATTTTATGCGAGAGAGTGACAAAATGGGCACACCAATCCAGCCACTGCAATCAGACTCCAGACACATGCGCCCCCTTGTGTGCATGTGAGACGTTGCATGCTTGTGTCACTGTGCGTCTGGCTTACCTGGGACCTGGAGAGTCAAATATGAGTCCATAGGCTTTGCAGGCAAGCACCTTAACTGCTCAGCCATCTCTCCAACTGAATAAAATATAAGACATATTTAAATCTAAGATATATAAACTGGGCGTGGTGGCGCATGTCTTTAATCCCAGCCCTCAGGAGGCAGAGGTAGGAGGATTGCTGTGAGTTCAAGGCCACCCTGAGACTCAATAGTGAATTCCAGGTCAGTCTGGGCCAGAATGAAACCCTACCTCAAAAACCAAATAAATAAATAAATAAATAAATAAATAAATAAATAAATAAATATGATACACTAAATAAGAAATAAAATATATTTAAAATATATAAGTACTAAAGTATAAATAATTTATACTCAATTTTGCATAATGCAGGTATATCAACATACACATGCATGATACAGATGCTAGGTTTGAGAGAACATGCATATATGCACACATAAAATACATGGTACTGAAGTAGGCTTGGTGGTTCACACCTTTAATCCCTGCACTTGGGAGGCTAACATAGGAGGATCACCAAGAGTTCAAGGCCTGCCGGGCTACGTAGTAGGTTTCAGAACAGCATGCCTCAAAAGACCAAAATAAATACTGTTTCTGCTTAGAACCCATTCCCTCAAGGAGTCAGCATCTTAAAAAGAAGACAGGCATTTATGAATATGTCATCCAGGAAAAAAGTACACAATTTCCTGGGCTGAAAAAGCAAGACATGGGGCCCAGGCTGCCCTTAAACTTACTGTGTAGCCCAGTGTGGCCTCAAACTTGTGGAGATCCTCTTGCCTCTGCCTCCTGGATGCTAAGAATGCAGGCCTGTGCCATCAAAGAGGCAGATACAGAAAGAGAATGGGCATGCTAGGGCTTGGGGACAAGCACCTTAACCGCTAAGTCATCTCTCCAGCCCGGAATTTGTGTTTCAATTAAAGTTTGGATAACTCATTCCTTTTGACTCTTATTATACTTTCCTATTGACATTAACCTGGAGAAAAATGCAGGACACCATCAGAGACTTAACAAACAGGGGCCCAAATCTGTATGACGTTGATGTTTTGGTCCAAGCATGTGAATGAGGAGGGCAAATGAACAATAATCCCTTTCTTCCTCTTCACATTCCTCCTGTGTCTATGGTCAACAGGTCACATCAACAGAATGAGACTTGTGATGATTTCTAATTATACTACATAATCCTCCGATGATTTTGTGAGCTGTTTTGGTAACTACTCAGATAAGACCATAGAAAGCAGTACCGTATCATATTGGGGAAGAGAATATTGTGGAAGAAATTAACATCTCTCTGGTTTCTGGGAAATAATTTGTAATCCAATTAGTAGCTAAGTTTAGACACAGAATTTAGTAAGAGACTCTCCTCAGAGTCTCCTTTGTAAGAGGAAAGCTTGTCTTCCTAAGCAAGCTCATTCTTAAGTCCAAAAACTGCTAACCTGTTAACATTTCTTTTTTGAGGCATCTAGCTCCAGGTTGACCTGGAACTCACTCTGTAGCCCAGGTTGGCATTAGATTCAAAGAAATCTTCCTACCTCAGTCTCTAGAGTGCTGGGATTAAAGGTGTGTACCACCAAGCCTGGCTATCTTAATTTTTTTTTTTGTTTTGTTTTTTGTTTTTTGTTTTTTGTTTTTTGAGGTAGGGTCTCACTCCAGCCCAGGCTGACCTGGAATTCACTATGGAGTCTCACGGCGATTCTCCTACCTCTGCCTCCTGAGTGCTGGAATTAAAGGCATGCGCCACCATGCCCGGCCTTAATTTTTTTTTTCAATGTAGGGTCTCACTCTAGTTCAGGCTGACCTGGAATTCACTATGTAGTTTCAGGGTGGCCTCGAACTCATGGCGATCCTCCTACTCTACCTCCCAAGTGCAGGGATTAAAGGTGTGCACCATCATGCCTGGTTTATCTTATCATTTTTATAATAAATATATTTGGGTCTACTACTAACCCAAGAACACTTATAACAGTTGAACTTAGAGAAAGGTTACACTAGTATTCCTGGCTAAAGAAAGTAGCCACAAAGCAGCACAAAGGTGGGGGAGCAGACGGGGAGGAGCAGGAAAGTCACAAGTATTAATACCAGGTATTAATGGTGTGTATATGAGCTACCCAACTTCCACAACTAATGTCCACTGACCTGGTCCAGAACCATTCTCATCTGCCTCCCCTGCTCACAGGACCTTTGAGTATGGTCAGGTAATTGTGCTCTCTTAGAAGCATCCGTAGTCTAGATTCCCTCTTCCCTTGAGATTGAGCAGCTGGGTGGCATAGGCTATGTGAGGCATTGAGATTGGGCAGCCGGGGGGCATAGAATATGTGAGGCATTGAGATTGGGCAGCCGGGGGGCATAGACTATGTGAGGCATTAAACGACCAGCTTCAGAGACTGATGAGGTTTTCACAGAATCCAAGTGAGATAAGCTTGGAACACCCCCCGAATTCCTCACAGATTGGGAAGTCTGTGCCATGAGAACATCCTGCCCACAATGAAGTGAAAAAGCTTAGTCAAGTTTGCCATCTTGGAAGGTAGAAGTGTTCTGAGTTATGAGGCTCATTGCTTTTCTTCTGGGGAAACATGAGGCAACATCTTATTTTAGTAGTAACAGGACTATTTATCCATGGACAGTTTGATCCACTTCTTCCAGGGAAGCCCGTTTCTCTCTGAGAACTCTGGCTCTGAGTGCTATATGCGTTCCCAGGCTATCCAACAATCACACCAGAGTAGCCCAGGCCAGCACTCTCTATGCCTGAGGGGTCTACTGCATTGGGCAGTGTCATAACCTTCTACTTATTGCTGCCCAACAATTCTCCCAAAACATATTTTAATGATGTTAAAAAAAATTATTTTCTTGGTTTTTCAATTTTTAGAAGTAGGGTCTCACTCTAGCCCAGGTTTACCTGGAATTTACTATGGAGTCTCAGGGTGGCCTCTAACTCACGGCAATCCTCCTACCCCTGCCTCCCCCCAAAATTTTTAAATTTGTTCATTTTTATCTATTTATGTGAGAGCAACAGACAGACAGAGAGAAAGAGCCAGATAGATAGAGAATGGGCATGCCAGGGCCTCTAGCCACTGCAAAGGAACTCCAGATGCATGCACTGCCTTGTGAATATGGCTTACTTGGGTCCTGGGGAATTCAGCCTCAAACCAAGGTATTTAGGCTTTACAGGCAAGCGCTTAACTGCTAAGCCATCTCTCCAGCCCCTTAATGACTTTTAAAATATGTTATTTGTTTATTTATTTGAGGTAGAGGGAGGAGAGACATAATGGGCATGCTAGCCACTGCAAATGAACACCAGATGCATGTGCCACCATGTACATCTGGCTTATGTGGGCATTGGGGAATCAAACCTGGGTCCTTTGGCTTTGCAAGCAAGTGCCTTAACTGCTAAGCCATCAAGCCATCTCCCTAGCCCCCAAAGCATAGCATCTTGAAACAGCAACTATGTTTTATCTGATATGACTTCTGAGCATGGGGAATCTGGGAGTGATTCCTTTGAGTGGGTCTGCCTCAGAGTCTTATAGAAAGCTGCAGCTAAACTGTGAGAGATTGTATGTGATCTTTTGAAGATCTGACTGGGTCCAATTCCTTGCTACATTGGTCTCTCCATAGTGCAGCCCTATCAGGTGTCTTCTCAGCATTATTGATATGAAAGAGACTAAATTTAGTCCACTTAAGGCGAAGGAAATATATATGTGTATATATATATATATATATATATACAGCACACTTCAGGAACTCCAGCTAGGCACACTTTGCATATCTTGACATTGAAACCTGAAACCCACCACCACTCCTTAAGATCCACCCAGTGACACTGCCTCCATCCAGGTGGCTGCAGATGCAAATTACAAACAATAAAAAACTGAATATAGGGCTGGAGAGATGGCTTAGTGGTTAAGCGCTTGCCTGTGAAGCCTAAGGATCCCGGTTCGAGGCTCGGTTCCCCAGGTCCCACGTTAGCCAGATGCACAAGGGGCGCACGCGTCTGGAGTTCGTTTGCTGAGGCTGGAAGCCCTGGTGCGCCCATTCTCTCTCTCCCCCTCTATCTGTCTTTCTCTCTGTGTCTGTTGCTCTCAAATAAATAAATAAATAAAAATATTTAAAAAAAAACTGAATATATTGGGGGCCATCTATTCAAACCGCTACAAGGCCTCAATCTAGCCTAGGCTCACCTTGAATTTATTCTGTTCAGGCTTACCTTGAACTCACAGCAATCCTCCTACCTCTGCCTCCCAAGTGCTGGGACTAAAGGCATGCACCACACCCAGCTGACTTCTAGTTCAGGATAGATTTCACAGCGCTGGAAACTGCTGTGGGAGCAAAGTCATCAGTAATCTTACTCAGTGGCAGATCCTGCACCCTACACAACTGACCAGCCAGGCAACATGTGCCCACTGGTACAATAGTGGCATGACTGCCATGGGGGTAACAAGCTGCTCTCTGATTAGAGCTGAGGCCCTCTCCATGGGAGGAAATTCATGCCTGCAACTGTAAGCTTAGTTGAAACCTGTGGCTGGAAGGTCATAGGCTATTGCAGTCAGGTTTGCATTGCTGGTAGAAATCACCCAATCAAGAGCAGCTTCTGGGAAAAGAGGTTTATTTTGGCTTACAGGCTCAAGGGGAAGCTCCATAATGGCAGGGGAAAATGATGGCAAGAGCAGAGGGTGGACATCACTTCTTGGCCAACATAAGGTAGACAACAGCAACAGGAGAGTATGTCAAACACTGGCAAGGGGACACTGAATATAACACCCATAAGCCCTCCCCCAACAATACACTCCCTCCAGGAGGCATTAATTCCCAAATATCCATTAGCTGGGATCCTAGCATTCAGAACACCTAAGTTTATGGGGGACACCTGAATCAAACCACCCCATAGGCCCTAGAGAAGGTTCTGCTACTTTTTTTCTAAATGGACATGCACTCATCAAATGCCTTCTCAATATCTACATTTATGCTGATAGATTAGGGCTGCTCTCAGTCAAAGCCGGCTTTGGTGGCAGTTACTACAGAGACTCAAAACCAGTTAGAGTTCTAAGAAGGAGCAATTGCTGAGTATTCATCCCTATTGCAGTCAGGTTCACATTGCTGATAGAAATCACCCAACCAAGAGCAGCGTGTGGGACAAAAAGAGGGTTATTTTGGCTTACAGTCTCGAGGGGGAAGCTCCACTGATGGTAGGGAAAACGATGGCATGAACAGAGGGTGGACATCACCCCCTGGGCAACAATAGGTAGACAACCTCAACAGGAAAGTGTGCCAAACACTGGCAAGGGTTAGCTGGCTATAACACCCATAAGCCTGCCCCCAACAATACTCTGCCTCCAGGAGGCTTTTTTCCCAAATCTCCATCAGCTGGGAACCTGGCATTCAGAATGCCTAAGTTTATGGGGGACACCTGAATCACACCACCACCACCCCTAAATGATTTGTTTACATCACCCTGTCCAAAGCTCAGAGAACATGGTGGAAGAGGGACCGGAAAGGATGTCGGGCCAGGAGGATGAGGAGGAGTGCCATAGAACTCTCTCTTCAAGACATGGGTGTCAGTGCTCTCAAGGCTGCACAGCAGCTGTAGTGACCTGTACAAGACTACACCAGACTGGACCCAACACATTTCACTGTGGATGGGGCAGAGGGTGCACCACTCCCTGGGGAGCTACTGGAAGTTAATGGCTGCTGGGAAAGAGGGAGTGGCGTGACCACTGGCAAGCTGCTGATGCTCTGGTGAGTAACCACTCGCCCTGTGCTCATGCAAGCCACCCTGACCACTTAATTAGACTCAATGGGAAGAAAGAAGAAAGAAGAGAGAAAGGAAGAAAGAAAGGAAATGAAAGAGAGCAGGGAAAAGGAGGGAAGAAGGAAAAAAGGAAGGGAGAGAATGAGAGAACGGACGGAAGAAAAGAACACATCAAAGTAGAGGTGAATAGGAGCGGGCTCAGGGGAGTGGAAAGGGGCAAAAGGGATAATAGGGGATGAATGTGATCAGGATATTATATATATATGTATGTACACATATATTTTAAAAATTAAAAAGTTTAAAAATTATTTCCCACTCAATGCTGTGATAGAGCATTTACCAAGGTTCAAGGCTCTGGCTTAGATTCCCCAGCACTGTGCACACACACACACACACACACACACACACACACGTTCCAGTTCATTCTCTGAGGAGGGAATATTGATTACTTTATTCCACTTTTCCATCCAGGAAACAAGGAAGCCCTGGCTTAAACACACACACACACACACACACACACACACACACACACACACATACAAGGTGGGGGAAGAAACACCTGTAGGAGCTACTAAACTTCTGTGGGCCATGCAGTTTGTAGAAAAGGTCCTGACTGAGAATTCCAGAGCTGGTGACAGGGGAAGATTCTTGACCTAGTCTTATATTATTTAATCACTGAGTTTCTCTTTACTACCATCTTCCACTGTCTCTGGTGAGCCTTTCCTGCCCTTTAAGATTAAAGGGCTCTAGGATCTGGCCCAGGTTTTTTATTGTTTATTTTATTTATTTGTTTTCATGGGAGGATCACGCTCTGGTCGAGGCTGACCTGGAAGTCCCTATGTCGTCTCAGGGTGGCCTCGAACTCACGGTGATCCACCCACCTCAGCCTCCCAAGTGCTGCGATTGTAGGCGTGCACCACCACGCCCAGCTTCTAGTTTGTTTTAAGGGACATTTAGTGTCTGGTGCACACAGAACCTGTAAGCCTTGTCCAGCGGATCTTCCTCGTACGGTGCAGAACAAGCAAGAAAGTCTTGGCCCTTTTTTGTCATGCTGTGTCCCCGACAGCCTGGTGTGGCAGGCTGACGGCTCTTCGGCTCTCGTAAACCGTATTATGTAAGTAACATCTTGGACGGTGGAGCTAAGCCAACTTGGAGGTCATAGCAGGAGGAGACGGGGAAAGAGCGTAATTAAAGAAGTGGAAGGAGACGGAGGAAGGAGAAACAGAAGGGAGAAGGAGAAAAGAAAGGTGAGAGTGGAACCAGGGCGAGGGTATTTAATATCTACTGCCTGCTTGTAGCTTTTGGCCTCTAGTGACAGGTTATTCTATCCTGAAAGGCTCTCCCTCGCCTTAGCTAAGCACTAGATCATCTTTAGCTCCTCTGGGTGACCGAGCTGAGTGACAGCAGCCTGCAGGCCTCACCCTAGGGCCCATCTCATGGATGTCCAGGCTGCTGGTGTGCAACACTTGTGGTTCTGGTGGAAAATAAACAGGCAAGCCGGGCATGGTGGTGCATGCCTTTAATCCCAGGCCTCTGGAGGCAGAGGTACTTGATGTTCCAAGCACTGGGGGAATCTGGTTCTCTCATCAGACTATGCTCAAGGGACATTTAATTGGCCTTAATGCTCCATGATGTGTGAATTCGAATCTCAGAGTCTTGGAAGAAAGTCACTCAAAATCTTATTGTGATATGCTGGTTAAGACGTAAATGAAGCTGGGGTGTGGTGGTGCAGGACTTTAATCCCAGCTTTGGGAAGCTGAGGTAGGAAGATCACTGAATTTGAAGCCAGCCTGAAACTACAGAGTGAGTTACAGGCCAGCCTGGGCTAGAGTAAGAACCTGTCTTGAAACCCCTCCCCCTCCCCCTCTCCCCCCAAAAAAGTTCTGTGTGTTTGGTCTCTCAGAAGTTAAGAGTTCCTATTCCAAGCCTTTAATCCCAGCAGTTGGGAAGACTGCCGTGAGTTTGAGGCCAGCCTAAGACTACATAGGGAATTCCAGATCAGCCTGGGCTACAGCGAGACACTAACTACCTACCTCGAAAGCAACAACAAAAATACAAAGAATTCCTGTTCCCAGATAATTTTGTCCAGGTTCTCAAGTTTAAGAAACTTTTCTCAGAGCAAGCTCCTATCTCTAAAGACAAAAAAAAAAAAAAGAGAGAGAGAGAAAAGAAACCTTTCTCTCTTCTTCCTTTCCTCCCTTCTTCCCTCTCCTTTTCTCCCTCACTACCTCCTTTACTCTCTCCTTCCCTTCCCTCTTTTCCTTCCTTCCCTCCCTCCCACCCTCCCTTCATTCCTTCCTTTCTTCCTTCTTTTGTTTCTCCTTTCCTGAAGCAGGTTTTCAGTCTAGCCTAAGCTAACCTGAAACTCACCCTGTACCTGTGGCTGGCGACAAACTCAGTGATCCTCCTGCCTCAGCCTCCCAGGTGCTGACAATACAAGTGGACTCACCACAAGTGGCTCTTAGGTACCATTTATTTATTTATTTATTTATTTATTTATTTATTTCTTGTTTTTTTGTGAGATAGGGACTTGCTCCAGCCCAGGCTAACCTGGAATTCACTATGTAGTCTCAGGGTGGCCTTGAACTCACAGTAATCCTACCTCTGCCTCCCAAATGCTGGGATCAAAGGTGTGCACCACCACGCCCGGCTAGGGACCCTTTATGAAGCATCTGTTACAATGATCATCCAATATATGTAAAAGGGTTTCTATGTCACGAGGAAACCTTTGCTGTTTCTGTACTGCATCATGTGGCTGTTTGCAAGTACCCTCCTTCTGTCATCTGAAACTAGAAAGTCCGAGGCCCAGCCTGCTTTCAATGACAATCTGACATTTAAGGATGGGGCAGGCACCTCCACTTCTCCTTCAGAGGAAGCATGTGCACTTAGATCTGTTCCATCATGACTTCTAGATCTTTCCCACACCTATTCTCACTCTTCTAGATATTCTGTTTTGTTAAAAAAAAAATGTTCATTTATTTATTTGCAAGGAGAGAGAGAATGAGAATGGACATGGCAAGGCCTCTCATCACTGCAAACAAACTCCAGATACATGAGCCACTTGGTGCATCTGGCTTTATGTGGGTACTGGGGAGTTAAACCCTGGTCATTAGGCTTTGTAAGCAAGTTACTTAACCACTGGGCCATATCTCAAGGTAGGGTCTCACTCTAGCCCAGGCTGACCTGGAATTCACTATGTAGTCTCAGGGAGGCCTCAAACTCACGGTGATCCTCCTACGTCTGCCTTCCTAGTGCTTGGATCAAAGGCGTGTGCCACCACGCCAAGCTTCTTCCCAACTTTTAAAGCATTTACGAGCATATATTACCTATACATGACAATTGATTTCAACATGGCATTTTCAGTATGTAAATAATTCTTTTGAAATCGGGTCTCACTCTATAGCTAAGAGTGACCTCACATTCATGGCAATACTCCTGCTCTGCCTCCCAGTTGCTTGAATTATAGGCATGAGCCATCAGGGCCAGTTGCCGTTCTAATCTTCACCACTTACCATGCACTATGACAGTAATTTTTAGTTTTCTTGAGGCGTGATAGTAAAACTAAGCTCTAATTTTTTTGCTTTATAGTTTCACAAGTAGGTTGTTCATTTGAGGAGGGGTCTCACTCTAGCCAAGATTGACCTGGAACTTACTTTGTAGCCCAGACTAGCCTCAATCTGGAGCAATCCTCTACATTTAGCCTCCCAAAGGCTGTTTTTTTAAAATTTAATGCAATTCATTTATTTATTTGCAAGGAGAGATGAGACAGGGTGAGCATGGGTGAGCCAGAGCCTCTTGTCATAGTAACAGAACTCCAGAAACATGCACCACATGGCGCATCTGGCTTTACTGGGTCCTGGGGAACCAAACCTGGACACACAGGCTTGACAAGCAGTGCCTTGAACCGCTGAGCCACCTTCCCCAGCCCAGGTGCTGGGTTTAAAGGTATGAGAGGGTATTACCATGGGATTTTTTTTTTTATAATCATGGAAAATGTTAATAAAAATTAAATAAAAAAATAAAGGTATGAATCATTACAGCCAGTAGAAGATTTGATTTTACTGTTCATCTTAACAACCTCAACCTATGATTTCTTTTTCATGTACAGAAAGCAGTTCAAGAGCTGGAGAGATGGCTTAGCAGCTAAGGCGCTTGCCTGCAAACCCAAAGGATCCAGATTTGACTCCCCAGGACCCACATAAGCCAGATGCACAAGGTGGTGCACGTGTCTAGAGTTCATTTGCGGTGGCTGGATGCCCTGAAACACCCATCCTCTCTGTCTCTCAAATAAATAAATAAATGAATGAATAAAAATATTAAGAAAGAATGAATGAAAGAAGAAAGGAAAGAAAGAAAGAAAGAAAGAAAGAAAGAAAGAAAGAAAGAAAGAAAGAAAGAAGGAAAGAAAGAAATTTCAAGCCGGGTATGGTGGTATATGCCTTTAATCTTAGCACTTAGGGGACAGAGGTAGGATTGCTGTTAGTTCAAGGCCAGCCTGAGACTACCTAGTGAATTCCAGGTCAGCCTGGGCTAGAGCGAGACCCTACCTCGAAAACAACAATAATGGGCTGGAGAGATGGCTAAGTGGTTAAGATGTTTGCCTACAAAACCAAAGGACCTAGGTTCAATTCTTCAGTACCCACATAAGCCAGATGCATAAGGTGGTGCATGTGTCTGGAGTTCATTTGCAGTGGCTGGAGGTTCTGACATACCCATTCTCTCTCTCTCAAATACATAAATAAATAAATAAACAAACAAATAAATAAAATATTTAAAACAACAATGACAAAAAGCAGTTTACAGTTTCTCTTTAGCATATCTAAATTACCAGCATTGCTACAGCATTTTGGGACCATTATTCAGTAAAATGAAGGTTAAACACTGTGATGTGATAACAGAGGTGACTATTCAGTCACTGGGGACAAAGGATGATTCAGACAGGACAGAATAGGGGGGCTATTCTTGCTAGTCATGTGATTTCTGGGACATTCCCCCCCTTTTATTTATTTATTATTTTGTTGTATGCTGGAGACAATGAGATGATCAAAAGACCAGTCCCTCTCCCCACCTCCCCCAAAATACTTAGCTGGGCGTGGTAGCACATGCCTTTTAATCCCAGCACCTGGGAGGCAGAGATTGGAGGATCGCCATGAGTTCGAGGCCACCCTGAGACTACGTAGTAACTTCCAGGTCAGCCTGAGCTAGAGTGAAACCCTACATTGGAAAACAAAACAAAACAAAAGCCCAGGACGAACTCCTCCTGCTGTCCATCATGGTGGAAAGGAGAAACCATGCCTAAGCTTCACATGCACAAGTTCTAGCTGAGTGTCTTTGCGGGGAAGAGTGAACACAGGCTGAGCCTGGCAGCCAGAGTGTTGGAGTGGCTCACAGGCCAGACCCCGTGTTTCCAAAGCTGGACACTCCATCAGGCCCATTGGCATCAGGACCAAATGACAAGATTGCTCTGTATTGCACAGACCATGGAAACAAGGCAGAAGAAATCCTAGAGAAAGATCTAAAGGTGTGAGCGTCTAAGTTAAGGAAAAAAAAAAAAAAAAAAAAAAACTTCTCTGGTCCTGGAATCTTTGGTTTGGGGATCCAGGAACACATTGATCTGGGCATCCAAGATGACCCAAGCATTGATATCCATGGCCTGGATTTCTGTGTGCTGTTGTTACGGGGAAATTTAGTCACATAGAAATGGCACCAGGGATAGAGTGGAGAATCAGAAAATTTATTCATGTTGACATGGACTCAGGGGAATAACTTCCAGAGCCTGAGGACTGAGCTCTGATAGCTCAGAGGACTTTTAAATATATACAACAACTCTGCTCAGCACAGCAAGGGGGAGAGACAGGGACTTTAGTTTGAAAGCTCCTCCACAGGGCTGGGTGGGCAGGTTTCAGCATCGCAGACAAGAAGCACATGACAGGATGCACTGAGCCCAAAACAGAATCATTAAAGAGAAGGCCATGTGTGGTCCCAGCAGAAGTATGATGATCGCCCTTTCTGGCAGATAAATTCTATCTAAAACGCCAATAAAGCCAGGCGTGGTGGCACACGCCTTTAATCCCAGCATTCAGGAGGCAGAGACAGTAGGATCACCATGAGTTCGAGGCCACCCTGAGACTACATAGTGAATTCCAGGTCAGCCTGGGCTAGAGTGAGACCCTACCTCAAAAAAACAAAACAAAGCAAAACAAAACCAAAAGCCAATAAAATGTTTTCAGTGAAAAGTAAAATAAACAAAACCCAAACAAGTCCCCAAGGCGTCATGCATACTCAGCAAATTCTCTACCACCAAACTAATCTATAGACAGGGCTTTTAAATTTAATATTTTTTTGACTAAGATTAACCTTGGGCCAGGTGTGGTGGAGCATGCCTTTAATCCCAGCACTCAGGAGGCAGAGACAGGAGGATTACCATGAGTTCAAGGTCACCCAGAGACTACACAGTGAATTGCAGGTCAACCTGGCCTAGAATGAGACCCTACTTCAAATTAAGCAAACAAATAAACAAACAAAACAAAAGATTAACCTCGGAAAACTGAAACCTCAGAAAGCAAAACTGAAAACTGTGGGTATGTGGGTATATACATATACTTATATAGGTAGAATATATGTATATTGTTAATATATGCATATTCACACTTGTCATGGACATCTCCACCTAGAGTATATGTCTGTACACATCGACTATACCTGAGGAGGGCACAGTTACTGATAGCAGCTGGGCTGGGCTTGGGGTAGCTGTGACTCCCAGTTCTTGGGAGGTGGAGGTAGGGGAGGTCAGGAGTTCAAGGCCATCTTCAAGTACATAGCACGTTTGAGGCCAGCCTGAGGTATATGAGACCCTATCTCAGAGAAACAGAAGGAACACACTAAAAATAACAACTAACATTCTAGGGAGAGAACCTAGAGGCAGAAGTTTTCTTTTCTTTTTTTTTAATTATTTTTATTTATTTATTTGAGAATGACAGACAGAGAAAGAGGCAGGTAGACAGAGAGAGAGAGAATGGGCACGCCAGGGCCTCCAGCCACTGCAGACAAACTCCAGATGCGTGCGCCCCCTTATGCATCTGGCTAACATGGGTCCTGGGGAGTTGAGCCTCAAACTGGGGTCCTTAGGCTTCACAGGCAAGCGCTTATCCATTAAGCCATCTCTCCAGCCCAAGGCAGAAGTTTTCTGATGTTGTCTACAGTTTAGAGTTTCTAAATTCGGAATTTATGATCTCAGGAAAAGTGCTGAGCCGCTGTGGTACTGAGCCAGTGGGGAGCAGTGGATAAGTCACTTACTCTCCTTAGAGTCAGTCTCGTCACCTGTAAAGTGGCTGTACTGATATATGCCCCTGACTCTATGCAGGCCACTCCATGGACGTGCTAAAGCTCTGGGTCAGGACATCTGAGTCTGATCAATCTTGTTGGTCACTTTTTCTGTCCACTCCAGAGGTAGGTTCAGACACTGACATGTCAACTCTCATGGCTTGAGTTTCCTTTCCCTGGCCAGGAAAGTCATTGCTCATGCTGCAGCTATTTAAATCAAGTGACCTTTCCTGCTAAGGCTCCAGGACACCTCTATCTTAGGCTGGGGATGACGAAGGTTGCTGGGGGTGTGTTGGGAGGTGGGGCAGGGGTGGGGGCCTACGGTGACCTCTGCAGATTTCTCTGGATAGAAATGCCGGCTTGCCAGACTGGTAATCTTGGCGAAGACAGAACTAGCCGGCTCTAGGTTCCAGGTCTCCTCCTTGCTCGGGCCCTGTGTTGCTGGAGCTCTGGGTTACTTCTGCCGTCTTGCTGCCTCGAGCTCTCTCCTGAGGTCATGGAGCCAGGCCACAGAAGCACCTTTGGGCTGGGCTGGTAGGTGTGCTTCCGGAGAACTTGAGCTGAGACACTGACCAGGATTATTTCATCATCTCTCTAAGAGGCACTGCCTAGACATCATGGTCTTGCTTCGTGTATTCCAGCCCAGGAATACCACCCACAAAGGTCTGGCTTCTCCTATTTATTCCCGACAGGATCTCATTCTCCATATTCCTGTCTCCATCTCCCAAGTGCTAGGATTACAGGCACGCGCCACCACAGCTAGCAGTCTGGTTTTGGGTTTTTGGTTTGTTTTGTTTTGTTTTTCCAAGTAGGGTCTCGCTCTAGTCTTACGGTGGTCTTGAATACACGATGATCCTCTTACCTCTGCCTCCCAAGTGCTGGGATTAAAGGTATGCGCCACCATAGCTCATCTTTAGCTTTTCTATCACTAGCTTTTCTATAAATATTTTTTAATTTTAATTTTATTATTATAATTATTATTATTATTATTTGGTTTTTTGAGGTAGAGTCTTGCTCTAGCCCAGGCTGACCTGTATTTAACTATGTAGTCTCGGAGTGACCTTGAACTCACAGCAATCTTCCTACCTCTGCCTCCCAACTGCTGGAATTAAAGGCGTGTGCCACCACGCCCAGCTCTATAATTTTTATAAGTATTTTTTTTATTTTATTTTTTTGTTCAGTTTTTATTTATTTATTTGAGAGCGGCAGACATAGAGAGAAAGACAGATAGAGGGGGAGAGAGAGAGAATGGGCGCGCCAGGGCTTCCAGCCTCTGCAAACGAACTCCAAACGTGTGCGTCCCCTTGTGCATCTGGCTAATGTGGGTCCTGGGGAATCGAGCCTCGAACCGGAGTCCTTAACGTTCACAGGCAAGCGCTTAACTGCTAAGCCATCTCTCCAGCCCTGATAATCCTTTTCTATTCTAGCTCTTCTCACAGTACCCTTACCCAAGTTCACGAATGTTTCAAGTCCTGATGGCAGATGTGGATCGTGGATGTTGTCTGTACTTGAACCATATAGCATGGCAATGAAGAGTCAAGTCTGGCTGGGATATAATAGGTCAGTGGTAGTACACGTGTCTAGTGTGATTGAGGCCCCAAGTTCAAGCCTCAGGAGTCTAACTTTGGAGTCGGGAAAACACATGTTCAAATCCATGTGGACTTGCCTCAGTTTTCATACCAGTAAAGTAGAGGTAATCATTGTTCCTGCCTCCTAGAGCTGTGATAAAGATTAAATAAATTTCAATGTGGTGGCACATGTCTTTAATCCCAGCACTTGGGAGGCAGAAGTCAGTTAAAGGCCAGTTTGGGACTACAGAGTGAGTTCCGGGTCAGCCTGGGCTAGAGTGAAGCTTGGCCTTCCTCGAAACAACTGTAGGAAAAGAATACTGGACTCGTCAGCATACTGAATAATGTTTGAACATTTCTCATGTAAAATATGGGGAGCTCCTTAAGCAAGGCTATAGCCTCTTCCTCCTGGGTGGTTTTCTAGCATTGATGCACAAATCCATTTGCTTTGTAAAAACTTAAAACCTGGGTGGAGGGATGGCTTAGCTGTTAAGGCATTTGCCTGCAAAACCAAAGGACCCAGGTTCAATTCCCCAGGCCCCACGTTAGCCAGATGCACAAGGGGACGCATGTGTCTAGAGTTCATTTGCAGTGGCTGGAGACCTGGCGTGCCCATTCTCTCTTTGTCTCTCCCTCTCCCTCTTTCTCTTTCAAATAAATAAGCAAATAAAAATTAAAAAAAAAAACTTAAAACCTAAGGGAGAGGGCTAATGTCCCCTTTGACAATCTTGCCCTTTTAAAAAAAAAAAACAAAAAGAACTATAATCATTAAGTAACTTTTTTTTTGCTTTTATAAAATAAATATATATGCATGTCTATGGAAAATATGAAGCATTTAAAAATGACATTTATGGGGCTGGAGAGATGGCTTAGTGATTAAGGCATTTGCCTGTGAAGCCTAAGGACCCAGATTTGATTCTCCAGGTCCCATGTAAACCAGATGTACATGGAGGCGCATGCATCTGTAGTTCATTTGCAGTGGCTAAAGGCCCTGGCGTGCCCATTCTCACTCTGTCTCTCTCTCTCTCTAATAAATAAATAAAAACGTCTTAAAAATGACATTTGTGGGGCTGAAGAAATGGTTTGGCAGTTAAAGTGCTTGCCTGTAAAGTGTAACAACCAGGATTTGATTCCCTAGTACCCACATAAAGTGGCACATGCATCTGAGATTTATTTGCAGCAGCTGGAGGCCCTGGCACAGCTATTCTGTCTGTCTCTCTGTGCTTGCTAATAAATAAAAAAAATTTGAAAATGTCATTTGTGGGGCTGGGTAGATGCTCAGTGGTTAAAGGCACTTGCTTGCAAAGCCTGCTGGCCCAGGTTGAAATCCCAAACCACCTAAAGAAGCCAATTTTGTTTGCAGCAATAAGATGCCCTGGCATGTTTCCATCCCAAACACACACACACACGCACGCACGTAAATAAGATGCCAGGCATGGTGGCGCATGCCTTTAATCCCAGCACTTGGGAGGTAGAGGTCAGAGGATCACCGTGAATTTGAGGCCACTCTGAGACTACATAGTGAATTCCATGTCAGCCTGGCCTAGAGTGAGACCTTACCCTCGAAAAACAAGCAACAGCAAGAGTCATTTGTAGCCAGGAGTGGTGACTCATGCCTGTCCAGAGCTTTGGAGGCTGTGGCAGGAGGACAGTTGGGAGTTCAAGGCTAGCCTGTGCTGTAGAGTGAGTTCCAAGTCAGCCAGAGATAAAACTCAACTTTGCCTTCTCCCAGTAAAAACCCAGATCCTTCCACCCTCCTTCCCTTCTTACAGTATTTCAAATCCTATGGAAAAGTTTCTCTTTCTAACTTTATCAGGAAAATAAGAGGTTGGGTTTGACCTTCAATGACCTCCAAGCCTAATGTTGGCCTAGACAGCTGTTCTACCTCTCAGCTATGACCCCTGCTGTGTTCACAGTTTCAACTGTGAGACTGGCTCTAAGTTGCCCACACTGGCCTTCAACTCACTCTGCAGCCCAGGCATGCCTTGAAATTTATTTCTTTTTTTTTGTTGTTGTTTGTATTTATTTGAGAGCTACAGACAGGCAGAGAGAGAGACAGAGGGGAGAATGGGCGCATCAGGGCCTCCAGCCACTGCAACTGAAATCCAGATGCAGATGCCACCTTGTGCACCTGGTTTAAGTGGGTACTGGGGAATCGGGCCTCGAACCAGGATCCTTAGGCTTCACAGGCAAGTGTTTAACTGCTAAGCCATCTCTCCAGCCCCACACCTTGAATTTTCAATCCCCCTGCCTCAGCCTCCCAAACCACTGGGATGAAGATCTGAACCCCCAGGCCTGGCTCACGCTGTTTTCTGATGTAGAAGAGTCCGTTGTGGAGGTCAGTGCTGGGCCCTCTCACATTCTACTTGGAACCAGGGAGAAAAAAAAAAAATCCAAATTCCTGTTTCACATCGTGTGCCAATCCTGTCATAAACTCAAATTCCTGCTCCTCCCCCACCACCCTTGTTTGTAATTGTTCAGTGTTCTTGTGAAGATAAATGAGATAATCGTGGTGAAAGCAGCAAGGGTTCTTTTCAAGGCTGGAATGTAAGTAGAACAATGGGGTGTCTGCAGTCCCCCCCCAACACCCACCCAAGGTACAGTCTCTAGCTCTTGCCCAGGCTGACCTGGAATTCATCATGTAGTCTTAGGGTGGCCTTGAACTCATGGCGATTCTCCTACTTCTGCCTCCTGAGTGCTGGATTAAAGGTCCGTGCCAGCTGGCGTGGTGGCAGGTGAGACTAAATCAGGAGAATTGCTATGGGTTCATAGGCAAACCTCAACTGCTGTGTGAAACCTTGCTTCAAAATAAACAGGCAAATAAAACAAACTTTAAGTAAAATTAAGCTGGGTATGGTGGCACATGCCTTTAAGCCCAGCATTTGGGAGGTGGAGGTAAGAGAACCGTAACTTGGGGCTACAGAGGGCTTCAGGTCAGCCTGGGCTAGAGTGAGACCTGGTGGAGGTGGGGAGAAACCCCCAAATATTTAAGTAAAAAAAAAAGTTAATCTGTCCTAGCTGAGGGGAGAGAGAAAATATACTAACTTTTCTCTGGAAAAACAAAACAAAAACAAAAACAAGCTGGGTGTGGTAGCATTTTTTTTTTTTTTTTTTTTTTTCCATTTTTGAGATTGGGTCTCCCTCTAGCCAGGCTGGCCTGAATTCACTAGGTAGTCTCAGGGTGGCCTGGACTCACGGCAATTCTCCTACGTCTGCCTCTGGAGTGCTGGGATTTGTTGTATCAGAGTCAGGGGGCACATAACTACTAAGCCATCTCTCCAGCCCCAACTTTTAGGTTTTAACTAGTTGTCTGTTTTTTTTTTTTCTTTGAGGTAGGGTCTCGTTCTAGCTCAGGCTGACCTGGAATTCATTATGTAATATTCTCAGGTTGGCCTTGGACTCACAGAGATCCTCCTACCTACCTCTGACTCCCAAGTGCTGAGATTAAAGGTGTATGCCACCATGCCTTTTTTTTTTTTTTTTTTTTGAGGTAGGGTTTCACTCTAGTCCAGGCTAACCTGAATTCATTATGTAGTCTTAGGTTGGCTTTGAACTCAGAGTGATCCTCCTACCTCTGCATCCTGAGTGCTGGGATTAAAGGCATATGCCATCACACCTGCCTCCCCTTTTTTTTTGAGGTAGGGTCTCACTCTAGCCCAGGCTGTCTGGAATTCACTATGCCTCAAACTCGTGGCAATCCTCCTCCCATTGTCTCCCAAGTGCTGGGATTAGAGGTGTGTGGCACCACACCCAGCTTTTGTATTTTTATTTTTATTTTATTTTTTATTTTTTATTTATTTATTTGAGAGCGACAGACACAGAGAGAAAGACAGATAGAGGGAGAGAGAGAGAATGGGCGCGCCAGGGCTTTCAGCCTCTGCAAACGAACTCCAGACGCGTGCGCCCCCCTGTGCATCTGGCTAACGTGGGACCTGGGGAACCGAGCCTCGAACCGGGGTCCTTAGGCTTCACAGGCAAGCGCTTAACCGCTAAGCCATCTCTCCAGCCCTGTATTTTTATTTTGAGACAAGGTATTACCAAATTGCCCAGGCTGGTTTGAAGTTGAAGGTCTTGAATTGACCATCCTCCTGTCTAGCCACCCAGTACTGGCATTAACAGGTGTGTACTACCACACCCAACAGAGTAAACACTGCTTCTTGGGCTGGAGAGATGGCTTAGCAGTTCAGGTGCTTGCCTGCAAAGCCAAAGGACCTTGGTTTGATTCTCCAAGACCCACGTAAGCCAGATGCACAAGGTGGTGCACGCATGTGGAGTTTGTTTGCAGTGGCTGGAAGCCCTGGTGTGCCCATTCTCTCTCTCTCTCAAATAAATAAAAATAAAATAAAAATGTTAAAATAAATAAATACTACTTCTAAAGCAATCATGCAGTTTTGATTATTTAACCAACTGAAATAAAATTGAAATTTATTTGTTTAGTAATTAGTATGTGCCAAGTACCATCCTGGGTACTGGGGATTACAGGAAGAAAGGTAAATGCATCCATGCCTATTCGGCTCACAGCCAAATGAAGGGCCATGCGAAGGGCAGCAGTGTTTCCACTTCACCAGGTTAGCATTTTGTTTATTTATTTATTTGACAGAGAAAGAGGGAGAGAGAGAGAGAGAGTGGGCGTGCCAGGGCCTCCAGCCACTGCAGATGAACTCCAGATGCACGCACCCCTTTCTGCATTGGCTAACGTGGGTCCTGGGGAATCAAACCTGGGTCCTTTGGCTTTGTAGGCAAACACCTTAACCGCTAAGCCATCCCTACAGCCCCTTGTTTGTTTACCTATTTATTTTGGTTTTTCAAGGTAAGGTCTCACTCTAGCTCAGGCTGACCCAGATTTCACTATGGAGTCTCAGGGTGGCCTCGAACTCATGGTGATCCTCCTACCCCTGCCTCCCAAGTGCTGGGATTAAAGGTGTGCGCCACAAGGCCAGGCCCTATTTTGGTTTTTGAAACAGGGTCTCTCCTCTCTCTCTTTTGCCTTGGTTGAAGTGGTGGTATGCACTATGTGGACTAGGCTGGCTTCTAATTTGCAGTAGCTCTCCTGCCTTTGCCTCCAGAGTTCTGGGATTACAGGTGTGTGTTACCACATCAGGTCAATTTATGGTATCTGCTGTTAGACATATTTCTCTAAAAATAAGTAACTAAATAAAAATGCAGTTAGAAGAGAAGGGATGAAAATGCCCAACTTTGCTTCCCAGGCACAGGAACCTCACAGTGGAGTAGGTGAGAAAACCATTCTTGACAGCGAGGCACAGTCTTCAGGCACCTGATAGCATGTGTAGCCAGGAAACTTCTGTTCTGCTCTACCGGCTGCAGGGAGCAATTGCTTATCTCAAAAGGACAACAAAGGACACCCCACACTCTTCTTTCATTGCCTCATCTGAAGCCAGTGGCCAAGTCTAAAATTGAATACACATTTGCAGAGTCACCGAGACAATTAAATACATATTTGCAGAGTCACGGAGACAAAAAACACACTTTAAAAATGTTTATTTTTATTTGTTTACTTGAGAGAGAAAGAAACAGGCAGAGAGAAGGAATGGATGCACCAGGGCCTCCAGCCATTGTAAACAAACTCCAGACACGTGTGTCACCTTGTGCATCTGGCTTACGTGGGTCCTGGGGAATCGAACCTGAGTCCTTTGGCTTTGCAGGCAAACACCTTAATGGCTATGCCATCTTTCCAGCCCCATACCTCCACGTTTTTTTTGGAGACAGGGGTTCACATGGAGTAATAAGATATCAAATGTACCACCATATCTAGGGGCTGGAGAGATGGCTTAACAGTTAAGCACTTACCAGTAAAACGTAAGTTCGAGGCTGGATTCCCCAGGACCCACATAAGCCAGATGCACAAGGTGGCACATGCATCTGGAGTTCATTTGCAGTGGCTGGAGGCCCTGATGCGCCCAATTCTCTCTCTGTTCCTCTTTCTCTCACTGGCTATCTGTCACTCTCAAATAAATAAATAAATAAAAATTTAAAAATGTACCATATCTAGACTACAGTATTCCTTTCTCAACTGGATTGGGGACACTGGTACTTTGTGCAGTGGGGTGGGGAGAATGCATGGAGGTGGTATCCACTAAATATTCAGTCCAGGGTTGGAAAAACTCTAGAACTCTTGAGAAATGATATAAGCTTCAGAATCCTTGGTATTCTTTTAGTTGATACACATGAAGACTACTCATTTTGACTATTCAAAAAAATACTCATCTACCATCTGGAAATAAGGGGGTTGCTGCGTGTGGTGGGACACACCTATAATCCCAGAATTGTTCGGAGGCAGAGGTGGGAGGATCACCGTGAGTTCAAGGCCGCCCTGAGACTATATAGGGAATTCCAGGTCAGCTTAGGCTAGAGGGAGACCCTACCTCGAACGCACCCCCCAAAAAATGGGCAGTAATGGGCTGGGATATAACTCAGTGGTACAGCACTTGCCTAGAATGTCAAGGCTCTGCCTTCAATCTTCAGTTCAAAACCAGGGGTGGGGAGGAAGTGCTTCTTGTACTGCTCTGGAAATGGGTAAAGGGGGAGGAGGAAGCACCAACATAAACTTCCCCATGGCAATGTGGGAAGAGCATGAGCGCTCATCTTTGCTGCAGTGTTTGCAGTTTCAGTCCTAACAAAAAGGAACTGGAGGGAAGAGCCCAGTATGCTAAGGTTAAGGCAGGAAAACCCTTGGATTTTTTTTTCTTTCTTTCTATTTTTGGATTTGCATGGCAGGGTTTCACTCTAGCCCAGGCTGACCTGGAATTCACTCTGTAGTCCCAGGCTGGCCTCAAACTCACAATGATCTTCTTATTTCTGCCTCCTAAGTGCTGGGGTTAAAGCTGTGTGCCACCACACCTGGCATTACCTGTTCTAAAATTTTTTTTTTCTGTTCTTTTATTATTTATTTGCAAGGAGAGAGAGAGTGTGTGAGTGAGAGAATTAATTGGCATACCAGGGCCTCTTGTTACTATAAAGGAACTCCAGACGCATGGGCCACCTTGTGTATCTGGCTTAAGTGGGTACTGGAGAATCAAACCCACGTCATCAGTCTTTGCAAGGAAGCACCTTTAACCACTGAGCCATCTCTCCAGCTCAGAATTCTGCCTTTTAGCTGTTTTCCTTGGTCCTGGTGATGGACTTACAACCGTCTGAAGGAATGGTGGTCCAATAGGCATCCAGACTAATTAGGATTCAGGAGAAAATGTTTGGAACAGGGTCCCCTCATAAAGTGGTCTCCACCCAGGCTTCCTTATCCAGGGGGAATAGGCCAGGGCTATGTTTGCTTGAGAATTACTAGCTTCACTCAGAAAGTAAGACTGTGGTAGCTAGTGCTTATGAAGTCAACTCCAATGTCATCCTGGTTTTTGTAGGGTCTCGCTATAGCTCAGGCTAACCTGGAATTCACTATGTAGTCTCAGGCTGGCCTCAAACTCATAGAGATCTTCCTACCTCTGCCTCCCAAGTGCTGGGATTAAAGACGTGTGCCACCACACCTGACCTCCAATTTCATTATTTATGCTGGAATAGCTAGAAGATGGGCAAAGTGATGCTTCTTCCCTGAGGCTAAGCTGGGGGCCAACGACGGCATCTGGAGGGCCAGGACACAGCAAACGTGGGTTACAAGCCTCCTTTAGAGCTCACCACACAACTGAAGGGCAGGGCATACCATTTGTAAAAAATGTTTCATTTGTTTATTTGAGAGAGAGAAGGGTGGGGGAGAGAGAGAGGTAGAGAAAGAGAGTGGGCAGTCCAGGGCCTCTAGACACTGCAAAGGAACTCTAGACACATATACCACATTGTATACGTTAGGATTCTCAGGCAAGTGCCCCAACTGCTGAGCCATCTCTCTAGCCCCAAGGCATTCCATTTTTGTCCTCACTCCACCATTAGCCCTTTGCACTGGCTTGGGGTTGTTTTGCTGTTTTCAGCTCTCTGGGTTCCTCCAGGTTCCAGAGGGAAGGCGGATGGCTAGGTATTATTTCTGGCATGGACTAAACACAGGAGTACTGGAAAGAATGTTTCTGACACTGCTTGCCTTCAGGGAATCAGTGAGACTCAGAGACAAACAACTGGTCCACAGCATCAGAGTGGCCTCCCTAGAGGGGATGAACAAGATGCCATGGCACCCAAGTTGCTCCTCAGACAGTCTCAGCGCAACTGCATCCTGGCTGCTCTGTGTATTCACTCATCCTGTATTAACTGCCACTAGCCAGACCTTATTCTTTGCAACTGTGTGGAGGGTGTGTGTATACATGTGTTCTGTGCAGATACAGGCACGCTGTGGTGGTTTGATTCAGGTGTCCCCCATAAACCTAGTTGTTCTGAATGCTAGGTTCCCAGCTGATGGAGATTTGGGAATTAACACCTTCTGGAAGCGGTGTATTGTTGGGGGCGGGCTTATGCGTGTCATAGTCAGTTTCCCCATGCCAGTGTTTGGCACACTCTCCTACTGCTATGGTCCACTTATGTTGGCCAGAGGGTGATGTCTCCCTCTGATCATGCCATCATTTTCCCTGTCATTGTGTAGCTTCCCCTCGAGCCTGTAAGCCAAAATCAACCTCTTTTTTCCCACAAGCTGCTCTTGGTTGGGTGATTTCTACCAGCAATGCGAACCTGATTGCAACACATACCATGGACGTGCAGGCAGAGGCTGGAGAGAACTGGATGCCCTTCTCTCTTGCTCACCCTGGTACTTAAAAAAATTAATATTTTATTTATTTATTTATTATTTGAGAGAGAGAAAATGGGTGCACCAGGGCCTCCATCCACCGCAAACAAACTCCAAATGTATGTACCACCTATTGCATCTGGCTTACATGGGTCCTGGGGAATCGAACTTGAGTCCTTAGGCTTTGCAGGTAAGTGCCTTAACCACTAGGGAATTCCTCCAGTGCCCCCACTTTTGTTTTTGGTTTTTCAAGGTAAGGTTTCACTCTAGCCCAGGCTGACCTGTAATTCACTATGTAGTCTCAGGGTGGCCTTGAACCCATGGTGATCCACCTACCTCTGCCTCCCAAGTGCTGAGATTAAAGGCATGCGCCACCATGCCTGGCTTCCCTAGTCCTTTCTTGAATCAAGCATGATTTGCATGAAATGTCCTCCAAAGACTTCATTTTTTTTTTCATTTCTTTTTATTTGCGTTATTTTTTTGAAAGAGAGAGATGCAGATATATATAGACAGGAAGTGGGCATGTCAGGCTCTCCAGCTCCTGCAAATGAACTCCAGATGCATATGCCACCTTTTGCATCTGGTTTATGTACGTCCTGGGGAATTGAACCTGGGTCCCTTTGCTTTGCAGGCAAGTGCCTTAACTGCTAAGCTATATCTGCAGTCCCTCACATGGTTTATTTTTTATTTTTTATTTTTTTTCCTTTTTCAAGGTAGGGTCTCACTCTGGTCCAGGCTGACCTGAAACTAACTATGTAGTCTCAGGGTGGCCTCGAACTCACGGTGATCCTCCTACCTCTGCCTCCTGAGTGCTGGGATTAAAGGCGTGCGCCACCATGCCCAGTTTACATGCTTTTTTTTTTTTTTTTTTTTTCCTCAAGATAGGGTTTCACTCTAGTCCAGGCTAACCTAAAATGTAGTCTCAGGGTGCCTTCAAACTCATGGCAATCCTCCTACTTCTGCTTCCCGAGTGCTGGGATTAAAAGCATGCGCCACCGCGCCTGGCCCCTCACGTGTTTTTTATTTATTTATTCTCTAGAGACAGGGCCTCACTATGCTGCCCAGGCTGGAGGGCAGAGGCTATTCACAGGCGTGCTCCCACTACTGATCAGCACCGGAGTCTTGACCTGCTCCGTTTACTGAGAAGTCCTGGGATTAAGCATTTACTGGTTTTGATTTCAGGTTGCCTGAGAAGGGGAGAACCGGCCCAGGTAGGAAACGGAGCAGGTCAAGACTCTCTAGCATCCCCTGGTTTCCCTGGTTTTAGTCATGAAGACCTAACATCAAGTAATGATGACAGTAAATCTAATTTGAATACATTAGGCAAGACAACTCCAAGTACAGATGGACTCTACTTCCTTGGAGACAGCACCACAAGATAATAATCAGAAGAAAGTAAAAAAAAAAAAAAAAAAAAAAATCCAGGTGTTATTTGATGGTCAAGTTACTCAAATTTGTGGGTTTGTGGGGCTGAGAGTTGGCCCAGTGGTAAAAGGCACTTGTTTGCAAAGTACTTTGCTTGCAAATTTGATTCCCCAATACCCACATAAAGGCAGCCCCACAAAATGGACCATGTGTCTGAAGTTTGTTTACCACAGCAGGAGGTCCTGGCATGCCCATATTCTCTCTCTCTCCAATAAATACTTTTTTTTTTTTTGGTTTTCCAAGATAGGGTCTCACTCTAGCTCAGGCTGACCTGGAATTCACCATGTAGTCTCAGGATGGCCTCAAACTCACAGCAGTCCTCCCACCCCTGCCTCCCAAGTGCTGGGATTAAAGGCATGAGCCACCACGACCAGCTCCAATAAATGCATATTAAAAAAAGAAAAAGAAAATTTGTCAAAGAATGGTAATGCGCCAATTCGGAATGATTGGGTTTTCAAGGTAGGGTCTCGCTCTAGCCCAGGTTGACCTGGAATTCACTATGGAGTCTCAGGGTGGCCTTGGACTCATGATGATCCTCCTACCTCTGCCTCCCGAGTGCTGGGATTAAAGGTGTGCGCCACCACGCCCGGCCCACTTGCATTTATCCACACCCCTCCCCCCCCACACTGGGATGTTAGGGATGTTCCCCAGCGAATATCCTTGTGTCCTGCACTGCTTTCCCATGTGGCAGCAACAATACCCTGAGGACAAATCTTATTTCAGGAGCACAGTTTTATTAGTCCCTTACTCATATGTCTCTCTCTCTCTCTTTTTCTCCATATATATATGTATGTATAAAAGAATTGTCTTTGTGGGTTCTAAATTCTTTTCTAAAAATTTATTTTTGTTTATTTATTTGAGAGCGCGAGAGAGAGGCAGATACAGAGAATGGGTGCACCAGGGCCTCCAGCTACTGCAAACGAACTCCAGACGCATAGCCCTCCGCCCTTGTGCGTCTGGCTTACATGGGTCCTGGGGAATCGAGCCTCAAACTGAGGCTCCACAGGCAAGCGCTTAACCGCTAAGCCATGTCTCCAGCCCTTGTTAATATTTTTATTTGCTTGCAAGCAGCGAGAGAGATAGACACAGAGAGAAAAGTTCTGCCATCGGTACCCTCACAGCTTCCTGGGTTCACAGTGACTTCCTGGAATGAATAGATTTTGCCTTGAGTTCCTGGGTTCAGCACCTCTCATCCCTCCTAATGCCCCAAACCTCACCTTCTTCCTTCTTGCCCATGTAGCCGCAGCCCAATGTGCAAACACTGGACGCTATCGGGTTATGTAAGCTTCCTAGTCAACCAGAGGGGTGACTCAGCACCAAGGTGGTGCCCAGCTCTTTCCCAGCTTCAGGCAGGCAGCAAACTGGAATGGAAAACAAGCCCTGCTAATGGGGTCCAGCTGAGCTCAGGGAACAGCCCCGGGCAGTGGAATTCTCCACCTCCCCTGCTCATTTCCGGTTTCCTCCCCTTCTCATCTCTGGTGGGTGATCAGTAAGATTCTCCCCCGGCTCCCCTTTGTCCTGGGTCTGCTTCCTTCAGGGTCCCAGTTAGGGATGGATTTTTTTTCTTTTCAAAAAATTTTTTATTAACTTCCATGATTATAAAAAACATCCCATGGCAATGCCCTTCCTCCCCCGTATTTCCCCTTTGAAACTCCATTCTCCATCATATCTCCTCCCCTTCTAAATCAGTCTCTCTTTTATTTTGATGTCAGCATCTTTTCCTCCTATTATGATGGTCTTGTGTAGGTAGTGTCAGGCATTGTGAGGTCATGGATATCCAGGCCATCTTGTGTCTGTGGGGAGCACGTTGTAAGGAGATGGAATGCTTTTGTCTCCTCACTTCAAGTTCATATAGTGAGGCTTTAATCCCCAAGGTGATGGTGTTAGGAAGCAGCCTTTGGGAAATGATTAGGTTCAGGAGAGATCACGAGGGTGGAGCATGCATAATGGAATTAGTGCTCTTGTAAGAAGATGAAAGCCAGACGGCCTTCAATCCCAACACTCAGGAGGCAGACGTAGGAGGATCAGCCATGAGTTTGAGGCCACCCTGAGACTACATAGTGAATTCCAGGTCAGCCTGGACTAGAGTGAAACCCTACCTAGAAAAACTAACCAACCAAAAAAAAAAGAGAGAGATAGTGGAAGAGAAAGAGATACAGTCTGTAAAACAGAAGTGCACCGTCAGAACTCAACCATGCCAGCACCTGGATCTTGGACTTGCCACCTCCTCCCCACCCAGGAGAAACAAATGTACAGTCCACCAGGCCAGTGGTGTTTTGTAGTTGCAGCCTTAAGAAGTGGAGGGCGGGCTGGAGAGATGGCTTAGTGGTTAAGCGCTTGCCTGTGAAGCCTAAGACCCGGGTTCGAGGCTCGGTTCCCCAGGTCCCACGTTAGCCAGATGCACAAGGGGGCGCATGCGTCTGGAGTTCGTTTGCAGAGGCTGGAAGCCCTGGCGCGCCCATTCTCTCTCTCTCCCTCTATCTGTCTTTCTCTCTGTGTCTGTTGCTCTCAAATAAATAAATAAAAATTAAAAAAAAAAAAAAAGAAGAAGTGGGGGCATTTGCTTGCCACTCAGGCTGGACCCCAGTTCTCTCGCTTCTTTGCTCCAGGGCCCATCATGGAGTAGGAAACTGGTCAGGAACGAACGCTGCCTGTGGAGAGCAGACTGGCTGATGTTGCGCTCATCTCTGACTTTCCCTTATCTCCCTCTGCTTCTTTCCAGACAGGGACAAGTGCTGGATCCCAGGAGCCAGAAGACCCCAGATTCTAGTCCAGGTTCTGCCACCGACCCAGGGAGACAGCTCTGTGCCGCAGGGACCACCTGCCTGACACCTGCCTTAGAAAGAGGTAGAAAGGCTGGGCGTAGTGGCACACGCCTTTAATCCCTGCACTGGGAGGCAGAGTTTATGGGGACACCTGAATCAAACCACCACACTGGGTCATTAGGCTTTACAGGCAAGCGCCTTAACCACCATCTCTCCAGCCCCCCATTTTTTGTGTGTATACGTATGTATGTATGTATGTTATTTTCATTTGTTTGTTTGAGAGAGGTAGAGAGAGAGAGTGAGAGAGAAAGCGAGCACACCAAGGTATCCAGCCACTACAAATGAACTCCAGACACATGTACCACCCTGTGCATCTACCTTATGTGGGTCCTGGGGAATTGAACCTGGGTCCTTTGGCTTTGCAGGCAAGTGCCTTAACCACTAAGACATCTCTCTAGCCCCAAGTTTTGTATATTTTTAGGTAATTAATTTGAGAGAGAAAGAGAGAGAACATAGATATGCCAGGGCCTCCTGCCACTGCCAATGAATCCCAGATACATGCTGTACTTTCTGTGTCTGGCTTCACGTGGGTAATGGGGAAGCGTACCCAGGCCGTCAAGCTGTGTAAGCAAGTGCTTTTAACCACTAAGCTATCTCTCCAGCCCTGTTCTTTCTGTTCTTTTCTTTTTAAAATTAGGCTCTCATTCTAGCCCAGGCTGAGCAGGAACTCACTCTGTAGCTCCGACTGGCCTCTAACTCATGGCGACCCTTCAGCCTTACCATACCAAGTGCTAGGATTCAAGGACTATACCACCGTGTCTGGCCTAGCAATTGAATTGTCATAGACATTTTATTATTCCAGTGACAAAGAACTAATTCATTTAGTAAAATGATTACCTACTTTAGGTAAAAAACCCCTGTGTTTTCTGGGCACAATGGCATAGGACTAGCATGCCTGCCTTTACCTCCCAAGCACATGGATTTACAGGTGTATGCCCTATACCTGACTCCCCTATATTTTCAGGGTCACTGTGAAGTAAGAGGTCTATCATTTCCTGAAGTGTGGCGACACAGTACTTGATTGCGTAGCATTGGCCATCCAGAGTACCTTCAGAGCCACACACCTAACCCAATGTCTGCAGTCTTTGTTTGGTTGTGGGTGCTTCCTGATGCCTTACTCAGTCTCTCTCTTCAGCAAAGCGAGAAGACGACACTGCGTGAAACACCTTTCACCTCCGTAGCAGCGTCCGGCTACATTCCGCCAGCGGCTCTGTTTCCCTGTTTTCACAAAATATTGTAACGTAGAATCCAGACTGAACACAACTTTTCCAAGTTCCACATTTAGTAGACCTTCTTGTTTTTCTTTCATTGAAGGTCTCCTTCTACATACCAAAACATACATACACCAGGATTATTGTGGCATCTCCAAAGGATAATTTCAGATATCTTAGCTTGGGAATTAGAAGAGCCTTGAGCTCAAATTTTGATCCCCTATAGAATTGCTCCTCTGGAACATTCTGACAGCAAAGCTTTTGCTGACGAGCTTTCTAGAAATATCAGAAGCAAGAGGCTTCTTTGAGAACTGGGGCCCTTGCATAGGAAGATTCATTTTTATATGTGTAAGTTCTGTAATATAGTGGGCTAGAGAGGTGGCTCAATGGTTAAGGGTGCTTGCTTCCAAAGCCTGATGGCCTGGGTTCAAGTTCCTGGTGCTCACATAAAGCCAGATGCACAAAGTAACAAATAAGCCAAGTGTGGTGGCACATGCCTTTAATCCCAGCACTTGAGAGGTAGAGGTAGGAGGATCACTGTGAGTTCAAGGCCACCCAGAGACTACATAGTGAATTCTAGGTCATCTTGGACTAGAGTGATACTTACCTCAAAAAACAAAAAAAACAAAAAGAACAACAACAACAAAAAAACAAAGTAGCAAACACATATAGAGTTTGTTTGCAGTGCCTGGAGGCCCTGGCACACCCATTCTCTCTCTCCCTCCCTCCCTTCCTTTGTCTGCTTAAAAATAAATAAATAAATAAATAAATAAATAAATAAATAAATAAATAATAAATTATGGGGCTGGAGAGATGGCTGAGTAGTTAAGGCACTTGCCTGCAAATCCAAAGGCCTAGGTTCCATCCCCCACTACTCATTTAAAGCAAGATGCACAAGGTGGTACAGGCGTCTGGAGTTAGTTTGCAGTAGCAGGAGGCCCTGGCACAGCCAACCTCTCTTTATCTGTCTTTATCTACCTCTCTCTCTCTGAAAGAAAAAGAAGTTTAAACCAATAAAAGGAAGGGTCAGTGCCTGAAAAGAGCTGAATTAGTCATTTGTTATTTTGTTATTTTTCCACTGAACAATGCTCATTGAATGTAAGGCACAAGACCAATCTTAAGAGAACATGATAGAAATAAAATATATGTGCACAGGGCTGGAGAGTTGGCTTAGCAGTTAAGGAGCTTGTCTGCAAAGCCAAAGGATCCCGGTTTCCTTCTCCAGGACCCATGTAAGCCAGATGCACAAGGAGGCACATGTGTCTGGAGTTCATTTGCAGTGGCTGGATGCCCTGGCATGCCCATTTTCTCTCTTTCTCACAGATAAATAAATATTATATATATAATTTAAGTACTGTGTGTGTGTGTGTGTGTGTGTGTGTGTGTGTGTGTATGCACAGTACTTAAATTCTAGTGACAGAATTGAGGAATTAAATAATAAATGAACGACATAGAAGATAACGCCCAGTGCAAGTAAAAGACAGGTTAAGAACCACTGATGGTTGGTATCGTGGCACATACATGCAAGCCCAACATTCTGGAGGGCACCGAGTGAGGTTAAAGCCAGCCTGAGCTGTATAGCGAGACTTTTTTTTCACTAAAATCTAATACAAAACCAAAATTACTAGACTAGACTATACATTTTTCATCCGAGTTTTACTTTCATTAAGTTCTTATTTGCAACCCGGAGTCTGTAGGTCTCAGCACCCTCTGAACCCTAGGCTGTTGTGTAGACTAGCCCCCCTTTTCTTCCTGACTTTTAGTAGGCGGGATAGTGAAAAGTAAGTGTGGGGGCCGGAGAGATGGTTGGCTCAGTAAGTGCTTACTGTGTAAGTGTGAGGACGTGAGCTCGATCCCTACCACCCCTGTAAGAAGCCAGGTGTGGTGTGCGTGCCTGTAACCCCAGCACTGAGGAGGGTGGAGAGAGGAGCTTTGACTGAAGTTCCCAGGTCAGCCAGCCTCGCTGAGCAAAAGTGAGCTCCAGGCTCAATGAGAGACTGTGTCTCAGGAAGCACGGTGGAAGAGCAATAGAGGGAGATGCCTCTGCCCACGTGCATGTGCCCACGCCACGCAGGGTCGTGCACAACGCACACACCAAGGGAACCATAAAGAACAAAAGAAAGAAAGAACACAAGAGTCAATCTGTTTGGCCAAATGTTCTTGCTCATCTCAGAATCTCCCTGTGCATGACACCTCAGCTCCAGAAGGGCAGGTCAACATGATGTGTTGATGAATTTTTGAGATTTGTAAATGATCAATTAGGGTATTGTTCCGAATTTTGTCTGAGATTGGGCTTTATTTGTTGTCAAGTGGATTTTCTTATATGTCTATGTACTTCTTAAAAATGCAGGTGATAAAGTCAGGCATGGTGGCACATGCCTTTAATCCCAGCACTCAGGAGGCAGAGGCAGGAGGATTGCCATGTGAGCTCGAGGCCACCTTGAGACTACATGGTGAATTCCAGGTCAGCTGGTGCTAGAGGGAGACCCTACCTCGAGGGGGGGGGGATAAATAAATAAAGCAAATGATTTACATAATCCCCCATTACCAGTTTTAAGAAACCCCAGAACAATGTAGCATTGTGTAGCAGAGTTGCTTCTGGTTTTGAATTGGTGGTGTCCTAAATTTACTTATGGGAGTGGAGGGAAAAAGAAGGGAGGACTTGTTAAAATTTTTACAACTCAATGGCAAACTGAAATTTCTAGGTCTTTTCGGTACAGGCACGAGATTAGCTCAACGGCTGCAGCAGATTAGATATGGCAAGTGCACACAATAGTATCAGATGTGTGGTGTGGTGGACCAGAATTTTCTGTCTAAGGAGTATGTCACATTTCAGACTCTAAGGCCAGTTGTTATTTAGAAAGAAAAACAGTCTCTTTAATTGAATAAGTGGGTATGATTGTAACAGTTTGGGGTTACCCCACAAATAAGTGAAAATTTGAAAATGAGTATTTAAGGTCATGGATGTGAAAAAAAAAAAATGTCCAGAACCAGGCGTGGTGGCTTATGTTTTTAATCCCAGCACTTGGGAGGCAGAGGTAGGAGGATTGCCAAGAGTTCGAGGCCACATTGAGACTACATAGTTCATTCCAGGTGGGCCTAGGCTAGAGTGAGACCCTGCTTTGAAAAACAAAAAAGAAAAAAAGTCCAGGGCTGGTGGGATGGCATATTGGTTAAGGTGCTTGCCTGGAAAACAAAAGGATCCAGGTTTGATTTTCCAGGACCCACATAAGCCAGATGCACAAGGTGGCTCATGCGTCTGGAGTTCCTTTGCAGTGACTGGAGGCCCTGGCACGCCCATTCTCTTTGTCTCTCTCTCTCTCTCTCTCATAAATAAATAGAAAAAAAAAAAAAAAGTCCAGGTGACTGCTGTTGACAGGGTATTTGAACGCAGCTGTTGACATCTCTTTTGCATACATAACTTGCCTTCCTTCCCTTCGTGTTCCCTTCCCTTTCCTCACCGTCTTGGACTTGGCAGGGCAGTGGCATTCTCCTCTCGTGAGGGAATGAATCTCTTTGGCTTAGGCTTCAGGCCATGGTCTTCTCATGTTGGACATAAATTGGGGTTGGGGGCGCTCCTTTAGACTACACGCCTTTGCAGCTCTCCAGCCATTCCCCCGGGGAAATGTCAGGAAAGAAAACCAGCCTGAACTGGAGAGCGAAGCAGGCTTGCTTCCCAAGGAGTCATTAAGTATTTATGGCAAGACAGGCCCAGGATTTATGCCCACTGTCAAGCAGGTTTCCTGGGAAGCCCGGAGTGACATGCGGAAGGCTGTGTCCTTCCATTTCCCAAGGTGGCGCTGGTCCCTGCACTAGACAGAGGACTGTTTGCACCAGGAGGAGAGGTCAAGCCAAACCAAACAGGAGACTTCTCTTCCTCCATACTTAAAGTGACTCAGCCAGTTCCAGGACTTAAGCGCAGCCCTAAGTAAGCCCCAGATGTAGGTCTGGGAAATGCCCTCTGTCTGGGGTACTTATTTCTGGACAGCAAAAGTGTTGTTCGCTGTATTTTATTGTAGTTGCTATTGCCAGTTAATCCTGAACCTTGGAGGAGGGTGGGGGTCAGACGTTTATCATCCTGAAGTCTATTGTCTTTATGTATGTTCTGTTGTTTTAACTCACCCGCCACACCCTCCCCCTGCACATGCACACCAGACTCCTCCCTTACCGTTCAATGACGCAATTTAGATGCTTATGTGAACTCACAGTCCAGTCATTGTATCAAGTGTGCATAAAAGCTCAACATTTGCCTACAGGAAACAAGGAAGTGCTGTTAGGAAATGGGTTCCTCAGGATCGTGTTTACGTCTTAGCTGGACTGGTGCCTTCTGTTGTTCTTGCTGCCTTGCCTTTTTGACTCCTTATTTTGAAGGCCAAGCGAATAGATACCAACCCGTAGAATAAAGGTCCATCTTTTCTCTAGCCAGTGGGGCAAATTCATATGCTAATTCAGGCCAATACACCTGCTTGGAGCTGTGAGCAAGTCACCTTCTCTTCAGCCTTTAGCCCAAATGCACAGCGGTGCTCTCCTCCTCAGGGTTGTGATACTGACGAGGGAGTTTGCAAATTCCTGACAGATTTCAGGCATGCATAATCCCAGGCAGCAGGAGACAAGGGACATAAATGCTGGTTTGAATCCTGGAGATAAAATCTTATTGAAAACCAAGAAAACTGGTTTTCTGACTACAGACTCAAGGTGGCCAGGAGCTACAACCTTGGGCGAGGCAAGGAAAAGAGGGTAGCTATCCCTACGCCCAAGCCAAAATTGAAAGGTGACATCCTTCCTCTTCTCTCTCTCTCTTTTTCTCCATGTGACCAGTTTATTAGCAAGTCCTGTGCTGCCCCTGTCTTCAAAGTATGTCTTGGTGTCATTTACTTCTATTTCATTATGGTCACCAAAGCCAAGCCTTCGCCATCTTCTCTTACCTGGCCATGATTTTTTTTCCCCCTTGCTACTTTCTAACTTATCCTCCATGCAGACGATAGAGAAATCTTTAATGGTTACCATTGCAGTCAGGTTCACATTGCTGGTAGAAATCACCTGACCAAGAGCAGCTTTTGGGAAAAAAGGATTTATTTTGGCTTATAGACTCAAGGGCAAGCTCCACGATGGCAGGGAAAATGATGGCATGAGCAGAGGGCGGACAACACCCCCTGGCTCACATAAGGTGGACAATAGCAACATGAGAGTATGCCAAACATTGGTGTGGGAACACCCATAAGTCCGTCCCCAACAATACACCGCCTCCAGGAGGCGTTGATTTATAATTGCCATCAGCTGGGGACCTAGCATCCAGAACGCTTAAGTTTATGGGGGACACCTGAATCAAACCACCTCAGTTACCCATCGCAGCATATCATTATCGCTAGAATTACCAACTCTGCTTGTTCTGGTTCTTGCCCTCCTTTCCAGAGCCTTCTCATTCTACTCTCCCTGACTCTGCATTCCACTCTCTTCCTGGCCAAGCATTTCAATGCCTCAAGGTTCTCGTCCTTACAGTTCCCTCTGCCTTCTGCTCTTCTCTGATTTTTTACATGTCTGGCCCATTTTCATGTTGTACGTAACTGTTTCAATGCCCCATCCACATGACTTTCTCAGTATCTGACATGGCAACATTTCCACATGTGTGTAGAATGCCGGACAGAAAAACAGAAATGGTGGCTAGTACTGCTAATAGCAGTACTCGGGAGACAGAGGTCAAGGGTCTCCCAGCTCGAGGTCGGCCTTGGTGACTGAGAGTTTGAGGCCCGTGCTGCATAGATGCTGACTCAAAAGAAAAATAAGGTAGCCCTGCCTCTACCCTGTCCCCTAGTTGCTTATCTCATTACTTATATAGCTTTTATATCATTTATAATAGTTTGAAATTATTTTGCTTATTAATCAATTTATGTATCTATTATCTATCTATATCATTATGATGGCATGAGACATCTTTCTGCCTCCATTTTTTTTTTCAAGGTAGGGTTTCACTCTAGCCCAGGCTGGCCTGGAATTCAGTATGGGTGTCTTAGGCAATCCTCCTACCTCTGCCTCCCCAGTGCTGGGATTAAAGGTGTGTGTCACCATGCCCAGCCCCACCCTTGCTTTAAAAATATTGTTATTAATTTATTTGAGAGAGAGAGAGAAAGAAAGAATGGGCACACCAGGGCCTCTTGCCGCTGCAAACAAACTCCAGACACATGTACCGCCTTGTGCATTTGGCTTTACATGGGTCCTGGAAAATTGGACCTGTGTCCTTTGACTTTTCATGCAAACACCTTAACCACTCTCTCCATCTCTCCAGCCCCCACCCGCGGTCATATGAAGCCCAGGTTGCCCTTGACCTCTCTATGTAGCCAAGACTGGTCTTGATCATCCTCCTTCCACCTCCCAAGTATTGGGATTACAAGTGTGTGCCACCACATCTGGTTTAGCATGGATAAATCTGGACTGCCTGGAATGGGAGGGATTAGATCCACCACTGGTTTTTGAGAACTTGAAATTTGAGCAGGGCGTGGTGGCACACACCTTTAATCCCAGCATTTAGGAGGCAGAAATACCAGGATCTCCAGAGTTCGAGGCCTGTCTGAGACTGCGTAGTGAATTCCAGGTCAGCCTGGGCTAGAATGGGACAATTACCTTGACAAGAAAAGAAATTTGGCTGTAAGAGGGGAAAAAAAGAACAAGTTTTAGACCCCTTCCATGGGGTCGGGGGTCATGGAGAATGAGAGACTGGAGAGATGGCTCAGTGGGTAGTCCTCTGAGTTAAGCATGATCCCCAGCACCCATGTAAAATACCAGGTGGGAGTGCACATGCCTGTAACCCCAGTGCTGAAAGAAATGGAGACAAAAGGGTCACTGGGCTTGCTGGTCTGCCTGTCTAGCCAGCCCCCTGAGCTCCAGGTTCAATAAGAGACTGTCTCAAGAAGATAAAGGTGGGAGAATGACAGAAGACCCCTGACATCCTCCTCTGACCTCTTGCATGCTTGCACACGGACATGTGAATCAGAATATACCACATGCACCCCCTACATACACACTATAAAAAGAAATGTAAAGCCTGGCATGGTGGTGCATGCCTTTAATACCAACACTTGGGAGGCAGAGGTAGGAGGATTGCCGTGAGTTCGAGTCCACCCTTAGACTACATAGTCAGGGGACTAAAGAGCTTAGGAACAGGGTGGAACTGGCCAGGGCTTTGCTCTTTCACTGATTTGAGTCTTACACTCTCATGTTTTTTTCTCTTGGTGCCGTCATGCATTTATTACGCAAGTACTGAGTGCCTATGATGGGCAAGGCCCTTGCTGGGACTGTAAATTGATTACAATGTTGGACCAGGTATATAACATCTCCAACTTCTTGAAACTTCTATTTCTAAGGAAGAGAAAACAGAAGGCCCGGGCTGAAGAGATGGCTTAGTGGTTAAGGCATTTACTTGCAAAGCCAAAGGACCTTGGTTCAATTTCCAAGGACCCTTGTAAGCCAGATGCACAATGTGGCACATGTGTCTGGAGTTCATTTGCACTGGCTAGAGGCCCTGTAGCACCCATTCTCTTCTATCTGTCTGCCTCTTTCTTTCTCTCTTTCTCAAATAAATAAATAATAAAGCAAATATTAAAAAAAAGCAAGGTCTTATGAAACTACTCAAGTGGCCCATAGTCTTTCTAAAATATTTTTTAAGCTGGGCGTGGTGGTGCATACCTTTAATCCTAGCACTCAGGAGGCAGAGGTAGGAGGATCACCGTGGATTCAAGGCCACCTTGAGACTACATAGTGAATTCCAGGTCAGCCTGAGCTAGAGTGAGACCCTACTTCAACCATCCCCCCCCAATTAAATATTTTATTTATTTATCAGAGAGGGGGGGGGGGAGAGAAGCTAGGGCCTCTAGCCACTGCAAATAAACTCCAACTCAGGTCCTTAGGCTTTCCAGGCAAGAATCTTTTTAGTTTTTTAAAAATTGCATTTATTTATTTATTTTTGAGGTAGGGTCTCACTCTAGGCCAGGCTGACCTAGAATTCACTATATATGTAGTCTCAGGGTGGCTTTAAACTCACAGCACTCCTCCTACCTCTGCCAGGCAAGAATCTTAATCACTGCCAGGGATAGGATACCTTCCAGTGAGTTGTTGGCCAGGGAGGTCCCTGATGCTCCCAAAGCATTACAGACCATGGCTGAGGCCCTTAGTTGCCCACCAGGAATAGATGGTAAGACCGTATTGCTGAAGACTCCACATACTTGGGCTGCAAGGTCACTGAGAAATCCTGCTGGAGCTGAGTTGAAAACCTCCTCCATGTAGACCAGCTGACAGAAAGCTGGAGAAAGCCATGATGCATGCAGTTCAATGGGAGAGAGAGAAATCACCAGTGAAGATAACCAACAGTGGACACTGCAAGCCTTATATTTTGCCAGCCAGGCCAAATGAGGCAATAAGTGCAATAGTGGTACGTCTGTTACAGGGAAACCAACCACCCTCTAATTTGACTGAAGGCCTGCGCCATGGGAGGGAATACATCCCTGATACTGAAAACCTATAATAGGGGTAGTCATGAGCCCTAGGTGTGTAACATCTGCTGCTGTCTTACTAAGTATATATATTATGCTTATCAAACTGCCCAGTAAGTACTTCTCTTAATGTTCATACCCATATATATTAATGCTACTCTCACTTTTGGTAGAGAACCTCTATTTTCAGATGGCAGTGACCTTGGGATGACTCAGAAGGCACCATGGTGCTGAGAAGTGACAGAGGAGTGCTCAATACTGAAATATCTCTATCATACCTTCCATGATCAGGGTCCATTGTGGAAGAGGTGGCAGAAAGAATGTAAGAGCCAAAGGAAGGGTAGGACTCCTTTCAGTGTGCTTCTCCAGACCCAAAATGGCCTGGAATCATGACCTCACAGTGCCTGACACTACCTACAATAAATACTATCATAATAGGAAGAAAAGATGATGACATCAAAATAAAAGAGAGACTGATTGAGAGTGGGAGGGGATATGATAGAGAGAGGAGTTTCAAAGGAAAGAGTGGGGAAAGGGAGGGAATTACTACGGGATATTGTTTATAATTATGGAAGTTGACAATTAAAAAAAAAAACAGCACTCTTAAGAGGCAGGAGGATCGCTGTGAGTTCAAGGCCACCCTGAGACTCCATAGTGAATTCCAGGTCAACCTGGGCTAGATCGCAACCCTACCTTGAAAAATAAAACAAAAACAAAAACAAAACAAACCAGATGACTCTTAACCACTGAACCATCTCTCCAGTCCAAGGCAAATACAAGACCTTTCTAATGAGTGTAATTTAAGCAAGTTCTAGGGGAAAGTTTCCTTACTGCCTTCCTCACATCATAGACACTTATGAAGGCATCTATCCATCCAGTGAAAGGCTCTGGAATCAAAGTCTTCTCTTGTCTTTTCCTTTCCTTTCCTTTTCTTCTCTTTCTTTCTTTCTTTTTTTTTTTTTTTTTTTTTTTGTTTTGTTTTTTGTTTTTGAGGTAGGGTCTCACTCTAGCCCAGGCTGACTTGGAATTCACTATGGAGTCTCAGGGTGGCCTCAAACTCACTGTGATCCTCCTACCTCTGCCTCCCAAGTACTGGGATTAAAGACATGCACCACCATGCCTGGTTTTGGAATTAGGGTTTTGATGCTATCTGTTACTTGTTTTGGAAAACAAAAACAAAAAACCTGGCTTTCAGGCACTCCATGTGTGGGATTTAGTCTACATAAAACTGAGGACGAGCCAGGCGTGGTGGGACACACCTTTAATCCCAGCATTTAGGAGGCAGTGGTAGGTGGATCCATGTGAGTTTGAGGCCACCCTGAGACTACATTCCAGGTTAGTCTGGGCTAGAGAGCAAGACCCTACCTCAAAAAACCAGAAAGGGGGCTGGAGAGATGGCTTAGCGGTTAAGCACTTGCCTGTGAAGCCTAAGGACCCCGGTTCAAGGCTCGGCTCCCCAGGTCCCACGTTAGCCAGATGCACAAGGGGGCGCACGCGTCTGGAGTTCGTTTGCAGAGGCTGGAAGCCCTGGCGCGCCCATTCTCTCTCTCTCCCTCTATCTGTCTTTCTCTCTGTGTCTGTCGCTCTCAAATAAATAAATAAAAAATTAAAAAAAAAAAACAGAAAGGAAAAGAAAAACAAAACCAAAAAAAAAAAAAAAAAACCAACCAAACAACCACCACAACAACGAAAAAAACCCACCAAAACACTGAAGATTAATCTGAGTTGGAAGGAAGAGAGGGGCATCGCTCCTGATACGCGTGACCAGTCTCCTAGAGGTGAGAGGGAGGTCAAGCTCGCTGTATACTTCTATAGGAGCTGGCTGTCCTTTGAAAAGCTAGAAGTAGTGCCCGAGGCTCTTTAAGCAATTGAAGCGCCAAGGAGGAAAATCTTCCCCTTCCTTCTCCTGCAATATGTAACCCGGACCACCTCCTTCCCTTGATATTTGCTAAATTATGTCCACTGACTCCCAAGGTGTCCTCCATGCTGCCGGATCCATGTCTATCGTATCTGTGGACACAATCTGTCAAACTTCCTCTTGATATTTTGTCTTTCTTTGGGTTTTTTTTTTTTTTTTTTTTTTTTGGTTTTTCGAGGTAGGGTCTCACTCTGGCTCAGGCTGACCTGGAATTCACTATGTAGTCTCAGGGTGGCCTCGAACTCTCGGAGATCCTCCTACCTCTGCCTCCCGAGTGCTGGGATTAAAGGCGTGCGCCACCACACCCGCTATTTGGGTTTTTTTGCGGGGGGGGGGGGGGGGGGGGGGGGGATGGTTTTCCTCCCTGATTCTCTTTCAATATTTCTTTCTTTTTGTCTTTTAAATTCCTTAACCTACTTAAAAACCTTTACAATGGATGTTCCAAATGAGGTGTGGTGGTGCATTCCTGTGATCCCAGCACTGGGTGGGTGGGGGGTGAGATGAGAGGACTGGGAATTTGAAGCCAAACTGGGCCACATAGTGCGTTCTCAGCCAGCCTAGGGGTTACAAAGCAAGACTTTTTTTTTTTTAAATTAATTTATTTATTTGAGAGAGAGAAAGATGGGGAGAGAGAGAGAGAGAGAATGGGTGTGCCAGGGCCTCCAGCCACTGCAAACAAACTCCAGATGCATGTGCCCTCTTGTGCATTTGGCTTATGTGGATCCTGGAGAATTGAACTGGATCCTTTGGCTTTGCAGGAAAGCGCCTTAGCCACTAAACCATCTTTCCAGCCCTTAAATATTTTATTTATTTATTTATTTATGAGAGAGAGAGAGAGAGAGAGAGAGAGAGAGATGGAAATGGACAGGTAGAGAGAGAATGAAAGAATGGGTGTACCAGGGCTTCTAGCCACTGCAAATGAACTCTTGATGTGTGTGCCCCCTTGTGCATATGGCTTAAGTGGGTATTGGGGAATCGAACCTGGATCCCTTGGCTTTTGCAGGCAAGTGCCTTAACCTCTAAGCCATCCCCCCAACCAAGACTTTTTCTAAAAACAAAACAAAACAAACCAGGCTGGAGAGATGGCCTAGTGATTAAGGTGCTTGCCTGCAAAGCCTAAGGACCCAGGTTTGATTTCCTAGTGCCCATGTAAAGCTAGATGCACACAGCAGAAAGTGGCACTTGCATTTAGTTCAAAATAAATAAATTCAAATACAACGACAAAGCTGTAAGAGGGGTCCACACTGCTTGACTTTCTCCTCTATTCACAGTATTCAGTGTTGGAGCCTCAACAACCAAATTCATGGCTTCAGCTGCCTTGTGTGCATGAGTCTGGCTGTCAAAACTGCATTTCTTATGGAATGTCAAAGGGGAAAGTGTGGGGGGGGAGGGAGGGTATTACTATGGGATTTTTTTTTATAATCATGGAAAATGTTAATAAAAATTAAATAAAAAAGGAAAAAATACCTGCATTTCTTATTTGGCCTTCCTAACACATGCCTTAAATTGTTTGCCAGATTCCACCAGACAAATTTAACTTCTAAACCAGCATGTCTCCTGTTCTCCCTTATTCGGATGTTAGCAGTTCCACAAATCTAGCGGCTGTCTACATGGCTGCTCCTTGTCACGTTGTTTATTCAGTGGAGCCATATGGATCCTTTACTATGTTCTGGGGACTTGGCCACGTATACAGTAAACTTTTGCCCACAAGAGACTCATAATGTAGGAGGCAGGTGAATGATCAGTAACACACCATGTGACATAATCAGAGGGAAGATGTAGAGAAAGTTGAACAGGAGTGGCTGGGAGGTGGAATATGAGGAAGTGAACCTTAGCATGGTCTTAAAATATTTTTAAATTTATATTTATTTATTTGAGAGAGAGAGGGAGAAAGAGAGAGGCAAATAGAGAATTGGCATCCCAGGTCCTCCAGCCACTGCAAATGAACTCCAGATGCATGCGCTAACATGTGCATCTGGCTTACATGTGTACTGGAGAATTGAGCCTGGGTCCTTAGGCTTTGCAGGCAAGCGCCTTAACCACTAAGTCATCTCTCCAGCCTAGGGGTCAGGTTTTTATACTAAGCCAATCACAGCAAATTCACCCCTCCAAGTAGTGATAGGCTTGATCACCCATGTACTGCTAAAAGGTTAAGTAAAATGTAATGTATACCAAAACATTATCCATCAATAAAAAAACATGAAATATTGATAAATACTATCACATAAAATTTTTTTAAATGCTAAATTAAAGAAACTATTCACTAAGGCCCACATAGTATAGGATTCAATGTATAGGTAATGTTCAGAACAGAAAAAGTGGGGGCTCTGAGTCAGGTGGGGTGTCATTCTAGCCCAGCTAAACTGGAACTCACTCTGTAGCCCCAGGCTGGCCTTGCACTAATAGTGATCCTTCTACTCAGCCTGGGATTCTTTTTTTTCTTTTTCTTCTTGGTTTTACAAGGTAGGATCTCATTCTGGCCCAGGCTAACCTGGAATTCACTCTGTATTCCCAGGGTGGCCTCGAACTCATGGTGATCCTCCTACCTCTGCCTCCCAAGTGCTGGGAAAAAAAGGTGTGCACTACCATTCCTGCCTGGCTTTTTTTTTTTTTTTTTTTCCTTTTTTTGAAGTAGGGTCTCACTCTAACCGCAGTTGACCTGGAACTGGAGTGCTGGGGTTTAAGACATTGTCACCACACCTGCCAGCTCTGGTGTTTTAAAGGGTAGGGAATTTCTTTTGGAGATAATGAAAGTAGTCTAAAAGTCATTGGTGTGATAGATACACAACTTTAAATATTTTGAAAGTTTTAAAAAAATATTTTATTCGACAGACTCTGCAAACTAACTTCCAGATGCATGTGCCACTTTGTGCATCTGGCTTCATGTGGATACTGGGGTATAGAAACTGGGCCTGCAGGCTTTGCAATCAAGTGCCTGTAACTGCTGAGCCATCTCTCCAGCTCCCTTTGGCAAGTTCCCGAATTGTCTTTTCAGTGAATGAATTGCATGGCTTGTTGATTATATTTCAAAAAGGGCGTTTTTGTTGTTGTTTTTGTTTTTTGTTTTTCGAGATGGGGTTTCACTCTAGCTCAGGCTGACCTGGAATTCACTATGTAATCTCAGGGTGGCCTCAAACTCATGGCGATCCTCCTACCTCTGCCTCCCAAGTGCTGGGATTAAAGGTGTGCGCCACCACACTGGGCTATGGTTGCTTCTTTTGGTATTCTTCCCACTGTCACATTTTATCCTATTTCACTAACAAAGCCCCATTGACAGCTTCAGTAAGTGTAGACAATAGACCATGATAATTCCCTAGTACACCCCCATGAATTTTTTTCTTTTTTCTTTTTTCTTTTTTGCTTTTCAAGGTAGGGTTTCACTGTAGCCCAGGCTGGCCTGGAATTCACTCTGTATTCTCAGGGTGGCCTCAAACTCATTGTGATCCTTGTACCTCTGCCTCCCAAGTGCTGGGATTAAAGGTGTGTGCCACCATGCCTGGCTCAGGACTATTTTTTTTTTAAATTTTATTTTTAAAGAGTTTATTTATTTGAGAGAGAGATTGAGAATGGGCAATGTCAGGGCCTTCAACCACTACAAATGAACTCCAAACACATGCACCACCTTGTTCATCTGGCTTTTGTGGGTCTTGGAGAATTGAACCTGGTTCCTTTGGTTTTGTAGGCAAGCACCTTAACCACTAAGACCTCTCTCCAGCCCCCAAAAGAGCTATGTTTTAGGGGCTAAACCCAATAATCACCCCATGTGGAAAAATAACTGTGCACAGGTTGGAGAAGTCTGGACGGGGAGGGACAGGAGAGCATGGGAGACGGTGTCTCTGCTTTTGTTAGCAGGGCAGGAGGACTAGGCCTTAGCCACGTGCAGTGCTGGAAAGATCTCACCCTCCTGAGACGCAGTCAGCTCTCACTGGTGTGTGATTTTGAGTTAAGTCAAGAAAACTTTACCACAGTGATCACTCCTTCCCTTGGCTTCCCAGGCCTCCTAACCTGCTTCCTTTAGCAGCGTCCAAACCTAAGCTTGTCATTTCCCCCACTCAAAACCAGCCCAAATCTTCAAGCAAAAATTCCTTTGTATGAAGGTATGGGCTCTCCTGCCCCTCTGGCTCTGTTTCCCACATGTGACTTTGGTGAGGTGTTGGAATCCTGGCTGGAATGCCGGCCCCTTGCCTGCCTTCCCAGCCAACACCTTTCTGGGTGGTTCAAATAGCATCTCCCTCAAGAAGCCTTGGACTTCTCTAGGCTGTCCAAAGGTCCCTCTTGGGTTTCCAGCATGCTTTATCAGCTCTCAGTCTATCTAACATGTGCTTGCGACCCTTTGAGTTATGTTAGCTTCAGCTCCTAGCCTGGATTCTTACTACTTGACTTGGGCAAGTTACTAAACTTCTCAACACCCCAGTTTACCTCTTTATGAAAAAGGGGAAAATGTAATATACTTTTTATAAGTGTGCTGTGATATTAAAAGTACCAGGGCTGGAGAGATGGCTTAGCCATTAAGGCGCTTGCCAGCAAAGTCAAAGGACCCAGGTTCAACTCCCCAGGACCTAAGTAAGCCAGAATCACAAGGTGGTGCATGTGTCTGCAGTTCATTTGCAGAAGCTGCCCCTTTTTCTCTCTCTCCCTCGCTTTCTCAAATAAATAAATAAATATAAAATATTTTTTAAAATACCAAGGTTGGCTGGGGTGGTGATGCATGCCTTTAATCCCAGCACGTGAGAGGCAGAGGTAGGAGGATTGCTGTGAGTTTGAGGCCAGCCTGGAACTACAGAGTGAGTTCCAGGTCAGCCTGGGCTAGGGACCCTACCTTGAAAACAAAAAGGAAGCCCTTTTTCTACAAGAGCATAGATTCCTATAAGACCTACTTGGATTTGGTGACGGGGCAGATATCACGTTGGCAAGTTATAAAAACGAACTGTTCTATCAGCACACCACACCTCACAGGGGAAGGGAAGGGTAGGTGTTCTCTAGCATGGACACTGGTTGTGTGTGAGAGAGGAAGAGGAGAAAAGGAAGAAAATAGGAAAGCAGCAAGTAGTGGAAACACTACTTCTTGAAAGCACGCTCTTCTGTTTCTCCTTCTTTCAACCTGCAACTTCCCAGGCTCTTGCAAATTTCCCTCCTATTCCCACTGCTCTGCCCGGCCCCTCTCCTACCCAGGCGGCGGCCTGCCTTTGGAAACCCAGGAGCTTCTCTTGGGTGTTATCAAGCCAGTCCTCCATGCTCCAAAACACCCAAGTCACTAACCCTTGGATCCGTATTCTGGAAGGAGACTAATGAATTTTTACAACCCGTCAGGGTGGTGTTTGCTATTTCATAGAATTCCCAGTGTGTCTTGGGGGAACATATCAAAGTCTTTTTTTTTTTTTTTTCTGAGGCAGAGTCTCACTCTAGCTCAGGCTGACCTGGAACTCCTCTGTAGTCCCAGGCTGGCCTCAAACTCGTGGCAATCCTCCTACCTCTGCCTCCTGTGTGCTGGGATTAAAGGCGTGTGATTTTAATTTTATTTTTGGCAATGTCATACAAGTATATAGTGTTTTTGCTCATATTCACCTCTCATTGCCTTCTCTTAGCACTCTCCCCCTCCTATTTCTTTCCAACTGACGGGTTCCAGTCTTACTTTCATGCCTTTTTGGTGTGTGTGCCCCGCTGAATATAATTAGAATTGTTTCCATGAGCTTAGGGGGGCTTACTCACTGGAATATGGGCAATTTATGGGTGGGGAGACCACTAAAGAATACAACCCTCCCTCCTCCAGCAACCATTGACTGCCAATGGACCCTCTGTGATGGGGGTCCTCCTGACTCCTCCTCCCTCCACCTTGCGGTGTCCAGGCCCAATCTTATGCAGGAAACCACAGCTGCTGTCGAGTTCATGAGTATCACAGCCATGTCTTGTTCAGAAGGCAGCACTCCACAGCACTCCTCCCCATCCTTGCGTTCTTTCTGTTCCTTCTTCCTAACGTTCCCTGAGCCTTGGAGGTGATACAGATGTCCTCTTTCGGGCTGAACACTCAATAGACACTCTCAGTACTTTTGCCAGCTATGTGTCTCTGCGTTAATCACAGCCCACTGCAAACAGAGGTTTTGATCTTGTGTTTTATTTCTTCGAGCCTCCTCATCAGAGAGGGAGCAAGGTCTGAACTTCTCTTTTCTATGGCTCATGTACCTTTCATCCTAGGCTCTGCTTTTTTCAAGCAAGCAATCACCTTTAACTGCTGAGCCATCTCTTCAGCCCCTACTTTTATCCTATCTTCAGTTCTGTAGAGCTTCTTTTAAATATTTTTTATTTTTTTTTAATTAATTTATTTTTTTATTTAAAAAAATTTTTTTTAAATTTTTTATTTATTTATTTGAGAGCGATAGACACAGAGAGAAAGACAGATAGAGGGAGAGAGAGAGAATGGGTGCGCCAGGGCTTCCAGCCTCTGCAAACGAACTCCAGACGCGTGCGCCCCCTTGTGCATCTGGCTAACGTGGGACCTGGGGAACTGAGCCTCGAACTGGGGTCCTTAGGCTTCACAGGCAAGCGCTTAACCGCTAAGCCATCTCTCCAGCCCCCTTTTAAATATTTTTAAAATATTTTATTTTTTTATTTATTTGCAAGCAAAGAGATATAGAGAGGAGAAACAGGAAGACAGAATGGGCACACCAGGGCCTGCAGTCACTGCAAACAAACTCCAGATGCATGTGCCACTTTGTGCATCTGGCTGTACGTGGGTACTGGGAAATTGAACCTGGGTTGTTAGGTTTTGTAGGCAAGCACCTTAACTGCTGAGCCATCTCTCAAGCCCTAAATATTTTTTAAAATATATATATATATATATTTTCAAGGTAGGGTTTCACTCTAGCTCAGGCTGACCTGGAATATGTAGTTTCAGGGTGGCCTCAAACTCATGGGGATCCTCCTACCTCTGCCTCCCGAGTGCTGGGATTAAAGATGTGCGCCACCACACTCGGCTTCTTTAAAATAGTTTTTACTTATTTATTTGCAAGCAGAGAGAGAGAGAGAGAGAAGGAGAGAGAGAGGGAGGGAGAATGAAAATGGGTGTGCCAAGGCCTATTGCCACAGCAAATTAATTCTAGATTTCATGCATTACTTTATGCATCTGACCTTATATGGGTACTGGGGAATCCAGTCTGGGCTGTCAGGTTTTAGAAGCAAGTGCCTTTTACCTCAGAGCTATCTCTCCAGCACATTCTATAGAACTTTTGCAGTAGTTCCCTTTTCTTTTTTCCAAGGTAGCATCTCACTGTAGCTCAGGCTGACCTGGAATTCACTCTGTAGTCTCAGGGTGGCCTCGAACTCTCGGCGATCCTCCTACCTCTGCCTCCTGAGTGCTGGGATTAAAGGCGTGCGCCACCACACCTGGCTTTTTTTTTTTTTTTTTTTTTTTTAGTAGTTCCCTTTTCATTGCTGGGACAAAACACCTGGGACCAGAAGCAGCTTACTGAAAGAGAAGGTTTATATTCACCTTACAGTTTCAAGGGCAAGTTTCTCCATGGCAGAGAAAGCATGGCTGCAGCAGACAGTGGGTGTCCTATCTCCACAGCAGTAGGGAGGAGGTAAAAGAGTGAGCAAGCAGCAAATGACTGTAGCAGCCTGAGGCCCGCCCCCATTGACCTGGAATTCACTATGTAGTCTCAGGGTGGCCTTGAACTCATGGCAATCCTCCTACCTCTGCCTCTTGAGTGCTGCGATTACAGGAGTGTGCCACCACACCCAGCTTTATTTGTTTATTTAGAGTTCTTTTTTCTTTCAGGGGGGTTTTGAGGTAGGATCTCACTCTAGCTCAGGCTGACCTGAAATTCACTATGGAGCCTTAGGCTGGCCTTGAACTCGCGGCGATTCTCCTACCTCTGCTTCCCAAGTGCTGGAATTAAAGGTGTGCACCACAATGCGCAGCTTTCATTCTAGGCTCTTTCTTCTTTTTCTTCTTCTTTTTCTCAAACAACATAGCAAATGTACATCTTCATAGAATAAGTACAGTGTGACAATCCAACACATGGCTGCAATGGGCAGTGGTCAGGGCAGAGTACTTGGAATACTCATAGCCTCACACATATCATTTATGTTGTGGTAGAAACATTCAAAATTTAGTTAATGTGAAATGATTAAGTATTTTAAAAATATTTTATTCATTCTAGATGCATGTGCTGCTTTGTGCATCTGGCTTTGTGAGGGATCAAACTGACCCCAGCAGGCTTTGCGAGCAAGCACCTTTAACCATTGAACCATCTTCCTGGCCCCATGACTAACTCTATTGTGCTACTGGATTCTAGAATTTAATCCTTCTATCTAACTACATTTGGTATAGCCCTGGCTGGCTTTGAACTCATTATGATCTTCCTGCTTCAATCTCCCAAATGCTAGGATTACTGGCATGTGCCACCGGATCTGGCTTGATGATTCTTTTTCTTTCTTTCTTTCTTTTTTTTTTTTTGTTTGTTTGTTTCAAAATTTATTTATTTATTTGATACAGAGAAAGAGGCAGAGAGAGAGAGAGAGAAAGAGAAAGAGAGAGAGAGGGAGAGAGAGAGAGAGAGAGAGAGAGAATGGGTACACCAGGGCCTCCAGCCATTTGTCATCTGGCTTACATGGGTCCTGGGGAATTGAATCGGGGTCCTTTGGCTTTGCAGGCAAATGCCTTAACCACTAAGCCATCTCCTTCAGCCGTGGCTTGATGATTCTTAAATGTCTATCTGTAGCTCTTACATTACCAGGCTCTAGCCATAGAGTTTTAGTAATTGTCTACTGGATTTCTCCATCTGGATAATCTAAAACTATGTCATATGCCAATATCAACCACCAAACCCATTATGCTCAAGTAACCTCTTTGTTGCTAGTTGAACTTCTACTCCTCTGCCATAACTGAGCACCAGTATCTGTCCAAGTGCCCCCTCCAGAGACCTAGGGGTCACCCCCACTCTTCTTCATCTAAGTTTGATGTATGAAGCTCTACCCATGACCTGTCCTTTGGGCGCTCTTCTCTTTCTCTATCACTTCTTCTCTATCATTCATGAGCCGTTTGTTCAAATACACACTTTCTTCATGCTAATGTTACTATCAATGATGACCCTGGAACCAAGCATCTTTTCCTTTGGTCTCTCTTGAAAGAGCTTAGAAGACCCCTGTCCCTTGCAGGCTAGAGCATTGCTCCGTGACAGTGACACAGGGAGTCCTTCACAGCACAGTCCCGGCTCGTTACTTCCTGCTCAGCCCTTCGGCAGGAAGGTGCATGCAGGACCTGACCGCTTCCTCGTACCATGAGGACTATGCCAAAGCTGTCACCTCCGTCTGACTCCTTCCTGACATTCCTCTTCAGTACTCCAGTACAGAGAATCACCAGATATGCATTGAACATACCTGTCTGTATTATAGTACTTATTTATGGTCATTTCATTAATTTAATTAACTAATTAATTTATGATCATTATGACCCCTTTTCTGTGTTCCTCCCTCTTTCTAGAACCCTTCCTTACTCATGACTCTAGTTCTCCAAAGTGCTTGGCACGTAGGACATGCTCAGTAAGTGCATCTTTCAATGTTTCCTCTTCCTCATTTTCTTCTTTCTGACCCCTTTCCAGTCTGAGGCAAGGTGTAGACAAAGCCAAACTCACTCTATTTTATTTTATTTTTTCCTTTTCCCCAGCTAAACTAGTTCAAATGGGACACAGCAGGCCCTGAGAAGTAGTAATAAGAATGAAGATCAAGAGCTGAGAGAACAAAGAACACATTGAGCTTCCTTCAGTAGGGAGACTGCCATTGCACCACCCCCAAGTGCTTGCTCAGAAAATAACAGTCATACTTTATAGCCTAATTCTGCCTTATGCTTTCCAGAGAGCAGGCCAGCTGGTGCTAACCACATCCTGATGAATGAGCCAACGGGGTATGTGTGCTGGTGAGGGATTTTTTTTTTTTTTTTTTTTTTTGTAGTGAAAAAACATTGCCTCTTTTGAAGAGGTGGGAAGCCAGGCTGACCTGGAATTCACTATGGTGTTGATATTCTAGTACAGGACTGGCCACTCTTTCTGGTAAAGATGGGGAGTATTTTAGCCTTTGTCAGCCCCAGGGTCTGTATGGAATCTACAGAAGACGAGGGCTTGGATATAGCTCAGTGGGTAAGGCTTGGCTTGTAATCCATGAGTTTGGATTTCCTGCACCCTTGTAAAATGCTGGGTATCTTTCTATAGTCTCACCACTGGGGAGGCAGACAAAGGAGAGGACCTGGGGCTTGCTAGCTGATTGGTCTAGCCCATTCCATGAGCTTTGGGCTCAATGACAGATCTTGTCTCAGAAAATAAAGTGGAGAGCAACTGAGAAAGATGCTTGACGTTGACTTCTGGCCTCCCACATCCACCTCCATACATGTACACCTGCAGGGCACCCACATGTAAGGAAAAGCAAAGAGAAGATGCATAAATGAATATGATTGTGGTTCCTAAAAACTGTTTGTGGATAATGAAATCAGAAAATATATGCTTTCTGTGGCTATGAAAGATTTTTTTGTTTGTTTGTTTTTTGCTTTTTCCAGGTAGGGTCTCACTCTAGCCCAGGCTGACCTGGAATTCATTATGGAGTCTCAGGGTGGCCTTGAACTCACGACAATCCTCCTACCTCTGCCTCCCAAGGGCTGGGATTAAAGGCGTGTGCCACCACGCCCGGCTTTGGCCTCAAACTCTTGACAATCCTCCTACCTCTGCCTCCTGAGTGCTGGGATTAAAGGTGTGCACCACCACATCTGGCCAAAAATTTCTAAAAATTGTTTTATTAATTTATTTGCAAGGAGAGAGAAAGAGGGAGAGAGAGAAGGAATAGGTACATCAACGTTAGATGTATATACCACTTAAAAATATATTTCAAGGGCTGGAGAGATGGCTTAGCGGTTAAGCGCTTGCCTGTGAAGCCTAAGGACCCCGGTTCAAGGCTCGATTCCCCAGGTCCCACGTTAGCCAGATGCACAAGGGGGCGCACGCGTCTGGAGTTCGTTTGCAGAGGCTGGAAGCCCTGGCGCGCCCATTCTCTCTCTCTCCCTCCATCTGTCTTTCTCTCTGTGTCTGTCACTCTCAAATAAATAAATAAAAAAATGAACAAAATATATTAAAAAAATATGGTAGTCACCCTAGGCAATTGAGCTAGGTGGGCCGCAGGTGAGATTTGGCCCAAGGGCAATACCGTAGCCCCCACCTCTGCTCTAGAGCACGGTCCGTTCACTACGCTGTTCTGAGTAGCTGTATTTGGAGTGCAGCCTTGTGACAGGTGTCAGCCTGCCGATTCCTCCGAGCAGTCCTCATCTACTGAGTCCCTTAGCGGCAGCGCAGGACATGGACCCTCCTGTCATTCCTCACAAGAACTTGACAAGGGACGCTGGAGAGATGGCTTTGTGATTAAGGTGCTTGTCTGCAAAGACTAAGGACCCAGGTTCAATTCTCCAGGTCCCACATAAGCCAGGTGCACAGAGTGGCACATGTATCTGGAGTTTGTTTGCAGTGGCTAGAGGCCCTGGTGTGCCCATTCATTCTCTAATAAATTTTAAAAGAAGAAGAAGAGGAGGAGGGGGGGGGGAGAAAGAAGAAGAAGAAGAAGAAGAGGAAGAGGAAGAGGAAGAAGAAGAAGAAGGAGAAGAAGAAGAAAGGACTTGACCAGGAGGAGCCCCTGCTTTGGCTTTGAGGCCTGTGCTCTTTCTCTCATAATGCACTGCTCCTCATAGCAACATGTCATTACGGTGGAAATGGCATGTGATGGGCTATGTTTTCCTAGGACACTGACAGCTAGACATTTTTATCATATAGAGTCTATCTTCTCTCCCTTCCTTCCTTCCTTTCTTTTTTTCTTTTCTTTTTCTTTTTCTTTTTCTTTTTTTTTTTTTTTTTTGAGGTAGGGTCTCACTCTAGCGCAGGCTGTGAAACTCACTTAATAGTTTCAGGGTGGCCTCGAACTCACAGGGATCCTCTTACTTCTGACTCCTGAGTGCTGGGATTAAAGGTGTATGCCACCACACCTGGGTGTAGGGTCTATTTTCTAAAGGAAATTTGGGCCAAGAAGGACTAAAAAATGGTGTTGTGTCCAGCTAAGACTCAGATTGGCTCAGAATCGTTCAAGACTTAATGAACCCTCCTGGATATTTATGTATTTATTTTCTGGAAACTGAGCCTCCGGCCTCACACATGCTAGGCTCTAGCATGGAGCTATAGCTCCAGTTCTTTCTTAATTATTTTATTTTGAGATTCTAAGTTGCCCAGGCTGGCCTCAAGCCAGTTTTTAGTCTACCTATACCTTGATCTTTTTTTTTTAACTTTACAAAAACTTATCTATTTATTTGCAATGAAAGAAAGAAGAGAGAGAGAGAGAGAGAGAGAGAGAGAGAGAGAGAGAGAGAGAGGGAGGGAGGGAGAGAGAGAGAGAGAGAGGGAGAATGGGCATACCAGGGCCTCTAGCCACTGCAAACGAACTCCAGATGCATGTGCCCCTTGTGCATCTGGCTTATGTGGGTTCTGGGGAATCGAACCTGGGTCCTTTGGCTTCACAGGCAAACACCTTAACTGCTAAGCCATTTCTCCAGGCCCCCTTGATATTTTTTTAAAATTATTTATTTTCTTGAGAGAAAGAGAACTGGCATGCCAGGGCCTCTAGCCACTGCAAACAAACTCCAACACCCATGTGCCACCTTGTACATCTGGCTTATGTGGGTACTAGGGACTAACACCTTAGTCCTTAGTCTTCTTAGACAAGCATCTTAACCTCTAATCCATCTCTCCAGGCTAATCTTGATCTTTTAATCCTTCTGCTTTAGCCTCCCAAGTAACTGGTATTGCAGGCCCGTGCCACCAGAATGATTTTTTATCAATTTCTTTCTCTTGGGAACTGGAAGGCATACGGATAATCCTTACATTTTCCAGGAAGACTTCATCTTTCAACAGCCTCGCTATCCTGCTTTTATACACACAGGCATACACACCTTGAGGCCTTGGATTAAATCCCTAGTGCTGCAAAGAGAGCAAGAGCAGAGTGAATAGGAAAGAGAGAAAGAGAGAGAGAGAGAGAGAGAGAGAGAGAGAGAGAAAGAGAGAGAGAGGGAGAGATATCAAGACTGATCTGGGCTGCATACACAGGAAGACCCTGGCCCTCTATTAAGAGGAAAATGCACACACACACACACACACACACACACACACACACACACACACGGCTTCTCTCTCAGGTGTGCACGTGGAACATTGTGAGTAATGGCCTCAGTCTCTTAATTCTGCTTCCTGAGGACTGGCCAGATGCACGCAGAGGTGAACCGTTCTCCCTGTGGGATCCACCACACGTCTGTAGCTGCCCTTCGCTTCTCTCGGTGGTTCCACTAGTTTCTCTGCTCAACACCCATCCCCTCCATACTGAGGGGGAGTTCAAGAGCTCACAGAAGACGGAAAGTATTGGGGCGTGGGTGGCATGATGCCAGGCACTGCCTGCTGCCCTCTCTGCTCTTGTATAAAGTCTGCTCCAAGCTTTGTTGCTCTGCTCGTCCCCGATGGCACCCCACCCTTGCTCGCTTGCTTCCTCCCTGACCTCATAAACTAGTGTCTCCAAAAACTGGGGTGTGACTGTCACCAGGGCAGTTTAGCCACAGCTGCAGGCCCTGGGGAAACATGCTCAGTTGAAAGTGATGCAATTAAGCTGGGGGTGGGGGATGGGGGGTGGAAGTTGGTGAGGGAGATAAGAGAAGCACAAAGGCAGTTCAAGCCGCAGAGAGGGAGGAGGTGGCGGAGTGGGAGCCCCGGAGCCGAGCCTGGAGCTGACCTCGCCCCCACTGCATGGTTTTCTCCCAGACCTTCTTCCTGGACCGGGAAACTCACCGGCTCCTGAATGGCGCATTTGCCTTGCGAGATTAAACTCCCCTTCTCAGCTCCTTTTCTTGCTTCTCCTCTGACTCCCTGGATATCTTTGGAGCAAGCGTTGGGGTGGGCAGGGATTGGGACTTAAGTGTGAAGTCCTTGGCTGTCCTGATCTGTGTCTAGGCTTGATTCCTGGAGGCCCGAGTGCCTGAGCAGTTTCTCCCATGTGGCTTTCAATTCACCCTCTGCTCTCAAGATAAGGTTTCTGGTGTTCACTGGACACTGTGTGGGATTACAGGAAGGAGAGCCAGGGCCATAGGGTAGGAGGAACTGAAGGTCTTTGTACAGTTTGTTCAGCTTTCTTGTATTTTGTCCTTTTTAAAAAAGAAATTTATTTTTTTAAAAAATATTTACTATTACACACACACACACACACACACACACACACACATATATTGAGGTCAGGTCTCGCCCTAGCCCAGGCTGACCTGGAATTCACTATGTAGTCTCAAACTCTCAAACTCACTGTGATCCTCCTACCTCTGCCTCCTCGGTGCTGGGATTAAAGGTGTGCACGACTACGCCCAGCTAAAAAATATTTTGGGCTGGAGAGATGACTCAGCGGTTAAGGCGCTTTTCTGCAAAGCCAAAGGACCTAAGTTCAACTCCCCAGGACCCATGTAAGCCAGATGCACAAGGGGGCGCATGCATCTGGAGTTCATTTGTAGTGGCTGGGCACCCTGGTGTGCCCATTCTCTCTGTATCTCTACCTGCCTATTTCTGTATCTCTGTCTCTCAAATAAATAAAAATAAAAAAATATACTTAAAAAATTTTATTTATTTACTTCAGAGAAAGTAAGAGAGAGGTGGGGTGGAGGGGGGAGGAGAAATGTACATGCCATGGTCTCAAGCCACCTTGCGTATCTGGTTTTTGTAGGTACCGGGGAATTAAACCTGGATCCTTAGACTTCTCAGGCCTTAACCACTAAGCCCACTCCAGACTTCCTTTTCCTTTTTTGAGACAGGGACTTACCAGTTAGGGCACAATATTTCTCATCATAATAGGATCAATTTTCTTTCTCTCTTTCCTTCTCTCTCTCTCTCTCTCTCTCTCGCCATAAGGTTGAGACCTGGATATGATGCTGCGATTCTCCTCCCTCAGCCTCCCACTAGGATTGCAGCCACCACACCACACTCTCAGGTTTCATATAGACTTCCTGATGAAATGATGAGCTGGGGCAAGGTGATCTAAATTTGGGAAAGAAATTTAAAAAGTTATTCCTCCCGCCTACTGTTATATGACTCACATTTGGTCAGAGTAGAAACTAGCACAAAAATGGGAACAAAGCAGCTGAGGGTCCACAACGCGGAGAAAACCTCTCCTCAAATCTTGCTGTCTTTCTCTCTTTCTTTTCTTCTTCCTTCCTCCCTCCCTTTCTTCCTTCCTTCCATCTTTCCTTCCTTCCTTCCTTCCCTTCCTTCTTTTATTATTTTTTTCCTCCTGAGGTAGGGTCTCTCTTTAGCCCAGGCTGAACAGGGGCTCTCTATGTAGTCTCAGGGTGGCTTTGAACTCACAGCGATCCTCCTACCACTTTTGCCACCACACCTGGCCTTGCTGTATTTCTTTTCACTCTTTGTGTAGTGACTACCTTCCCACTCAATATCCTGTTTTGCCCATTGGCATTCCTTTCTGGAAATTTCCCATTAAAAATTTCTCCAAAGCAATAATCAACATTTAATGGATAGATATTTGCCTTTGCAGTTAAGATATTGCTCATAGGAATTAATGTTGAGTTAGCACTGAGGGTCATAACGTCCTCACTCAACCAGAACATCAGGAAGGCAGGTGGATTGGGTATCCCTCTTTAAAAAAAAAAATAAATAAATAAAATATATAAAATTAATTAATTAACTTGAGAAAGGGGGAGAGAGATAGTGAGTGGGTGTGCCAGGGACTCTAGCCACTGCAAATGAACTCCAGATGCATGTGCCCCTTGTGCACCTGGCTTACATGGGTCCTGGAGAATCGAACTGGGATCCTTTGGCTTTGCAGGCAAATACCTTAATCGCTAAGTCATCTCTCCAGCCCAGGTATCCCTCTTTTGAGGAAGGCTCCCGACATGAGATCTGAAGGCTTGGTGTGGGGCAGGATGCTGGGGGTGAGAGGTGCGTACAGAAAGATGTTTTTTGCTGTTCATTGTCCCCTCTAGAACCGGCCCTTAATCTTGACCACAGAACTTCTGGGAAAGAATATAAACCTGACAGTTGGGACCAGGGCTTAAAACTATGTGGGTGTTATTTTGGGCTGGAGAGATGGCTTAGCGGTTAAGCGCTTGCCTGTGAAGCCTAAGGACCCTGGTTCGAGGCTCGGTTCCCCAGGTCCCACGTTAGCCAGATGCACAAGGGGGCGCACGCGTCTGGAGTTTGTTTGCAGAGGCTGGAGGCCCTGGCGCGCCCATTCTCTCTCTCTCCCTCTATCTGTCTTTCTCTCTGTGTCTGTCACTCTCAAAAAAAAAAAAAAAAAAAAAAACAACTATGTGGGTGTTATTTTTTGTTTATTTTTTTTGTTTGTTTTTTTGAGGTAGGGTCTCACTCTAGCCCAGGCGTGTGCCGCCATGCCCAGTGTGTGTGGGTTTTTTGAAGTGAGACGATTCAACAGGAACTGCAGAAAACAACTGAATGAGACAAGGGAATTTTATGTTTCCTGAAAGACCCACTATTCTTGTTCTTCTGCATGATCGCTTATTTTCTTTTTAGAAACAACTTTTAAAATATTTTATTTATTATGTGAGAGAGAAAGAAAGAGGCATATATGTGTATATATGTACACATATACATATATATGTAGTGAGGAGCTGGAGAGTTGGCTTAGCGGTTAAGGCAATTGCCTGCAAAGCTAAAGGACCCTGGTTCCATTCCCCAGGACCCATGTAAGCCAGTTGCATAAGGGGGCCCATGCGTCTGGAATTTGTTTGCAGTGGCTGGAGGGCTTGGTGTGCCCATTCTCTCTCTCTCTCCTTCTGCTTCTTTCTCTCTTTCAAATAAATAAAAATAAATATATAGACAGAGAGAGAAAGGGAGAGAGAATGAGTGGGCCAGGGCTTCTAGCTACTGCAAACAAACTCCAGACACATGTGCCACCTTGTGCATCTGCCTTTACATGGGCACTGGGGAATCAAACCTGGTTCTTTTGGCGTTGCAGGCAGGTGCCTTAACTGCTAAGCCATCTCTCCAGCCCTCTGATCACTTAACCTTCCTTCTTCCCTGGGTTGCTCTTGATCCTGCACAAGGCATAGGACAGAAAGCATCTTTTCTACAGAGATGGTGACTGGTACAGTCATAGGCTTCCTTAGCAATGTATCTGGTGCCCGTGGGAGAGCTCTGGGTGGTGTGCTTAGTGACCACAGGCGGGGCAGGAGAGCGAGGCGTAGGTGGGAAAGGCAAGCATCCAGGGGCAGAGGTCTAATCCAACCCTGGTGACAGACACAAACACAAGGGAAAGTTCCCAAGGAATGGCCTCAGGAGCCAGGCTTCTGGGCTCCGGGGTTCAGCAGCTGGAGTCTGCAGAGTCTGAGGGCAGAGAGCAGGAAAATGAGGGCAAGGAAGAGGGACAGAGCCCAGCACTTGGGAGGCTCAGGCAGGAGGATCGCCACGTGTTCGAGGCCATCCTGAGGCTATGTAGTGAATTCTAGGTCAGCCTGGGCTGGAGTGAGACCCAACCTCGAAAAACAAAACAAAACAAACAAACAAAAAGGGACAGGCATAGGTCTGGATTATGTAAGAAACAGACTCCTTATTTTTGGGCATTCAGAAAACAGAAAACCACCAGTTTTTATGATGAAAGAATTCAGATTTTTTTTTTCAAGGTAGGGTTTCACTTTAGCCTCAGCTGATCTAGAATTCAGTATGTAGTCTCAGGGTGGCTTTGAACTCATGGCAATTCTCCTATCTCTGCCTTCTGAGTGTTAGGATTAAAGGCATGCCATACCATGCCTAGCCTAAGATTTTTGTTTGTTTGTTTATTTTGGAGGTAGGGTCTCACTCTACCTCAGGCTGACTTGGAATTCACTCTGTAGATGTGGGCTGCCTTCAAACTCACAAAGATCCTCCTACTTCTGCCTCCCCAAGTGCTGAGATTAAAAGTGTGTGCCACTACACCCTCTAGACTTAACATTTAAAATCTTTTATTTATTTGAGAGAGAGAGAGAGAGAGAGAGAGAGAGAGAGAGAGGGAATGGGTGCACCAGGGCCTCCAGTCACTGCAAAGGGGCTCCTGATGTTTATGCCCCCTTGTGCATCTGGCTTATGTGGGTTGTGGGTACTGGGGAATTGAACCTGGGTCCTTAGGCTTTGCAGGCAAGCGCCTGAACCACTAAGCCATCTCTCCAGCCCTAGATTTAACATGTAATATTGTTCAAAGTTCAACCATGGATTGTTTGAGGTGAAGCAGAGAAGGCTAAGGAAGGTGGAGAAGTTAGCTTTTTCCCTTTGGTAATTAAGACCTCAGTTCCTTTTAGTGATGAGCATATTAACAAGTCCTGAATGGACAAGGAGGGGAAAGGGAAGGGAAGGAAAAGAGAAAGATAGAGGACAAAAGAGGAGGAAGAAAGCAAGTATGGTATCCATTTACAAACATGTATCAAGTGTCTGCTCTGCTGTTCCAGGAACTAGGAATGTAGAATGGCATCTCTTAGGCTCTGTTGTCAAGGAAGCATGCCACAGAAAATGTGTTCATTAGACCCTGCCTGCATGATGACATTTATTTATTTATTTAAAAGAGAGCGAGAGAAAATGGGCATGCCAGGGCCTCTAGCCACTGCAAATGAACTCCAGACACATGCGCCACTTTCTGCATCTGGCTTTAGGTGGGTAATGGGAAATCAAACTTGGGTCCTCAGGCGTTGCAGGCAAATGCCTTAACCTCTGAGGCATCTCTCCAGCTCCATGATGGCTTTTTAAAAAATGTTTTTGTTTATATTTATTTATTGATTTATTTGAGAGCGAGAGAGAGAATGGGGCGCCAGGGCCTCCAGCCACTGCAAACAAACTCCAGACGCGTGCGCCCCCTTGTGCATCTGGCTAGCATGGGTCCTGGGGAATCGAGCCTTGAACCCGGGTCCTTTGGCTTCACAGGCAAGCGCTTAAGTGCTGTCATCTCTCCAGCCCTCCATGATGACTTTTTAAAGGATTTTGCTGGGGCTGGAGAGATGGCGATTTTCCAGGACCCATGTAAGCCAGATGCACAAGGTGGCGCATGCATCTGGAGTTGCAAGGGCTGGAGGCCCTGATGCGCCCATTCTCTCCTTCTCTCTCTCCCTCTTTCTTTCTCTCAAATTAAAAAAAAAAAAAAAAAATATATATATATATATATATATATATATATAAAATATATATATAAAAAATATATATATATATTTTAAAAAGGACTTTGCTAGATGACCAGAGGATCTTAGATTTGAGTTCTGTTGAGACAAGGATGGGGTGCCAATCCTGGCTGTGCTCATTGGGCTACCTCCCGCTACCATTGCTTTGGTGGCGGCTGTCTTGGGGAGCACGCGCAGTCCGATCTTCAGATGTACAGTCCCGTACCACACAGTGCTGTTTCTGTCAGGAATGGTCTCATGAAATAATACAGGAGTAAAAATAGTGCCTGTCACCAACGAGATTAGAGACATCCTAACGTCAAGCATGATGCAGTACTCCGGTATCAGTGGTGATGGTCGTGTGAACGCGCTGACTGTCCTCACCGCCGCCCATGTGACAATACAGCAGCACGAAGCCAAATGCACCAAGTGGCGCACGCGTCCGGAGTTCCTTTGCAGAGGCTGGAGGCCCTGGTGCACGTTCTCTCTCATAAATAAACAGACAAAACCCCACAGCAGCATAGAGTGCGTTCCAAACTGCAGAAGAGGCAATGAATGTGCCATGAGACTCAGAAATGGGGAGATTTAATCTTATTGTAGAGTAGAATTACAAAAAAAAAATTCATGGAAGGGATAGTCATTTCAGCTGGACCTTCAAAGATAAGGAAGATTTCACTAGCAGACAAGATGGAAGGAGCCCAGCGTAGTGAATTCCAGGTCAGCCTGGGCCAGAGCGAGACCCTACCTCAAAAAAACAAAAAACAAACAAAAAAATTTGGCGTGGTGGCGCACGCCTTTAATCCCGGCACTCGGGAGGCAGAGGTAGGAGGATCGGCGCCATGAGTTCAAGGCCACCCTGAGACTACATAGTGAATTCCAGGTCAGCCTGAGCTAGAGTGAGACCCTACCTCGAAAAACAAAAACAAAAACAAACAAATAAAAAAGATGGACGGACAATTTCAAGCTATGGAATTATATGGGAAGCATGTGTTGGGTTCTAGGAAAATCTCGTGACAGACTCCCAGAGGAAACTCAGCGGTATTTAGATAGGAGTTAGTGTAGCACAGCTCAGCACACACGCTCAAAAGAGGAAGTGTGTGGGCTGGAGAGATGGCTTAGTGGTTAAGGCGCTTGCTTGCAAAGGGCCCAAGTTCAATTCCCCAGGACTCACGTAAGTCAGATGCTTGGGGTGGCACATGCTCTCTGCCTCTCTTCTCTCTCTCTTTTTGTTTTTTTGAGGTAGGGATTCACTCTCTCTGCCTCTCTTAAATAAATAAATAACTAAATAAATAAATAAATAATTTTTAGAAAGCTGGGCATGGTGGTACACGCCTTTAATCCCAGCACTCAGGAGGAAGTGGTAAGAGGATTGCCGTGAGTTCAAGGCCACCCTGAGACTATATCGTGAATACCAGGTTAGCCTGAGGCAGAGCAAGACCCTACCTCGAAAAACCAACAAAAAAAAAAAAAAAGAAAGAAAGAAAGAAAAATTTTTAAAGAGGAAGAGTGGACGTCCAAGCCAGGCACACCAAGGTTTGCCTCCCAACTCCATCTTATTATTGCCAAATAACTCTGAACAATTTCTTAACTTCTTTGAGTCTCACTTTCAGAGTGCACACAGTGAAGACAATCTATCACACAGAAGCAAATGAAGGTTAAATGATAACATGCTCAGAAAGTTCTGCACAAGTGCCTGATAGAGACTCTTAGAAAATGTTGCTCCCCTTTTAAAATATTTCAATGTTATTTATTTATTTGAGAGAGAGAGAGAGAAAAGGCAGATAGAAAGAGAGAATGGGTACACCAGGGCCTCCAGCCGCTGCAAATGAACTCCAGATGCCCCTTGCGCATCTGGCTTATGTGGGTCCTGGGGAATCGAACTGGGGTCCTTAGGCTTTACAGGCAAACTCCTTAACTGCTAAGCCATTTCTCCAGCCCCAAATATTTTATTTGCAAGCAGAGAGAGATAAAAGAGAGACAGACAGAAAGAACAGTTGTGCCAGGGCCTCTAGCTGCTGCAAACGAACTTCAGAGGCATGTGTCATCGTGTGCATCTGGTTTTACATGGGTCCTGGGGAATCAAACCAGGGTCCTTAGGCTTTGCAGGCTAGTGCCTCAACTATGGAGCCATCTCTCCAGCCATTCACCTTTTTTTTTTTTTTTTAAAAGATAAAACAAATGCCTGGTGTGGTGTGGTGGTGCTCGTCTTTAATTCCAGCACTTGGGAGGCACAGGTAGGAGGAGCTCTGTGAGTTTGAGGCCAGCCTGAGACTATGTAGTGAGTTCCAGGTCAGCCTGGTCTAGAGTGAGAACCTACCTCAATAAATAAATAAATAAATGGAAAAAAAAAATCCAACCATCAGAAATGTCCTGTAGCCATTCCTTTCACAAATGACTGCTGATCATCTGCTATGTGTTTGGCCCTGTACTGGAGGCTGCAGAATATCTAAAAGTTGCAGCCTCTCAAAGAGAAGAATATAGTTGGAGGGATGCTATGTAGAGACCGAAGGTCAAGGGGACAGTTCAAGATAAGATGTCATCACAAAGCTGGGCGTGGTGGTGCATGCCTGTAATCACAGCACTCGGGAGGCAGAGGTAGAAGGATCGCTGTGAGTTCGAGGCCACCCTGAAACTCATAGTGAATTCCAGGTTAGCCTGAACTAGAGTGAGACCCTACCTCAAAAAAAAAAAAAAAAAAAAAAAAAGACGTCATCACATCAAGGCTGTGCGCCACAGATGGGGAAAATGCCCTTCTAGACTATGAGGTCTGAGACAGACACAAAATCATGTGAGCTCAGTGTAGGGTGAGGGTGGCTCGAAATGGTTTGAGCTGGGAAGGTTTTGAGAAACAGAGAAACATGAGGCTGATCTGGAACACTATGAAGATTTAGAGAGGCAGAGAAGAGAGGAGTCAACATGAAACAAACAGAAAACACAGCTTTGGTGCAAGAAGAGCCCAGGAGACAATTCCGTTTGAATGTAAACACAAAGCCCTAGGGAGTCAGCCATGGGAGCTGGCGACTCAGCTTCTGGAAGGCACTGACAGGGGAAGACTTCAGTTTCCATTACAGGCAAGGTCTTCTCCAGAGTGTGCTCTGGGCTATTTGAGCTTGTCTTCACATCTACCCTGCATTTATTTTTTTTTCTTTGTTTTTTTTGAGGTAGGGTCTCACTCTGTTCCAGGCTGACCTGGAATTAACTATGTAGTTTCAGGGTGGCCTTGAACTCACGGAGATCCTCCTACCTCTGCCTCCCTAGTGATGGGATTAAAGACGTATGCCACCACGCCCAGCCTACCCTGCATTTCTGAAGTGCCTCTTATTCCTTAGTATTTATATATGGCTTAGACTATTTCATTTTAGCATAGATTGTCAAACATTGCCTTAAGCAAGGCCACAAATTCCATAGGACAAGTCACATAAAGGTTTCACAAGTTGACTGCTTTCATGGGAGGGAAGGAGAATGTGCACGGTGAAGCAGGGAACATGCTGGTTTTACAATCTGTAGACACTTCCAGGCATGGTCCTGTCACCCCATTTGAAATTTAATATATGCACACAGCTTCACATATAATATAATGCAGCATCGCACCATGTAGGGCATTTACACTTATTTCATACATTCAGATATGTTTAAAACACTTCCTAAGGCTACAAAACAGAACATAGAAAAATAAACGGGAATATATTCAACACAAAAAGTGATATGATAAAGAATATAAAGTGCTATTTCCTCTCCACACTTCAAAAGACATGTATAGGGCTGGAGAGATGGCTTAACAGTTAAGCGCTTGTCTGTGAAGCCTAAGGAGCCCTGTTCAAAGCTCAATTCCTCAGGACCCACGTTAGCCAGATGCACAAGGGGGTGCATGTGTCTGGAGTTTGTTTGCAGTGGCTAGAAGCCCTGGCATGCCCGTTCTCTATCTTCCTCTTTCTCTGTCTGTTGTTCTCAGATAAATTAAAAAATAAATAAATAAATAAAAGATATATATAAATATGGATACATACGATTTTTACAAGTAACATCACAAATGATCACATCTTTCCATGCTTGAAAGTATTATTTGAACTCAGTGTAGGCTAGTATCATTTTTCATACATAAATTTTTTAGCTCTTAACAATGTAATTTTTAATCCATTCAAGTTAATTCAACCCTGAATGGTTGCTTCCCAGCATTAAGACATGCACCTACCCCTCATAGGATTTCTAAAATTTGTACTTTGAGGAAACAGGAATTTTTTTTTCAAAAATTTTTTAACACCCGTTGGCTCATTTGGCCTGGCTGGCCAAATATAAGGCTTGCAGTGTCCACTGTTGAGTATCTTCACTGGTGATTTCTCTTTCTCCCATTGAACTGCATGCAGAATGGCTTCTTCCAGCTTTCTGAAACAGGAATTTTTCTAAGTCCCAAATTGTGGGAGTAAATAGCTGACACTAATAGTAAAACCTTAGCTTTTTGAAACTGACATACTAGAAGTGAGCCACTAAGATTTTAAAACAAATAAAAAATGAGTGTGTGTGTGTGTGTGTGTGTGTGTGTGTATGTATATGTATATATGTGTGTGTGTGTCATCAATGCTGAATTTTTGTTGTTGTTTTGATGTAGGGTCTCACTCTAGCCCAGGCTAGGCTTGAATTCACTATGTAGTCTCAGGGTGGCCTTGAACTCATAGCTATCCTCCTACCTCTGCTTCCCAAGTTCTGAGATTAAAATATTGGTATACCAGGGCCTCCTGCCACTTGCAAATGAACTCCAGATACATGCACCTCTTTACATGGGTACTGGGGAACTCAACCCAAGCCATCAGGCTTTGCAAGCAAATGTCTTAACCACTGAGTCATTTCCCTAGCCCCCCAGTGAAGATTTTAAAGCTCTTGGATATTTGGGCTTTCAGTTAAACAATATCTCTACAGACCATGTTTGGTGTTATTGCCCGTCTACTAATACAGAATTTTCAAAGAGGGAAAAGTGACCCATTTCTGTTGAAGGGTTCTAGACTTTCCAGAGTCTTTTGGGTCTTTCCTGATTAAGCTGCTTGGCTTTCTCCAAACCAACCACAGCCTCACCATTTAATAAAAGAACTGCTCTGTGTCTCTAATCTTCATATGGTCTAGAGTCTCATGTCCTTTGACATTACCAACCGTCTTTTCTTGCCTTCATCCCCAGGAAGAAATCAACCAGGAACCTTGGGAATCAGGTGACCAAGGGCAGAAAGCAAGTCCTGTGCAGAGCAAACATGGCCTGCCTGCGTGTTTGCTTTGGTTTAAAGAATTACTGAGGGTAATATACTAACCTTTTGTTTTGCAGGGAGCTTGACTTTCCTTGTAAATTCCTGTTTTAAAGGAGCAGTTTCTCCATGTGACCAGTCAGGCAAATCCTTACCATAGAGCTGACTGCCTTCCCTGTGATTAGCAAGCATGGGAGCAGAGACATCACGGCCATAGGCCCTAGCCACGTGCTAGGATAGGGGCCAGGCCGGGGGATCTATGTTTCTTTTCTATCTAGGAATAGCCCCTTCATTTCACTCTCCTCAAGCCATAATCTCTGGTAACCCCCAGCCACTATCAAATAGTACAGTCTCCATGAGCGTCTGTGCCCGGAAACTTTCATGGCAGGACATGTGCGTGAGTGCTGTCGTTGGTCCCGAGTCCGTCCCTTTGCCTTCACAGATACTCTTCCCTTGGTTGTTCATGAACAAGGGCAGCTGACAATGGTGGGGGTGGATATGAGCAAGAGGTCATTCGTTGTGGTTCTTTCCTCTTTGCTTTTAAACAATATTTTTATTTATTTGCACATGTGTGTGTATAGGCATGCCAGGGTCTCTTGCCATTGCCACTCCAAATGAATGTTAGATGGTTGACCATTTTTTGTGTCTGGCTATTGATGTGGGCGCTGGGGAATTGAGTCTGAGCTGGCAGGCTTTGTGAGCAAGTGCCTTTAACTGTTGAGCCATCTTCCAAGTCACCAAACTTATCCTCCTTTAAAAAAAAAAAAAAAAAACAAGACTTTTTTTGGGGGTGGTTGGAGAGATTGCTCAGTGGTTACAGTGCTTGCCTGCAAAGCCTAAGGACCCGGGCTTGATTCCTCAGTACCCATGTAAGCCAGATGCACAAAGTGGCGCATGCATCTGTTTGCAGTGGCTAGAGACCCCAGCATGCCCATTCTCTCTACATTTGCCTCTTTATCTCTCTCTCTCAAATAAATAAATGAATGTATTTATTTAAAAACGCTGGCCTAGGGACTGGAGAGATGGCTTAGCCGTTAAGCGCTTGCCTGTGAAGCCTAAGGATCTTGGTTCGAGGCTCAATTCTCCAGGACCCACGTTAGTCAGATACACAAGGGGGCACACGTGCCTGGAGTTCATTTACAGTGGCTGGAAGCCCTGGCGCGCCCATTCTCTCTCTCTCTGCCTCTTTCTGTCTCTGTCACTCTCAAATAAATAAACAAAAATGAACAAAAATGCTGACTTATGGTGGGGGACACCAGGGAGAGACTGACCGACTAACTATAGGCATGCCAAAGCCTCTTTATGCTGCAAATAGACTCCTGGTTCATATGCCACATTCTGCATCTGGCTTTATGGGGGTACTAGGGAATCAAACGTGGGCTAGCTAGTGATTCAAGCAAGCACCTTTAGCCACTGAAGCAATCTCTCCAGCCCCAAACCTCCCCCTTTTGCACAGCAGCTTGCTCCTGTTACTGGGAATCTGGTCCTTCTCAGTTACTCCTAGCTCTCACCGCCCTGTAAATGCTGGCCATCCTCTGCCTATTCCTCTTCCTCGTGAATGTTTTCAGCTGGGGTGTGCTAACTCTTTGCAAACTCCTTTTGTGCCAATCCTTTCTTCTAGCCTTTGCTCTAGCCTTTGTGTGTTCTTTTCTTGTGATAAGTCTCCCTTTCTTCTGTGTCCATTCAAATCTTTTTATACTTCGAGGTCAATGCAAACTGCCCTCCTCCACAGAGCCTCCCTAGAATGTTCCTCACATTAAGCCTGGTTCTCGTTGCTTTGTTTCATATTGGTCAGTTTGTTTTCCCCATATTGTCTTCAAATTCTAGCAGGGCAGAGTCATTCTTTTGGACTGCCTACATCTCCCAAGATAGTTCTCATTTCCTAGGTCACGTGTGTCATTTTGTTGTTCACTTCTGATATGCCCTCAGCTACTTGCACAAAGTTGATCAAGGGGTGCTTTTTTTAAAAAAATATTTTTTAAATTTTTTTATTTGACAGAGAGAAAGAAAAAGAGGAGAGCGAGAGTGAGAGCGAGCGAGCGAGCGAGAGAGAGAGAGAGAGAGAGAGAATGGGTGTTCCACAGCCTCAGGCTACTGGAAAGGAACTCCAGATACATGTGCCACCTTGTGCATCTGGCTTACGTGGGTCCTGGGGATTGAACCTGGGTCCTTTGGCTTTGCAGGCAAGTGTGTCAACCGCTAAGCCATCCCTCCAGTCCTGAGTGCTGTTTGATTGGTTGATGTATTCATGGCTTATATTAAAGAGATTAAAATAGTAAGTGCTGTGGCAGATGGCTGAACACAATCCACGTGTCCTATCCTGAACCTTTGAAGGCAAGTGTGTCTCAATGTGTCTTTCCGTGCATTAGATAGTCTCTAGGGGATGCTAACTCTAGCCTCTCTTGCACTCACTGCAATTCACGTTAGTAACCCTTAACTGAGTATATGTTAAGTACACCTAACTGTTCCTCCAATCCTCAGGGATCTGAGGCCTCTCCCCTGGAGAAGTTGCTGGACAAAACTGCAGTGGTCATTAGTCACCTCTCCGTCGTAATGGGCAGTGACATGGACAGCTATGAGCAGCTGCCACAGGGGAAGGAAAAAATAAATGGTGAAGGGTGTCCAAAGGATCAAAAAATTTGTGTGTGGGTTGGGGTGGGAGGCTTTGCTAGCAAGTATCTTTAGCCACCGAGAAATCTTTCCAGCCCCCAGGACAGAAGTGAAAATGAAGGACTTTGGCTTCCAAGGGCACAGGTTGATTGTCAAAGTAAACACTGTTGGCTGAAAGGGTCTCAAATGACCGATTATGTAAGTGGCACAGTAGTTTTCACAACCCGATGAGACCTCCAGGTGAAGGAAGCCAGCATTAGCTCTTTCTGGGGCATGGCCAAAAGTACCACAGTCATGGAACAAAGTCAGGAAAGGCCTTGAGAAGAGCTAAATTTATTCAGGTACTCGAGGGCATGAACTTTAGGGGAAAGGGCAAATGAGGAACCACTCGCTGTGCCAGGACAAAGGACCAGAAAAGGCAGCACCTATGGTTGATGGTTCATAATGGCTAAAATGGGGATTCTCAGTAGTTCTGACCAGTCACAGCTGCCTACCCATGTCATAGCACATGTGGGCGTGCGTGCGTGCGCATGACGGAGAGGGTGGCTTTCCAGTGAGGACTGTGGTGGTTTGATTCAGGCGTCCCCATAAACTTAGGTGTTCTGAGTGCTAGGTTTACAGCTGATGGAGATTTGGGAATTAACACCTCCTGGAGGCAGTGTATAGTTGGGGGTGGGCTTATGGGTGTTATAGCCAGTGTCCCCTTGCCAGTGTTGGGCACACTCTCCTGTTGCTATTGTCCACCTGATGTTGGCCAGTGGAATGATGTCCACCCTCTGCTCATGTCATCATTTCCCTGCCATGGGGGAGCGTCCCCTCCAGTCTGTAAGCTACAATAAACTATTTTTTTTTTTTTTCGAGGTAAGGTTTCACTCTAGCCCAGGCTGACCTGGAATTCACTATGGAGTCTCAGGGTGGCCTCGAACTCATGGTGATCCTCCTACCTCTGCCTCCCGAGTGCTGGGATTAAAGGTGTGCGCCAGCCACCACGCCCGGCTTAAAATAAACTTTTTTTTTTCCCCAAAAGCTGCTCTTGATCAGGTGATTTCTGCCAGCAATGCTAATCTGACGGCAACAAGGACCTTGTACATCCTGGTGGTTTAGAGAAGTCACATCAGGAAACCACATCAAGCTTTCATAGCTGCTGCCGAAACCTGGAAATGGGATTATTTCCTCAAAGAACCATGTAAAGGGCCGGGAGTTACAAAAGCCCATCAGCTGCCCTCAAGGATCGAAGCTCGCCTTATACAGTGTTGGCTCAGTGGCCTAACAGCAGAATCCTACTTACCGATGGGCCACAGAGGAGAATGCTGAGATGCTCATGTTGGGAAACTGTATGCAATTTTAAAGGAGCTGGAAGAGCCAGTGTGAACTGTTACCTTTCCCCCTCTCATGGGTAAGCTGGTAGCAGGAATGAGCTCTGGGAGCGCTTGCTGAGTAGCCAGCAGTCACAGTTTGCAAATACTGTCACTCATTCCTTTGAGGCAAGTGTCATCTCCATTGACAGATGGGGAAACTGAGATTCGTGGGCTTATGCAACCTTGACAAGGTTGTGATGATGATTGTGCTTAAAGACAGATCTCACACATAGCTGCCAGCTCCGAAGCTTGGCTCTTTGTACGAGACTCTCTCCATTCTCCATTCCCCGTGGGTATGAAATCCCAGCCAGGGGAAGCCTCCAGAGGACCTAGCATAATGAGGACATAGGCGAGGAGATGGAGCCTTACACATAATCTTGGGCCAATCAAAAGCTACCAATTAGCCCACACCTCCTTGGAGCCAACTTAGTGACTTTTCTTACTTGGAATTTCTCATTTCCAATGTGACATATCTCTGAGAAATCACTGAGTAGGGTAAAAGGTGATGTCACTGCCTTTTTCTCTTTGCTTTTAGCGTATGATTACCTTTCTGGTCACGTCCCTGTCTCCTTGATCTTTGCCCTGAGCATGGAAAAAGTGCGTGTTTGCCCAGCCTTTATGCCACATGGCTTTGGGAACACATGCTCTAATCTGGACTAAGTCCACTTAGCAGAGAAGCGGGTGGCCTTCTACTGACCCTTCCAGGAAGCACTTGTCTTCCCTGGGCTTTTCTGGGGCCCATGCTAATGGGAACAATGGTAGGCTGGGGCAGCTTGGGCAGGAGCCTGTTTCACCACAGTAAGTCCAAAATGGCCTCAAGATGAATCCTGAATGCCTTGGCCCATCCCTGATTCCGCCCACTTCCTTCAGTCGTTGGGAGCATTTTCTACAGGTAAGTGTTCAGCACTCAAGAGGAAAGCCAGCAACAAGAAACTCATCTCATTTCCAGACAGGCAAGCCCAATACCAGACATGACGTCAGCTCCAGGAGTCCCTTGTATTCTCCTTTGCCCTCCCTGTCTGAGGGCTGGTTTTCCTTACAGCTTTGCCTTCCTCGTCTTCTGTTTTCAGGCTACTCATTCTTTCTGGTAAATCTCATCCTTCAGTGTGCCGGTGAGCATCACTCATAGGTCAGTGACTGAGTCTCTCTTTCAACATCCCTCACCCAATAGATAGATGCCTCCACTGGGAAGTCCTGTGACACAGTGGACATCCAGTAAGCTCTGCAGAACGTGGGGAGCTGTTTGTAACTTAAAGGCAGGTGGCTCAGGCAAAGGGCAGCCTCTGACTTGTTGATTTTAATAGTCTTTTAAATTAATTAATTAATTAAAAAAATTTTTTGAGGTAGGGTCTCACTGTAGCCCAGGCTGACCTGGAATTCACTATGTAGCCTCAGGGTGGCCTTGAGCTCATGGTGATCCTCCTACCTCTGCCTAACCAAGTGCTGGGATTAAAGGTATGCACCATTAATAAATAGTCGTTTTATTTATTTATTTATTTTTGGTGTTTTGAGGTAGGGTCTCACTCTAGCCCAGGCTGACCTGAAATTCTCTGTGTAGTCTCAGGGTGGCCTCGAACTCACGGAGATCCTCCTACCTTTGCCTCCCTTTTCCTGAGACATCGACTGGCAGAGGTAGCTATGGCTTTAGCACATCAGGGGGGCGTTTCTCAGCACAAATGATGACTGTGTATAAGGAAACTGCAAGTCCAAGTGATTCCTGTTTGACAAGTGTACCAGATTTTAGAACAATGCATCAAGTGAGTCAATCTCGCTCGCTCTGTTTGTTTTTTGAAGTAGGGTCTCCTCGCCCAGGCTGACCTGGAATTCACTATGCAGCCTTAGGGTGCCTTTGAACTCATGGCAATCCTCCTATTTCTGCCTCCTGAGTAATGGGATTAAAGGTGCGCACTTGGTTCTTTTTAAAATATTTATTTATTTATTTGTAAGCAGAGAGAGAGATAGGAGAGACAGACAGAGTAGACATGCCTGGGCCTTCACCACTGCAAACGAATTCCAGATGCATGTACCACGTTGTGCATCTGGCTTTACATGGGTACTGGGGGGCTGAACTCGATGTCATTAGGCTTTGCAGGGAAGCACCTTAACTGCTAAGCCATCTCTCCAGCCCCAGTTGGTATCTCTCTAGGCACCACAGTAGGTACAGAGTTGTTCTCAAACTGGTTGGGCACTACTATTTATTCCTGATTGTAAATCAATGGCAATGCTAATCAAAGTTTAAACAAACTAAAGTCACTGAATGTAGTAGTCTAGTAGCCTCCTGATTCCCCACATCCTGCTCACCAGTGGCATTGACATTCAAATCTTTCAGTTCTTCCTGGTAAATATACTTCCATATATATATATATATGTAAACGTGATCTACATGTATATGTAGGTAAATATTTTTGTGGTCCTGGGGATTGAACCCAGGACTTTGTGCATGCTAGGCAAGCACTCTACCATTAAGCTATTTCCCAGGCAAATGTTCATATTTTATAAATATTATCAATATGTATAATATATAAAACAATACTATGCATGCTATGTGTAATATAATATGAATAATGTCCATGGTATGGCTGCTTACTAGTTTGACATTTTTCTGCTTTACTATACATGATGTTTCAGAAGCTGGGTGTGGTGGCACAGCACACATCTTTAATTCCAGCATTCAGGAGGCAGAGATAGGAGTATAGCAGTGAGTTCAAGGCCACCTGAGACTACATAGAGAATTCCAGGTCAGCCTGAGCTAGAGTGAGACCCTACCTCAAAAAACCAAAAAAAAAAAAAATATATATATATATATATATATATATATATATAAATGAAAAATATATATGGGGTTTCAGAGTCTTGCCATGCCCTTTTTCTGCCTACATGCTTCCAGAAGATGGCTGAAATCATATTTAGTGTTTTCATTATGACCATTAAGAGATTGCTCATTCAGACTAAGCCAAGTAGTGAATTATGGTTTCAATCTTTTTTGTTGTTGTTGTTGTTATTTCTCCCTAGTTTTCTTGGAATCTATAGCTAAATCCCTCTACTCCATTCAATATCCTTCCTGTCTAAGTTGTCATGTGCTCAAACTAGGTGTCTTTCTGCACGGACCTATGGGAGTGAGACCGCGTCTATGCTGAAGAAGCTCCTTCTGGAACCTGTAAACTGAAATGCACCCTTTCCTCCCCTAAGCTGCCTCTGGTTGGGTGTTTGTCCCAGCAATGCAAAAGTAACTGCAACACAGCCTAACCCAAACCAGCAAGTCTCAGGTTCTATGAGAGACTCTGTTTCAAGGAAATAAGGAGCAACAGTGATGGAGGAGGACACTTAATATCCATCTGACATCTTCTCCTGGCTTGCACATATGTGTGTATGAGGCACATATATCTGCTATACATCTGCATTTCACACATACACACACACACACATACACACCCCCCACATACTCATACAAAAAACAACCCAAATAAGTAAATAAAATTTGTTCTTAAAAAACAAGAAAACAGTATTTTTTTGATGTTATAATTCCCTATGGAATTGGAATCAATGTGATTATGCCAAGAGGAAGAATACAACTATTGTACATATATAAAATTTTAATATTCTGTGATAGGTTTAATTTTTCAAGAAAAAAAGCTTCATGTGATAGTATTACAGGATTGTTCATATTCATGAAGAAGCTGTCCAGGGCTGGAGAGATGGCTTAGCGGTTAAGGTGTTTGCCTGCGAAGCCTAAGGACCCAGGTGTGATTCTCCAGGTCCCACGTAAGCCAGATGCATATAGTGGTGCACATGTCTGGAGTTTGTTTGCAGTGGCTTGATACCCTAGCCCACCCTCTCTCTCTCTCTCTGTTTCAAGGAAGAAGAAGAAGGAGGAGGAGGAGGAGGAGGAGGAGAAGAAGAAGAAGGAGTAGAAGCAGCAGCAGCAGCAGCAGCTGGCCCATGCACACCATTAATCCTAGCACTCGGGAGGGACAGGTAGGAGGATTGCCATGAGTTCGAGGTCAGCCTAGAACTACAGAGACTCTACCCTGAACCATTCCCTCCCTCCAAAAAAAAAAAAAAAAAAAAGGTGTATACTCATGTAATAGTTGAGAGATTATAAATAAAACTATATGCAAATAAGTTAAAATGTCTTTTCTATTTTCTACAAAAAGGAGACTTTCAGAATGAAAATGAAAGGTGTCAGTCAGGTCTGTGTGCCCTCAGTTCTATGATGGTTTGCCATGTAAGTGTGTTGAGTTCATGCCTGAGATCAAGGAGAATGTTTTTCTCTATCTTGTCCATCCATCCATTTGTCCATCCAGCCACCTATCCTTATCTTTCTTCACTTGTCAAGGTCAAGCTCAACTATTTAATTCTACTGATTTTTTTTTTCTTTCAGATTTTCAAGGTAGGGTCTCACTCTAGCCCAGGCTGACCTGGAATTCACTATGTAGTCTGAGGGTGGCCTCGAACTCATGGCAATCCTCCTACCTCTGCCTCCTGAGTGCTGGGATTAAAGACATGAGCCACCACGCCTGGCCACAGCCACCCTTCTTTACTTCAGATAATTGCTACATGCCACGAATTCAGACCAAGGGATGGCAATCTTCTAGTTTTTCAAGCAACATCAGATATATCCAGGTTTTTATGATTGTCTCTTTTTCTTTTCCTTTATTTGTTTAAGAGAAAGAGGCTGGCTGGAGAGATGGCTTAGTGTTTAGAGTGCTTGGCTGTGAAGCCAAAGGAACCAGGTTTGATTCCCCAGGACCCATGTAAGATAGATGCAAAAGGGGCACATGCATCTGAAGTTCATTTGCAGTGGCTTGAGGCCCTGACGTGCCCATTCTCTCTCTCTCCCCACCCCCTGTTTGCAAATAAATAAATAAATAATTTAATAATGAAAGCTCTTTTTAAAAAAAAGATATATATATATATGTATGTATATGTGTGTGTGTGTGTGTGTGTGTATGGAGAGAGAGAGAGAAAGAGAGGAGAGGGAGAGGGAGAGGGAATCATGTGCCAGGGCCTCCAGCCACTGCAAATGAATTCCAGACACATGTGCCAACTTGTGCATCTGGCTTATATGGGTCCTGGGGAATCAAATCTGGGTCCTTTGGCTTTGTAGACAACTGCGGTAACCACTAAGCCATCGCTCCAGTCCCGGGCTTTTTCTTTTGAAGACAGGGTGTTGCTAGTAGCTGATACTAGTCTTGATTCACTATGTAGCACAGCCATCTGAGTGCTGGACTTACTGGTGTAAGCCACAATGCCTAGCTTTTAGGACTTTTAAAGATGAATTTTCAATTTTACACAATCACTGAGTAGTAAGAATGCAACGGAGCCAGGTTTGTGGCATACACCTTTAGTCCCAGCACTTTGGAGGCAGAGGTAGGAGGATCATCAGCCTGGACTACAGAATGAGTGCCAGGGCAGTTGGGTCTGAAGTGAGACCCTACCTCAAAAGCAATAGACAGGGCTGGAGAGATGGCTTAGCAGTTAAGCGCTTGCCTGTGAAGCCTAAGGACCCCGGTTCGAGGCTCGGTTCCCCAGGTCCCACATTAGCCAGATGCACAAGGGGGCGCACGCATCTGGAGTTCGTTTGCAGAGGCTGGAAGCCCTGGTGCGCCCATTCTCTCTCTCTCCCTCTATCTGTCTTTCTCTCTGTGTCTGTCGCTCTCAAATAAATAAATAAATAATTAAAAAAAAACAACAATAGACAGAGCAGGGCGTGGTAGTGCATGCCTTTAATACCAGCACTTGAGAGGCAGAGGTAGGAGGATCACCATGAGTTTGAGGCCACCCTGAGACTACAGAGTGAATTCCAGGTCAGCCTGAGCTACAGTGAGACCCTATGTCGAAAAAACAAACAAACAAACAAACAAACAAACAAACAAACAAACAAACAAGCAAGCAAGCAAGCAATAGACAGTTCTCAATATAGGTTTGCAGTCTTTGTCCATACATGATTTGTGGGATTTCTCTAGCTCTTCGTTTCAGAATGTTCCATGTGGCAATTCCAACATTACCCAGCAGACACAGTAGGTACCTGGCACACGCTTGCCCAGCTTCTCAGATTGCCACGTCAACATTAAGCACAATTTTTGCCCATAGGTTATATAAGGAGAAATTTCTCCTAAAACTCATTTGGGGACTGTGATAGTTTGAACTTGTGGTAGTTTGCAACTTGGATCTCCAGGCACCTGTCTGCCTGCCTGGTGGAGGTGTTGCTGGGGTCAGATCCTGGGGTCCAGGTCTGAGGTGTCACTGGGGGCAGATCTGAATTCCAGACAGAAGGTATGCAGAGCAGTCTGAGTTCTGGAAGGGTCCCTGCTGTTTGCTACTGGTTTTCTGTTTGTTGCGTTTGGTGTCTGCTGGCTGGTGAAGGTTTCTTTCTGCTTAGATGCATGGAAACACCTTTGTCTGCCACTGATGGAACTCCCCCCTCCACCTCCCGGATCTGTAAGCTTGAAATACACCCCTTCCTCCCCTAAACCATGCCTGGTTTGGATGTTCATCCCAGCAACTGATTACAATAGGTATTAAAAGACACTTTTACCTCCAAATCTAGTGGGGCTATGGAGCTTAATACATTTGCCTGATGTGTATAAAAGAGCTATTTCCATGTTTTCTTTCTCCTTTAAATAAATCCCCTCTCAAGCCAGGCGTGGTGGCACATGCCTTTAATCCCAGCACTTGGGAGGCAGAGGTGGGAGGATCACTGTGCGTTCAAGGCCACCCTGAGACTACATAGTGAATTTCAGGTCAGCCTGAACTAGCGTGAGACCCTACCTTGAAAAAGCCAATGAAATAATAAAAATAAATAAATAAATCCTCTCTCAGTTGTCCATGCCTCTGCAGTTAATATTCACAGTATATGTACCTGCTGTCTCTACCTCTCATTGCTCCTTAGTGGTCCTTCCACATATCCTTTTTCCTAGAAGTCACTCTCAAGAGGGCCACCAGAGTCCTCCTTGTTAAATGTGTTGCTAATCAGCCTTGACCACCCTCTTAGTGGACTTGAGTCAGTCTCTCCTGTTTGATGCCATTGGTCATTTCCCTCTTCTAGAAATCCCCACTTTTCCTTGATCTAGTCTTCTCTGAAAAATTTCTTTTTCAAGGTATGGTTTCACTTAGCCCAGGCTGACCTGGAATTCACTACTTAGTCTCAGGGTGGCCTTGAACTCATGGCAGTCCTCCTACCTCTGCCTCCTGAGTGCTGGGATTAAAGGCGTGCACCACTGGGCCCTGCTTTTCTGGATTTTTTTTTACAGCCTTCCTGGGTGTTTCTTGTCAGGCTCCTTTTCTGGCTCATTCCATACCCTGCTGATATTCTGTCAGTGCCCAGCATCAGGCCCTTTCCTCTCTCCCTCCACACATTCACCCTGGGTGACCTTCTCCCCTCCCATGACTCTGTCCCACATGAGTGCTGATGATGTCCAGTTCTCATCTCCGCTCCAGACTCATCTCATCAGCTGCCTTCTGGCAGTGTCTGTCTCCATTGATGCTTCAAACTCCAGGCGTCCAAGGCTGAGCTCATCCGACCCCTTAGCCTCCCTTGGATGCTCTTCCTGAACCTCTGTCTCTTGTGTGGGGACATCAGTATCCCTCTAGTGGCCTGAGCATGAGTGCTGTGTTCCCGTCCCGACGTCAGATTATATCATAAGCACCAAAAGTCAGGTGCAGGCTTAGAATGCAAAGAAAACAAAACCAAGATGCCAGGAAAATATTTTGAACATTTAGTGTTGCAAAGAGAAAGGTATTAGGTTGACCATGCAGGAAAGGAGGAGACTTATTAGATTGTCTCACACCTGTACTATGAGTGGATCCGATTCTGCTTTGCTTGATGTACATAGGAGGATGTAGCCTTTTCAGAGCTTAGAACCACTGAAGTTCTAACTACAGACCAGTCACTCTCAGCGGCCTCCACCCATGCTCAATTGGTTCCTAAGCCCTGTTGATTTTGCTTCCATTGTCAACAACTGAGCCATCTCTAATTGCTATCTCAGAGCTTTGCTGTCTGCAATCTAGACAGCTCTCCCTTGCCATCCATCCATCCATCCATCCATCCATCCATCCATCCATCCATTCACCCTCCCATCCATTCATCCACCTGTCCACCTCTCCCTCCCAGGGCTGTGATCTGCTCCCTGTATACCACTCTCCTCAACTCTCTCCATGGCCACTTAGTAACATCAGGGAAGTTCCAACAATCTAGCCTAGCAGAGAGAGACAAGACCTGTGTGCCCTGCCTGTCCTAACTCAGCCTCCTCACCTCCTCACTGCTATTTCACATGCGGCCTCTGTCAAGGTTTCCTAAGTCTATCTCACCTGCGTAAGCCTCACCGTCTCCCTGCTGCCTCACCCCGGTCTGCTGGGGAACGGGTCCGTGAGAGAAGTCAAAGATAAGCAAGAGCTTCTCCGCCTGTGCTCTCCAGAAAAGAAACAGAGCCCACCTCTACTGTGTCATGGATATCTTGTGTCTGCCCCCAAACACATTTAAGACTTAACCCATACTGCAAAGTGTTAAAAGGGTAGAAAATTAATCTTTCTATGGTGCTTAGAGGTCAGGCCTTTGAGGGGTGGCTAGGATCACATAAGGCCACCAGGATGGAATCCATGATTGAATCCTGGTGGCTTTACAAAAACAGAAAGAGAGCCGGGCGTGGTGGTGCACGCCTTTAATCCCAGCACTTGGGAGGCAGAGGTAGGAGGATTGCCATGAGTTCAAGGTCACCCTGAGATGACAGAGTTAATTCCAGGTCAGCCTGGACCAGAGTGAGACCCTACCTCAAAAAACCAAAAAAAAAAAACAAAAACAAAAAAACCAAAAAAAAAAAAAACCAGAAAGAAACCAGAAAAGGTTCACATGCAGGCTCCCTGTCTGCCATCACGAGGTGTCCTGCCCTACGTCAAGTTTCTGCCAGCCAGAAGGGGGGCAGCAGGTGTAACCCCTTGACCTTGAACTTCCTTGACTTCGGACCTCCAGCGCTAGGAGCAAAAATAAGGTGGTTGTTGTGTTGTTCTTTCTTTTTTTAGTTTTAATTTTTTGATTTTTCGTGGTAGGGTTTCACTGTGGTACAGGCTGACCTAAAATTCGCTCATGGTGATCCTCCTACCTCTGCCTCCCCTGAGTTTTGAGACTAGAGGTGTGCGCCACCACACCTGGCTCTTTCTTTAAAAAAAGAGAAAAAGAAAATGGAACCAGTCTAAATGTCCCTCAACTGATGAGTGGATAATGAAGATGTGGCACATTTATACAATGGAGTTCTACTCAGCAGTAAAGAAAAATGAAGTTATGAAATTTGCAGAAAAATGGATGGACCTGGAAAGGATTATACTAAGTGAGGTAACCCAGGCCCAGAAAGCCAAGCGCCACATGTTCTCCCTCATATGTGGATCCTAGCTACAGATGATTGGGCTTCTGTGTGAGAATGAAAATACTTAGTAGCAGAGGCCAGTAAGTTGAAAAGGAGACATAAAGGGAAGAGAAAGGAAGGGAGGAGGATACTTAATAGGTTGATATTGTATATATGTAAGTACAATGATTGTGATGGGGAGGTAATATGATGGAGAATGGAATTTCAAAGGGGAAAGTGGGGGGGGGGGAGGGAGGGAATTACCACGGGATATATTTTATAATCATGGACAATGCTAATAAAAATAAAAAAAAATACATTTACATGTGTATGTGGTGTGTGAGGGCACTCCAAGGTCTCTTACTACTGCCAACAAACTTTTTGGTGGGTGCTGGGGAATCTAACCCAGACTGGCAGTGTTTACAAACCAGCACCTTTAATTTCTAAGCCCCCCGCCCCCCGCCCTAACCTCCTTCTTTTAACTTCTGTCTGTGACAGTGTGTGTTATTGGCCACAGAAAACACACGAACACACTTCCCAGATCTTGAAAAGTCTCCAAGGGAGAAATAATGAAGCATGCAGGTAAATGCAAACAGAAAAGAGCTGCTTCCTTCTGCCCCCAGCTTGTCTTTGGTTATTACTTCTACCCTTAAAAGGCAGGTAGATTCTTAGTGGGGGCCCCAAGAAGAGGCCTTTGTTCTCTTCTTGTCAAAGCTGGGCTCAGTGAGGGCACCCTCACATCACCAGCCACAAGCAAGGCTGCTCAGCTGACAGAACCCGTGTCCTCTGTGAGCAGCGCCGGGGGGTCGTCAGGGGCTCAGCCTTGGAGGGCAGAAGGGCATTACTCACCGGAGCCCCATACTGTGCTCAACTTTGTTTGTCCATTTTCACCAAGGGGCTCCCGGGGGCGGAAGGGGGGGTGGCGGGGATGGAGGGCCAGAGGGCACGGGAGAGTGGAGCTGTTTGTTTTCTTCTTTGTGTTAACAATACAAGATCTGTTCCCCATCCTGGCAGCTGGGGCGAAGTGAAATGATGTGAGCATTCATTGCCCGGTGGATCAGGGGGCGCGTGCTGGGGAAGGAAGGGCGGTAGGAAGGGTGTAGCCAGGAGGGCCCAAGCCTCCCTGGGAACAAAACCAAACCCAATGAGAATATCTTCCATGCCCCTTGACAGGTACCAAGATCCCCCCACAGGGCCGGATAACCTGAAGTCCCGGCGGATTCACTTACTGTAACCAACACGCTGAATAACAAGCTGTGTGCATTTTTTTTAGAATCACTCAATTAAAAGGATAATGTTGACATAGTAAATATCTATTTTGGCTCCTGCACTCTGATAAAAAAAAAAATGTCTCTATTTACCTAAGAGTAAAGCTGGTGGAGGTGGAATAAGACCAGAAGATTGTCAGGTTAGAGAAAAAGTAGGAAGGGGTAATAGGACCTTCTTCTGGCTTGCCTCCTGTCTCCCTCCATTCCTTCCCTTTTCTTTGCTACTCCCTCCGCACCTCTGATGTCCGAGAGGCCACCAGCCTGAGGCTGGCCTTCTCCATAGCTCAGTCTCTCCTAGGCTGGCCATTTCCAGCTCACACCCCTGGCCCACACCTTGAACTCTAGCCTCCTATATCCAGCTGCCCTCTCACCATCTGCAGCTGGTTGTCTAACATCACAGGGAGCTAAGCACCCCCACCCAGCCCTTGTCACCTGCCCTGTAAACTTACTCTTCCACAGTCTATCAACTCTGTTGATGGCAACTTCATGCTTATTTATTTATTTGACAGTGAAAGAGGAAGAGAGAGAGAAAGAGAGAGAGAGAGGGAGGGAGGGAGAGAATGGGCACGCCAGGGCCTCCAACCACTGCAAACAAATTCCAGATGCATGCGCCCCCTTGTGCATCTGCCTAACGTGGGTCCTGGGGAATCAAACTGGGATCCTTTGGCTTTGCAGGCAAACGCCTTAACTGCTAAGTCATCCCTCCAGCCCAACTTCATGCTTTTTGACTGGGGGATTGAACTCGAATGTCAGGCTTTGCAAGCCGAATGCCTTTAACCACTGAGCCATCTCTCCAGCCCCTTCCTCCAAATTTTAAAAACTCAGACTTGTGTGCATGTTATGTTTTCATCTTTACTGCAGCATCCATTATGCTTCTTGGCTGGGTGTGTGTGTATGAGGGGATTGGGGGGGGGGTAAAAGTATTTTTTCCACAATACTTGTTACGCTTCTAGAGTCATATCTTGTGCCTGACTACAGTGGCTAGGAAAGTTCCGTACAGGCTGAAGTTTTGTGCTGTCCTATACCTCCAGTTCTGGAAACAGTGCTTGGCACCTAGGAGGCATGCAATAAATATTTGATGTATGCTGAGTTAGTGAATAAACAAATCAATGGATGCATGAACCTCTGTTATTGTACAGAATGGTAAGGCTGCTAGAGGTTTGTCCCACAGTCTCTGAAATAATGGAAAAGTGTTTGTTAAGTGTTTATGCTGGGTATGATAGCTCTTTCCTTCGTATGAAGTAATGGACCAAGGACGTAAGGTAGACCCCTTAGCCTGACACCTACTGTGGCTCTTAGGAAAGGGTTTTGTGATCGCCTAGTAATTAAGACAAGAGTAAAAGCTTCCATTCCAGCTGACGGGGTTTCCTCTGTGCCCTTTTGTAGACTGGCTGCTATCAAAGACTCCCAGGTAAAGGTAGTGCTAGCTAGATTGCAGATGAAGGAGACATCGGGACAACTCAGACACAGGGGATGAGAAAGCTTAAGACATAAGATATGGGCTGGAGAGATGGCTTAGCAGTTAAATGCTTGCCTGTGAAGCCTAAGGACTCCAGTTCAAGGCTCAATTCCCCAGGACCCACGTTAGCCAGATGCACAAGGGGGCATATGGGTCTGGAGTTCGTTTGCAGTGGCTGGAGGCCCTGGCATGCCCATTCTCTGTCTCTCTCTATCTGCCTCTTTCTCTCTCTGTCACTCTCAAATAAATAAATAAAAATAACTTAAAAAAAAAAAAGACATAAGATGTTAGGCTGGGTCTGAATGTCATGTTTCAGGGGATACCACAATCCTCCACTCTCCAAGTCCCTTGAGCTGGGTGTGGCTACACATGCTTGTGATCCCAGCAGCCGGGAGGATCAGGAGCTCAAGGTCGGCCTTGACTACATAGAGAGTTCATGGCCAGCCTTGGCTACATGATACATGCATAATAATAATAATAATAATAAGAGAGAGAATAAATGTGAATGGGTGTGCCTGGAACTTGAGATGCATGTGATCCCAGCAGTTGGGAGGTGAAAGTAGGAGGATCAGGAGTTCATGGTCAGCCTTGGATACATGAAATATGCATAATAATAATAATAATAAGAAGAAGAAGAGAGAGAATAAATGTGTATGGGTGTGCCCGGAACTCCAGATGCATGAGCCAAATGGTATATCTGGTTTTCTGTGGGTACCAGGGAAGTGAACCTAGGCAGGCTGGCTTTGCAATTAAGAATCTTTAAATGCTGAGCCATCATCTCCCAAGCTCACACTTTTCCAATTTTTATTAGCAAAGATTAGCTGTACAAAATAATAGGCTTCATTGTGATATTTTCACATATGCATATATCATACTTGAATCATGGTCACTCCCCTCATACCCTGTCTTATTACCCCACCTCCCGATTCTGGCTTGTTTTGCTTATCAGTGATCTCCCATTCCATCCATTCTTCACACAACATGATTTTGTTTTTCTTTGTGGCCCAGTATGACTACATTATGTATATATACTGCACTCTCTTTATCCATTCGTCTGCTGATGGGCACCTTGACTGACTGATTCCATTACTTGTCTCTTGTGAAGAGTGCCTTGGTAAGCATGGGTTACGTAGGCATAAGGTTACATAATGACTGCATACCAGTAGTAGTTTATAACTAGATCATCCACTTTTAGGGTTTTTTTGTGGGGGGAGGGGAACTATTTTATCCATACTGATAAATTAGCTACACTATTTTTTTTTTATTTATTTATTTGAGAGCGACAGACACAGAGAGAGACACATAGAGGGAGAGAGAGAGAATGGGCGCGCCAGGGCCTCCAGCCTCTGCAAATGAACTCCAGACGCGTGCGCCCCCTTGTGCATCTGGCTAACATGGGACCTGGGGAACCGAGCCTCGAACCAGGGTTCTTAGGCTTCACAGGCAAGCGCTTAACCGCTAAGCCATCTCTCCAGCCCAGCTACACTAATTTTTGTCCTCACCACTTAGAAGTGTCCCTTTCCTGCTGCTCCATCATTGCCTGCATATATTGTTTTTGTCTCTTGGCCGGAGCCATTCTGACTGGAGCGATTTTGACTTGCATTTCCCCGATGGTTAAGAGGATGAGCATTTTTTTTTTCATGTGTTTATTGGCCATTTGTGTTTCCTTTGAAAAGCATCTGTTTAATTCATTTGTCCATTTATTGATTGGACTGCTTGTTCTTTTGGTGTTTAATTTTTTTTGAGTTATTTATATACTCTGGATGTTTATCCTCTGTCAGATACAGCTGTCAGAGATTTTTCTCCCATTCTGCAGCTCGTCTCTGCACTTGGTCGATGGTTTCCTTTTTTGGCAGAAGTTTTGTAATTTGATGCAAACCCACGTGCCAGTTCCCACCACTCTTTTCTGAGCTCTCGTGGCTCTGTTCAGAAAATCTTGTTTATGCTTATACCTTGAAGTGTTTCCCTATTTTTTTCTAGTAGTTTCAATATTTTTTTTTAACAGATTTAATCCACTTCTATTTTTTCTGTGTAAAATCCCTATGTGGTAGCCACAGTTGGAGCCTGGGTCCTCTGCACTGAGATTCTGGTGTGAGTTTTCCCAAGATGGTCCGTGGATTCCTGGTAGGGAGACTTGGTGAACACTGTCTCTTTCCAGAGGTTGGGCTTTAGAGCTGACATTAAAAGTGGCCTTAGCAAAGTTGCCCAGGGTGGCAGTGAGCCCCTGGCTGAAGCGTCACTGTCATCAACACCAGCCATCAGCAGCAGCTTCTTGGGCACAGGGGCAGAGACAGTGCCAGTGCCCCTGGGGGCAGGGATAAGGCGCACCAGCATGGAGCCACAGCGGCCTGTCACCTCACAGGGGACGGTGTGGGGCTTGCCCATCTTGTTCCCCCAGCAGCCTACCCCGACAGGCACAATGGAGAGCTTGGCCAAGGTGATGGCCCCTCGGATGGCAGTGGCTCCCTCCTTGGAGCACTTAACACCCAGGCCGACATGACCGTTGTGGTCCCCAATGGCAACAAAAGCCTTGAACCTGGTCCACTGGCAGGCGCAAGTCTGCGTCTGCACGGGCACAATCTTCCAACCTCGTCCTCAAGGGACGCGCCCAAGAAGTCAGTAATCTCAGACTCCTGGATGCGCAGGGAGGGCGGATAGATCTCCTGCAGGGACGTGGTCCTCATGTCCTTGAGCAGGCGGCCAGCTTGGTGACGGGATCCACTCCTTGTCTTGGGCTTTGCCTCCAGGAGTCTCATTGCCCCCCACCCCCCGGCGCATGCCCCGACCACGCTCATGCCCACCACCACCAGTGGAAATGCCACCGAGACCTCCGAGGACCAGGGTCCGGGGTCTTCCCTCCCGCTGCACCTGTATCATCGGCCCTTTGGCGTTTTCCCCTCAATAGTGTTTTTCTTTTTTTTTTTCCTGAGGTAGGGTCTCCCTCTGGCCCAGGCTGACCTGGAATTTACTATGTAGCCTCAGGGTGGCCTCGAACTCACAGTGATCCTCCCACCTCTGCTTCCTGAGTGCTGGAATTGAAGGTGTGCGCCACCAGGCCCGGCTTCCTCAACAGGTGTTTTGTTTTTTTTTTCTTCGAGGTAGGGTCTCACTCTAGCCCAGGCTGACCTGGAATTCACTATGGAGTCTCAGCCCTTGAACTCATGGCAGTCCTACCTCTGCCTCCCAGAATGCTGGAATTAAAGGCGTGCGCCACCACCACGCCCGGTTTCCTCAACAGTTTTTTTTTTTGAGACTCACTTTGAATCAAGTTTTTGCACAGGATGAAAGACAGGGATCTAGTTTTATTAAGTTTTTCAAGTTTTATTTGTTTATGACAGTGTGTGTGTGGTCGTGGTGGGGGTGAATGGGTGCACCAGGGCCTATAGCCACTGCAAATAAACTGTACATGGCTTACATGGGTTTTGGGGAATTGAACTTGGGTCCTTAGAATTCATAGGCAAGCACCTTAACTGCTAAGCCCTTTCTCCAAATCTGGTTTTAAGTTTGTTGTTTTTAAAATATATTATTTATTTATTTATTGGAGACAGAGAAAGAGGCTGATGGAGAGAGAAAATGGGCATGCCAAATGAACTTCAGACACATGCGCCCCCTTGTGCATCTGGCTTACATGAGTCCTGGGGAATTAGAGAGAGAGAGATAGAGAGATAGAGAGAGAGAGAAAGAGAGAAATAAAGAAAGAAAGAGAGAGAGAGAGAGAAAGAAAATGAATGTGCTAGGGCTGCCTGTGTCCCTTTGTGCATCTGGCTTTATGTAGGTCCTGGGGAATCAAACCTGGGTCACTGGGCTTTGCAGGCAAGCACCTTAACAGCTGAGCCATCTCCAGTCCTTGCACCATTTATTAAAGAGACTGTTGGCTCTTGGGTCGCAAGTCAGATGGCTAACACTGTAGGTTTATTTTTGCATCTTTTATTCTATCCCACTGGTCTGTTTTCACCTTGCCTGCTGAGGGACAATTAAGTAAAAGAAAACTGGACTGAGTATTGGCGATATTGAAGGCAGTTTTAACCACATGGCTCACACCTATAATCCCAGCACCATCTCAGGTAGCTGAGGTAGGAAGTTTGCCATGAGTTTGAGGCCAGTCTGGGTTACAGGTCAGCTTAGGCTAAAGAGAGACGCTGCCTGAAACACACACACACACACACACACACACACACACACACGCATACACCACCACCACCACCAACAACAACAACAACAAGAGTGAAAGGGGGGCAGCTTTGATACAGCATTCTGAGTGTTATGAAATATTACATAATCAAAGCCATACCGAAAAGTAGGAGGCAGTCTTTTTTTTTTTTTTCCAAAGTAGGGTCTCACTCTAGTCTAGGCTGACCTGGAACTCACTATGTATGTCTCATGCTGGCCTTGAACTTATGGTGATCCTCCTACTTCTGCCTCTCAAGTGCTGGGATTGAAGGCGTGTGCCACCACGCTTCGCTGGCAGTCTATTTTTTTTTTTTTTTCCACAGATTAGAAAACAGATTTAGAGATCCAGTTGCTTAGAATGCAAAGGGATTAAGAGAGCCCTGGCGTTTGGGTGTGCTCAGCATTGAACCCATGCTCTGACCTTTGTATTGTGCTATGCGATGGCATCTTCCTCAAGCACCTCATGAACTCACACCATTGGTCACACTAGCTCTCAGCTTCTGCTCATCTGGTCCAGAGTCTCAGAGAACAATGCTGAGTAAATTAGGTTTCTTTATGTGTGTATATATGTGTGTGTATATGTATGTATATATATACACACACATACACATATATATACATACATACATATATATATATATACATACATATATATATATACATATATATATATATATATATGTATGTATGTATATATATGGCAAGTGCCTTAAGTACTTAAGTAATGGGTCATCTCTTCAGTCCAAATTTATTTATTTATTTTTTAAATCTTTTATTTATTTATTTGAGAGAGAAAGAGGGAGAGAGACAGAGAGAAAATATGGGTGTGCCAGGGCCTTTGACCACTGCAAATGAACTCTAGACACATGTTCCACCATGTGCATCCGGCTTATGTGGGTACTGGGGAATTGAACCTGGGTCCTTAGGCTTCATAGGCAAGTGTCCTTAAGTGCTAAGCCATCTCTCCAGCCTGACATTTATTTATTTTTGAGACAGGGTCTCATGTGGCTCAGGCTGGCTGAAACTTACTATGTATCTGAGGATGACCTTGAACTTCATATCCTCCTGCCTCGACCTACTAAATGCTGAGATTATAAGCACCTGGTTAATGTGCTGCTGGGGATGGAAACCAGTCCTTCCTGCGTTCTAGGCAAACACTATACCAACTGATCCGCATCCTCTGCCCTGCAAGACATTTTCAATTGAATTTTATCCTCCTCCACCTCTTTGAAAAAGAGTCTGGCTGGCCTTGGCCTCAATATCTTCCTCAGCCTCCCCAGTACTACAATTACAAGCATACATCACTGGTGGCTATTTGGCACCCAGCAAATGGTACGATTCACCTTGTGATATTAAATCCATTTTCTTTCTATCCATATACCATAGGAAAACAGGAAAGGTGCCATGCACTGCTTCTTTCCAGACAAGGCAAATATTTAACACAACCATCTTGGTCCCATATCAGAGGCTGACAGCAATCCGACTCTTAAAAGCTATCTGGGTAGCTCCTGTGCTGCAGGAAGAGGTGGCAAAGGTTGTGGAGTTAGTGACTCAGTTCCAAGCCACATGAACCAATAGTTAAGATTTCACTGGAAAACAATGGGATGTCCTAAGTTTATTCTGCTTTGGAAGGTTTTAGAATCAGAGGCCTTAATGTAGGTAAGATTGTTTCTATAAGTGTTCTTAAAAAAAAAAAAAAGCTTCTGCCATTTTGTGAAGAAAAGTATAAGTTTATTGCAGCTCAAGAAGTGCCAAAGACTCTTTTAACTTTTATTCCCAAATGATAGTTTGTCAAGTATTTGATGACTGCTGCTATGTTTCTTAAATGCCTGTAATTTTCTTGACTAATATCTTTGCCTTATTAATGGTTTCTTAAGTGACAGGTGGTTAAATTCTGAGTGTCTTGTCTAGTTGTCATTTAGTGTGACTGTCACCCTGGAAGGGTGGCATCCAGAATAATAATAATAAAAAAAGATTCTCATCTTTTTAGATGAGAAAGCAAAGTAGTACTTCTGTTCATGGATCCTAGCCCCACCCACAAGAGTCAACCAGATCAGTTTTTATCCACACCATCTCATAGTCAACTGAACTCTACGCAAGATACTGTAATTTCCTTCTCCTGAGCAAAACCAATTTTATTTTTTTGTTTGTTTGTTTTTCAAGGTAGAGTCTCACTAGCTCAGGCTGACCTGGAATTCACTATGTAGTCTCAGGATAGTAGTAAAAATTCAACCCAGAATTTGCTGTGATCCTCCTACTTCTGCCTCCCAAGTGCTGGGATTAAAGGCATCTGCTACCATGCCCAGCTAAAATATTTTTTATTTTTAAATAAGAATAGGGCTGGGGAGATTTCTCAGTGGTTAAGGTGTTTGCCTGCAAAGCCTAATGGTCTGAGTTGGATTCCCTAGTACCCACATCAAACCAGGTGCACTAAGTGCCAATACATCTTAGTTTGTTTGCAGTGGTCCTGACAGGCCCATTCTCTTTGTGTTTGCAAATAAATAAATAATGTTTTTTCTAAAGGAGTTTCTGAAATAATGACAGGTTCATAGGAAGTTGCAAAAAAGTCCATGTGCCCTCCCCTTGGTTTTCCTCAGTGGTCATATCTTACTTAACTATGGTACCATGTCCAAACCAGGAAAGTGACTTTGGACATCTAGCCGATAGTTCTATACCTTTATATCTATTTCTGTCTTACACTCTTTAAGCTATAGTTCTGTAACTGAATGAGCCTCTTCAGATGTTATCGTCTTTCCCTCTGTTATCTGTAATTATATTGTCTGGGTTGAATTTTTACGTTTCTCATTTTACTTAAACTGTCATAATTTTTTTTTTTTAATAGTGACCTTATTTATTTGAAACAGAGATGAGGGGGAGAGAGAGAGAAAGAGAGAGAGAGAGAGAGAATATGGATATTCTAGGGCCCACATTGCATAGCCATACAACCACTTTGTGTGTCTGGCTTTGAGTCAAACTTGGGGGATGTCAGGCTTTGCAAGCAAGTGCCTTTATAACCACTGAGAAATCTCTTCAGCCCCTTAATATTTCTTTCTCTTTTTAATATATTATTTATTTATTTATTTATTTGTAAGGAGAGAGAGAGAGAATGGGCGTAGCAGGGCCTCAGCCACTGCAAATGAACTCCAGACGCACGCGCCCCCTTGTGCATTTGTCTTACGTGGGTGCTGGGAAATCAAACCTGGGTCCTTTGGCTTTGTAGGCAAGCACCTTAACCACTAAGCCATCTCTCTAGCCCTCAATACTTACTTTTAAGTCTTGTATTAACATACAACATACAATAACTGTAAAAGTAATGGGTTTCATGTAGACATTTCTACACGTGAGTATCACGTATTTTGATCATAGTCATTGTCTCTAGTTCTTTTTCCTGAGCTAGCTGCTCCTTCCTCTTCTCCTTTTCTTTCTTTCTGTTTTTGTTTTTGTTTTTTTTTTTTCTTTTTCCTAGCCCAGGCTGACCTGGAATTCACTATGTAGTCTCAGGGTGGCCTCAAGCTCTCAGTGATCCTCCTACCTCTGCCTCCCGAGTGCTGGGGTTAAAGGTGTGCGCCACCACGCCCAGCCTCCTTTCCTTTTCCGCATGCCTAATGGTCCTTGTGTTACTTTCATGCCCACATAGCAGAGAAAATATGTCATCCTTGTCTCACTGAGCCTGTTTTGTTTCACTGACATGTTTCCAGTTTCATCCATTTTCCTTCAAGTAACATAATTTTGTTCTTATTTATAGCTGAATGAAACTGCATTGTATATACACTCCACATCTTTTAATCCATTCATCCATTGGTTGATAAATACCTAGGCTGGTTCTGAAACTTGGCCACTGTGAGTAGCAGTGCAGTGAACCTGGCTATGCCAGTATCTCTGTAGCATGCTGCCTCTGCATATCTACCCAGGAGTGGAAGAGCGGGATCATATGGTAGTTTTTTATTTAGTTCTTTGAAGATTCTCCATACTGACTTCCATAGTGGCTTCACTAGTTTACATTTCCACTCACAATGTGTAGGTATCCCTCCATGCCCTCCATCTTTGCCAACACTGCTTTTTGCCATATATATATATATATATATATATATATATATATATATATATATATATATGTATTTTTGCTATATATATGTATATATATATTTATGAATCAGTAAGTTTATTGAGGGGAAATCACAAATTGTGGGGTTTATTTAAGAGAGATTTAGATCTAGGAAGAAAAACCTAGAACAGAGTCATAAACACTGGGAAGTAGGAATCTAGGAGCTTGTGTAGGGAGATTTAGGAGAAACCAGCATGACATCTACCAAGTGTTTTTAGAGAAGAGAACAAATGGTGAGGCCGGGCGTGGTGGCGCACACCTTTAATCCCAACATTCGGGAGGCCGAGGTAGGAGGATCGCTGTGAGTTTGAGGCCACCTTGAGACTGCATAGTGAATTCCAGGTCAGCCTGGGCTAGAGGGAGACCCTACATTGAAAAATTAAAGAGGTGGGGGGGAGGGAGATATCAAACAGAGACCAACCAAGTGATTCAGAGGCAAAATGAGTTATAAAGAGAGTTACATTCAGGGTTACCCTGAGTTTAAAGAAATTACACAGGTAGAAGGCTTAAAGTTGGTGAGCATACCCATATAGTTGATCTGGAGGGTAAGGAAAATACAAAAAAAAAAAAAAAAATGGTAGATTCAGAAGCCAGAGGAAAATTATGTTTGGTTAGAGAGAAGTTACCCCAAACTATGAAGCAGAGACAAGCAAAAAGCCTTCCCAACCAAAGAACGGTTTTTGGCTCTTTCCCTGGATGACGGTAGTTGGAGAGTGAAGTGGGAGGCAGACCAAGCAGAGCCCGAAAAACAGAGCGGGTGCCGCAGAGACCCTTGCCAGATGGCTGGCACCATTCTGACTGGTGGGAGAGCAAACCTCAGTGAACATTTTTTTCTTTAATGGACTCTTGATTTTCATTGTCGTGATAGCTAAAAATGTTGAAAATTTTTCATGTTCTTATTGGCCAATTGTATTTCATTATTTGAAAACTATCTGTTTAGTTCACTTGCCCATTTGTTGACTTGTTTGTGGGTATATATAAGTATAAATTTAGAGAGAGGGAGAGAAGGAGGGAGAGGGAGAGAATGGGCACTCCAGAGCCTCTAGCCACTGCAAACTCCAGACACATGTGCCACCTTGTGCATCTGGCTTATGTGGGATCTTGAGAATCAAACCTGGGTCCTTAGGTGTCACAGGCAAGAATCTTAACTGCTAAGCCTTCTCTTTAGCTAGGGATTTTTTTTTTTTTTTTTTTTTTGAGGTAGGGTCTCACTCTAGCTCAGGCTGACACCTTTGCCTCCCAAGTGCTGGGATTAAAAGCATGTGCCATCATGCTTGGTGAGGGATTCTTTTTTTGGGGGGGGGGTAGTATCTCACTCTAGCCCAAGCTGACCTGGAATTCACTATGTAGTATTAGGCTGGCCTCGAACTCACGGCAATTCTACCTCTGCCTCCCTAGTACTGGGATTAAAGGTGTGCGCCACCATGCCCAGCTTGTTTGGAAAAAAAGTTAACTTTTTAATTTTTATGTAATTTATTTATTATTTGAGAGAGAGAGAGAGAGAGAGAAAGGCAGATGGAGAGAGAGAGAATGGGTATGCCAGGGTCTCTAGCCACTACAAAGAAACTTCAGACACATGTGCCACCTTGTGCATCTGGCTTACATGGATACTAGGGAATCAAACTTAGGCCTCCCAGGCAAGCACCTTAACTGCTAAGCATGTGCCCAGCCCATAATTTTGCAGTTTTACCTAGAAATGTCTCCTTCCTCTACAGATACTATTAGAAGACCTTCTGTTTATACAAATCAATATATTTTCTTTTTAAAAACTTTTTAAAGATTTTTTTTAATATTTTATTTATTTATTTGAGAGTGACAGAGAGAAAGACAGATAGAGGGAGAGAGAGAGAGAATGGGTGCGCCAGGGCTTCCAGCCTCTGCAAACGAACTCCAGACGTGTGCGCCCCCTTGTGCATCTGGCTAACGTGGGACCTGGGGAACCGAGCCTCGAACCGGGGTCCTTAGGCTTCACAGGCGAGCACTTAAACGCTAAGCCATCTCTCCAGCCCTTTTTAAAGATTTTTTAAAAAATTTATTTATTTATTTATTTATTTGAGAGCGACAGACACAGAGAGAAAGACAGATAGAGGGAGAGAGAGAGAATGGGCGCGCCAGGGCTTCCAGCCTCTGCAAACGAACTCCAGACGCGTGCGCCCCCTTGTGCATCTGGCTAACGTGGGACCTGGGGAACCGAGCCTCAAACCGGGGTCCTTAGGCTTCACAGGCGAGCACTTAAACGCTAAGCCATCTCTCCAGCCCTTTTTAAAGATTTTTTTAAAAATTTATTTATTTATTTGAGAGCGACAGACACAGAGAGAAAGACAGATAGAGGGAGAGAGAGAGAATGGGTGCGCCAGGGCCTCCAGCCACTGCAAACGAACTCCAGACACGTGCGCCCCCTTGTGCATCTGGCTAACGTGGGACCTGGGGAACCGAGCCTCAAACCGGGGTCCTTAGGCTTCACAGGCAAGCACTTAACCGCTAAGTCATCTCTCCAGCCCGTAAACTTTTTAAAGATTTTTAGTTGTTTGAGAAAGAGGCAGAGAAGGGGAAAGAGAATGGGTACACCAGGGCTGCAAATGAATTCCAGACGCATGCGTCCACTTGCGCGTCTGTCTTCCATATGGGTCCTGAGGAATCAAACCTGAGCACTTTGGTTTTGCAGGCAAGCACATTAACCACTAAGCTATCTCTCCGGTCCTAAATGAATACATTTCTTTCTTTCTTTCTTTTTTTTTTTTTTTTTCTGGTTCTAGTTGGATTCTCTGCCTTTGAGCAGCATTTTATCTTCTCAATTATAAGTCTGAATATTTATTCCTGTGGGCTTGTCTACTTTTGGTTTTCCTGTACTTTCTTAGTCACCTTTTCCCTTTGCTCATTCTAAGGTAGATTGGAAGGTTTCTCTCAATAAGGGCTTGCGAGACAAGAAGCCATGGGTGAGAAGTGTATGAAGCGCCAGGGTGGTTGCTACTTTAGATGACACATCCTGGCCAGGCCCCACTGAGAAGGCCCCTCTGAGTGCAGTGCAGAGATGAAGAAGCGGGCCAGGCAGCTGCCTAGGAAAAAGCACGTCTGACCCAGCAGCACGTGGGGAAGTCCTGAGGCAGGAGCAAGCCTGATTTGATCTATGGTGTGGTGGTTTGACTCAGGTGTCTTCCATAAACGTAGGTGTGCTGAATGCTAGATTCCCAGCTGATGGAGATTAGGGAATTAACACCTCCTGGTGGCGGTGTATCGTTGGGGGTGGGCTTATGGGTGTTGTAGCCAGTGTCCTCTTGTCAGTGGTTGGCACACTCTCCCATTCCTGTTGTCCACCTGATGTGGGCCAGGGGCTGTGTCCACCCTCTGCTCATGCCATCGTTTCCCCTTGCCATTGTGGAGTTTCCCCTTGAGCCTCTAAGCCAAAATAAATCTCTTTTTCCCACACGTGGCTCTTGGTTGGGTGATTTCTACCAGCAATGTGAACCTGACTGCAACACATGCTTAACTTAGCACCCATTGTGGCTGACACCAGTGAGGAAGGAGGATATTAGCAGATGAAGTCAGGGAGGCCTTAGGACGGGGAACAGGCCACACAGATCACAGTAAGGAGTGATACAACGTCATTAGATATTGGGAGGCTTACAGCTGCAGTGAAGCCTGAGAGGTCGAATATGGCTAAAATTAGCCAGGCAGAATTACAAACCCTTCCTTTTTTTCCCTCAAATTAAAAAAAAATGTTTATTTTTATTTATTTATTTGAGACTGACAGACACAGAGAGAAAGAGGCAGAGAGAGAGAGAGGGAGGGAGAAAGAGAGAGAGAGAAAATGGGCATGCCAGGGCCTCTAGTCCCTGCAAATGAATTCCAAATGTATGCACTACATTGTGCATCTGGCTTATGTGGGTCCTGGGGAATCGAGTCTCGAACTGGGGTCCTTAGGCTTCACAGGCAAGTGCTTAACTGTAAACCATCTCTCCAGCCCCTGCAATATATATATATTGTTTTTTTGAGGTAAGGTCTCACTCTGGTATGTATCTATGTAGTCTCAGGGTGGCCTTGAACTCACAGCAATCCTCCTACCTCTGCCTCCTGAGTGCTGGGATTAAAGGCATGCACCACCACACCTGGCTCCCTCAAATATTTTTATTTATTTGTGAGAGACATAGAAAGAATGGACATGCCAGGGTCTCTAGCCATTGCAAATGAACTCCAGACACATGCACCGCCTAGTGCATCTGGCTTACATGGGTCCTGAGGAATCCAACTTGGGTCCTTAGGTTTTCAGGCAAGTGTCTTAACTACTGAGCAATCCCTCCAGCCCATGCTGTTCCTTTTAATGGGAGAACAGGTTCATTAGGTGGAAGACAGAATGCATGTGTCACCAGACTCCAGTGTAGTCATGAGCACACCGTGAACTGTATTGTCTTATCAGCAGTTCTAAAATTTTGCAGATGTAGAAAGACATGCATGGGGAACCAGAGCAGTGAAGTCTGGCCTTTTGTCTGCCAGCTCTGTGCCATCTCTGTGTAGCCTAGGTGACTTCAGAACTAGCAGGACATACAAGAGAACTCCCCTGGTGGCTCTCAGTGTCTCCTGCTCAGAGTTGACCCCACATGATTAAGAGTTGGGAGCTTTTTGCAATGTCTCCTGTAAGGGCGGCTATATCCAATCAGTGTTCCTTTAATGAGGGCCCTTCAGAAGCAGTCTTCCTTGGCTTAAATTTTTTTTTTTTTAATTTTATTTAGAGGGTGGGGGAACAGAGTTAGGGTGACTGGACCCCTGAAGGTGATAAGTGCAGGAAAGTTTGTACTTCCTAGAAATCAAAGATGATCTTTTTAATCCCTTGCTTAATTCCCTAGGGACCTTATTTGCCACAAACAATCAGGACCTCTCCTGGGAAGGAGGTCTTTCATAGGATTTAAACACTGTGGTTGGTCAAGTTCAATCGCTGGAACTTGGTGCCAGAGCTCATCTCTTCCTGAGACAGCCCCTAGTCCTGACCAACCAGCTGACCCTCTGGTTCACCTGAGCAGCCGACCACACTAAAGGTTACAAATACCTTTGCAAGAGGAGGGAAGACTCTCTCTCTCTCTCTCTCTCTCTCTCTCTCTCTCTCTCTCTCTCTCTCACCACTTGGGAACTTCCAGCAGTAGGTGAGTTTTTCCTTGGCTGGCTCGGCCCCAGCCCTTACTCTCCACATGGGTCCTTTAACCCCTCCAGCTTCCCACGTGGCAGGAGCTCCTAAAACTTTCTTTTCTCTTTTCTTTCCATGCTTTTTACCCCAGGCCCTCTACGTGGGATCTCTAGCCACGTGGGTGCCTTCCTTGGCTATACTTCCCTCAATAAATACAATAATTTCATAATTATCCTTCTCAGTTTTCTTTCTTTTTTCAGTTTTCTTTTCTTTCTTTCTTCTTCTTTTTTTTTTTTTTTTTGGTTTTTCGAGGTAGGGTCTCACTCTGGCTCAGGCTGACCTGGAATTCACTCTGTATTCTTAGGGTGGCCTCGAACTCATAGTGATCCTCCTACCTCTGCCTCCTGAGTGCTGGGATTAAAGGCGTGCACCACCACACCCAGCTTTCAGTTTTCTATTTTAGTCAATTCTTTGGCTAAAATTAGAACCAAACCTAGGGCTCGGGGTACAAGGGCTTTCCATGCCATTTTATTCGTCTGACTTTATATGGGTACTGGGGAATTGAACCTGGGTCCTTGGGCTTTGTAGACAAGACCCTTAACTGTTGAGCCATCTATGCAGCTTTCTGTTCTCCAAGCCTCCACAGCACTTCGCTTTCCCCTTAGTGACATCTCAGCGTATTTCATCCTATCTTCCTTACCAATAATCTCCACCATAAGGGATTGTATTAATTACTTTTGCATCACTGGAACAAAATAGCTGAAATAAACACCTTAAAAGAAGAAAGATTTTTTTTTTTTTTTAGGCTCATGGCTTAATATGTTTCAGTCCATGGTGTCACTGTGACTAGACACCTTGGAACAACTTAAAGGGAGGAATTACTTATTTTGGTTCCGGTTTGCTTGGGCCTAGGCACTTGGGCAGAACATCACGGTGATGGGTAAGTATGGTGGAGAGCTTTCTTAATCTCTTGGTAGACAGGAAGCAAGGGAAAGAGGGATATGGAAAGGGGCCAGGGCAAGATATAACCCCAGGGACATGCCTTCAGTGACCTGCTTCATCTAGCTTGGCCCCAGCGCCTGCTTTTCAGCACTGCCCAATCGCGCCTTCACCCATCAAGGAAGCAGTCCTCTCTCTGTGTAAAGCTGTCATGGTCTAATCTCTGGAAACACCTAGAAGACACACGTAAAGTTGTGCTGCACTTGTCTCTAGATATTTCTCAATCCAACCTATTGACATGATTAATCATCACAGGGGTGTAAAGCATATTATTTCCCGACAATTCTGAGAGGATACTTTCCCCAGAAGAGCCATTCAACAAACTTCTGTGGCACATGAAGGATGCTTTTCCCTCTGCCAGGCTCACTCCGCATCCGGCCCTGGAAGAGAAGGGGGAAGGCAGGAAGAGATGCCACCAGGCTTTTGTGCCTGACGCCACCACCAAAGATATAGGATGGCTCTCCATAAAGTGGGAGTGCATATCAGACCTCAGATGTCTAAAGACCACAGGTCAATCCTGGAATTCAAGAAAAATCTAAGTTAGTTTCAGGAATTTTCTAGGGTAAGTATCAAATAGAAATTGAGCCTCAGGAATTTACCTCAAAACTTATCTGGATCCTGTAATAATGGCACATGTTTTTTTTTTCTTGTTGTTGTTTGTTTGTTTAGTTTTATTTGTTTATTTGAGAGCAACAGACATAAAGAGGCAGATACTTGGGAGGTAGAGTCAGGAGGATTAGGAGTCCAAGGTCATTCTTGACTATCTAGCAAGTTTGAGGCCAGCTTTGGCTATATGAAATTCCTGTCCCCCCCCAAAATAATTGAGCTCATCAGGCTGCTGGCTGGCACGCCAGGGCCTCCAGCCACGGCAAACGAACTCCAGACGCTTGTGCCCCCTTGTGCATCTGGCTAATTTGGGTCCTGGGGAATCAATTGAGCCTCAAACAGGGAACCTTAGGCTTCACAGGCAAGTGCTTAACTGCTAAGCCATCTCTCCAGCCCGGCACATGCTTTTAATCCCAGCGCTCTGGAGGCAGAGGTAGGGAGATCGCCAAGAGTTCGTGGCTACCCTGAGACTGCATAGGGAATTCCAGGCCAGCCTGGGCTAGAGTGAGACCCTACTTTGAAAAACCAAACAACAACAACAACAAAACATTTGGAACCGGTGTGGGCTTCTCAGAATTGTTGAGGTCTACAAATGAATTTGTTTTGGGGTCATTTAACAAAACCATCTTGGGCTGACCACAGCCCATGGTCATTTGATAGCTTCAGACTGATCAGAACCTAAGGCTTCGGGCAGTCCACAGGCCAGGAAACTTGCGCAGCAGCGACAGCTCTGATACTTGCCTGAATTATCATCTTTTTGTTTTGTTTTGTTTTGATTTTTTGTTTTAGGAACGAGGGGCTGAGCTAGGTTATACAGCTATGGTCTCTCCTGTGTGGCCATCACAGAAGCGCAGGAGCGGAGGGCTTTTTAGGTGCTAGGCTCAGCGTGTTGGCCGAAAGCTGGGAGGCACACGAGCTACCTCAGTACAGGACAAAGAGGCTTCCAGAACACTCCTAGTGGAGGGAACTCCAATCCTTCTTTTTCTTCACTTAATGGTGTTTTTCTTTTCTTTTCTTTTTTTTTTTTTTTTTGGTTTTTCGAGGTAGGGTCTCACTCTGGTCCAGGCTGACCTGGAATTAACTCTGTCATCTCAGGGTGACCTTGAACTCATGGCGATCCTCCTACCTCTGCCTCCCGAGTGCTGGGATTAAAGGCGTGCGCCACCACGCCCGGCTTGTGTTTTTCTTTTCTTTCCTTCCCTTCCTCTCCCTTTCTTTCTTCTCCCTCCCCTTCCTCCCTCCTGTCCGTCCTCCCCCCCCTTCCTTTCTTCCTCCCTCTTTTCTTCTCTCCCTCTCTTTCTCTTTCTCTCCCTGAGACAAGGTCTCACTCTGTAGTCTAGGCTATCTTGGAACTCACTGTGTAGCCCAGGCTTTGAACTCACAATGATTCTCCTACCTCTGCCTTCAGAGTGCTGGGATTAAAGACATTGATATTTTCTTATTAAGAGCATACTTTGTATGTAGTCTCAGGCTGGCCTCGAACTCACAGTGATCCTCTTGCCCTCTTCTTCCTGAGTGTTGGGATTAAAGGTGTGAGCCACCACACCCAGCTACAAGGATTTATTTTCTAGGGTTAATCAGCTAGAATTTAAACAGAAAAGCCACACTCCCAAAGTTGCTACTATAAGCACTTTGTTTTTTAAAATGATTAATATTATCAGATCATGTAAAATGACTATTTAGGGAGAGAAAGGGACCAATAAGGAAGGGATAGAGGAGGCCAGTAGGGAAGGGTGATGTATGAGAAAAATGCATATGGGCTGGAGAAATGGCCCAGCAGTTAAAGTGCTTGCCTGCACAGCCCAATGACCATGGTTCAATTCCTCAGTACCCACATAAAGCCAGATGTGCAGAGTGGCACATGCATCTGGAGCTCATTTGCAGTGGCTGGAGGGCCTGGCACACCCATTTTCTCTCTCTCAATGCAAATAAGTAAATCAATCAATTAATAAAAATACTTGTTAAAACAGAAAAAATGGGGCTGGAGGAATGGCTTAGCAGTTGAGGCATTTGCCTGCAAAGCCAAAGGACCCAGGTTTGATACCCCAAGATCCACTTTAGCCAGATGCACAAGGTGGCGGATGCGTCTGGCATTCTTTTGCAGTGGTTGGAGGCCCTGGTGAGCCCATTCTCTCCTTCTGTCAAATAGCTAAATAAAAATAAAATATTAAAAAATATATAATGGCAAAATATGACAGCCTCAGAATGAAAGCCATTATTTTGTATGATAACCTAAAAAAGTTAATAAAAATGATCAATATTATAAATTAGCTTTTATCCTTGAGATTAGAAGTATTTAACCTGTGTGAACTGTCAAAGATGTTTGTTCTCCACTGTCCTGAGCTTGGTGTTTCCTCTTGTGCATATGACGCTTCTATGCAATGAGTTGTCCAGGGGCCGCGTGCAGGAGGGGTGGGTGAACACAGAGGAGGAACATGGGAAATAGGCTTGACTGGAACCACAGTCTGTCCCTGAAGTGTATGGTTGCGAAAGCTCCACACCCAGGGGCCAGTTTCACCATGGCCTGGGCCATCACCAGCCCACGGTGGGCTCTCTCTGCACACTTGACATGAATCAGCATGTGAATTTTCAGATCATTGCCTTTTCACCCTCTACTTTCTCCCTCACCTATCATCCCTTAACACCAAAACAAAACAGAACAAAATCCAAACCCAAACAAAAAAAGAACAACCAAACAAATGAATCAAAGAATAAAAATTTAAAAGAGGAAGGCTAAAAGAAGCAAGGAAAAACTGGAAGGCATATTTCTTGTTTATGGCTTTTTTCTTTTCACATCCCTCACTTCTGTCTGGCTTCTGTCACAACTGGCAGGAGAAGCGCTGACCTATCATGAAAAAGATTTTACTTAGGGACACGTGGCCTGGGGAGCAGTGACTGCCACAGTAGGAAGTTGAGGAAGTCTCCTGAGATAGCCTGTTCTTGAACTCTTGCCAGCCTGCCTCTGCAGACTCAGGGATTTTTAAAAAAAAATATATTTTTTATTTATTAACTTATTCATTTGAGAGGGAGAAAGAAGCAGAGGGAGAGAGAGAAGGAATGGGCGTGGTAGGGCCTCCAGCCACTGTAAACAAACTGCAAACGCATGTCCCCCCTTGTGCATCTGGCTTATGTGGGTCTTGGAGAGTTGAACAGGGATCCTCTGGCTTTGCAGGCAAATGCCTTAACCGCTAAGCCATCTCTCCAGCTGGACTCAGGGATTTTTTTGTTTGTTTGTTTTTTTGAGGTAGTGTCTCACTCTAGCCCAGGCTGATCTGGAATTCACTATGGAGTCACAGGGTGGCCTTGAACTCACAGCAATCCTCCTTCCTCTACCTCTCCAGTGCTGGGATTAAAGGCGTGCCCCACCATACCCGGCAGTCTCAGGGATTTAAGAGACACATCCCAGTTGCTGAGGAGGTGATTGGGACAGGACCCCAGTTTTCAGCTGTTCGAGGTTCACCCATAACTGGCACAGTGATCACAGGGCACAACTGCCAGAGCTCCAGAGCCACACCCTGCGGCTATAGTCGCTGCATAGTGAGATCCTTCTTGTTTTCATATGGTTGGAGCATCGGGGAACCTCACAGGTAGCCCTGGCACTGAGGAGCCCTGAGCAAGCCTTCTCTGCTTGCTCACAGTAAGATGCTGAGGCCAAGTCCTGTGAGGTCACGTGAGAGGGGTGGGATGCAGGCTGTTTCTATGATGCAAAAAGGTGGCCGATTGTCCGATTGTGAGGGAAGAGAGGAGCCCTCGGTCTGGGTCACAGATCAGAGCTAACTCCCATGGATGACTCAGTTATGGGACCTATGACCACTGCTTTGTGTTTTTAGACAATTCAGTCACTGTCGCCATCACACGAAGCCCAAAAAGAGAGGGCAGAAAAAGCCTTCCACTGAGCAGAGTTGAGCCATGTGCACTGTCATTCGGCTCTTGTGGAAAGAAAAGCAGTCTGAGATCAGGATTTCTGTGGACTCATCTTCTGGAGGGCGATGCTTATGGTCTCCAGTGTCTCACCGAGTGCTATGAGTCAGAGGTTGAGGATTCATGCTTGCAAAAGAACCAGCTTGGTTTCCTTGGGGCCCCAGGACTGATCTTCCTCCTCCGGGGTCCCTCAGTGCTCCGCAAGCCCACTCTCTCCTTCTAGGGAATTGATGGTCCAAGATGCAGACAGCACATAGTTCCCATAGAAAACATGCCAAAATATATCCCTTGTGAAACTTGATCCCCAGCTCTGAGCGAGGGCCCCGCCTGGCACAGACAGCTGAGGAGCCTGAGCAAGGCCATGTGATTTTTCTGTACCAGGATTAGCTAAGAATAATACAGATCCATTGTAAACATACTTGGGGACATGGAGAGAGAATGTTTAAATTTCCACTTATAACTGGTTAAGAGTTGGGGTGTGGGAGGGAATTAAATATATATATTTTTTCTTTTCAAATAATTTTTTTTTATTAACAACTTCCATGATTATAAAAAAAAAAATCCCATGGTAATACCCTCCTTCCCCCCACTTTCCCCTTTGAAACTCCATTCTTCCCATCTCAATCAGTCTCTCTTTTATGTTGATGTCGTGATCTTTTCCTTCTATTATGATGGTCTTGTGTAGGCAGTGTCAGGCACTGTGAGGTCATGGATATCCAGGCCATTTTGTGTCTGAGGGGCTGAGGAATCCTACCCTTCCTTTGGTTCTTACATGCTTTCTGCCACCTCTTCTGCAATATTTAACATTAATTATTAGATAAATATTAAATAGTTTTAAAGATTTTAGATTCTAATTCAGAGCATAGTTAGGTTAGAGGAGAATGAAAAGCTACACTGAAATGTAAGAAACTTATTTAATCATGGGGCTGGAGAGATGGTTTAGCAGTTAAGGTACTTGCCTGTAAAGCCTAATGACTCAAATTTGATTTCCCAGGACCCACATAAAGCCGGATAAAGCACAGAATGGCACATGTTTCTGGAGTTCATTTGCAGTGGCTGGAGGCCCAGGTGCACCCATATCTCTGTCTCTCTCTCACTCTGTCAGCTGGGCATGGTGGTTCATGTCTTTAATCCCAGCACTGGGGAGGCTGAGGTAGGAGGATTGCTGTAAGTTCTAGGCTAACCTGAGACTACATAGTAAGTTCCAGGCTAGCCTGAGCTAGAGTGAGACCCTACCTCAAAAAGACAGAAAAAAAAGGCTGACATATTCAGAGGATGTCTTTTTCACTGTATGTTCTTTCATTTTTTTAAAAAAATATTATTATAATATGTAGTTGACAAATAATTGCATATATTAAGAATGTGCTACAAAATTCTTATGAAATTGAACTGGTACAAAATATACAAGAGGGTTGGAGAGATGGCTTAGTGGTTAACTGCTTGCCTGTGAAGCCTAAGGACTCTGGTTTGAGGCTCGATTCCCCAAGACCCACATAAATCAGATGCACAAGGTGGCGCACGCATCTGGAGTTTGTTTGCAGTGGCTGGAGGCCCTGGCACACCCATTCTATCTATCTGCCTCTTTCTCTGTCTGTCACTCTCAAATAAGTAAAAATAAACAAAAGAATTAAAAAAATATACAAGAATAGTCATGGCAATTATAGTTACTATATCAAAATTGACAACATGACTATTTGTTTAATATTTTATTTTTATTTATTTATTTATTTATTAGGGAGAGGAAGAGAGAGAGGAAGAAAGAATTGGCATGCCAGGGTTTCTGGTCAGTGTAAATGAACTTCAAACGCATGCATCTCCATGTGCATCTGGCTTATGTGGGTCTTGGGGAATCAAACCTGTGTCTTTAGGCTTTGCAGGTTAGCACCTTAACCACTAAGCCATCTCTCTGGCTCAGATAATATAACTATTACTTCTGGTTTTCAACCTCTTCTTTATATAGACAAGTGAGAAGATTTTATTTTATTTTTAAAAATATTATTTATTTATTTTGGAGAGAGAGCAAGCAAGAAAGAGAGAGAGAGAGAGAAAGAGAGAGAGAATGAGCGCTAGGGTTCCTTGCTGCTTCAGATGAACTCCAGATGTATACTCCATTTTATATATCTGGCTTTATGTGGAAACCAGGGTCATCAGGCTTTGCAGGCAAGCACCTTAACCACTGAGAAATCTCTCCAGCTCCAGATTTTTTTTTTTTTAAATATATATATTATGTTGGAGCGGCAGGAAGAAATAGAGAGAGAGAATGAGCTCGCCAGGGCCTCCTGCCACTACACAGGAGCTCCATGCACATGCTGCGCTTTGCGCATCTGGCTTTATATGAGCGCTGTGGAACTCAACACAGGCCAGCAGGCTTTGCCAGCAATTGCCTTTAACCACTGAGTGGGAAGATTTCTAACACGCAAACATGTGAGCTCTATCCCCTGAGGTCTAGGGTTTTTGTTTGTTTGTTTGTTTGTTTTGTTGCTGTTGCTTGTTTGCCTTTTTGAGGAAGGGTCTTAGGTTAGCCCAAGTTGAGCTGAATTCCCTCTGTAGCCAGGCTGACCTTGAACTCACAGCAAGCCTACTTCAGCCTCCCAAGAGCTGAGATTAAAAGCATGAGCCACCACACCCAATCCAGTTTTTATGTTTATTTATTTATGTGTCTATATGAGCTCTTGCCATTGTATTTCTTCATCCAGCTTTATGTGGGTGGCTGGGGAATTGAATCTAAGACATCTGGTGTTACAAATAAATGCCTGTAATCACTGAGCCATCTTTCTAGCCGCTCAGACTTTTTTTTTTTTTAAATTATTTATTTATTTATTTGAGAGCAACAGACACAGAGAGAAAGACAGATAGAGGGAGAGAGAGAGAATGGGCGCTCCAGGGCTTCCAGCCTCTGCAAACGAACTCCAGACGTGTGCGCCCCCTCGTGCATCTGGCTAACGTGGGACCTGGGGAACCGAGCCTCGAACCGGGGTCCTTAGGCTTCACAGGCAAGCGCTTAACCGCTAAGCCATCTCTCCAGCCCCCGCTCAGACTTCTTAACTTAAAATTATTTTCCACTCAGGTTCCTTTTAAAATATATTTATTTATTTGAGAGAAAGAGGAAAAGAGAGAGAGAGAGGGAGAGAGAGAAAGAATGGACACGTCCAGGGCTTCTAGCTACTGCAAACGAACTCTGGACACGTGCGGCACCATGTGCATCTGGCTTACGTGGGTTCTGGGGGATTGAACCTGGGCCCTTTGCCTTTGCAACCAAGCACCTTAACTGCTAAGTCATCTCTCCAGCCCTCGGGTTCTTTTTAAATTAAATTTTTAGGATGGCATATAGAATAATGTGATTAATAATGCTATCTTCATATATATGTAGTATTACATTTTATTCTGTTCCTTCATCACTGTGTTCTCCATCTCCTCTCCCAAGTTTCATATTTCATAGTTCTGGGAAAAGGGTATCTGTGTTTTTAGGAAGCTCCTAGGAGATTTAATATGCAGCTTGGGTGGGGAACCCTTGAACCAGAACTTGACCTTCTCCCAGTGATTCCTGTTCCCACAGCATAATAAGCACTGTGTATGGGAGAAGGAATGCTAAAAGAGCCATCTAAAAGAGCTCTGTAGAAATGAGGTAAACTAAAAGCTCTCTTTAATGACATCCCATGATTCTCTATATCAACCAAACTCCTTTCAAAACACATTAGTACATAAAAACCCACATTTTAAGTGTTGAGATCAAATTGTTTGTTGATAATTAGACTATTGAAGCAAGGTTAGTGTTTTACAAAAAAGTGATTTTTAACTCTGTAAATAAGAAAATTCTCGTCAGGCGTGGTGGCACACGCCTTTTATCCCAGCACCTGGGAGGCTGAGGTAGGAGGATTGCAGTGAGTTCGAGGCCACCCTGAGACTCCATAATGAATTCCAGGTCAGCCTGGGCTAGAGTAAGACCCTACCTCAAAAAACAAAACAAAAAAAAACAACAAAAAAAAGAAAATTCTCTATTGAGTGTGCCAATCAGAACAACAACAATTCCCTGTCAGTACGCGCAAAGGGCCCTGCACGACCCAGCAGGCTGATGGACTCCAGTGACAGCGCCTGTAGACATCACGTTGGTCGGAAGGTGTGATGTAGATCTTTGGTCTGCTCTTGTTTCTGATACCACTGAGTGAGTGAGTTCTATACATGACACGTTTTCAACTTTAAGAAGGATACAGTAATGAGGATTTAAAAAAATATTTTGTTTTTTATTTTTATTTATTTATTTGACAAAGAGAAAGAGGGAGAGAGAGAGACAGAAAGAGAGAGTGAAAATGGGTGCCCCAGGGCCTCCAGCCACTGCAAATGAACACCAGACACGTGTGCTACCTTGTGCAGCTGGTTTACATGGGTTCTGGGGAATTGAACCGAGGTCCTTTGGCTGGGCAGGCAACCGCCTTAATGGCTAAGCCATCTCTCCAGCCCCATGTGCATTATTTTTGTTTCACTAAGTAACACTTCCCCTGTCCCTGCCACTCCTCTGGGTGGCTTCCGTTTTCTAGACCCTGGGATAGCGTGTCAGCTTTGGTCAAGGTAAAGGGCGGAGAGGTGTGGAAGGGCAGTGTGAAAACATGTTCATGGATCCCTGGTGCTATGGTTTGACTTTAACTGTGTCTCCCAAAATGCATGAGCTGAAAACCTTATTCCCAGTGCGGTGAGGTCTAACAAGAGCAGTGGAGGTCACTGAGGATACCACCCTCCTAAATCAAAGCTATTCCAAAAGAAAATGGGTTCCCTACAAAAAGGATGAGTTTGATCCGCCTTCATCTCTCAGCCTCTTCTGTTCTTCAGCCATCCACTATAGGATGGCACAGTAAGAAGGCCTTCTCTAGATGCCAGCCCCTTGGCCGTGGACTTCCAGTCTCTTGAAAACAAAGTTTCTGTTCATTGTAAGTTACCTAATCTCTGGTAATTCTATTCTAGCTTTATAGAATAGACCAACACTTTCAGGAAAGTTCCATGACTTATTAGCCTCCACAGCCCACTGGCTGATCACTCTCTAATGCCTAAGTTCTCCTGAGACAGCTGTGTACTTAGGAGGAGACCTGGTCTTGTTTGAAGACAGCAACTAATTTATTATGTGGCTGTTCATAAGCTACTTAGCTTTTTACAAGGCCACTGGATTAATACAGTACCCATACAATCTCTCAGAAGTTAAAAAGTAGAAGTCTATGAGAACAAATTCAGCCTACAGAAACACTTTGCAACAATTCTCTTTAGACTACATTAATGAATCTCCTCACTGTTTAAAATTCAGACTGGCCATGGTGGATCCCACCTGTCATCCTAATACTCATGAGGCAGAAGCAGGGGTCACTGCAAATTCAAAAAGTCAGCCTAGTCTACTAGTCAAGTTCTAGGCCAGCCTGGGCTACAAAGTGAGACCCTGTCTGCAAAGAACAAAAACAAAAGGAAAACAACAACAGAGAGTAATCAGGGCACAAAAGAAAGAATGGAGGCAATGCTTGTAAAAATGGGCATCTCCCTTTCTCCTTCCAAAAGTAATGAGGTACCAGGTGTGCTTGGGAGGCAAAGGAAGGAGGATCGCTATGAACTTGAGGCCACCCTGAGACTACATAGTGAATTCCAGGTCAGCCTGGGCTAGAGTGAGACCCTACCTCAAAAGACAAAACAAACAAACAAACAAAAAAATCAACAAAAGTAACAAGGTAACAAAATAAGGCAATGAAAAACTGTAGCAAGAATCTGTAAACTAGGACATTATGAGGTCTAGTAACTTATTTAATGTGAGCCTCTAGCCCTGTTGAAAAAAAATAATCAAATAGCCATATTTAGACTGGAATCCCAAATCAACCATCACACATTAGGACCTCACAGTGACACCTCCTTGGGCCAGGTGACTGGAAATCCAATTAGTTTTAATAAACTCCTGAATCTAGTGGGGGACATCTGTTCAAACCACCACAGAAGGGTTGTCCTGATGAGGTTAATTGAGGTGGGATGATCCATCTTACCCATGGGCAATGCCACTCCACATTCCATGGGCCAGAGTCTTAGACAGAATACCAAGGAGAAAGAGAGCTGAGCAGCAGCATTCCTCTCTGTCTGCTTTCTCACTGTGATCTCACTGGGACCAGCTGCCTCAAACTTCTGCTGCCGTGCCTTTTCTGCCATAGTGAACTGTGCTTGAACTTTAAGCCAGAATAAATCCTTCCTCAAATTGCTTCTTTTCAGACATTTGGTCACAGAAACAAAAACCTAAGACAGGCTGAAGGGAAAGCCTTGTCTTTGAGCAGACCACAGAGGGCTGCTGCTGTGGCCTTCAGCTGGGGGTGGAACATCTTGAAGGCTGACCCTCTCCCTCAGCAGGAATTATGGGCAGAACTAGAGCTCCGGAAAAGTCTGACTCTCATGTGGTCCCGTGGCCTCTTTTTTATGGGGCACTCTAGTTTTGTGGGTGCAGGATCTCCTCAGGTGAGACATGAGGGAGGAAGAGTGTACCTTATTCTCTTCTGGAATACCTACTAAGAGGCTTCTTCATTTCAGCTTCTTCAGATCCAAGAGAGAATGGAGTGTGTTTCATGTTAGCGAAGTTTAAGGGATGACCACATTTCATGACGATACTTTAAGTAACAATGCCACTTCAGATTTTCTCAGGCCAAATAGAGAGTAAATGAACAGAAACAGCACTGAAGAGAATTTTGATGAAAACAGCTCATTCATGTTAAAAAAAAAAAAAAAGGCTCTTTTGGTGCCTTAGATCCTGATAGACCCTACTCAGTGTTATGTAGGGGAAAGGCCTTGCCTGTAAAGGTCTCAACATAGTTAAGTGAATGGATTGGACACAGCTAATATTCTGTGCCTAGGAGGCCACATTGTTTCCTTCCTGAGCTTCCCATACCACCCCTGAAGCTGTCCCCAGAGCCACCCATCAGCCCTCCCCGGCGTACACCTGCACAGGGAATGCCCTCCTGTCCTTCCCGACTGTGCATCTGGACCTTCCTCCAGTCGATATGCGCCAAGAAGTCCCCTCCTTCCCATAGTCAGCAGAAGTATTCAGTATCCTATAGACATTTCAGAGAAAGAGCCCAGCAAGTGTTAGAGGCCAGTGGGAGAACAGGGGCCTACCTTGCTTATGTTGTTAGTTAGCTGGCCATGAAAGTAGAGCAGGTAGCTTAACCTGTTTGGGCCTTGTGTTATCATCACTTGAAATATGAGAGGTTTTTGGCTAGATAATCTCTGAGATCCTCCTCAGCACTGACATTTTATAGTATACTGTATCCTGTGCTCCCGTGTGCCGCAGCTGAGGTTCAAACAGGGTCACATTAACAATGTAATTTCTTTCATGGGCACCAGCACCCCCACTCCCTCTGTGGGCTCTCTCCCCTCAGTTTATTTCTAGGACTCCCCAGGGGCTCTTTTCCCAGATGGTTCCCTGTGGCACCTGCCGTGGGCATCCTCTGCAGCCGTGTTCCCTGTATTGACTCTCGCTGCCCAAGAAGCCACTTGAGGATCCTCGCCATCTCTGCTGCCAGTGGTCTTCCTGGCACACGTGTCTGCCACTACCACTGCCCCTACTGTCCCCAAAGCTACAGACCAATGAGCTGTTCATCTCAGAAGAACCCCATGTGCACCAAATGCCACGACCGAATGCCAGGACGGAAGCAAAGAGAATGTGTCTCCTTCCCAGTTTGAGTCCCCCCTTTGTCGCCTGGCATCCACTCGTGCAGAGCAGTGCAGTGTGCGTCCCCTCCGGCTTCTGGAAACTGCGTGTTGTGACTTCACTTTGCACCTGTCCTTTCCTTGGGGCCGCGGGAGAGATCTGCTGATGTCTGGGAAATGTCACCCGTTCTGCAGCAGGCTCCGTACAGCCGTCAAAAACCCCCTTCCAAAGTGACTCTTGCCCCATCCTTTGGTCATCTACTTTAGACTAGACGGAACTGCTGACGTGAGCACTATGTAGGCCCAAGTGCTATTTACAGAAAAATAAATAACGAGAATCATAGGAATTTCGAGGCTATTCATCTTAAAGACTATTCATGGAAGCAGGGGAATTAAACACTGTGTCCTTGAATATATACCCTCTACACATGAGCTTAGGCCATTGTTTTCTTCATAATGACGGTTCACCTCTGGGGGCTTGAGAAGGGGGTGCAGGCGTCTGCTCAGCACAATTGCCCAGTGCCTATCAGGTATCAGAAGGAAATGAGAACAAAGCTGCATTGTCAGGAAGCCCGAGGGCTGACCCAAATCAGCAGAACTCAAGACAATTATTTTGGAAAATATTTCCTATATGGCCGCCTGTGGTTGTTCAACCTGATTCTTAGTCAGACTGGCCTGGAAGAGGTAAACTACTTATCATTCAGCCAAGAAGCCTTCATGCTGCTATTGCATTAAGAAGGGAATGGGGACAGAAAAATAAAGATAATGGCTTGAGCTGTTACTTAGCAGAAACCCACTGTTCTTCTTCCCTCAGCTTCCTCCTCCATGCTGCTTGCTCAGTTCAAACACTCCCTCTCTCTCTCTCTCCATGTATATGAAAGCTAGAGAGAAAGAGGTGGGGGGGGGGGGAGGAGAGAAAGAGAATGGGTGTACCAGGGCCTCCAGCCACTGCAAATGAGCTCCAGAGGCACACGCCACCTTGTGCATCTGGCTTATGTGGGTTTCAGCTCAAATACTCTTGTAGCTCTGGGGCATGTCAGAAGATGAAAGCTTGACTGGACTTAAACACACACCTATATCAAAGAGTTTCTATTGGCTAAACTGTTCACTCTATTAACTGGGGGTCCAGGGAAGGTTGGAAATTGTAGAAACAAAGGGGATCCCGAGGGGATGAACTCAGGGTCCTTACTAGTGAACCATTACCTGGAAAGATTGCCAAAATGAAATTAAAATACATAAGATGGGCTAAAGCCCTTCCGTTCCCTGTGATGACTGCAAGGACTATCCCAAAAGTAGAAGGAAATGTCCTATGGAGGACTTAGCGGGTATTCTGGATGTGCGTCTCAGCTAAAGTTTGAGCAAGATTCAATTTCTCTAAAGTCAGGATCTTTTAAGAGTATCTTACTACTGCTGAAGACACCATATGCAGGTGACATGTAACATGGAGTGACATGGCTGGAAGCTGGAGGAGAGTCAGTCCCCAGACAGCCAGCACGTCTAGCTCCAGAAGGTGCTACATGGGCGACTGGGGGAAGAATGACCAATATGTGTCCCAGCAACTCATGGTCTAACCTACTTAGCAGCAAATAACCTGTCATGATGCTCACACAGTGCAATAGTGGCACACAGCCATGGTGGGAAACCAACCGCTCTTGATTTGGCTAACTGATCCGCTCAGTGGAACGGAACCCATAGCTGGCACTGGGAAACAAGTCGGAACCATATCCAAACATAAGCCCACTCTCCATTATCAAGCTTCCACCAATCGTGGGTGACAAGAGGGCCTGCACCTGTTAAATTCTCTCTAAAAAATGGTTATCCCATTTATCTGGTGTTAACTTTACTCCTTGTCGGAGAATCTGCTTCTCTTTTTCAGATAGATGCATATCCTAAGGACAGAACCACCCCATCATACCTTAAAACGGCCCCAGCTGAAACTAAGCATAATTGGTGAAAGAAGCAAGTGTGCTGTTTTCTTGGCGAACCTGGTACCAGCACAGGGTGAAGGAGATCAACACAGAGAACAATCAACTCCTACCAAACCAGATATCCAGAGACACAGAGGCTCCCAAGCAAGACCTCATCACTGAAGCAGACCTAATATGAAGCCAATATGGCTCAGGGAAATTTGTGGAAGAGAGGGCGGAAAAAATGTCAGCTACACGTTGGGTCTTGATACACAGAGACATTTCCTCCTACCCATAACTGATGGCTAACCCCACAATGCACAACCCATATACCCCAACAAGGAGGGTCCTGGTGGAAGGGGGAGGTCAGGCTAACAATGGTACCAACTTGACTGTACAAAACTAATTAAAAAAAAAAAGATAAAATACCTCAACTTTGGCCTTTCAACATAGATGCTGATTCAGCACCTGGATGAGGAAATTCATAAATCAAATTGTTGGCATCAAATTTTCACTTCTCTGCTACCATATACTCCTACATAAAAGCCTGGCCATAACCTCATTGTGGGGCATGTACTTCCCTGATCATTAGCCTTAGCTATGTGATTAGCTTGGACTAATGAAATAATAAATGATGTAAGCATAGGCTTAAAAAAAATCTCTTGTTAGACCTTAACTGTGGTTAATGCATCATTTCTGTCTTCTAACATGTAGGAGAAGCTATAGAGGAATGCTGGGAAGGAGAAGAGGGAAGATGAAACTGTGCAAGGAGGAAGGGTCAACCTGCTACTGATGAGTGAGTCAGCTCATGTGGAGAACAGTGGCTTTTGAGAGTCTTGCTCATTCATTTATCCATCCATCCATTCACTCAATACCTAGTCATGGAGCCCCTATGACTTGCTAAAGACACAGGTCACAGGTGCTAAGATAGACTGGAGAGTCAAAGGGACAGGATGTTCCCTGGGAGTTTTCAGCCTAGTAGAAGATACAGACTAATCAGAGACAAAGAAATCATGTAGTAGTAATGGTGGGAAGTGCTAGGAAGGAGAAACACAAGATGCTATGGAACTAAGTAGCAGGAGTAGGGAAAGGTCAGCAGAATTTCCCTGCAGAACGCTGAGGTCCACGGCCTTGGCTAGATGCATGGATGGGAACTGATGGGATGCTGATGAAAAGGATAATGAAGTGAGTGAAGGGAGATGCAATTGAAATGAGGAATCTCAAAGAAATGAGGCTGACAGTGAAGAGCCAGTGAGCAAAAGAATCCAGAAGAAGCTAAACAGGAGGCCACCAACCACAGCGGAGTCTGAATGAAGCCAGATGTGGCAGGCGTGCGTGCGCAGGGACTCTCCACCCATCTAGGCTTCTGCCCTGTCATGCGAGGGCAATAGGTATTTTGTGGGAACCAGGAGGTCAAGATGAGAGGCTGAGATGGATGCTCTGGAGTTTTTTAATCCTTTATTTTTAAATTTTTATTTGCAGAGAGAGAGAGAGGGAGAAGGGGAGAGGGAGAGGGAGAGAGAGAGAGAGAGAGGCAGGCAGAGACAGAGAGAATGGGTGGCCCAGGTCCTGTACCCAGTGCAAACGAACTCCAGACGCATGTGCCACTATGCACCTGGCTTACACGAATACTGAGGAATCAAACCTGGGTCCTTAGGCTCCACAGGCAAGTGCCATAACCATGAAGGCATCTCTCCAGCCCTCTGCTTTGCATCTTCAGAAGAATTTACGCAGCTCACTGGGTCCAGGCCTGTTATTATCTTTAGGAGGAGCTACATGCTCCCAGAGGATCAGGGATTCTCACATGAGGCCTAGGAATCAGTGCTGAGCATAGGACTAGACCTGTGATTTAACATTGCTAGTCCATATGTCTTTCTAGTCTCCTGATATTTTAATAAATTTGGTGAAACATACATACTTGTGAATTATGAGGATGCCAAAAAGACACAAATTTACATAAATTCTTTATTTTTTTAACCCTTTGTTTTGTTTTTGGAGGTAGGGTCTCGCTCTAGCCCAGGCTGACCTCAAATTTATTATGTAGTCTTAGGCTGGCCTCAAACTCATAGCAATCCTCCGACTTCTGCTTCCCAAGTGCTGGGATTAAAGGTGTGTGCCACCACACCTGGATCCTTGTTATTTTTTTTAGTTCCACGTTTTTATCCCATGAAAACATCAGTGTTGAAATATCTAGCAAGAATTTCCTCTCATAAAAATGAAACAAAACTCTACATTTTTTTTTTTTAAATTTATTTATTTGAGAGTGACAGACACAGAGAGAAAGACAGATAGAGGGAGAGAGAGAGAATGGGCACGCCAGGGCTTCCAGCCTCTGCAAACGAACTCCAGATGCGTGCGCCCCCTTGTGCATCTGGCTAACGTGGGACCTGGGGAACCAAGCCTCGAACCGGGGTCCTTAGGCTTCACAGGCAAGCGCTTAACCGCTAAACCATCTCTCCAGCCCTACATTTTCTTTTTTAAAAATATTTTATTTATTATTTATTTGCAAGGAGAGAGAGAGAGAGAGAGAGAGAGAGAGAACCAGGACCTGTAGCCATTGCAAATAAAACTCCAGATGCATGCACCATTTTGTGCATCTGGCTTTATGTGGGCCCTGGGGAACTGATACTGGGCCATCAGGCTTTGCAAGCAAGTGCCTTTAGCCAAGGAGGCCATTTCTCCATTTTCTAATGAAGAAATCATACTGCATTTTTAGTTTGAATTTTTGTCTTCCTTTAATAAATCACAAGGTACAGTTGTTTTATTTCTTTAATTAAAATTTCATATTCAGAACAGCTTATGCATACCCGGAACCAGTGAAACAATTCCGTGGAAGAGGAAGACAGACAGTGGTAAGAATCGGAGTGACTTGTACGCGCGCTGCCACAGAGCTGCTGCTGGTTAGTTTTGACTTCACATGTTGGCTTCCATCTTCTGGTCTCAGGCTCAGCATCAGATTCACAAGGATGTTCTTTCTACCAGGTGGTCTGTGGGATCTCTTCTGGCTCTGAAGTCCAGAGAGACAATGGGGCTTGGAGGTGTATTCACAACTAAATCATCTTTTCATTATTCTTGGTTTATAACCTTCGGCTATCATTCTCACCTACTGGGTTCCTTAATTTTACTTACTGGCCGGTCCCCACTGGCTCCTAAGGGAATGTTTGAGATTTTCAATTCCTGGGCCTGAGCGCCCCCTAGGCACCCAGAGGTAAAGGGTGATATGCTGAGACCAGGAAGTTGATGTCAGCACCAACTCCCTGAACTTCCCTGTTTGTATCATGAGGCAAGCCCTGTGGGGACTTTCCTGACTTGGGTAGGGAGGGCACGTGGAAGGGCAAGGGCAGGAGGCAGCAAGCCTCGCATTGCACACATGGCTGGGCTGTGCCTTCAAATGACAAATAGGGTTAGAGTGGAGGGAGACAGGCTAGAGATCCAGCAGCTGCTGTGCGGTGGAAATAACTCAGTGGATGCACAATGAGGGCATGGGGGTCACTTGAGAACATTTACTGTTGGAACAGAGAATAATCCAGAGCGAAGCACCGCTGCTTCTTCACGCTGCTGGCATTACCCATCCCCCCAAATCCATGTGCCTTTCAAAACAGATTTTATCTTTGTGTAAATAACATTTGGGCTTCTTTTCATTTCTTTTACTGTTTGGTATACTCATCTCCTAGATTCATAGCCTACATTGCCACTATTTGGAGCTTTTCGTGATATACTATGTTATGGTGAGATCCTTTTTGCAAAGTACAATATATGCATATACATGTGGGGTGTGTGTACTGTTTATGTTTGTGCCTGTGTGAATAGATGTGGATGACATATGTTAATGTCTCTGCATGTCTGCTTTGGTGTGTGTACTATATGCCTGTGTATCTATGTGGTATATGTGTGTGCTGTGCCATGTTTATCTTTGTGCCTTTGTGGGATATGGATGTGGTATATGTGAGATATATATATATATATATATATATATATTCACATACATACATATATGCATGATTTCCGTGTGCTATATTTGGATATTTATGAATTTGGTGTGTGTATATATATATATATATATCTGTGTATATTTGTTGCACATATGTTTCTGTCTCTGCATGCATGTTTGTGGTGTATTTGAACATCACTGTGTGTTTGTGTGATGGCATGTACAACTGTGTGTATATGCTTCTCTGTGTGTGGTGTGTATAACTGTGTGTATTTGTGGTGTACACAGTTCTGTCTGTGGGAGTTTGGGTGTGTGTGTTTGTTTCTGCGTGCGTGTTCCAGCTTCTGAGCTTCTCCCAGGCCTCAGCAACCATTGCAGAGAGTGGGGCTGCCCAGGACTTCCTGGCACTTCGCTCAGCATCTCAGACAGTGGGACACAGCTCTTGCCACAGCAGGCCCTGAGACTCTAGCCGTGTGGTGGGTGTGACGTGCTGCAGCTTCTGCAGAGGACAGAGCGGGTCTATCAGCAGTCAGCACACTCAAGAGCCATTATCACAGTCACAGAAGGCTTGTGATACTTTCCGGGGTATATAGTTTCTTTTCCCCCCCCTCTAATATATATTTTAATTTCTGAATAGCAGAAAGAAATAAAAAGGAAAAAGAAAATTCCCTCTGGGTAAACCGGTCAGTCATTTCCCTTGTTGGGCCTAGCCACGTCAATCCAGGCTGATCTTCTTGCAGAGACAGGAGGGGTGGCTCGGGTCCAAATCCACAAGGTGGCCTTTCCCCTATATTCTGCCTCCGGGTCCCTGCTTGGTGTGTACACACAGTTCTGCCTCACCCCACACCAGTAAGCATGTCTCCCCTGTCCTGTGTCCCTCAATCAACCTCCTGTCTCCTGACCTGGGTCCTATTTAGGAGACAGACACTGTTGTGAGGCCAAGGCATTATAAGCCTAGTTTCTGCTGAATCTTACAATAAATGAACTTCTCTAATACCCACTCAGCAAATGTGGGCACATACTGGGTTACAACTGGGAGGAAGTAAGTGGAGCAAAAGGTGAAAGAGAAAAGGGGAGGAGGAGGTGGAAAGAGGTTCAGAGCACGGTTTAGAAAAAGTTAGAAACTGAGCCGGGCGTGGTGGCGCATGCCTTTAATCCCAGCACTTGGGAGGCAGAGGTAGGAGGATTGCTGTGAGTTTGAGGCCACCCTGAGACTCCATAGTGACTTCCAGGTCAGCCTGGGCTAGAGTGAGACCCTACCTCGAAAAACAGAAAAGAAAAAGAAACTGTTCCCATCCTATCTCATACCTCAGGCTGTGTCCCAGTACAGACAAGGTAGCTTCCTTTAGGGACTTGCCTCCTTGCTCTTACTTGCCTCACTGGATGCTGGGTGGCTAACCTGACCTAAAGTCCATGGTGGGTGCCTGGAATATGACATTTCATTCAGTGTGTGGATTGGCTCACCCCGACCTTCACGACAGCCCATTTCTCAGGGGAGGAGGAGGCTGGAAAGCCAAACATTGCGCTTTTTCCCAAGCCCCTCAGTGGTCAGGGTTCTGGAAGCGAATCATCTTCCACTAACACTCAACATGGCACAAGCAAAGCATCCCTTTTTGAGCTGTTTTTGCTGGCAGGCAGTGTGTGTGCACGTAGTGTCGTGTCCTCAGCTTCCTTGGCTGGGGAAGGCAGGATGGTGAGGGTCACAGCTCTGGACTGCAGCAGTTTCTTGATTCCAGAGCACTTCAGAGGTGAGCCCAAGGTATGAAGCCTCCTGATGCATCATTTCCACATTAGTTTTGAAGTCCTGCCCTAGAACCTGTTCCTACAGCCCTTCTACTTATTTTGTTTTATTTTTATTTTTTGGTTTTTTGAGGTAGGGTTTCACTCTAGCCTAGGCTGACCTGGAATTCACTATCTAGTCTCAGGGTGGCCTTGAACTCACGGCGATCCTCCTACCTCTGCCTACTGAGTGTTGGGATGAAAGGCGTGCGCCACTATGCCCACCCCCTTCTAATAATTTTGCAAGGACCCTTAATAATTGATTAAATTCCATCCCACTTCGATATTAGTAAAATAATGATCATTTCTTGCTCTGAATCCTGATGGCTGCAACGATTATCTGTATAGAGAAGAACAAATGGAAACAACAGTAGCTTCCACGTACCGGTCACACTGGGTCTGGCTTTTCACACAAGGTGTCTAGCAGAACACCGTGTACTTAAGGGGCCTATGCCATGAGCCTGGGTCTTGCTGCCACTGACAGCTGGAGGCTTAACCACTCCTGTTTGTTCCCTGGGGAAGAGTCAGAGGTCAATGAAGGAAGGGCTGCAGCCCAGTGTGGGAGATTTGGAAAAGAGCTGTGGACTCCGGGCTCTCGGAGCCCAGGAGAGAAACTCCCTAACTTTGCCTGGGGCTTAGACGGTCCAGACAGTGCCAGCTCTTCACCTTGGCAGGGGACTAGAACTTCAGGCTCCTTGTGATGTTGGGGTGGGGGCCTTGCCTGGAAATTCTAGTGTTCTGTTTCTCAAGAAACCATGAATTAGAATCCCCAGGACATGGGAAGTTCAGATCTCTGGGGGGCACATTCCTGCTGGCTGGTGGGGAAGCCATCAGAGCCCAGGTCCTTGACACCCAGCACATTTCAAGAGTGTGGTGAGTGAAGTAGATCCAGCCAGCAGCTCAGTCTGGCTACCTGGAGCGCTGGCGCCTTCTCAGCTGTTCCGCCCCCCTCACATTCCCGATCTTTCCAGGCTCAGTCTGGTCCAGCCGGGGAAGGTGGGGCTTGCTTTCACTCTGTGCTTATCTCCATGTCTAAGAAAGGCTCTGTCATTTCAGGAACGGAAATTCTTTACCCTTCACTCCAGTTGAAAAACATAATGTGCACAGTCAACGACTTGGAATTCCAACACGCTTCTGGAAGATTTTGTTTTGTTTTTACATAAACAAGGCCTTTCTTCAGCTTCATCTAAAGATGGGAGGTGCGTCCCAGCAACCAGTGATAGCTGTCCTGCCTGGGTAAGAGGACTGGAGTCCTGGGTTATAAGGCAGTAAATGTCCTTGGAATTTGTATTTTTTTTCTTTTTTAAGGTAGGGCCTCACTTTACCTCAGGCTGATTTGGAATTCGCTATGTAGTCTCAGGGTGGCCTCGAACTCATGGTGATCCTCCTACCTCTGCCTCCCGAGTGCTGGGATTAAAGGCATGTGCCACCACGCCCGGCAGAATTTGCATGTTTTCTAATTTATAAAGTTGTTTTATTCAAAAAGATCCTCTGGGGACAGAGAGAAATCACCAATGAAGATATCCAACAGTGGACACTGCCAGTCTTATATTTTGGCAGCCAGGCCAAATGAGCCAATGGGTGCAATAGTGGCATGTTTGTCATGGTGGAAACCAACTGCCCTCTAATTGGACTGGAGGCCCGCTCCATGGGAGGGAATACATCCCTGATACTGAAAACTTAAAACAGGGGTGAGCCCTAGGGAGGTAATGTCTGCTGCTGTCTGGCTAAATGTATATACTATGCTCATCAAACTGTAAGCAGTTCTCTTAATGTTCATACCCATATATCAATGCTACTCACACTTTTGGTAGAGAACCTTCTCTTTTCAGATGGCAGTGACCTTGGGATGACTCAGAAGGCATCATGGTGCTGGAAAGCAGTGATAGGAGTGCTCAGCCCTGCAATATCTCTATCATACCTTCCAAGGCTCAGGGTTTATTGCTGAAGAAGTGGCAGAAAGAATGTAAGAGCCAAAGGAAGGCTAGGACTCCTTACAATGTGCTCCTCCAGACACAAAATGACCTTGATATCCATTACCTCACAGCCCCTGCTACTACCTACACAAGACCATCAGAATAGGAGGAAAAGATCATGACATCAAAATAAAAGAGAGACTAATTGAGAGGGGGAAGGGATATGACGGAGAATGGAGTTTCAAAAGGGAAAATGGGGAGAGGGAGGGCATTACCATGGGGTATTGTTTACAATCATGGAAGTTGTTAATAAAAAAATAAAAATAAATAAATAAATAGGCATAAGAAGATCGCCTGGGGGCTGCAGAGATGGCTCATTGGGTAGAGAGCTTGCTGCACAAACACAAGACCTGAGTTTAGATCTCAGCCACTTCTGGGTACAATATCTTTTGCTTGTAATCCCAACACTGGGGAAGTGGAGACAGGAAGATCCCGGGGCTCCTGGCTAGTTAGTCTCGCTGATTGGTCATCTCTATGTTCAGGAGGAGACCTTATTTGAAACAGAGGTGGAGAACATTTGAGGAAGACACTTAAAGTTGACCTCTGGCTTCCACATGTGTGTGCATGCACAGATACACGTATGAACACACACATGCAGAGGAGAGATTTCCCAACTGGCAGGTGTTTAGGAAAGACAGTGTCCTTGTTTCAGAGCCACGGGTGGTTGCCAGTGTCTCTCAGCTGGGCAGTCCACGAATCCTGAGGGGGTAATTTCCAGGGTTCCTTCTCAAAGCCGTTGGAACAAAGAGCATGGACACATCTCCTTTTTGTTCATCCTCTGTTTTCCTGACCATGAGTGAGGATCTGGTTCTATGCTCACTGGCTGGGCATGGAACAAAGGCCAACCTGGGGCATCAGTAGGAGTGGTAGAAACAGGAAGGGTCTCATTCCCTTCTCTCCAGGATTCACTCCCACACACTCCTTAATTTTCAACTTATGGGCCATATAAGATTTTATAGCTTGGGAAACCAGGAGCCTAACCTGTGAGTACACTTTCTAATCCCTTGTCCCTGTGTAACTGTTGGTTCCTCCTGCTCCACATTTAGTCCCCTGGTCACATCCCCAGCAGAGAATTACAGGCAATGCTGGCCCTAAAACAACTGTAGATATTTTCACTGAGTGATTAAAAACCACCATTGATGTATATCTTGAATTGCCCAAGGTCAAATAGGGCCTAAAATATTATAGTGCCTTATGGGACATATGAAAAGGGGGCTTACAAACTCCTGAAGATGGGGTGGCATAAGGGAGGTTACAATGGTGATTGGGAAGTTTTAAAAATGATACCCAATAGGAGGATTGCCGTGAGTTCAAGGCCACCCTGAGACTCCATAGTGAATTCCAGGTTAGTCTGGGCTAGAGTGAGACCCTACCTTGAAAAACCAAAAACCAAAAGCCAAAAAAAAAAGTTACCCAAATTATGCACATATAAAATGACACTGCTAAAAGCATTCTCATATATGTCATTCTTCATAATTCCCAGAGAAATGGCATTGGGAGGTAGGCAGACAAGACCTTACACCAATTCAAAGACAGAACATGTGGGTTGGCTATAGGTCAGTGGTAGGGGCTTACTCAGCATGTGCAAGGCCCTGGGCTCAATTCTCACCATTGCAAAATCAACAAATGATTAAATAAATAATATGAAAAGTGAATAAATCTGAAGCTCATCGTCAAGGTCTTTGGATCTGAAAATATTCTCAGTGAAAATAAAAACACACATACATGGTAACATCATTTTTTTTTTTTTTTTTTGAGAAAACCTATAGTTCAAGTTACCCAGTTTTGGTCTGTTAGCTTATGTGGGAGCTCAACCTCCTGAAACTTCTCTGTGGTTGGTTCTGGCAGTCCTGAGCTAGGGAACAAGGCCACTGGAGATTGAACCCAGGACCTTGAACATGCTCCACCGCCCAGTATTTCCCAAGCCCTTTTAAAAATTATTTTTATTTTAGCAGGGCGTGGTGGCTCACACCTTTAATCCCAGCACTGGGCAGGTAGAGGTAGGAGGATCACTGTGAGTTCAAGGTCATCCTAAAACTACATAGTCAGCCCTACCTCAGAAAACAAAACAAACAAAATTATTTTGAGTCAGGGTCTCACTAAAGTGCTGGTTTTCAACTCACTGTGTATTCCAGGCAGGCCTTGATCTCATAGTGCTCAGCTTCCCAAGTAGCTGGGATTAGGATCCTGTGTCACCATGCCCAGCTTTGTTTCTATTTATTTGCAAGTAGAGAGAGAGACTGACTGAGAGTGGATGGGCAAGCCAGGGCCTCCAGCTGCTGCAAATGAATTCCACATGCACTGGCCCCTTTTGTGCATCTGGCTTTACATGTGTACCGGGGAATTGAACTCTGGTTGCTATAGTTTGAAGGCGAGCACCCTAACCACTGGGAAATCTCTCCAGCCCTGTTTCTAGTTTTTGATTATTACAAATAAGTAGGTTAGTTGGGTGTGGTGGCACACGCCTTTAATCCCAGCACTTGGGAGGCAGAGGTAGGAGGTTCAGCATGAGTTTGAGGCCACCCTGAGACTACATAGTGAATTCCAGGTCAGCCTGGGCTAAAGAGAGACTCTACCTCAAAAAACAAAATAAAAAACAAAACAAAAAAAGTATCTTCTTTTGTGTGTCTGGCTTATGTGGGATCTGGAGAGTTGAACATGGGTCCTTAGATTTCACAGGCAAGCACCTTAACTGCTAAGCCATCTCTCCAGCCCAAGTATGTTCTTTTATAGGCTTCTGTGTGAACAAAAGTCTCATTTCTCTGGGACAAATGTCAAGGAGTGCAGTTGCTGGGTTACATGGTGGTTTTATGTTTAGTTTATAAAATATGCTTTGTAGAGAAAGTGTCTATCCCATTCGGCATTGCCATTCATGATGTGCGAGTGATCCTGCTTCTGCATATCACCAGCAGGTGAATGTGTGACCACCTTGCCCACCATGTCATCAGACAAGCAGGCATCTAACATGGGACACACCTTGAGTTAGTCCTATACAAATGAATTTCTATCCAGCTTGTCCCATGTTTTCCTGGCCACGTCCAGACAGACATTCCTCAGCCTTCAGCCAAAACCATAGGCTCAAGCTACAAGTTCCTCTATACATATTGAGATATTTCATGGTTTTATCACATGGCCCCTTCTAAAGAACCACCCATTCCATACCCCCTGCGGAAAGGTAGGCCCCAGAAACCATTTTGTACCATGGGTCCTTGTCCTTCTTATCTGGTGCAAAGGAGGCTTCTGTAAATTGTTTTGAGGCAGCCTGATTCCTTCTCTATGTGCCTACTATTTTAAACTCCTATATGACATCTTTCTCTTACAGCTAAAGTCCTTCACAGGTTGCAGTAACCACTTTTCCTTTTACTCTATCAGGCCAAGAAGTGGTGATGGCTTCATGCATCAGACACTGTGATAGATGCTGTAGATAAAATGGTGAACTCATAGACAAGTCTCCTTCTCCCAAGATTCTTTTATTGAGCTGGGCTTGGTGGCACACACCTTTAATCCCAGCACTAGTGAGGCAGAAGTATGAAGATCACCATGAGTTCGAGGCCACTCTGAAACTACCTAGTGAATTTCAGGTCAGCCTGAGCTAGAGTGAGACCCTACCTTGAAAAATAAAAGAATAAATAAAATAAAAATAAAGAGTCTTTTATTACGTGGTGGGAACACAGGTAAGAAGGAGCTAGGTGATTTCAGATGGGGATCCTTTAGAGGACTACACGGGGCCCTGTAAGAGACACTGGTACTTTGAGGAACTGCAGGGAACCGAGCTTTGTGGGGATCCCACAGGCTTCTTTCTAGCACAGTTAATCATTGCCACTGCTACTGTTTTTTATGGGACAGAGTTTTTGACCCCAAGATAACGTGGTGAACCTTCACGTTATGGTTTGGATGTTAAGTGTCACCCGGAAGCTCATGTGCTGAAGGCTTATCCACAGCTGATGGTGCCACTGGGGAACACTCAGGAGACAGGGCCTAGGTGAAGGAGAGAAGCCATTGGAGGCATGTCTGGGAAATGGATATGGGGACCCCTGCCCCTCCTGTCTCCTCTCTTCCCTTCCACCGAGGCGTGAGCGGCTCCCTGCAATGATGTACTGCCTAGTCACAAGTCCAAAGTGATGGGTGTGACAAGTGACTAGATTGAAACCTCTAAAACAGTCAGAATAAATCTTTCAGATAAACTACCTTAGGTATTTTGTCATAGTGTTATAAAACTAACAAGATATTTTGCTGTCAACAAATTTTGGATTGTTAATGATCCTTGCACAATTTGTTTTTGAATTAAAAATATTACTCCAAATATGGAATTTGTGCTACAGACTTAGTGAAAACACATTTCCTCATAGTTTGCATGTCGTGTATCTATGAATACAACCAAACACTGCAGAGATTTCCTTGGCGGGCTTGTCCTTGTTGACTGTTTTTCTGAGGGTTATTGACCAAAGTCCCAGGAGCTCCTGTGTGGTGGTTTGAATCGGATATCACCCTGAGTCCTTGGTCCCCAGTTGATGGCGGCTTGGCAGGTGGAATCTTGCTGGAGGAGGCATGTTTCTGGAGGCTGAACTTGAGGTTTATCAGCACCTAGCTTGCCAGTGTTAGCTTGGCTCACTCTCTTGCTGCTATTTTCCATCTTCTGTTGTAAAATTGTGGTGTCCAGCTTCTGCTCATGCCATACTTCCTCCTGCCATCATGAAACAGCCCCTCAGGACTGGAAGCCCTTCCCTCCCACCAGCAGCGTTTGGTCAGGCCTCTGTCCCAGCAGTAAGAAGGTAACCGCAATGGCTTGAGGTCCTTCTCATGTGAAAATTGAAAGTCATGAGTCCCTCATCTTGTCTAGTCCAAGTGATTTTTTTTTTTTTTTTTTTTTTTTGGTTTTTCAAGGTAGGGTCTTACTCTAGTCCAGGCTGACCTGAAATTCACTATGAGGTCTCAGGGTGGCCTCAAACTCATGGTGATCCTCCTACCTTTGCCTCCCATGTGCTGGGATTAAAGGTGTGCATCACCATGTCCGGCTCCAAATGATTTTTAAAAAATTTTTTTTAAAAAAACTAATGTTACAATTTATTTCATTTTCATGATTACAGATATTATATAGGGCACAGTAGACAGATAAAAGCAAGCACCTTTCCCACATCTGCATCTGACCAGAGGCAGCATTTTTCCTTTTGAATGATGTGCAGATTAGCTTGAGTTGAAAACTGGCAGCAGCAGGTCTTTGTAATGAAGGTGCTTCTTCATTGGCAACCAAGCATGGTAAGTGTGAGCCATGCTGTGAACGCTGAGTTGGTCATCCAACTCGGGTTAAGGCAGGCATTGTTAAAAGCTTCCTCCCCTTCACTAACACAGGCCACCAGCAATCAACTATTACCACATAAAAATAAAACCGTGCTCCCCATTGATTGGAACCATAGTGCCTGGGCCCCTTTTAAGAGCATTAGCTCCCTGAGAGGAAAAAAAGGTCCTAACCGACTGCTTTCATGGACAATGACCCCCGTAGAGTGTACCTAAGGTCCTTTGCAGCAAAAATCAAGATCACCTTGGCCAGTTCATCAATACTTACATACAAGGCGTGTTTAAAGCTGATTACAGACCATGTATTGCAACCATAATCCCAAGAAATTGTTCAGTTTTAGCACATTTCTCCAAGTGAGAAATCATCTCAAAGCAAGAGTGACAGTTCATCATCTTCTAGAAGCAGGAAAATCCAGAAGGCAGAAACAAAAATCCCAAACTCATCAAATTCCACGTCTATCTTCATAGCCTTTGTTGACAAAATCCAGACTCCTTTCTGTTCCTAATGTGAGGAATCCATCTTCAGGGCCAAGAAGAGTTTTCAGGCTTATCTTTGCCATGGCCCCTGAACTCCAGTCCTTTAATAGGAATCTCTTTCTCCTTTATTGCTTTCTGAACACACTGCTGGTAGCACTTGAAGAGGTCAGTGCACGGGTCCCCAGAGCTGTCCCCTTTCAGGAACTTCTCGGCAAGCCAGCGATTGAAACACTGGTCGTACTCCCGCTTCATGTCCGTGCAAGCCTCCCCGACGCTGTTCATGGCGAGGGCGAAGGCGGAGGTGGCGCACTCTCGATTTTTAAAAAAATTTTTATTAGCATTTTCCATGATTATAAAAAAAATCCCATGTTAATCCCCCCCCACACACACTTCCAAATGATTTTTGACAGCAAGGAATTTATAGCTATATATCAAGACAGTCTCTTGCTAGTTTCAGCTTGTCAAACCCTTCTGCTGCTTGAGTCTGTCATTTTACATATAGGTAGGTGCCTCTCTCAACTTCAGGTTATTTGTGAGTGTGATTAAAAGCACTCTCAGATCGAATTTCAGTTTCTAGTATTGGAGAGGACAGAACACGGGGCACACCTGTCTTAGGGGGAACATTCTACTCTTCAGCCTCTTTGGCTCAGTTGTTCAATGAGTTAGAAAGTCACTGGATTTTCGCATCTTGTTCACAAGATGATAAAATCTTTGGCCAAGGGATGTTTCTCACATGAAGCTACACTCTACTGCCTGTTTGGAGCATTTGATGGGACTTGTTCTATTTATTTGTTTATGTTTTTCAAGGTAGGGTCTCGCTCTAGCCCAGGCTGATCTGGAATTCACTCTATAATCTCAGGGTGGCCTTGAACTCACGGTGATCCTCCTACCTCTGCTTCTGAAGTGCTGGGACTCAAGGTGTGTGCCACCACGCTTGGCCTGGGACTTGTTCTTGAACCTGTCTGGTTGGCTTCTAGCATTTTGGTCCTTGATTGCAGTGTTGCTCCAACTGCTTCCACATCTAGCTGTCAGCCATTCTCTTGTTCTTCCTGCCCTGAACACAACAACCACCAAAAATCTCTGTTGTCTTTAGGATTTTTTTTTCTGCAACTTCTGGCTTTCCCTGACACTATTACCTTATAATATTTTGTTGCATTTTATATGCTCATTCCTTTAAAATTTCCGTGCCTATGACTCAGAATAGCCAGTTGTTATTTTTTTGTATGTCCATGCACATATATGCACAGCTTGGTTACTTGTCATTATATTTTATGAACATTATTTTTCACAACCTTCCAAGCCCCTTGAAATGCCTTAACTTTGGATTTATGGGCCACAGGGTCATTCTCTCTCTTCTGTTTATTTTAGGAAATCCTTTTTTTTTTTTTTTAAATGTAGCATGCATGGTTGATTCTTCCTAGAATTCTCTTTGTCCTCCTCAAAATCTTTAAGACAGCATGCCCCTCCCTTTGCTAGTGTTAAGAAGCCAGGTTAACAAATGGGCTTCAGAATTAGATAGATCTGAATTCGACTTTCATCTTCCCTCTCACTAGCTTTGTATGTTGCATTAATTAGCATGTTCAGCCCTCAGTTTCCTCAGCAGTAAAATGGGGATAGTCTCATGGGACTCTGTAATGCTCAGCACATTGTAAGCATTTAATACATGTTAGTTTAAAAATATTTTTCCGGGGCTGCAGAGATGGCTTTGTGGTTAAGATGTTTGCCTGCAAAGCCTAATGACCCAGGTTCAGTTCTCCAGGTCCCACGTAAGCCAGATGCACATGGTGGCTCATGCATCTGGAATTCGTTTGCAGTGGTTAGAGGCCCTGGTGCACCCATTCTCTCTCTCTCTGTCTCAAATAAAAATTAGAAAAAAGTTAATTTTTTTTTTCTATGTGTGTTTCTTGCCATTGCAAACAAATGCCTGTTTAGCTTTACTTGGGTGATTGGGGAAATGAACCAGGGCCAGTAGGCTTTATAATCAAGCACCTTTAACTGCTGAGCCATCTCCCCAGCCCCAAATGTTAGTTTTTATAATTAAGTATTTCATCAAGCATGTTATGTGCACAGTAAATATGAACTACTTTTGTTCTTATGATTCTTGCACATTTGACTGAATTATCATTTGATTTGGTTATTCATTATCCTACATATATAGCTTGAATGATGTTCCGTCCATGAGGACATTATTTTCCCAAGTTACATCACCTACTTTCTTAAGAAAAGCGCTTACCAAATTCTTTCCTTTTGGAATGTCAGACTTCCTGGTGTTCAGATAAAATCTCTTTGCGGCTGCCATGTTAGCCAAGTTTTCAGGCTACAAGCTTGGGGGATATGGCATTTCTTACAAGTTAGGCTCAACTACCTGTCCTCAAGAAGCTACTACAAGAGAAAAGTAAGAATGAAAAGTACAGGAAGGAGAGATATTAAGTGCAGCCATGTTGGGAAGGACACAGACGTCCGGTGACCCCCAGGTCCGCCTGCCAGGCACTGACCTGAGGTGAAGGCTTAAACTGAGGACAAGACACATGCAAAACCAAGCAGTCCTGGCTTGATGCGTCGTCGTCTGGGCTCCCGTCTCGCCTGCCTGCTGGTCTGGTCAGTTGTCAGAAGTGTGTGAACTCTCTTCCTGGCAGACAGACAAGCTCCTCTTCTGGCTGGACAGCACTAGAATCCCAGGGGAATTCCAATTCCTGGGGGACCATTGCTTCAATGGCCTGAGAGCCAAAAGGAGAGGCCCAGTGTTTCTCTTTAGTATAGCTTCACTCCTGCCAGGACAGTTACTTGGGTATCTCATTAGGCTCTTTTTCTAATTTCTTTTCGAGGTAGGGAATTTACTATGTACTCTCAGGGTGGCCTCAAACTCATAGAGATTCTCCTATTTCTGCCTCCCAAGTGTTGGGATTAAAGGTGTTCACCACCATGCCTGAATTATTTTTTTCCTTCCTTCCTTCTTTCCTTCCTCCCTCTTTCCCTTCCTCCTCTTCCTCCTCTTCCTCCTCTCCTCCCTCCCTCCCTCTCTCCCATCTTTCCTTCCTTCCTTCCTTCCTTCCTTCCTTCCTTCCTTCCTTCCTTCCTTCCTTCCTTCCTTCCTTCCTTCCTTCCTTTTTTCCTTTCCTTCTTTCTTTTCTTCTTTCTTTTGGGGAAGGATGAAGGCTGGCCTTGAACTCACAGAGATCTTTCTACCTCTGCCTCCTGAGTGCTGAGATTAAAGGTGTGTGCCACCATGCATGGCTAGTTTTATAATCTATATTCACAAAGTGTCTTCCATTACTGAAAATACTTTCATAGTTTTATCAGTTTATTCTTTCATCTTTGATCCTTTCCCAAAATTTTCTATTTTGTGAATGATTGATGCCTCTTGGAGATGATGAGAGGCCCTGTCATGTAATACACATCTTTATTTATTTTTACTTTTTATTTTATTTATTTATTTGGTTTTCTGAGGTAGGGTCTCGCTCTAGCCCAGGCTGACCTGGAATTCACTCTGTATTCTCAGGGTAGCCTCGAACTCATGGCAAGCCTCCTACCTCTGCCTCCCAAGTGCTGGGATTAAAGGCGTGTGCCACCCACCACACCAGCTAATCTTTTTTTTTCTAATATTTTATTTTTATTTATTTATTTGAGAGAGAGAAAGAGGCAGAGAGAATGGGTGTGCCAGGGCCTCAAGCCACTGCAAACGATATTCTAGATGCATGTGCCACCTTATGCATCTGGTTTACATGGGTCTTGGAGAATCAAACCTGGGTCCTTTGGCTTTGCAGGCAAGCGTCTTAACTGCTAAGCCATCTCTCCAGCTCAATATACATCTTTTTAAAAATTTTATTATTTATTTATTTCAGAGTGACAGAGAGACAGAGAAAGAGGCAGATAGAGAGAGAGAATGGGCATGCCAGGGCCTCCAGCTACGGCAAATGAACTCCAGATGCATGCGCCCCCTTGTGCATCTGGGTTACATGGGTCCTGGGGAATCAAGCCTTGAACTGAGGTCCTTAGGCTTCACAGGCAAGTGCTTAACCACTAAGCCATCTCTCCAGCCATCAATATTCATCTTAAAAAATATATATATAGCATATATATCATATATATGTGTAAATATATATATATATATATATATATATATATATATATATATATATGTACAGGTATTTTTTTTTTGCTTTTTTTTTTGGTTTTGTGAGGTAGGGTCACCTGTGGTTCTTAATTATAAGTAGTTATAAGTTTTATGTGAATCTTTTTCTCTGTCTTTAGTAATTGTTAATGTAAAGCCCTTTTGATCAGTGAGTGAACTCCCTGCCAATCTTCTCTTTTTCTCTTCTGTCTTTGGCCAAGAGTGCATTGGTCTTTGTTATTATAAGCCATAGTCCAGGAAAATCAAACCTGTTTTTCAACTTTTTTATAAAGCTAGCACTTTTCTTCCAGTACTTCCTTTTCTCTTCCAAGGTCAATATTTTCAACTTGAATATGAGATGAAATATCCTCAATGGAGGCTCTGTAGGGGCGGGGGCTACGGGCATTTTGTTCATGATTTCACAGCCATCCTAGGTGCGCCTCTAATGTTCTTGTTACATTGTTGCTCTCTGTAAGGGGCAGGTGGTAGTGGTCAGTAAGCTAGGGGTGGTGGTTTGATTCAGGTGTCTCCCATAAGCTCAGGCATGCTGAATGCTAGGTTCCCAGCTGATGGAGATTTGGGAATTAACGCCTCCTGGAGGCAGTGTATTGTTGGGGGCAGGCTTGTGGGTGTCACAGCCAGCTTCCCCTTGCCAGTGTTTGGCACACTCTTCTGTTCCTGTTGTCCACCTGATGTTGGCCAGGAAGTGATGTCCATCCTCTGCTCATGGTATCATTTCCCCCTTCCTTCATGGAGCTTCTCCTCAAGTGTGCAAGCCAAACTAAACCCTTTTCCCCCCACCAAACTGCTCTTTGTTGGGTGATTTCTCCCAGCAATGCGAACCTGACTGCAACACTAGGGGAATCTTGCCAGACACTAACTGTTCCAGCACCAGTTTAAAAATACCAACAAACTGGATTTATAGCTGACATAAGCATTATTTTCTTCCAGGTTTTAAAAAATGCATATGTTTACATGTGCTTATGCATCATAAAATGTGATTGAAATTATATTGTGGATGGGCCTTGAAAGCTTACAAGGAGCGTTTTTCTGAACCCCATTTCTGGCTTGGTTTACAGACCACTCTGAGGCAGGTGCAGATGAGTTAGGAGAGGTGGGCAAAGACGGTACTTGGCCAAAGCCCTTGTGCTACTTGGTTCCGGATATGGATGATGAAGAAAGAAGGGGAAGAAGATGAGGAGGAGGAGGAAGAAGGACTGGGAGATAAATATAGGCGATGAGGATAAAGGTGAAGAAGATGAAGGTGATGAAGGGGAGGAAGGAGAGGAGGATGAAGGAGAGAATGACTAATAGAAAAGAACACTGATGGGTTTCAACCTTTTATTTATTTTAAATTTCTCTAGTCCCTGGGAGCAAGTTGCAGTCTTTTCTTCCCACAACCCCTCAATTTCAGTGGCTGCACTTTGGAGGTCTCTTTTTCTCGACATCATGTTTCTCAACTTATCTGGGGGGCAATACCTTGATCAGAATACAACAGGGAAAGAGTCTCCACGTTTTAGTTCTAAATGCATTTTTACCCCATCCTGTCTAAACAAGAGCTGTATGCAACCAATGCTACCACTGTGCTCTGTGGGGAAAATGAAAAACCTGCTCCCTTCACTGCTGGCAATTGGAGGGCGCTGGCCTCTGGGTAGTTGTGCATAGAATTCCAGCTCCTTTCTCTGCATGTTGGGCTCAGAGATTATACTGTGTCTCTGTGTGAATATGGACAGTTCGCATTTACCAACATGTACCTATCTACTTTCTCTTGTTTAATAAAAAGAAAAAAACCTTTTAAAAATTGGGGAATAGAAGGTCAGCAAAGAGTGGGTTTGAGATGTCTGGGTGGGTTAAGTGGGCATTTTGACAACATGTCTTCTCTTTTGGCATGTTTAATTGTGATACCCAATGGACATCATTACAGTCTTTTTAAATGTTTTTATTTTTATTTATTTATTTATTTTAGAGAAAGAGGCCAAGAGAGAATGGGTTCACCAGGGCCTCCAGCTGGTGCAAGTGAACTCTAGATATATGCACCACCTTGTGCATCGGCTTATGTGGGTCTTGGAGAATTGAACCTGGGTCCTTTGGCTTTGCAGGCAAGCTCCTTAATTGTTAAGCCATCTTTCAAGCCCTTGTTGCAGTTTCAAGATGACACTTTGATGATTTTATTTTTAAAAGATATTTTATTTATTTATTTACTTGAAATAGAGAGAAAGAGGCAGATATATATATATATAGAGAGAGAGAATGGACATACCAGGGCCTCTAGCTACTGCAAACAAACTGCAGATGCATGTACCACCTTATACATCTGGTTTATGTGGGTACTGGGGAATCAAACCTGGGTCTTTAGGTTTTGCAGGCAAGCACCTTGACTGATAAGCCATCTCTCCAGCCCATGATGACTTGAACCCTGTTATGCTATGGGAGAATCAGCAGAATCCATAGGATTTATTTGGAGTTGACATTTTGTATTATAATTTTGTTTTATTTTAAAATTTTCTTTGTTTTCACTGGAAAGGAAAAAGATGCTACTCAGGTTTAAACATTCAGTGTACCAGTTGCTTTGTTATAATAACACTAAATATGTACAAAAAAAAGGAATAGCTAAGGGCATGCTTGCTTAGGTAGCACATATACTAAAATTGAAATGATACAAAGATTAGCATGGCTCCTACCCAAGAATGACATGCAAATCCATGAAGTGTCCTGTGTTTAAAAAATAGCTAGGTTACTCCAAAAAAGTATTATAGGTACATAGATCTGCCGTATGAAATATTGATGCTAATTTTAAATTAGCATATATATTAAAACAGTTGCTTCTCATGAGGAATAAACAAATTAATTGAAGAAGTAAACAAACACCCAAGAAACAAAATCATAAATAAATGGTATTCTGATTTACAAGAGAACCTATAGTGCTCATTGCAGGGAATATGATCAGTTATTAGATAAATGAGTTAGAATAATTGGTTGTTCATACAGAAAAATAGTGAAATTAGAGCGCTACCTTACGTTCTACAAAAAATCAATTCTTAGGCTTAATACTTTAATATGAATATACTTATGGAGAGAATACACTCAAACTAAATTATATAAAAGTCCCCTTATGTCATAAACCAGAATAAGACTAGGAGAGAGAAGAAAGAGGAGAGGAGGAGTAACTTGACAGGTTAGGGAGGGACAGAATTTGGAGAGGAAGGGGCTTTACATAGTCAGTTCCATGTTGCTGGGCTGAACATCCAAACCAGGCCAGTTTAGGGAGGAAGGGGTTTGTTTCAAGCTTACAGATCCAGGGGAAGGTCCATCAGTATCAGAAGAAGTTGTTTCCATACATCCAAGCAGAGAAACCATCACTGGCCAGCAAACACCAAAAGTGACAAACACAAAACCCGCAGCAGCAGGCCCCCAGAGCTCCAGCTGCTCTTCTACCTTTGGGCTGGAATTTAGATCTGCCCTCAGTGACACCTTAGGGCTGGACTCCAGGATCCATTCCCTAGTGACACCTTCTCCGGCCAAGTGGCTGGAGATCCAAGTTACAAGATTTAATAAAACACCCGAGTCTATGGGGGTGTGGGGGATATACATTCAGATTACCACAGAGGGGTCATGGGTAGGGAGGGTGGAGAGGGAGTTACACAAAAGCTAAGACAACATGAATCAATTCTGTAGAAACCCCCCCGCCAGCTGGCTGGCACTCTACAAGACATAACCACCAATAAAGGGGGAGGGGGAACAATCCAAATGGAAGGTAGAAAGAACTTACCCTTAAAATATTGGCCTCTGGCCTGTAATTCCCAGGTCCAGAATTGGGTTGCCTCCCCACAGGGAGCTGTTGGCCAAGGAGAACCATGAAGTCCCCAGAACAACGTAAGCCATTGCCAAAACACTTGATTACCTTCCAGAGCTAAAATGTAAGACCCTACTGCTGAAGACAACATAGGCTATAGTCACTGGACATTGAAATACCATGCTGGAACCAAAAGGGAGGAAAAGAAAAAAACAAACAAACAAAGAAATAAATAAACAAACAAAAAGGAAACTAGCTCCTTCCTGGCTAGCTCCCATATTTCTGGCAAGCACTATTGGAACTCCTGGAAGAAAACAGTTACCAACAGCGTGAATAGTGGACCCTGCAAATTATATAATTAATCAGCCAGACAAGAAGTACACACTTGTGCAATAGTGGCACACAGCCTCTGTGGGTAACCAACAGTTCTCTGATAGGACATGAGACCTGCTCAATGGGAGAGAACTCATGTCTGGTACTGGAAATCAAGTCAGAATCCCATTGTCAGGAAACTCATAGGCTTCAAAGTGAAGCCCCCCATTGCTCTCTGGAGAAGAGTGGGCTTGCACACCAAAAAGTCTCTCAAGTAACTTTGTATACCCCTTTTAGCCCAAGCTGCTCTCCCTCTTGGTTGGATCCAGAAATTCTACTCCTACTTGCATGCTATAGAAACACACTTAGGCACCGGGGGTCATGCTACAGGAATGTTCATGGCACTGTTACTCATAACGGCCAAAATATCTTTTGGCAGGAAAATTAATAAATAAATTCTGCTCTGTTTGCACATTGGTTTATAATATAGCATGAAAAATAAGACTTAGTTCCACATAACAATATAAATAAATTTTAGAAATCTAATGCACAAGACAAAGCAAATAATATCAAGTATATCTTTTCATAAAAAATGTGTGTATAGAAAGTATAACAAAAAATTTAAAAATTAGGTGAAAAGATGGCTAAATGGTTAAGTGTGCTTTCTGGGCAAACATGAGGACCTAAGAGAGTTGGAGACTGCCTGCATTTGAATCTCTGGAACCCACATAAAATAGTCAGGCATGGCCATGCATGTCTCTAATCCCGCTCCTATAGGAGCTAGTTGGGGCTCACTCATGGCAAGCTGTGGGATCAGTAAGACCCTGTCTCTGGAGATTGGAATTTCAGGTCTCAGGTCTCCTCAGACCCTCGTGCTTGCTCAGGAAGTACACTTAACTGCTGAGCCACGTCACCAGCTCTAAAGCACTTTTTACAAAAATCTATTTTTAAATTTTGTTTATTTATTTGCAAGCAGAGAGACCTAGAAGAGAGACAGAGAAAATGGGTGCACCAGGACCTCTAGTCACTGCAAACAAACTCAAGACACATGTTCCACTTTGTGCATCTGGCTCCACATGGGTACAGACTGGGTAAATTGCACTCCAGTCGTTAGGCTCTGCAGAGAAGAGCCTTAACTGCTGAGCCATGTCTTCAGCCCTCTAAAGCACTTCTTAACAATAAAAGCACTCACATATGCCAAAATAGCAATAAAGAGTCTCAACAGCATTATGCAAACTGGAAGAGAGTAGACAGAGACTTATGACATGTATTTGAAGTTCTAAAAAGGTGAAGCTATAGTACTTAAAAGCAGCTTGGGGGTTGGAGAGATGGCTTAGTGGTTAAGCACTTGCCTGTGGAGCCTAAGGACCCTGGTTCAAGGCTCGATTCCCCAGGACCCACGTTAGCTAGATGCACAAGGGGGCGCACGTGTCTGGATTTTGTTTGCAGTGGCTGGAGGCCCTGGCGCGCCCATTCTTTCTCTTTATCTGCCTCTTTTCTCTCTCTGTTGCTCTTAAATAAATTTTAAAAAAAAAAAAAAGCAGCTTGGTAGTTGCCAGAAGCTGAGAGTTGAGGGACTTCATAGCAACCAAATTGACCATGTTACTTTATAGATTTGAATATGTACATTATTGGCTTTCATTTCTTATGGCATAAGATTTAGTGCTAACACATGAAAAGAAACCTGCCTCAAGAAAAACATCAGCAATATTAGTTAAAAGAAGTAGATGACAGCCTGAGCCCCTACATCAAAAAACGAAAAAAAAAACAAAAACAACAAAAAAAAGAAGTAGATGAAAGAAAGACAAAGTGGAATTCAATGCTTTAGAAAAAAAAGCAAACTAAGTAAAAAAAAAAAAAAAGATTGTTCTTTAACAAAAATATTTTTTTTAAAATATTTTTAATTTATTTATTTGAAAGCGACAGACACAGAGAGAAAGACAGATAGAGGGAGAGAGAGAGAATGGGCGCGCCAGGGCTTCCAGCCTCTGCAAATGAACTCCAGACGCGTGCGCCCCCTTGTGCATCTGGCTAACGTGGGACCTGGGGAACCGAGCCTCGAACCAGGGTCCTTAGGCTTCACAGGCAAGCGCTTAACCGCTAAGCCATCTCTCCAGCCCAACAAAAATATTTTTAAAAGAAGTTTATTTATTTAAGAAAGAACAAGAGAATGGGGGAGGGAGGGAGAGAGGGAGAGAGAGAGAGAGAGAGAGAGAGAGAGAGAGAGAGAGAGAGAGACAGAGAAAATGGACATGCCAGAGCCTCCAGCCACTGCAAACAAACCCCAGACACATGAATCACTTTGTGCATCTTGGCCTTACATGGGTGCTGGGGAATTGAACTCTGGTCCTTAGGCTTTACATGCAAACACTGGGCCTTCTCTGCAGCCCAACAAAAATATTGTTTTATAAATTTTTATTTATTTACTTTTATTTTTTGAGGTAGGGTCTCACTCTAGCTCAGGCTGACATGGAATTCACTATGCAGTCTCAGAGTGGCCTTGAACTAACAGCGGTCCTCCTGCTTCTGCCTCCCAAGTGCTGGGATTAAAGGCATACGCCACCATGCTCAGCCACCAAAAATATTGACATAGGTGAGGCATTCATTGTTCTGATCAAGAAAAATGAGAAAGCTCAAAATAAAAATTAAACAGAAGCATTTTTTAAAATGACATTATCTTGAAAAGTTATGCAAATAATTTTCTCAAAAAATAATACTGTGGGCTGGAGAGATGGCTTAGTAGTTAAGTGCTTGCCTGTGAAGCCTAAGGTCCCCGGTTTGAGGCTTGATTCCCCAGGACTCACGTTAGCCAGATGCACAAGGGGCGCATGCATCTGGAGTTCATTTGCAGCGGCTGGAAGCCCTGGTGTACCCATTCTCTATCTGTCTCTCTCTCTCCCTCTCTCTCTCTCTGTCACTCTCAAATAAATAAATAAAAATGAACAAAAAATGTTTTACAAAATACTGTTTCTCAAATTCACTCCCATTGAGCTAGAACGCTTAAACATATAATTTCATATGAAAAGAGGGTGGGAGCAGCATATTCTTTTTCTCTCTCTCTGCTTTCTGGCCCCTGTGAGGTGAGCTGCTCTGCTCTGATGCTCCCTCCCACCATGAAACCCTTGCCTTCTGAACAGCTGGAGAAGGGCAGAGGTCACTGCTGTTGACATAACATACATCCAATTCTCTGCTCCAAACAACTGTTCAATTAGGGTAGATGGGAGCATAGTAGTACTTTATTTTGTGTTATTATCCATTTGTTCACAAAAGCTAGCCTTTGTATGAAGATTGAGTCAAATAACAGAAGGTTCAGGACATTTAGTAACTTCTAGTGATGCTGCTTTATCTTATGATTTTCAAAGTAAAAAGTAATATTTATTTGAGAAATGTCTTCCAATTTTGTGGGAACCATAGCTCTAGCAACATCTCTTTGGATCCCTTTAGAGAGAATTTTTTAATTAACTTTAAAATACATATTTGTTGCAGTCCGGTAGCATTGCTGTTAGAAATCACCCAACCAAGAGCAGCTTCTGGGAAAAAGAGGTTTATTTGGCTTACAGGCTCGAGGGGAAGATCCACGATGGCAGGGGAAAACGATGGCATGAGCAGAGGGTGGACATCACCCCCTGGCCAACATAAGATGGAACACAGAAACAGGAGGGTGTGCCAAACACTGGCATGGGGAAACTGGCTATAAAGCCCATAAGCCCGCCCCCAACAATACACTCCCTGCAGGAGGCATTAATTCCCAAATCTCCATTAGCTGGGAACCTAGCATTCAGAACACCTAAGTTTATGGGGGACACCTGAATCAAACCACCACATTCCGCCCCTGGCCCCCATAAACTGATAATCATACATGATGTAAAATGTAATGCATTCAGTCTGACTTTAAAAGTCCCCATAGTTTTTAATCAATCTCAATGATGTTCATACATCCCCGTAGTTCAAGATCTTTTAACTGAGCCATAATACCAAAATATAACCTCAAAAAACCCAGAATGGCACAGAATAAATATTCACACTGCAAAAGATGGCATTGGGCATAGCAAAGAAACATTCAACCAATACAAGATTTAAAACAACCAGGGCAAACATCAAACTCTGTAGCTTCAAGTCCAGCAACTCTAGCCAGTGACAAATCGTCAAGTCCGATAATTCTAACCAGCAACAAGTCTCTGGCATTCCAATTCCGCCCCTCCAGCTAGGCTACTCACAGTCCTGGGAAACTTCATCGGGGCCGGCAGCTCCTCGGCAGCCATCTCATGGTCCCGGCATCTCCACTGGGTCTCCACTGCAAGCCACGGTTCATCCTCATGGCCCCATGGGGTCTCTATGCAGGCAACCAGCAAACCCGCTTCACATTGCCCATGGCCATTTCCAAAACACAAGACCGTGTTGCAAACTCAATGACCCTCTTTCCAGAATTTTTTATACTCCACGATACCAGGTAGGTGCCAATTTGTTAATCCAGGGGGGAATAAAGCAGACTTTGAAGAACAGGACAGTCCTTGAGCACTCAGGCCCCTTCAAAAGAGTCGACATTCTTCTTGTTGCCCCAGCGCAGGTCAGCTAGCCCAGTCTTAAAGGTTGTAATCTCTCAGTTGCAGCTGAATGGGCAGCAGTTCACCCAAAGATTTTCCTTTCTGTGCCATATTCCTTGGCTCACACCAGTTCATTTCTACGCAAAGCAACCCTGCACAACATCTCAGGACATGGGCACAAGAGCAAGCTTCTCACACAAACTGCTAGCCCCGTCCAGGCAAAGCTCTTTCTCGCCCTCATAAGCCAAACCTCCCAGTCCATAGTTCTTACTGCCTTCAGGTCTTTCAGCTCTGACCAGGATAGACCATCAAGCTGTACTTACAGCACTGCAAGGCATCTCTTAGGCCAAGGTTTCAACTCCTTCCACATTCCTCTTGAAAATCAGCTCCAAAAGGCCGAAGCCACATAGTCAGGTGTCTAGCAGCAATCCCACTCCTCGGTACCACTTTACTGTTGCAGTCCGGTTCGCATTGCTGTTAGAAATCACCCAACCAAGAGCAGCTTCTGGGAAAAAGAGTTTTATTTTGGCTTACAGGCTCGAGGGGAAGCTTCACGATGGCAGGGAAAAATGATGGCATGAGCAGAGGGTGGACATCACTCCCTGGCCAACATAAGATGGAACATAGCAACAGGAGGGTGTGCCAAACACTGGCAAGGGGAAACTGGCTATAAAGCCCATAAGCCCGCCCCCAACAATACACTCCCTGCAGGAGGCATTAATTCCCAAATATCCATCAGCTGGGAACCTAGCATTCAGAACACCTAGGTTTATGGGGGACACCTGAATCAAACCACCACAATATTATTTATTTATTTAAGAGATAGAAAGAGGTAGACAGAAAAAAAGATACACATATGTGGAGAGAGAGAGAGAGAGAGAGAGAGAGAGAGAGAGAGAGAGAGAGAGAGAGAGAAAGATGGAATGGGTACACAGGGCCTCTAGCTATTGCAAATGAACTCCAGATGCATGTACCACCTGGTATATCTGGCTTTTGCTGGAAAGCACCTTAACTCCTTAACCGTTAAGCCATGTCCCCCAAATTTTAATTTTAAAGTGATGAAAATAACACTGATAAATCTATGATGCATTTGGAAAAAAAAAATACTAGGAAGGTATTATACTAAAAACCTTAAGGCTCTGTGGGTGTGGTGGTTCATGCCTTTAATCCCAGTACTCAGAGGCAGAGGTAGGAGGATCACTGTGAGTTTGAGGCCACCCTGAGATTACATAGTGAATTCTAGGTCAACCTGAGCAAGAGAAGTACCTTGCCTTGAAAAACAAAAACAAACAAACAAAAAACCTTAAGGCTCTGGTAATTTTGCAGAAGTATATTAATCAAACTTTAGTTTTGCCAGGCATGGCATGAGGCAAAAACCCAACTTCTTTTCTTTATTTTTCTCTTCTCTTCTCTTCTCTTCTCTTCTCTTCTCTTCTCTTCTCTTCTCTTCTCTTCTCTTCTCTTCTCTTCTCTTCTCTTCTCTTCTTTTCTTTTTTTAAGTAGCGTCTCGCTCTAGCCCTGGCTGATCTGATACTCTGTAGCCTCAGGCTGACCTCAAACCCACAGCAATCCTCCTACTTCTGACTCCTGAGTGCTGGGATTAAAGGTATGTGCCACCATGCCCAGCTTTGAGAAAACTAATTTCTAACCATCATAAGAAGCAAAGTACTGGCTGGGATTAAATATAAAATTTGATCAGAATTTTATGGCAATCTTAGGCAAGTATTAAGGAAGGGAAAAGAAACAAGAAAGGAAACAAGTAAACACGAAGAGGATTGATATAGAGTAATTATTGTCAACAAGAGGAGGTCCCTTCCTTATGTACAGTTTTGATTTTTGCCCATTTCATTTACTTGTGGTCAACATGGTCCAAAAATGTTCGTGAAAAATTCTGGAAACAAACAATTCATGACTTAAATTGTGGGCTGAGTAGTGTGATTCTATCCAGTCAGCAATGCGGGTTGCGTAGCGTTGCCTCAGTTACAGAGTTCTGAGATCCAGTTCTACAGTAGTAACGTGCTGTGCTCGAGTATTCTTATTCGATCTACGAATGGCCCCAGAGCCCAAGAGTAGTAACGTTGCCAACGAGAAGCTGTAAAGTTTTTCCTTTAAGCATGAAGGTGAAAGGTCTTTACTTAGTAAGGAAAAAAAAGAAAGTATGCTGAGGTTTCTAAAACTGATAGTAGAACAAATCTACCCATGAAATAGTAATGAAGAAAACAAAGATTTGTGTTAATTTTGCTGTTGCACCTCAAAACCCAAAAGTTCCTGCCACAGCATGGGATAAGGGCTTAGTTAAGGTGGGAAAGACATTGCATGTAGGAAAAAGCACAGGCTGTCTAGGGTTGCACTGTTTGGAAGTTAGAACATCCACTGGGCTTAGAACATATTCCCTGTGAATGAAAAAGAACTGGTGTATGATATAAGGATTATTTACTTAATTAGTTAACTTGAAAGAGAGAGAAGAGTGGGCATACCAGGCCCTCCTGCTACTGCAAATGAATTCCACTTGTGTGACCACTTTCTGTGGCTGGCTTTAAGTGGGTATTAGGGAATCAAACCCTGAGTCATCAGGCTTCGCAAGCAAGTGCCTTTAACCTGTGAGCAATCTACTCCAGCCCCTGATGTAAGGATGTGAATAACAACCTCACAGTGAATGACGAATTATAACTGAGAAGGCCAGTGAATTCTCATGGCAGATTTTGACAATAAGCTTCAAGAAAAGATGGAGAAACAAAGACAGTTTCTTGGGGATGGTAAGATGATAAGGTTCATGTTCACAGATTTCTGGATAATCCAGCCTAATCTAGAAATAAAAAATGAAGTGTTTAGAGCTTTTATGTCTCTTAGACTTTCTGTCTTTATTTATTTGTTTTGGTTTTCAAGGTAGGGTTTCACTCTAGCCAAGGCTGACCTGGAATTCACTAGGTAGTCTCAGGGTGGCCTCAAACTCACAGAGATCCTCCTACCTCTGCCTCCCGAGTGCTGGGATTAAAGGCATGAGCCACCATGCCCGACCTTCTTAGACTCTATTTTAAAACATATTATATATATATATTTTATTTGTAGGTAGAGAGAGAAAGACACAGAGAGAAAGATGGAAAGAGAGAGAGAGAAAGAGGAGACAGAGAGAATGGGGGTGCCAGGGTCTCAAGCCACTGTGAACTCCAGATGCAAGCACCACTTGTACATCTGGCTTCATGTGGGTACTGGGGAATTGAATCCTGGTAATTAGGCATTTTAAGCAAGTGGCCTAACCACTGAGCAATCTCTCTAGCCCTCTTAGACTTTTTTAACTAAATTCTTAATATCTTCAATAAGTCTCAACTGGATTTTGGATAGGTGTTGATAGTAGACCATTTTAGACTTTCAGAAAGATATTCTATCTCACCAACTAAAAGACATGCATGCTTTGGTAACAAGAAGGTCTAAAGCTTGTTATAGCAATTAAGAGGCCTATAACTCATGCCACAAAGAAGTGGCCTATTAGGATTTGTGCCTAGCTGAGAGTCTAAAGTCCCCTCAGACAGGACAAGATGCATACTTCAGGTTGGACCATGACAGCCTGAAAAATCCAACCCTCTGTAGGACTCAGGTGGGACGTGTAGTTCTAGGAAGTGTGGATTCCACCTGGGCCACTGGGATAAATTAGCCACAGACAACCTCTCAGGAAATGGCATGCCGTTCCCCATAAGGAGTTAGAGTATACCAACCAATGAAACCTTAGAGCCTGTCCCATCCAAGGGCAGCTTTACATTGTTGTGGTTAATCTCTTTTCCCTAGTTAGTGTGTATGCATCCAGGCTGACTGCTAAGATCTGTGGCCTAATATTTCGAGGAATGGTTCTTGCCTTGCTGATGTTAGCAGTGGGGTTAGCATGCAGGGTCACAGCTCTATCCAGGGGGTCTACGTGGAATTCTTCTAAAGCTTATTCCATAGCCAGTGAATGGGGGGGATTGTTTTCTTCCTATTAACTTCACTCATAAAATACCTTAAAGGATATTCTTGATTGATTGATTGCCTAATCATGTAAATTGAAGAGTTCCTCTCCAGAAAAACATGGTCTTGGGGGCGTATTAGTTACTTTCCTCATTGCTGTGGCAGAATGCCCAGCTTCAGCAACAAAGGGTGGAGAGGTTGCTATTGGCTGGTGGCTCAGGGGATGCACAGTGTGGTGGTTTGATCAGGTGTTGCCGGGCTCCTCCCCGGCGGGTAGGTAGTGCTGAGGAGGGACCAGGCCTGCTGGTTCCTCCCAAGGGGTTGAGAAGAGGGTAAGCGTTGGACTACTCAGAACCTCTCCTAGTCACCAGAGAAAAACCACACTGAGTTGGGAGTCTTGTCAAAGCAGGGACTCACTTTATTGTTACAAGCAGTTGCCTATATAATGTTGAGAACGAAGGCGGGAATTTTAGGATGGGGGGGGAGAGGTAAGGGCCAATAGTAAACCGCAACCTTTGAGATGATTGGTCCCAAGCGCACGCATGGGAATTCCAACTCCTATGTGGAAGTAGCAGGCCAGAAGCCATTAGGCGTCTTGCTGAGTCCTAGCTGGCCAGAGGCAGATCACCAAACTTTAGCTAGGCTCAGGAAGTTCCACTAGGCCTCACGCCCAGGTCTCTCACGGCCCAACATCTCCTCCTTTTGTTTTTGTAAGAGCATTAGTCACCATGGCCCCTGTCTTAGGTTGTCCCCCTCTGGGGATCTTACCCATCATTGGGTATCATGTGTTTAGCTCGCTGAGAACCCAGTCCATGGCCTGTCTTAGGTTGTCTCAGTCAGTCTGAGATCTTACCCATCATTGGTCACATGGAAGGCAGAGGAGGTGGCAGTGGGTCATCTGAGGAACTTAATTCCTGAGTTGTCAGCCTGTGGTAATGTATCTCACCCTGATGGAGTTTTATTGCCTCTAGCTGCTGGTGAATGAATTGTGTAATTTTGTTAATTACATAAGGCCTGACAGTGAGAATAATGAGGAGGGGAAGGAGGGGCCTAAGTAGAGGGAGGAGGTAGGGTAAGAAGCCATGTAAGCCCGTCCACAGTGGGCTGTCTACATCTGGTATTAAGGTGGCTGGGGCACAAAGGCCCATCCAATTGGTGGGCAGAAAGTCATAGGTCATCCTGCCTCCACAAACATAAACCATTCCAGAAGGTGGGCAGTGTTGAGCATTGGGCTCAGTTGTGTTCAAAGTGCAGAAGGAAGGATGAATGTATCCCACATCTATACTGGAATTGTTAGGGGAAGGTGGGACCCAAATGCAAGTTCCAGAGGAAACATTTGGAAAAGCTGGATGGGGATGGGGAAGGTGGCTGAGCAATTTTTAAAGGTTGTTTATCTTCCTTAGAAAAATTTAAAATATTTAGGGTAAATAATGTCTTTTTTTTAGTTGGTCATGTGGGGGTAAGTATTCCCCCTTTTGTTTTTGTAATTGAGACTTGAGAGTCTGATTATCTTATCTTTAAAATTTTAGTTGTACTATGGTAGTATAAACCTTATATATGAAGTATAGAAAGTAGACATCTCTCATATTTTAAATATTTAATACTTATAAATATCTCACATTTTAAATATTTAACATTTATAAACACAAGCAGAACCTGTCACCAGTCTTGAAAACAGTACCAATTGATTTATAGACTAACTCATTTAACCTAGAAATTTTTAGCACCTGTGTTTGAAAACATCTCTGATTAGTTTAGATACTTATGTTGGTACGAATTACCCAGAGAACATTGGAAACAGAACCATAGAGTTTAATAATTTTTTTAAACCCAAACAGCTAGCTAAATTTTAATATAACCCTTAATAAATCTTTTTGAAAGAAAAAACATTATTTGACAATCCATGATTTTGGCTTAAGCTTGATAGTTATTGATTTTATGTACCACAGAAACTTTTATTAACATAAAATAATTTTATGTTTTACCCATGACTTAAATTTGATAAAGCTTAAGCAAGCTATCCTAACATATTCCAAGAAGATGAAAGTTATCATTACTGAAATTAAATCACTTAAACCTAAGTGATTAAACCTAGTTATGACCATTCAATAGAATTAGCATAAATAAGACAGAACTATTTTTAAAGCTACAATGTCTTTAGGTATGAGTACTTTACCTTTGGAAAATAACCACTTCGATGTGAGCCTTTATCTTAAGAATAGTTAAAACATTGATAAAAAGAGGAACCTAATTTACTTTACTGAGAGAGTCTCAAAGCCAGTTTTATAACCCTTAAATCATAAAAAATTAGCATCAGTGACCTGTTAATAAGTGAGGTCTTACCATAAGACTCAGTTTCTCCACTGATTAAAACCGTGGCATCAGGTAAACATTAGATTTAATCCAATTAAATGTTTTAATGCAGGGGCCCTTTTCCTGATATATACATTAGGTAAGTCTGATGCTTATCTTATGTAAGGAGTTTGTAACCTGGTCAAATACCTTTACTCAGTTGACCTATTTAACATTTTGTCTAGTGAGAAATTTTATTTAATAGATGTGACTTTAGGTGTTTAAAAGAGAAGAACTAAAATGAACCACAGTAATATGCTGTACTCCTTTTTCCCTGTCAGAGACAATTGGCCATTTTGTCTCCAGTCAGAGTCTGGGGGACACATGGCTTAAACTTGTATGGGGTCTGAGATAAAGGGGGATTTATCCAAATTTTTAGAGTCTAGCTTTCCATGAATTTAAGTAGTATATGTTGGAAAGCAAGAGCAAAATGAAATTACGGAGTAGAGAGATAAGCATCCTGACATTTCTTATCCTATTCTGAAGTTGTTTGTTTTTACATAGCAAATTTATCCATTTGTAAAACACAAGGTGATAGACTCTTATCTATGTTTAACCTGGCTAAACCTCCAATTACATTTGTACTTATGACTTTGTGACCCACCTAGTATAGGCATCCCCAGTGTCTAATGTAAGATGAATTTAGATTAAGACTATGTCCCTATATAAAACTTTTAGAGTATCCTTAAGAGTCTGTAAAGAGTTGAAAAATCTTTAACTTTAGTCATGGCGTTTAGGTTTAGCCTGAAAAATCTTTCCTGCAATCACACATCAGTCCATTACAAATTTAATCTTGATTAAACTCTCTGGGCCTGGGCAGCAGGACACAGCCAGCCCTTAAGCCAGTAGCCCAGTTCCAACAAAGTCCTCTGTAGTCTTTCCTTTCCCTTAGAAAGCTCATAAGCTAAGCCTCAAAGTTTAATGATGTTTGCATTTAGCATTTTTAGATTTTCATTAGAATAGTCCATAAAATTTGGCTTACCATTCCAAAAGACACCTTCGGTTGCAAGCACCAAGTCCATGCCTATTCCTCCAAAACAAAGGTTCCAAAAGATCAACATCCACATGGTCAGGTTCATCTCAGTCCACTCCTTGGTACCAAGTTCTGTATCAGCTTCAGGTTCACTGAGATGAACTTCCAGACCAGGTACAATTATTGAGGAAGGGATATTTATTGAAGCTTACAGATCCAGGGGAAGTTCCATAATGGCAGAAAAAGCTAGGCTGCCTTCACAGGCCCAAGCAGACAGAGACAGAGAGAGAGAGAGAGAGAGAGAGAGAGAGAGAGAGAGAGAGATATGCACAAGCCTAAAGGTCAAAAGCCACACAGTGTGTCCACTAGAGACATATGACCCATTTAGAAATTTAAAAGCCGCAGATGCAGTTTGCCGGGACCCAAAAGTGAAAGGAAAGAGAACGAAGAGATGTTGACAAGCAAGTACAGGTTATAGAAGCAAATTTTAGTGCATTAAATATGAAGACTGCCTCATAACTTATGAGAGTACACTCACCCACACATGTACACCGATTGATCTCCTCAACGAGAATACCTCACACGGGGTACTAGTCTGCCGGGTTCCCGGAGCCCCATGTTAGGCGCCAGATGCTGGGCTGCTCCCCAGCAGGTAGGTAGTGCTGAGGAGGGACCAGGCCCGCTGGTTCCTCCCAAGGGGTTGAGGAAGAGGGTGGACCACTCAGAACCTCTCCTAGTCACCGGAGAAAAACCACACTGAGTCGTGAGTCTTGTCAAAGCAGGAACTCACCTTATTGTTACAAGCAGTTGCCTATATAATGTTGGGACGAAGGCGGGGATTTTAGGACTGGGGAAGAGGTAAGGGCCAATAGTAAACTGCGACCTTTGAGATGATTGGTCCCAAGCGCGCGCACGGGAATTCCAACTCCTACGCGGAAGTAGCAGGCCAGAAGCCATTAGGCGTCTTGCTGAGTCCTAGCTGGCCAGAGGCCGATCACCTAACTTTAGCTAGGCTCAGGAAGTTCCACTAGGCCTCACACCCAGGCCTCTCAAGGCCCAACAAGGTGTCCCTCATAAACTTATGTTTTCTGAATACTAGGTTCCCAGCTGATGGAGATTTGGGGATTAAAGCCTACTGGAGGCAGTGTATTGTTGGGGGCAAGCTTGTGGGTATTCTAGCCAGCCTCCCCTTGCCAGTGTTTAGTATACTCTCCTATTGCTGTTGTCCATCTGATGTTGGCCAGGAGGTAATGTCCACCCTCTGCTCATGCCATCCTTTTTCCCTGTCATCATGGAGCTTCCCCTTGAGTCTATAAGCCAAAATTAACCCCCTTTCTTTCCCACAAGCTGCTCTTGGTCAGATGTTCTCTGCCAGCAACGCGAACCTGACTGCAACACAGACCATCACTGTGGGGAAGGGATGGGGGATCAGCTCCTGCCCACAGTGACAGCAGGCAGCTGCTTGCTCTCGCCTTGGCAGATCAGGAGACAGAAAATGTTGGCACTCTGTCCACGTATGATGAGTGTGTGTAACATGGCCACAGCCGTGGAGGTCAGAGGACAAACTCGTGCCAGTCCTCACCTTCCACCTTGTTTGAGGCAAGGTGTGTCTTGTTCACGGCTGCACATGCCAGGATTGCTGGTCACAAGCTTCTCGGGTCTCCTGTCTCTGCCCCCTCTTCTCTCTGTTGGCATGTTGGGATTATAGATGCTGACACTTTGTGTTTGGTTTTATTTAGGCTCTGGGGACCCGGACTCATGTCACACAGCTTGTACATCCCCATCTCTCCAGCCCCTCCTTTTCCCCAGTCTATTCAGCCTGGGACTCCAGCCTTGGGGTGGTGCTATTCTCAGTCAGGATGGTTTTTCCCCTCTTGGTTAAGCCTCACAGACAGACAGACCCTAAGGTGGTCTTCATGAGTGGTCTTGGCATTTCTTATCCCAATCAAGCTGACAATCAAAATTAACCATCATAGCATCAGTTCAATATTCAATTAATCAAAACTGATCCACATCTTTCCATGGCTCTTAGGTGAGGTCTAAAGTCCTCTTTCTGACTCCTTAGCCTGGTGTGGTACGGCTCTGGCTGTGTCTTCGGTCTCTTAATTAGCCATACTAGACTCGCGTGATTTTGCACCCCAGCTGTCCAGAATGGCTGACTCTTTCTTGTCTTTCAGTCTCAGGTTAAATGTCCCTTCCTAACATTCCCCAAGTTCCCACTAGATTCTCTATGCTCTCTCATACTCTCCTATACTTTTCTTTTATAGCCTTTACCATAGCTTTAATTAGGACATTTATTTGAGTAATTACAGGTTACTCACGGATGACAAGTTTCAGAAGGTCAGAGGCTTGTTTTGCTCAGAGTTGAATGGCCATGTGACAGGAACTCAGTACGGATTTACTGAATGCATGGAGGTTGATAGCTTCAGGGAATTATGATTGTAGCCATTCCGTGAGCAATTGTACCTCAGTAGTCATTAGTGATTTTAGGGAGTAGATTTCTAATTGTCATTATAAAGTGGAAGTTAGAGCAGGCATTCTTTTCTTCCTAGCACAGGCTAGTTGGGGAAATACCTTCATCCATGAGCAGTTGGTGGGGGGAGCGCTGGTTCTCTGAGGGGAGAGAGGAAGGGAGCCCAGCATGAGATCCGGAAGGGCATCTTCTGAAAGGGGGCTGGGGTATCCTGGAAGGCCAGCCAGGGAGATCAGGGCCCAGCCAGTGAGGACCTCCATCACTGAGATGCCACAGGAACAGTTAGCTGTGGCCTGTGACTGACTCTCCTTTCTTCAGAGCACTTGTAGGCCAATGCCTGAGTCTTGCTAGATTCTCTAGGCCTGGGTCCTTCCTCTGGAGCAATGTCCTCTGAGGGAAAGAAGCTGTCAACTCGCACAGAAGCCTGGAAGTGGGGGATGTAATTAATAATTACAGTTAAGGGAAACAATAGGTGTTTTAAGCCATACTTCTCCTATTTCTTTGTCAACCAAGTCTGAATTCCACAAAAACTAAAAGTTATTTCATTCTGCATATAAGTTGACCTAGAAGGCAAGAGAGCCCAATTGTTTAACTTTGTGGGCAGTTGTTACATGCCAAGAGGGCACTGACCTGGTTAGAGGTAGGTGGATGAAGTCATCAAAGCCCAGACTCAGAGAGAGAGGAGACCTTTGGCTTTGGGTCCTTGCCTTAGGTCTGCTGGATCCTCACCAGGGCCCTCAATTTCCAAACTGTGACATGCAGGGATTGGGTAAGATGGCAACGTGGGGCCCGGCTGTTTCCGTGTAATATGATTCTAGAGGAGAGAGAAGGGACAGAGATACACTTCATTTACCTTTACTCTCACAAGCTAGAGTTTTTTTGGATCTAAATCATTTAATTATAAATAACACAAACCCCTGAATAATGGTTATAAATATGGTGAGGCTTATTTTCTCTTGAGTTAATGTACAGAAATGACTATCTCTGGCTTGAATGGGGTGTCAGAGATGCGGGCCATACCTGGTCACTCTGTCCAGCAGGGTGTCTTTTCCCAAGGCTTTATCCCAGATCCAAGATGGTGGTCATCCGTTGCATATACTTAATCACAAACAGTTTTATTTTAGATGGATGCGTAGTTTCTCCCACTTCCGTGGATGACGAGGAGAGCAGATGTGAGGGGACATGTAAAGGCCCTGCTAGGTTGGGATTCCTGGAAGTGTTGATTGGGGATAGGCACAAGAGATGTGGAGCAGACTCTCCAGGCTTGAAAATGGAATCAAGGTCGTTAAGTTGCCTGTTCTGTGATTTAGCTGAGGAACTGTAGGGCAATCAGCTATCCCAGCATCTCAGCTCGAAGCACAGGTTTCAGTTTGGGATAGAAAGTGAAAGGCATGGTCAACAAGCAAATAGAAAACAAATTCTTACAGGACCATGCATAACTTTAGGAGGCAGAGCGCCACCAAATACTGAGTTAGGAACTAGTGAATCCAGCCACTTAGTGGAGAAATGCAGAAACCAGGGGAATCCAAGCAGGATGGAGAAGAGAGCGAAGTGGTGGCAAGCCGTGCTTCGAGACCTCATGCACCTGCAGCTTGGAGCTCCTACCCCGGCATTCACCATGTCTGCATGTCTGCGTGAGATTGCTGCAGACGCGCGAACGATTAGACAGAAGAGGCTGGAAGACCAAAGGATTTAGGCTGGTGACTGTGAACCAAAGACTGTATCCAGGTCCTTCCCGACCCTCCACGAGTTATGAACAAGGGTGGAGGACCTTTTGTCCTCCAGGAGAAAAGAAGACTCCTCCTGCAGGCCGAGGGTTAGGGGCTTACAACAGTTGTGTATCTGTCATGAAGCTTTACCCTGGTCTCTATGCTTTTGCATTGGGAGTGAGGATGATCTGAGGACCATGCCAGAGACAGAAAGAAAGAGAGAGAGAGAGAGAAGAAAGGGAGAAAGAAAAAAAAAAATAGAAGGCAAAATATTAGTTATGCAAGCTGCTGTTTTTAAGATGTTTTTTAAAATCTATTTTATTTATTTATTTGATACAGAGAGAGAGAGAGGGAGAGAGAGAATGGGTGCACCAGGGCCTCCAGCCACTGCAAACGAACTCTAGACACATGTGCCGCCATGTGCATCTGGCTTATGTGGGAACTGGGAATCAAACCTGGGTCCTTAGGCCTTATAGGCATATGCCTTAACTGCTACGCCATCTCTCCAGCCCCTCCACTGTTTTTCAAGGGAGGGTCTCACATGAGCCCAGGCTGACCTGGAATTCACTATGTACTCTCAGGGTGGCCTTGAACTTTCGGTGATCCCCCTACCTCTGCCTCCCGAGTGCTGGGATAAAGGCATGCGTGCCACATCAGGTCTAAACTTTTTTTTTTTTTGTGGTAGGGTCTCAATGTAACCCAGGCTGACCTGGAAAATTCCACTATTGTAGTCTCAGGCTGGCCTTGAACTTATGATGATCCTCCTACCGCTCCTGCTAAGTGCTGGGACTAAAGGCCTGTGCCGCCACATCCAGCTGCAAGCTGCTTCCATAGCTTCACAGAATTTGTTTCTGTGCTATCTCTCCTGAGTGGGAGGGATGGGGAAGCAAGGCAGCTAGCTCTACCTTTGTTCTCATCAACGTATGACTACCATCATTGTCCTGAGCATTGGCCTCCAGCATGCACATGGGAAGTTTCAAGTGGGAGGCTTTTGTCACAGGCCTGGACATGGACACAGGAGGGCCACACAAGCGGTGGTAAGGATGCCAAGTTTAATCTTGCTTACAGCAGGATTTTAGACTGCAGTCTAGTGGAGAAAATGGAAGATGAGAATGGTTAGACTTACCACTGGGACAACTCTTTGATTCATTTTTCATAGGTCTGCTGCATTAAGATCTAACACTGAAATCAGATCCAACTCTCGCAGTCCACGTGATATGCTCAATCTTGGGCTTGCTAAGAACCCTAACTCAGTCACATCCTAAGGATACTTGAAAACCTCTATATATTTCCTGCCAAGCAATCACTGCTTGAATATCTTCTGTGGTGGAAAGCTCTTTTTAATCTTATAAAGTAGCCTAAGCTCTTAATTGATTAATTAAATATATATTTATTTATTTGCAAGGAGAGTAAGAGTGAGAGAGATAGAGAGAGAAAAAGAGATAGATAGATAGATAGAGAGAGAGAGAGAGAGAGAGGAGAGAGAGACAATGGGTGCACCAGGCCCTCTAACTGCTACAAACTCCAGATACAGGTACCACTTTGTGCATCTGACTTTACATGGGTACTGAAGACTTAACACCTGGGTCGCTAGGCTTTACAGGAAGTGCCTTAACCACTGAGCAATCTCTCCAGTCCCCTTAAAAATAGTTGAATGCATTCTTTCTGCTAGTCACCAGAATACAAAAATATTGGCCCTAATGTCAAGACCTTCTTTGCTAAGCAGCCTTAGTTCAACTTGGTGGGTGCCACACACACATGCGTGACATCAAAGTGGGAGAAGGCAAATCGAGGCCACCCTGAGACTACATATTGAATTCCAGGTCAGCCTGGACTAGAGTGAGACTCTTACCTTGAAAAACTAATACATATATGTATATGTGTGTGTGTATATAATACATGTATGAAATTGTCAAGTAATTAATTAATTTAAAAGGGATATCTCTAGGTAGGCATGGGAGGGGGCTATTTGTTGTTTGCATTGTTTGTTAAGTTGGGCACGTACTTCTCTTTACTCTCTGCTGGACAAGTTGCCGGGGCATCTGGGTGAATCGAGAGCCTAGCGCTGTAGTCTTCTCTCAGAGCTTGCTGTGGTTGGTATATTTTGTCCCCTCCAGATTTCCTGTGGTAGAAGTAATCCCCAGTGTACCAGTGTGGGTGGGATGCTGGGGTGCAATGTGGCCTCCTGAACAGACGACTGTTGCTGTGACACGGGCTTGCTGAAAGGGTTCTCCTTCTGCCTGCCAGGAATAATCTTCCCATATGGAGGATGTCACATTTAAGGTGCCTTCTGAGGAGCAGAGACCAAACCTGCCAATATGTTGCCATGGGACTTCCCAGCCTCCAAAACATGAGTTATAAATGTCTGTTCTTTATAAATTATAAACAAAGACAAGTCCCAATCAACTTCACCCTAATTATCCCTAGGAAACTCAACTCTAACTTGGAAACTGTCCACACGACATTGTCCAAACTCTCTTCTCTCTGGGGAACATTTTGAAGTAAGTTTTGCCCAGTTGCAAAAATTGTGTCTCCTGTGCCTTTCCATTTTAAGTTTCTAACTTTTGTCCCCAGTCTCTTTTAAAATCTATAATTGGATCAAACAGGGCCCAAGCTCTCTGGGGACTGTCTCAGCACCCTTGTCCATATTCATCTTGGAAAAACAGACACCAGCACTCCCTTGTCATTGCAAAATTTTCCTGTGCTCCTTATTTCAAAAACACTGAGGGTTGCATCTGAAACATGGCCATGCTTCCCCAAACCACCGCCTCCCACTGCGTTGCCAATTCAAAATAGAAACTGTGCCTAGAAATGAGGGGGGCTTCAAAATTACTTTGAAGATATTCTAGAAAGCCATTACAAAAAACCTTTGGGACCATTTTCCTTGACTCCTCCCTATCCACCTCCTCATACATGGACTCTCACTTAGACTACACCAGCAATAGGTGACTTTCCCAATCATTGCTTTTTAAAAAAGATTATTTTTATTTATTTCCAAGCAGAAAGAGGGAGGGAGGGAGGCAGAGAGAGAGAGAGTATGAGTGACCCAGGGCCTCTTGCCTCTGCAAATGAACTCCAGACGCATGCACCACTTTGTGCATCTGACTTTACGTGGGTACTGGGAAATTGAACTAGGGTTGGCAGGCTTTGCAAGCAAGTGCCTTTAACCACCGGGTCATCTCCCCAGCCCCCTAATCTTTGCTTTTACCCTTACTGTTAAGAATTCTTTCCTAATCCACCTACCCAAGAGACTGGTAAGCAAAAGTTCTTCCTAAATATCCTTCCTCAGCAGCAGGCAAAGCTCATTATGTTCTTAGGCTCTGCTCACTTCCCCTGCTTGTTCCAACCAAGCCTGGAATGTTTTAATGATGTAGGAAGCAGCAGGAGCCCCAGCAAGCGACCGCGCTCTCTGCACACCTGATTCAGTTACTCCATTAGTAAGCACCCCACGTCCTCCATTCCTGTGAGCCTGGCTCTATTGTCCCAATGCGCGCACATGAGGACATGAAGCACAGCTGGGCAGCCACTTGCCTAAAGCCAACAAACAGGCGAGTGGACTTCAAGTTCCCTTTTGTCTGACTTCAAGGCCAAAACTTTCTGCTGCTCTGGCAGATTAATTTCCTTGTTTGATGGTTAGAATTAATAAGGCCATCTAACTTTTTTTCTTTATTTGAGAGAAAGAGTCAGAGAGAGAGGGGGCGGGGGAGGGAGAGAAATAAGCAGGTAGAGAGAGAGAAAGAGAATGGGCGCGCCAGGGCCTCCAGCCACTGCAAATGAACTCCAGACGTGTGCACCCCCTTGTGCATCTGGCTTATGTGGGTCCTGGGGAGTTGAACCTGGGTCCTTTGGCTTTGCAGGCCAAGTGCCTTAACCGCTAAGCCATCTCTCCAGCCCCCATCTAACTTTTTTAATTGTATTTTTTTATTTGAGAGAGAAAGACAGACAGGCAGGCAGACAGACACACACACACACACACACACACACACACACACACACACAGAGAGAGAAAAAGAGAGAGAGTGAGAGAGAGAGAGGGAGAGAACGAGCAGGTGCCAGGGCCTCCTGCTGTTGCCAACAAACTCCGGGTGCATGCACCACTTTGTGCACCTGGCTTTACATAGATACTTGAGATTTGAACCTATACCGTCAAGTTTTGCAAGCAGGCACCTTTAAACATCTCCCCCACCCCAGATTTATTTTTTAAAAAATTATTTATTAGAGAGAGAGAGAGAGAGAGGGTGAGTGAGAATGGGCACATCAGGGCCTCCAGCCACTGCAAACAAACTCCAGACGCATGTGCCACCATGTGCATCTGGCCTATGTGGGACCTGGAAAATCAAGCCTGGGTCATTAGGCTTTGCGGGCATGTGCCTTAACCACTGAGCAGTCTCCCCAGACCATAACATATAACTTTGGACAAGCCAGTTAACCTCTTCTGAGCCCTGCCTCCCTTTATTTCTAGGATAGATGAATGCCAGGGAGTGCTCCTATAATTCTCTCTTGTCCTATTGTTCTAGAACTGGCTGGCTTCAAAGGAGCAGTATGCATTAATCTCAAGCTGTACACTGAAGGTCAACAATGTCCATTAGTTGAGCATTGACTCTGTATAATGTAGATTATAATTTTATTTCAATCCTTCTAACAGGTCTATGAAGATCTGATAATTATCCTGTTCTATAAATGAGGAAAGATGTTCAGAAGCATACCCTAAGCCACACAGCAAAAAAGCAAACCTGTAAGTATTTGATTTCCAAGCCGACATGTCCACCATGTTATGTTTGGGGGAATGGTAGAAGACATGGATTGTCAGAAATGGTCATAGAGGGTTATATCAAAACATTAGGGCTAGAGAGATGGCTTAGTGGTTAAGACTCTTGCCTGTAAGGCCTCAGGACCCAAGTTTGATTCCTTAGTACCCATGTAAGCCAGTTGCACAGGTGGCACATGCATCTGGAGTTCATTTGCCATGGCTGGAGGCCCTGGTGTGCCCATTCTCTTTTTCTCTATCTGCCTCTCTCTCTCTCTCAATAATAAATTACATGTTGGAAACTAGCAATAAAAAATTCAAAAGCAATATTACATGTTCATAAATATGAAAAAATTACAGTACATGTAATTAATAAATTTCATTTTATTTTAAATTACATTTAAACTAATGTAATTAATAACAAACATGAAAATAAATTCAAGAGAAAAAAAAATTAGAGCAAGACAAATCTATACACATGACAGAGTGACCAGTGTGAAGTCCTCTGGGATGAGAAGTGGTACTTGGAAGGAACAGGTAATTGCAGCCCTGCCTTAGTCTCCCCACTTTCACTCCTCAGGCACATGTGATATTGACTTGCACACGTGGAGCCCTGCTCTGGAAGGATCTTCCTTTGGAAGTGATTGACATGGCAGCTGGTCTTGTTCATGGACTCTGTTACGTCCCCATGTCACTTACCCTTATGCCTCTGTCTCCCAGCAGGGCCTGTGCTTTTCTGACTTCCCTAAACTTAGCTTAGGGGACATAGACTCTAAACCGCCGGCAGAAGAGTTACCAAACCCGGTTATTTTCAGAGGCTGCCATGGTGTATCGAAGAGAAAACTTGCTAGAATGTGAAATTATTACCAGCCAACACAGAGAGGGCAAAAAGCAGGGGTTCACCATATATTGTCCAAGGACTAAACTGCCTTTGCAAAGGACCAGGGAGATGTGGGCTTGGAGAGCACTCAGCTTCTTCCCTTGCTTGACCTCACCTTACAGTCAGTAAAAGCTAAAATGAGGATGACCCGAATCTTCTAGGGTAAATCTAAACATTATCAAAAGTAGTCATAGCGCTTGTAGCCCACTTAGGAGACAGAAGGAAGGCAGGTCCTGTTATCATCACCATTATTTATTACTGTCATTATTGTCGTGTGTGTGTGTGATGTATGTGTGTTCATATGTGTGTGTGCACATGCCACAGCATGCATGTTGAGGTCAGAAGACACTTCAGGTGTGGGTTCCTGCCTTCCACCTTGTATGAGGAAAGGTCTCTCGTCGTTCAACACTGTATTTGCCAGGTCGAATGGCTTGTGAGCTTCTGGGAGGTTCTCCTGTCTCTGCTTCTCCCCCTAGACATACTGGTATTACAGACGCCTGCCTCGACTTCCAGCTTTTGTGTGGGCGTGGGAATCCAGACTCAAGTACTCACACTTGCATGGCAAATGCTTTATCCATTGGGCCACCTCTGTAGGCCCTGCTATTATTATGGAAGGAGCATGAGGCCTTTGTCTGGCATGAATACTCAAGCAAGTGTCACCATTTTTCATGCTGTTTTGCTTGTCCAAAAACTGGGGTGTGACCATTTGGTGAGTCAAAGCTGACAATAATCAGCAGATGCCATGAAATTCTCTGGAATTGACAACCAGCTCCCAAGGATCCCAGGGCACAGTACTCAGAGCCCAGTGGAGGTATCATACAGCTCTTTACATGGGGAATTAAAAAAACAGAACAAAACCAAAACAAAAAAGCTGCCTTTTTTTCCTATTTCAGAATAGAGATGACATTTTGCCTGAATTCGACTGCTAGGTAAGAAAATACAGGAAGGATGGCTGAAAGCCAGTAAAGGAAGCAGATGTATTCATCTTAGCAAATTTAAGTCACTTGTGAAGCAGGGCCATCTTTGAAAAGTGGGAGGGACATGAGGGTGCTAAATAGATCCACTATGCACGCAGGAAGTCTTATGTTCTGGCTAATGGCTGTGTCCAGGAAGTTTTCTTTTTTTTATTATTATTAATTTATTTTTATTTATTTGTTTGAGAGTGACAGAGACAGAGAGAAAGAGACAGAGAGCAAGAGAGAGAATGGGCGCGCCAGGGCTTCCAGCCACTGCAAACGAACTCCAGACACGTGCGCCCCCTTGTGCATCTGGCTAACATGGATCCTGGGGAATCGAGCCTCGAACCACGGTCCTTAGGCTTCACAGGCAAGTACTTAACCGCTAAGCCAACTCTCCATTCCCAGGAATTTTTCATAACAGCACTGTTTAATGCTCAGTGAGTCCCCATGAGGCTGATAAAGCCTTGAGCCACATAGTTATACAGAAAATAAGATATCACTTGCATTTATATGAGAAGGGAAATATATATATATATATATATAGTTATTTGGGCTAGAAACTCTTCAGTTATCCCAAGCAGAGGGATACCCTTGAGAAGAAACTTCTAGAACTTTGCTCTCTGAGCCAGCACAGTCTTCCCCACATTTTTACTAAGTCTCTGTGATTACTACTTGGGTTCATTTAGCGGCTGATGAGACAGAAGTAGAGTCAGAGGAGAAAACAGGAGAGCACAGGGCAGGGAGGGGTCAGACAAGCCGGAAGCTTCCTGAGTCAAATGGACGGAATGACTGTGTCTGTCCGCCGCAGCTCGGTCTCGCTGGGAGGCAGAAGTCTTGCTGTGGAGAATGGCCGCCAGTAGTCAGTGGCCTGGCTCCTCTTGAGACAGTTTCTCCTTACTTCACCCTTTGCACGCCCTCGTGACCTGGGGTTTCTGAGAAGGCTCCTAAAGGAGATCATCAGTTTCTGACCTTTGCGAGGTTAGATCATCCGAGTGTTGCTGTCTGTCCCAGCCCCACTGGCAGTCAGTCTGTGTAGCCCGTGGGTGGTGTGCCTTGCTGACCCAGGCTCCGCACAAGGCCTCCCCACCTTCCGCCTCCTGTGTCTATTTAAAAGCTCTAGGGTAGCTCAATCTGATATCTGCCCATCCTGTCCCCTCCTTGTTTACTGGAACATTGGGTCGCTGTCGTGCAGCTGGAATGCAAGCTCTGGGCCATCAAGCAAGGCTGAGGCGGGCCTGCGAGGCGTCATACCATTGCACTGTTTTTCCTTCCCGCCCACTGAGTTTTCTTGGAAGTTCTGAGCAAGGCTCAGTGTGTATCTCCAGAGATGCATTCCAAATTCCCAGCTGCTTGCAACTCAGCAAGCCTCATGCCTCGCCTTTCGAAATCTCTGTGGCCTTGAAAGGTTAGAGATGAAAATGCCGGGACTTAGGCACAGAGTGAGTTCAGCACCCGGTGATCCCAGGAATGGGGAGGTCCTGAGCTTTTGTGGTTTGTGATGGCTCATGGTCACATATAGTCCAGCCGTCATTTTCCCTCTTAAAAAGCAAGGAGGAAAACAATCTCTGGGTAAGAGCCTCTGTGAGTCAGCTGAAGAGAATGAGGAGCCTCCGGTTTGTGCTCAGGAGGCTGTGCCGCCCCCTTGCTCCCTGAAGCCCATTCTTGCATATGCCCCGTTGCCTGAACCCCGGGGGTTTTCCTCAGCCCTGTCTCCCGTTCCCTCCAGCCTTGCTCCCCCTTTACTTTCCCCCTTCCCTCTTCCTTCTTCATCACTGACTTCATCCCTTCCTAGAACGGAGGAAACAGTGAGGAGCAAGAGGGAGAGAAGCAGCGCACGTTGTGACGGTTCATCTTGGTTGTCAGCTTCAGAGGACTCAGCGTGCCCGTGGACGAAACGCTCTGGGCATGTCTAATGAGGGATTGCTTGCTTAGGTTCACTGAGGTAAAAAGACCCACCCTAAGTGTGGGTGGCACCATTCCGTCGGCTGAGGATCCTAGATTGTATTTGGAATGATAATGTTTGCTCTTGTGCCAGGATGTGTTGGAAGAATGTAACTTGTTTTTTGATCTTATGGGAGTTCAGTTAAGCGTTTGTCTGAGTTTCAGGAAAGAGTCTGAACTTGATTTTTTTTTTTTTTTTTTTTTTGGCCCATTCTGACCTGGAATTCAATATATAGTCTCAGGCTGGCCTCAAACTCATGCTGATCCACCCACCTCTGCCTTCTGTGTGCTGGGCTTAAAGGCGTGAGCCGCAACGCCTGGCTGCTCTTGGACTTTTGAAGAGATTTGGAATTGTGAAAGACTATGGGGACTGTTAAGTTGGTCAGAATGCATGGCCATGAGCCTATGGTGTCAAGGGGTGGAAGGTTATGGCTTAAAAGTGATATCTTTGAGCTGGGTATGATGGCGCACGCCTTTAATCCCAGCACTCGGGAGGTAGAGGTAGGAGGGTGTTGTAAGTTCGAGGCCACTCTGAGACTCCATAGTGAATTCCTCAGCCTGAGCTAGAGTGAGATCCTACCTCAAAACAACAGAAAACAAACAAAAAAACAAAAAAGTGTTATCTTTGAGTGCCAAGTTAATAAGAGTAGACTTGTGATAATCTATTTTTTAACTAATTGAGAACTTTGCTGTATGAACATCTTGCATATTGGCAACAGTCTCATCAAGTTATACTCTTACATTCCCTCTCTCCTGCTCTCATTCCACTGAGGGCCTGCCTCAGTGGAGTTACCATAGAGACCACTCCATCTGTGTGTGTGTGTGGGAGTGGGTGAATGCCACAGAGAACACCTTCCTACCATGTGGCTTTTATATTCTTTCTGACCCCTCTTCTGCTTGTTCCCCGAGCCTTGGAGGTCATAGTATAAGTCTTCTTTAGTACTGAGCCTCTCAGCAGCCTCCGATGCTCTGCTTTGATGAGTTTTGAGTCTCTTCAACGTCTACTGCCATCTCTCTGGAGGAGGTTCTCAGGCTCAGCCTGAGAGAGGCGCTCATATTTAACCTGTTGCTTCTTCAGTGATGTTTTCTGGACCCTGGAAGGTGTGATAGAGATAACTCATCTTGTTCTAGGCAGTCTTATTATACTGAGGAGTCTTGGGTCTCCCTAGTATTCACTGCCATCTGCCAAAAGCAGATTCTCTAACCAAGATGGAGAGCAGCATGGATCAAAGGGAATAAACACAGATATTTAGAAGACTTTTGTTTGTTTGTTTGTTTGTTTTTTTGGTAGGGTTTCACTTTGGCCCAGGCTGACCTGGAATTCACTATGTAGTCTCACAGTGGACTTGAACATATGGTAATTCTCCTAGCTCTGCCTCCTGAGTGCTGGGATTAAAGGCATGTGCCACCATGCCCGGCTTAGAAGAATTTTTGATGAATATAACCTCTCCATTTTAGCCAAAGAACAGTGGGAGTTTCCCTATAGGGCTTATGACTCTTCAAGTCGCAGGCTTCTTCTTGGTTCTCAGTATCAAGTGTGAATTCCCTCCACTGAGTGGGCCTCATAACCAAGTAGAAAACAGTTGGTTACCCCTGTATTTCGTGTGCCACTATTGCACCGGTGTGTATGCCTTGCCTGGCTGGTTTATTTTGTAGTTTGTGGGACCTATTGCTTGTTCATACTGTTAGTGACCATTATGCCCCCCAGCACCATGAGTACTAGCCATTTGTGATGGTTAATCTTGGTTGTTTATTAGCTGGATTTATGATTACCTTGGAAACAAATCTCTGGGCATGTCTGTAAGAAATTCTCTAGATTAGGTTAATTGAGGTGGGAAGATTGAGCCTTCATGTGGGCAGCACTGTTTCTTAGGCTGAGGGTCCTGGTCTATATAAAAAGGAGAGAGTAGTGAAGCATTGTCATCTCTGTGCTTTGTGACTGTGGACTGAATGTGGCCATTTGTTTCATTGTCTTGTTGCCATGCTTGCTCCACCATGATGGACTGTATGCCTTCAAACCATGAGCTGAAGTAAGTCTTACCTCTGTCACATCAACTATTTGAACATCACGTTTGTCTCCTATACACACACACATGGGCCCACACACAGGAAAACATGCATACAGGTGCCTTTCTAGATTTGTTCTTGAATTATGTATTGAAAATTTAGGGATGAGTTTTTGTGCTCAAAGTGTGGTCCGTGATGTAGCGTCAGCATGCCTGGATGTTGTCAGAAATGCACCATCCTCCACACTCACTGAATCAGAAGGCACAGTAATCTGGATGTTAGCACGTCCTCCATGAGATTCTGATGTGCATGGGAGTCTGAGAAGCCCTGAATTAGGGATTCTCCCAGGCCTGTGGGTGAAGGGAGGTGTGGAGATGTCTCTGTGCCTTCTACATGTGAAGAGGACCGAGTCTTGGCCATGTTCGTAAAGTCTGCTCATTCTTTTTGACTTTCAATCTGGGGAACTGGTGAGTGAGAAGGTGAAGAACTGTGTGTCGGGGGGAGGGGGATGGGTTGGCAACTGTGGTCATGTCTGGTGTTCTTGGTGAGCTGACTTCACCTGCCACTTTTGGCTGTGGATGTGGAACTTCCTGGTCATTGCATTGTGCATCCCTCTAAGGACACGAGGACGTCTGTTAAGAAACAAGGGGTTCCACATTGTACTGTACACTGCATCCCTCTAAGGAAATGAGGATACCTGACATCTGTTATGAAATGAGGGTTTTCACTGTTTTGATCCTGGTCTGCTCGAGGTGACTAAGCTGGCTCCTAGGCATACATGGAACTGGAGCAGGCAGGGCTGGGAGAAAGCTCCATGATTAGCAAGCCTGAGGATCTGAGTTGGGTTCCCCAGAATCCATGCAAATGCTGGATATGATGTTGGACCTCTAAGCCCAAAGCAGGGAATACCTAAAGCCCGCTGGCTTGTTGGACTAGCCAGGTCAGTGAGCTCTGGGTTCAGTGAGAGGTGCTGTCTCAATAAATAAAGTGGAGAGTGACAGAGGGAAACACCTGACCTTGACCTCTGTTCTCCACACACATGTCCACACCTGTGAACACATATGTGTATGTAACACATGGGTCCACACACCACATGCAAACTTGCTACGCCACACGCACACACCACAAAGAAATGGTACAGTTCACTCTTTTAATTTTTCCTTTTCTTGGATTAAATGTTCCTCATGTTGACAGTCTTTTCTTTCTCTCCTTGAAATCATCTCAGAATGAACCCCAAGGTCATTTAGTATTGGGATGTATGAATCCACACTTACCAATTTGGTAACTGGTCACATGTGGTATTGGAAATGGGGGCATTCAGGATTTGGATGGACTATAAAACTTTAAGGAACACAGTAGATGAGAAAGAGTTAGTCCAGAAAAGTGTAAATTTCTTCAATTTTTTTTATTGATACTATGTCAAGATATAATGGTTTGGATATATTGGGATAAATAAAAATGTTACAAAAATTAATTTGATCCAGTTATTTTGCCTTTAAGAATATGGCACTTGCAAGACTTTTTTGTGATGTGGTAACACTAAACTTGGCCAGAGTGTATGCTTGGATTGAGACCATTCATTGGTTGTCTTATAAAGACTGAAATAGATTTCCCCCTGTGCAGTAAAACCTAAATCAAGGTAAAATAGTTTTCTTTCTGGGTCTGGAAGTTCTAGTTGTGTCCCACGTGAAAATTGAAGCAAATCAATGTTGCTTCTGTGTTCTGATTACGTTCCACCTAAGCTCATTGCTCTGTGCTTAATTAGACCTATGAGAAAGTTAAGTAAAAGAGAGCTGAATGCAAGAGTTCAGCACCTCATACATCTTGATACCCAACACCTGTTTTGGAAGACCATTATGTTATATTGCTGTTACATAACCTTGTTCTTTCTCAGAGTAGGATGAACTGGTTGCATGTTTGGAGCCTCATAGTATGTCTGTTAACCAGAATTTGCCAATATAAATATATGTATAAATTTTTTAAAAAAGAATGTGGCACTTGAAAAATTTTCAATTACAAATGTGGCCTGCCTTGTTGGCCCATGTTATATTTCCATTAGGTACTCCTGGTCTGCTTAGTCTGGGGCTGTGGTCAAACTCAGGGTTCTGGGAAAGGCTAGTAATTCCAGAAGCAAATACAAGGGAAGAAGTGTGCAGTAGAGCCACGTGTCCACGGGAGGAACGCAGCAGCAAGCATGGCAGCGGATCTCACCTTTGGAGCTGGGACTGGGGCTGAATCTGAGCTCCGCCACTGACTTGTACAAGTGACAACATTTCTGAAGTTTCCGTCTCCTCTGTTTTCTTCCCTTCTCCCTTCCTACTTCTTTTTTCTTCTCTTCTTGTCTTCTTTTTCTTTTCTCTTCTTCTTTTCTTACTCTCTCCTTCCCTCCCTCCTTTTCCACTGCAACTTTCCCTCCCTCTCTCTCTTTCTCTCCCTCCCTTCCCTCCTTCCTTTCTGATGAGGATTGAGCCTAAGTCCAGAAGCATATTGCACCAGCTTTCTATCACTGAGCTTCATACCCCTGCCCTTCAATTTTCTCATCTACAATATGAGATTGCCTTGGTTTTTGTCCATTATTAAGATGATGCATAGCAGAGCTCGATACTATTGTTGGCTGCCAATAAATGCACAGCATTAAGTCTCCTGAAGTAAGAAGGAATTCTGTTACTAGACAGAATTGGGTAGTGATTTATGTAATCTTCATTTCTGAGAGTCTTTAACATTTAGATTGGTTTTCTTCCATCTTGAATGGTCCGTGTGTCATCCCGCCCCACAGTACCAGCTGCTTACACTACCTTTTCAGCCGGAAACCCACAGCTGGCTTTGGGCCCCTCCCAGTAGCCCTGCCATGGCATAGAGGACCCTCATAGTGAAGGACAAGGTTACACACACACTGTTCCTGAACAGACCTGTCTGGTTTCGATACCTACAAAGTTTGACAGTTTATATGGTGTAGACAACAGATGAACTAGGACAGTGACAAAAGACAGGGTGCTTTCTGAATGGCAACGCTGTCTCTTCATTTGTGATCCTGGAAGGGAGGGAGGAGTTGGTGGGAGACTTGGAGACTTCTACGATGCTGGCTGAGGTTATCTCCTGGCCTTTCAAGGAGGAGTTGTAGTTCTCTGTCCACATGATAGTATAAAATATTGACATTAGGTTCTTTTCAGGAAAAGACAGTTTACTCACTGAAGTATATGTGGAGACAGATAAAGAAAATAAATGAAGAATGGGTTGGAAACCCCATACCTGCAAGAAAAGATGATACCTTATTGAGTGTCACATCTTTTTTTTTTTTTTTTTTGAGGTAGGGTCTCACTCTAGCCCAGGCTGACCTGGAATTCATTATGGAGTCTCAGGGTGGCCTTGAACTCACGGCAATCCTCTTACCTCTGCCTCCTGAATGCTGGGATTAAAGGCGTGTGCCACTACACCCGGCGTGTGTCACATCTTAATAGTCCATGTCCAGGTGCAAAGTTTCTGTGCTCTCAGAATACCGATACCACAATTACCTGTGACAGTTTATTATTTGGTGACAATAGTGGCAGCAGCAGCAGCAACAACTAATCCTCAGCCACTTTTCCTGGATACTGGCCCAGACAACTACAAATGACAAAGCAAAGACAAAGCAAGCAATGTCCACAGATTGAGTGCTCCAAGTATTTGCTCTGGGCTGTATTCAACCTTGAGAGAAGAAGAAGCAAGAGGTGGAGATGATGTACTTGATGGAGGATGACATGAAAGATTCCTTGATCTCTCTGAGTGATACTCCTTAATTTAATCATCGTCACCATCATCGTCTTCATCACCAAAGCAGGTACCTTTTGTTAGTAGCTTTTCCTGCATGCCAGAAGCCCTGTTAAGTGCTTTTCATAGTTGATCTCATTTAATTCTCTTAACAGCTGTGAGGTAATGACTACTCACAGATGAGGAAACTGAAGCAGACAGACATTAAGTAAACCCGCTCAGTGTTAATGCCCCTGCAGGTGGGCTTACTGGGACTTCCATGCTCAATAAACAGAGATGCAAACTTGGACTGTGTTACTAATAAGTCAGAAAGGGATTCTTTTTTTTTTTTTTGTTTGCTTTTTGGTTTTCTGAGGTAGGGTCTCGCTCTAGCCCAAGTTGACCTGAAATTCACTATGTAGTCTCAGGGTGGCCTCTAACTCATGGATTCTTCCCCCACCTCCTCTGCAATGGACCCTGAGCCTTGGAGGATGTGATAGAGATGTCTCAGTATTAATCAGTCCCCTGTTGCTTCTTCTTAGCATCATGGTGTTTTGGCAAGGGATATCAATGATGATCTCAGGAATACATGAGGCAGGAGAGAGCGGGGGGATTCCAGGGAATAACAGGAGGCTCCATAGACCATGGGGAACCTGCTCTGTGCCTTACAGTTTCATGCTTCTTTCAACTGATTTTCTCTAGTTTTGGATAGTGGAAAAGTAGGAGTTACAATGATGGATCAGGGGTTCACTGCGGTGGCACACAGATATTCTCAACTTTCACAGGCAAGCCAGTTCCTCCATTCAGTCGGTCAAAGCTGTGAAGTCAGGCAGCCACATTCTCCTCAGGAAGAATTCAGAAATGCTTTCCTGTTCCTGAGATATGATCATGGGGGTTCTCATGACTTACCTATCAGAGTTCAGCATGGGACTATACCTCAGGGTTTTCCCTATGGTGCTTTGATGATGCTGTTATTTGGGTGTTGCTAGATTTCTGGAGAGGAGGACCAATTCTTAAGCCATGGATGAAAACAGAATGCAATGGAGAAGTAGCAAGAAATGTGTCAGAGCAGGGTGTGAGTAAGAAGCAAGATAACAAGATAATGCTAGTGTAAATAGTTTGAAGCTTGCACACGCACACACACACACACACAGAGAGAGAGAGAGAGAGAGAGAGACAGAGAGAGAAATGCAAACTTGCTTGCTGTGGATTTTTTCCAAGGTACAAACTGGACCCTCCCGCTGAGTTATCATGCATATTTGAAGAGAATACAACCTTCCTGGCATTTCTCTGGCATCCCTTGTGATTCCCTATGCATGTTCAAGCAAATAGGAAATTATCAAAAATGTGTTGATTGGTTGGTTTGGAAGTATAGTCCTCTATAAAAACCAAGGGACACACCTTTATATAGATCTCATATATGGTCAGATCCCTAAAAGACAGGGAGAGTAAAGTTTGCAGTTTCCTCCAGGGTCTAGGATCCTCTCTAATCCTCCAATCCCCCCTTGTTCTGAATGGTTAACTTCTCTCAATTTATCTTTTTTTCCCACTAGGAGGCAGCATCATTCCCTTCGTCCTCAAGGACAGGGATCCTTTAAATACTCTCTCTCTCTCTCTCTCTCTCTCTCTCTCTCCTGCAATATGAACAAGTGCCTTAAGCTTTGACTTGATTGATTGGATTGATGAAGAAAATGTTGCCTGTAGTTTTGACAGATTTGCCTAAAGCTCAAAATAGAAGTTTCTGAAAGCACACAACACTAACATCCAGTGATCCCCAAAGGAGCTACCCCACGTGCCAACAAACTTTCTGTGAAGCATCTTCATGGCGGATTGATTCCCCAAGCAGCAAGTGACAAACTCCAAGACTAAAGAACTCTACAGTGGGGAAAGAGTGTCTGCACAGTGGCGTGTTGTCTTTTCCCATTGAATTTCATGCAACCTTGAGTCCCTAGGGAGTTTTGGCCCCATTCAGGGTGTGCTGGCTCTCTTGTTGTGGCTTGTTTATTTCATGGCAGTTGCAGTGTTGTGGCTCTTGTGTTTATATTAGTGGCTTAAAGCCTGTTAGGGCACTAGATATGTTAACACCCTGAAAAGCTGCTAGAATGTGAGCTGGGCATGTTTTTTTCTGAAGGCCCAGGTTGTCTATATTACTTCTGCCAGTGGTAACAGGAAAACCCAAGCAAAGCACTTAATTTGATCAACGTCAACATGCTTATTGGATGTTGTGGGGGCATCCAGGGCTGTCCTGGGAAGGATTTGTCAATCAGTTCATCAGAACTTCCAAAGCTTGCTACATCACAAATGTTCATGTTATTTATGAGTCACAGGAGGGAACAGCCAAGGCCAAAGTCAGCCTCCCTTAGACATACAGCTTCTGTCAAAATAAAGCCTTGGCCTGGTGTCCTAACTGAGCAGCTTAAAGAAAGATTTGCTTTGACAGGTGTCAAGTTGAAGAGGAAAAGCTAATACACGTCTGTGGAGGGCAGAGGCTGTGCAGTAGTTTAGAAGGAAATTCAGCTTTTCCTCCTTTGAGCGCTGCCGAAGTCTGCTCCAGGGTTTTGGAAGGAAAATCAGCTTTTGTCCTTCAAACAGGCATGCACTGTACTCTCTTCTGGCCCAAAAGGGACGAAGTTGCTCTGACCACCACCACCCATGCTGTAAAGGTTAAAGGCAAGGTCAAGTCCTCCAGCTTTCCTTGCTCCATGGTCATGAGAATAAATAGTAAAAAGAAGGAAATTCTACTTTAGAAGAGGAAATAAACACCACCACACAAGGGCAGCACTGTCATTGGTTTCCAGGATCTCCTGCTGTAGTGGAAGAGCAGTGGAGATGGTTCTAGAACAGTTACATGTACTTCTCTCATCGGTGTTTGGTACATTGCACTGAGAATTGCGTTTAGCACTTTCCTGTGAAGAGTTTGCAGTCCTAATGAAATGAGAGGGCAAGCCTGGTAGGACGAATTGCCAGGAGGACTGTGGTTTCAGCCTCAGGAAAATTTCATTCATTTACTCCACAATTTTTTTTTTTTTTTTTTTGGTTTTTTGAGGTAGGGTCTCACTCTGGCTCAGGCTGACCTGGAATTCACTATGTTGTCTCAGGGTGGCCTCGAACTCTCGGAGATCCTCCTACCTCTGCCTCCCGAGTGCTGGGATTAAAGGTGTGCACCACCACGCCCGGCTATACTCCACAAGTATTTATCCAATGCCTATCGTGTGATGCTGGGCTCTTATGATGTGTCACTGAGCAAAAGGGAAGGAACCCTGCTCTTGCATTCTAGAACAGCAACCAACAGGCAATGCTCAGTGAAAAGTATTCCTTCCTTTTTTTTTTTTTTTTAAAGTTTATTTATTTGCAAGCAGAGAGAAGAGAGACAGAGAGAATGAGTGCACCAGGGCCTCCAGTCACTGCAAACAAACTCCAGACACATGAACCACTTTGTGCATCTGGCTTTACATGGATACTGGAGAATTGGAATCCAGGTCATCAGGCTTTTCAGGCAAATGCCTTAACTGCTAAGCTATCTCTCCAGCCTTTCTTTCTTTCCTTTCTTTTCTTTTTTGTTTTTTCAAGATAGGGTCTTGCTCTATCCCAGGCTGACCTGGAATTCACTATGTAGTCTCAGACTGGCCTCAAACTAACACAATCCTCCTACCTAGACCTCTCGAGTGCTGGGATTAAAGGCATGCACCACCATTCCAGAGAGCATGCACATGAGAGAGAGAGAAAGAGAGAGAGAGAGAGAGAGAGAGAGAGGGAGGATGCGCTCATCAGGGCTTCTAGCCAATGCAAAGTAATTCCAGGTACATGCACCACTTTGTGCATCTGGGTTTACATGGACAGTGGGGAATTGAACTCAGGTCACTAGACTTTGCAGGCAAGCACCTTAACTGCTGAGTCATCTCTCCCAGCTCCCAAAGCATTTCTTTAGTAGCAAGCAGAAATCTAATTTTGTTGCTGCCATTGACAGGGACACTAAAGGCTGTAGGACATCACAGTTGTTCATCCCAAAGTCTTAGTGACAATAGTGTCAGGATGTTAGAACAATGACCCATTTCAATATAATGTATAGGCGTATCTCAAATACACTGTGGCTCAGTTCCAGACCACCTCAATGAAACAAATATGAGAATAAAATGAGTTGCATAACATTTTTGTTTCTAGGTGCATATAAAAGTTATATTTACATTATACTGTGTCTATTAAGTGTGTAATAATATTCTATATGAACAATATGTACATATATCATTTAAAACTGCCTTGTGCCAAGCATGGTAGCTCCTGCCTTCCATCTTAGCCATAAGGAGGCTGAGTCTGAGGCCAGCCTGGCCTAGAGTAAAGCACTGCCTCAAACCAAACTAAATTAACCAAACAACGATAAGGAAAAAAGAAGAAGAAGGAGAAGAAGAAGAAAGAAAGCAAGCAAAAGCAAAAGCAAAGAAAAACAACTTTGTCAGGCTGGAGGGATAACTTAGCAGTTCAGGTGCTTGTCTGCAAAGCCTAAAGATCCATGTTCAATTCCCTAGTACCCACATAAGCCAGATACACCAAGTGGCACATCCTTCTGGAGTTCATTTGCAGTGGCTGGAGGCCTTGGTGTTCATTCTCTATGTTTCTCTCTCTCTCTCTCTCTCTTTCTCTCTCTCTGCTTGCAAATATATATATTTGTTTGTTTATAAAAAAAATATATATTTTAAAGAAAAACAACTTTGTTATGGTTTACATCAAAATGTCTTCCACAGGCACATGAGTTTAAATACTTGATTCCTCGCTGATGGTGCTGTTTTGGGAGGCTATGGGACCTTTGGATCATGTGGCCTAGCCAGAATATAGGGGTGACTAGGGACTGGGCTTGACGGTTTTATCTACGTCTGCTTCCTGGTCAGCTGCCTCATGCACACATCCCCTCCCTCCACCTTACCTTTCTACCCTGATGGACTGTGTCCTATGAAACGATGAGCCAAAGTGAACCTTTCCTCTCTTTATTTTCATGTTTATTTATTTATTTATTTTTGGTTTTTTGAGATAGAGTCTCACTCAAGCCCAGGCTGACCTGGAACTCACTATGTAGTTTCAGGCTGGCCTCAAACTCACAGTGATCCTCCTGCCTCTGCCTCCCAAGTGCTGGGATTAAAGGTGTATACTACCACATGTGGTGTAAATTGTTTTATTTATTTATGACTGACACACACACACACACACACACACACACACACACACACAGAAAGAGAGAGAGAGAGAGAGAGAGAGAGAGAGAGAATGGATGTGCCAGGACCTCCAGATGCATGCACCACCTTGTGCCTCTGGCTTACATGGGTACTGGAGAACCAAACCTGGGTCCTTAAGCTTAGTAGGCAAGTGCCTTAAACACTAACCCATCTCTCCAGCGAAGCTCTACTTTCTTGATTGGTTTCTGTCATAGCAGCAGGAAAAGTAACTAATGCAAATTTACTTCTCAAAGTGCTTACAGTCATTTGAACTCTTGGGAAAATGGTCCATACAGGGTTGCACAAACCTTCAGTTTATAAACAGTACTATGTCTATGAAGCCCAGACAAACACATGTGCTTGAATACACTGAAGACAGTTTCAAAGTCTGTGAGGGCCAAGAGTATGCTGGTAAATGCTTTAATATCTGGTTCTCAAAAAGGTGAAAAGTGGGGCTGGAGAGATGGCTTAGTGGTTAAGGTGTTTGCCTATGAAGCCTAAGGATCTAGGTTCAATTCCACAGAACCCACATAAGCCAGATGCACAAGGAGTTTGTTTGCAGTGGCTGGAGGCCCTGGAGTGCCCCTTATCCCTCACTCTCCCCCAGCCCTTAGTAAGTAAATAAATAATGATAAAAAGAAAAAAAAGGTAGAAAATGAGCAGGAGAGATGGCTCAGCAGTTAAAGGCTCTTGTTTGCAAAGCCGGATGGCCTGGGTTCAATTCTATTCTATCCACATACAGCTAGATGCACAAAATGACACATGCATTTAATTTGCTATTTTCCAGTTAATTGTCTATTGAAGATTGTTTTTAGGGTTTTTTTTTTTTTTTAAAGTACTTGTATGGGCAGGTGGCACCAGGGTCTTGCCACTACAAATGAATGCTCATCTGGCTTTATGCAGGTATTAGGGAATTGAACTTAGGCCTGCAGGCTTTGCAAGCAAGCATCTTTAACCACTTAGCCATCTCTCTAGCCCTATGTTGAGGATTATTAAACAATTTATCTTGAAAATTAGTCAAGAGATTTTTTTTGTTAGACCCCAAATTTGGAGCCTGAGACATAGTCACTCATGGCTCATGAGCTGGTTGTACCAGATCCTCCCATCTAGACCTTTCTTCCCTCTAAACTTACTGTGTGTCTCCCAACCACAATGTGAAGCCCTTGTTAGACTCTGAAGGACACTTAGTTGTTGCTTCATTTAGTAAAAAGATGGAGAAGGGTGCTCGTGCCTGCCCTGACAGAGTGCGATTCTCTTCTCCAAGACATTATCTGCCTGCACTCTGGGTACAGGAAAACTCTCATTTCAATACTAAAATGTAGGCAATGCCTTGGTGATATTTTAAACAATATTCAGGGGCCATACTAAATAAAATTCCATCACACTTGATACTCCCTTTGCATGACTTCCTAACTTTTGTGTAGGCATTCCCTCTGCTTAGACTGCATGCCCTACTTTGTCCTTTGAGTTTAGCTCATTCCATTTTTTCTTTTCCTTTTTTCCTTTTCTTTTTTTTTCTTTTTTGAGGTAGGGTCTCACTCTGGTCCAGGCTGACCTGGAATTAACTATGTAGTCTCAGGGTGGTCTTGAACTCATGGCGATCCTCCTACCTCTGCCTCCAGAGTGGAGTGCTGGGATTAAAGGCGTGCGCCACCACGCCCCGTTCGTTTCTTCAAAGAAATCATTTTACTATCTCCAAGAAGCAATTCTCTTCTTCCTCTTTCTCTCTTCTTCCTTCCTTCCTTCTTTCTTTCTCCTCCTTCTTTCTCTCTCTCTTTCAGATAAAATCATGTAGTGCCTTTGACACTATCATACAGCGGAGCAAAGATCTCTACAACATACACTTATTTATTTGTTCAAAACAATTCTGGAAGGCCTCCTCTAACCTAGGCACTATTTTCAGTGCAGGACCACAGTGAACTATCGTAAATTACCAGGCAGGACAGCTGTGAACCACCTACAGAGTGTGCTTATGAGGTTCGGTCAGATCTAAGCTGATGCTCAGCTTTCCAGGGCTTCCTCCTGTTCAGAGCACTGTGGGCTCTTAGCATCGGGAAGCCCAGCCACTCACATGCTCGTGTTTGCTCACACTCCAGGACTTTTAGGAACAGGCCGTTCATGTTTCCTTGGCTCTGATCTCTATGTTCCCATACTATTATTTATGATGTAACTTAGAATCTATTTCATAGAACTAAACTCACTTCAGTTTTAGAATAGTGTAAGGAGTCACCCCCACCCATTTTCATTCCATTAGAAAGCAAGAGGGGTGTGTAGGAACAATGTATTAAGGGTCCCTGGGGTGAATTCCAGCCCATTATTTCTCCGTTTCCTTATAGCCTAGAAAAGGGTGGAGATGAACAGGAAAAGGGAGACTTGTTCCTTCCTGAATGGTTGTTTGGCCAACCCACAGGGATTCCCCCCCTCCATCACAAGAGAGTCATGCTCCTTCTAACAGGGAAGCAGCACTCAGAGGCATCTCAGGGAATACACCAGTTGTGTTAAGCTACTGACCAAACTGGGGGGTGCAGAGTGGAGTCTGGCCACCAACAGGGAAGGTGTGATAATTCTTAGAACATGATTCATTGAGAAGATCTAACATGTCCCAAGTACTGACCTAATGACTCAGTTTAGTAATTACTCCATAATATTTAATGATTTAGTGATATTAAATAAATAAGTGAACACATGAGGAAATGAATGTCATATTTTTACTTCCTCCTCTACGAACTCTACCAAAGCAACTCATTCGGACTTCCTCTATAAATCAGCAATCATGAATGCAGCGAGGTTCCATTGTTCTGGAAACACTGGGCTAATCACAAAGGTTGGAGAAAAAAGTATAATAGGGGTCTTTCCAGGACCCCATTAAATAAGCTTAGACTCCATTTCCTTGTAGATCGTTTTGCTATCCACCCAACATGTTGAAACCAGGGATCAGCAATATGTAACAATGGTTCAATAGGCTCTTCAGTCCTAAGCCCTAGATTTCTTTGACAATGGCAAAGCCACTTAACTGTCTGACCTTCCATCTGTTACCCATAGATGGAAATGGAGATGGTAATAGAACCCCTCTTGTGATGCTGCTATGGTGATGAATTCATATATAGTGTACATAAAGGACTTGCTACAGCTCCTGGTACACAGCAAGCTCTGAGCAAGAGAGCTAACTGTGTAATTAATTAGTTCAAAGCACAGCCCATGGTGCATCTTAAACATTTGCGTATGCACTGGAACGTGACTGAGCTGGGAAAGTAGAAGAAATGAGAATGAGACAATATGCTTGGTTCTTTTCCCTTGGCTTATACTTTTCTCTAAATGAGGGCAGCATAGGCCTCCTCACAGCGAGGAGAATGAGCATATTAGCAAGGACAGGTTATTCACTGGGTCTATCTGAAACTGTATAATTTTTGGCCAACATCTTATTCTTCCCTCCCTTAACACCTAGTAACTACCATTCCGCTCTCTACTTCTATGAGTTCAACATTTAAAATTTTGTTTTCTTTTGGTTTTTTGAGGTAGGCTTTCACTCTAGCCCAGGCTGAGTGCCTCCTGAGTGCTGGGATTAAAGGTGTGCGCCACCACACCCGGCTTTTTATTTCTATTTCTATTTGTTTTTTCGAGGTAGGGTCTCACTCTGGCCCAGGCTGACCTGGAATTCACTATGTAGTCTTAAGGTGGCCTCAAACTCACGGTGATCCTCCTTCCTCTGCCCACCCCCTCCACCCGAGTGCTGGGATTAAAGGCGTGCACCACCACGCCCAGCTTCTGGTTAATTTTCATCATAGGCAAGCCTCTCCCTATCTTGGGCCCCAAGCACTGTCTCATCTTTGTGTCACTGTAGGCTAATTTTGTCTATTGGAGAATTTTATATGAATGAAATCATCCACTATGTATTCTTCTGTTTGGGATTTCCCATCATATTGTTGAATATACATATGAATATATATGTTTATTTTTATTCTCAGCGATATTCTATTGTATATTACATAAGGGATGTATGTGTGTGAGTGGGAGCACACGTGTGTGTGTCGATGCACATGAGTGAGTGTGCATCAGAAAGCCAGGAGACCACCTCGGGTATTGTTTCTCGGGTGCTGTCTATCTTTTTTTTGAGGCAAGGTCCCTCATGGCTTCTCATTTGCCAGGAGCTCATCAAATAGGCTAGCCTGGATGACCAGCGAGCCCCACCCAGAGATCAATCTGTCTGTGCCTTCTCAGTACTGGGATTACAAACCCATGCCATCAGACCCAGGTTTTTTTTTTTTTTTGTGGGTTGTGGGATTGAGCTCTGGCCTCCATGCTTGCACAGCAAGCCCTTTACCAGTTGAGCTATCTCTCCGAACCACAGTTTCTATTTTTCCTTCTTTCCTTCCTTCCTTCCTTCCTTCCTTCCTTCCTTCCTTCCTTCCTCCCTCCCTTCCTTCCTTCCTTCCTTTTTGTTTTGAGGTAGGGTCTCACTCTAGCCCAGGCTGACCTGGAATTCACTATGGAGTCTCAGGGTAGCCTTGAACTCACGGTGATCCTCCTATCTCTGCCTCCCGAGTACTGGGATTAAAGGTGTGCACCACCATACCCGGCACCATTTCTTTCTTTTTTGAGATAGGGTTTCGCTCTAGGCCAGGCTGACTTGGAATTCACTATGTAGTCTCAGGGTGGCCTCTAACTCACAGTGATCCTCCTACCTCTGCCTCCTGAGTGCTGGGATTAAAGGCATGCGCCACCATGCTGGGCTTCTATTTCTTTAATTTGTGTTTGAGAGAATTCACTATATAGCCCAAGTTGACCTCAAACTCATAGCTATCCTTCTACCTCAGCCTCCCAAATCCTGGCATTAGAGATTTGTGCTACCAACATTTTCTTTTACCTATTCATATGGGCATTTGGGTTGTTTTTGGGCTACAGTCAAGATGAAGTTGAATTTGTGTTCAAGTCTTTGTGTGGACATGTGCTTTCATTTCTCTTGGATCAATACATAGCAGTGAAATTGCTGAGCGATTAGTTGAGAAACTTTAAAGAAACTATTAAATAGTTTTATTTTTTTTAAATTTATTTTAATAGTTTATTTGTTTATTTAAGGGAGAGGGGGAAAATAGAGAGAGAGAGAGAGAAAGAGAGAGAGAGAGAGAGAGAAAGAAAATGTACTCTAGGGCCTCCAGGCACTGCAGCTGAACTCCAAACGCATATGCTACCCTGTGCATCTGGCTTATGTGAGTTCTGGGGAATTGAACCAGGGTCCTCAAGTTTTGCAGGCAAATGCCTTAACCACTAAGCCATCTATCCTGCCCCATAGTTTTTATTTTTAATGTGTACCATTGTATATTCCTACCAGCAGTGTGAGTTGCAGGTGTTTCACATAATGAGAGTTACCCAGAGAAACAAAACCAATAGATTTTATACACACACATACAACAGAGCCATGCATCACTTAATGATGGCAATGTAATAAGAAATACATTGTTCAGCAGTTCTGTTGTTGTAAAAAAAGAACATAGATTATAGTTATACACACATAGATGGTATAGTTCAATTACTCGGCATGTCTCTTGACTCAAGCAAGAGGTATAGCAAACACAGGGACATGTAAGACTGTGTGTAAGATTTTTTTTTTGGAGCAAAGTTAAGAAATAAGTAGACGGAGCATACTCTAAAATTATAGTAGCCATGCAAATCTTCAGTTACCCTCTAGCCCACAGCTCCTTTACAGTAAACTCAATAAAATATTCTTAAAAACAAACAAAAGCAAACGAACAAAGAGATGGCTCTGTCAGTAATGCACTTGCCATACAAACATAAGGGCCAAACTTTGGGTCTCTAGCACCCATGTGGTGACCGCCTGTCATCACATTGTGTGGGAGGTGGAGACAGGGAATCCTTAGAGCAAGCTGCCTGCTAGACTCCTGAGCTGGTGAGCTCTGGGCTCACGTGAGAGGTCTGTGTCGTACAGTGAAGAGGAATGCATACATACTGCTCCCACAGCCATATGCCAGACAATGACAATAAACAGCATAGTGTAGTAAATGCATAAGCCAATAACAACAGACTTCCACAATCAAGTGTTGTGTACTCTATACCACTGTGGACAGTGTATAATTCAACTTTTAGCACAGTAAGTCTTGATAAGCCAACAGCTCCACAGACACCTGAGCCATGCCCAGCACTGTGAATTATGACAGCTACAATCTTGTGAGGTGACAGGAACTTGTCAGCTGTATTACAGTCTCATGGTATCACTATCATATTTACCATCCTTTGTGGAGATGTAATGTCTTGAGCCTTCATATCAGGTGGTGTGGCTTCTCATACTTTTAACACACTACTTTTTTTTTTTTTTTTTCCTGTGTGGGGAATATTGTTTGTTTCTCTCTCTCTCCCTTTTGAGGTAGGGTCTTGCTCTAGCCCAAGCTGACCTGGAATTCATTATGTAGTCTCAGGGTGGCCTCGAACTCATGGCAATCTGCCAAACCTGTGTCTCCCAAGTGCTGTGATTAAAGGCATGCACCACCATAATGGGCAAAATAGTATTTCTCTAAAGCCCAAATGCACTAACATTGCAAAATTGGGGGCTTTTTTTTTCTGAAGCCCCTGTCAAATGATGACAGGAACAACCCAATGTTCTTTTTGTCTCAGGGCCAGAGATTTTTGGCACTATTTATATCTCCAGTATCTTGGGTCACTTTGGGGAAGATTAAAGGCACTTAACTGGGCAATGTGTGAAGTAAAATGCAGAGAATGTATGGAGACTTCCTTGGAAGTGTTTAGGTTCAGAATGAGTGGTCAGAGAGGCTGGCCTCTATTGGTTGTGATTGAAAAGTGAGCACACAGAGCTGGGCGTGGTGGCATATGCCTTTCATCCCAGCACTCGGGAGGCAGAGATGGGAGGATTGCCGTGAGTTCAAGTCTACCCTGAGACCACATAGTGAATTTCAGGTCAGCCTGGGCTAGAGTGAAACCCTACCTTGAAAAACAGAACAAAACAAACAAACAACAAAAAAAGTGAGCATGCACACAGATACACACACTCTCTCTCTCTCTCTCTCTCTCTTTGGAGAACTGAGATGAGGCCTCTGGAGGCCATGATATTTTGGAGACATAATTATTGAGGATCATGTCAGTAGTCTCTGGCCAGGTCCTTAAATAGTGAGCATTCTTGCCAGGTGGCAATCTGTCTCTCATCGAGGAGATGTGATTTTCAGCCTTAACCTTCAGGTGGTTTGCATTTTCTATGTTATTGACAAAAGGGTCTTGTTGGGTCTGTTTGTTTTTTAAATTTTTTTGTTTATTTTTATTTATTTATTTGAGAGCGACAGAGAGAGAGAGAAAATGGGCACGCCAGGGCTTCCAGCCACTGCAAATGAACTCCAGACGTGTGCACCCCCTTGTGCATCTGGCTAACGTGGGTCCTGGGGAATTGAGCCTCGAACTGGCGTCCTTAGGCTTCACAGGCAAGCATTTAACCGCTAAGCCATCTCTCCAGCCCTTGTTGGGTCTGTTTTTAGAGTCCAAATACTGTCTCTCACATTTACTTGATTCGTGATTTTAGACAAGCTGCTTAGTTAGTGTGTGTGTGTGTGTGTGTGTGTGTGTGTGTGTGTGTGTAAGTTTTTTTTTACCTTGAAAATGGGACAGTAGATTTCCCCAGTTTAACTGTAGAAAAGGATTTGAAAAAAAAAAACCAGAAAAATATTATCTTCCTTAAACATGTTATTTCTATATCCTTGCCCCAGATGTTATATTGTTAAGGCTCCCACAGATCATACAATACCCCTTTTTACCATTTTAGGTAATCCCACAGACTATACAATACCATTTTAGGTTAAGTGAGGAGAATGAACCATAGCTGACAGCTATGGTAGGAGAGCTAATATCTCTGGGTACTTTGCTTTAATCATGAGGTCCAGCCCCCTCAGCAGCAGCTGAGCTGAGCCTTAAAGCCGAGTTCTCCCCGCCCTGTGTGTGCCTATCCTCATTCTGATGTTTACACATCTCCGTACTGCACGCTTCAAGGAACCTCACTCTTGGCTTTGGGAGTCATCAGTGAGGCTTGCTGGATGACACTGGAGAAGGGGGAGATAACGAAAGGAGATGGGAATTATTTTGTTTTTATTTGTTTTTTATTTTTTTCTCAATTTTTATTAACATCTTCCATGATTATAAAAAATATCCCATGGTAATACCCCCCCTCCACTTTCCCCTTTGAAATTCTATTCTCCATCATATCCCCTCCCCATCTCAATCAATCTTTCTTTTATTTTGATGTCATAAAAATAAATAAAAGGGGCTGGAGAGATGGCTCAGTGGTTAAAGGCACTTGCCTGCAAAGCCTGATGGACTGGGTTCGATTCCCCAATATAATGTAAGGCCAGATGCACAAAGGGGCACATGCATCTGGAGTTCTTCTGCAGTGGCTGAATGTTCTGGCATGCCCATAGTATACTCACTCTGCCTGTTTCTCTCTGTCTCAAGTAAATAAATAAAAATAGGTTTAAAAAAATTTTTTTTTAAATTTATTTATTTGAGAGCGACAGACACAGAGAGAAAGACAGATAGAGGGAGGGAGAGGGAATGGGCGCGCCAGGGCTTCCAGCCTCTGCAAACGAACTCCAGACGCGTGCGCCCCCTTGTGCATCTGGCTAATGTGGGACCTGGGGAACCGAGCCTCAAACCGGGGTCGTTAGGCTTCACAGGCAAGCGCTTAACCGCTAAGCCATCTCTTCAGCCCTAAAAATAGTTTTTTTAAAGGAGCTGGGTGGGAAACAGGAATTCTAGAAGCAAATACAGAAGACCCTCAACTTAGGATGCATGGGTCCACCTAGAACTTTTTGACTTTACAAGGGTGTATGAGTGATAACACGTTCAGTAGAAAGGGTACTTCAAGTTTGGATGCCGCTCTGTTTTCAGGCTGGCCATATGTGGTATGATACCTTCTTGTAATGTTGGACAGCAGCAAACCACAGCTCCCAGACCCTCTGGTGATAGTCAGGGGAAAACCAGCACTACTTCACAGCATAGTGTGTTGAGAGGAAGTTCTGCTGTTGGAGCAGTTAGCTGCATCAAGTGCGTTTTCGTCTTGTATTTCTAACTTGTACTGAGTTTATCGGGATAGGCTGCCTTTTGCACAAGATTCCAACTCCCAGAGAAGAGGTTGTCATTTTCTCCTCATCGACCATAGATGTGTCTAGCCTCTTTGAGTGTCCTAGACCTGTCTTTTTGTCTTAATATCCCCAGTACCCAGCTTGGAGTCTGGTAAATGGTCAATGCTCTGTACCTGATCATTGAACTGAATTAATAGCAACCATTAGAGCCTTGGAAGAGCTCACAAGCCTGAGCTGGAAGAAAGCGCTTAGCTGCTAATGAGGATAAACACACTTACTAGGGTTGGTGGATTAATTCTTTCCTTGGTGAACTGTTTGACCTTAGCCATTTTCAGTTGGAATTATGCCTTTTTCTTATAAATTCAGAGGTGAAAGTGGATTGTTATATACTTGGTAAGTTTCTTATCTTGATTTACCTTTTGCTTTTTTATTTTTTTTAAAAAGAAAAGTATTTATTCATTTGACAGAGAGAATGGGTGTACCAGGACATCCAGTCACTGCAAATGAGCTTCAGATGCATGTACCACAGTATACATCTGGCTTATGTGGGTACTGGGGACTCAAATCTGGGCCCTTAGACTTCATAGGCAAGCGCCTTAACCACGGGACCATCTCTCCAGCCCCATCATTTGCTTTTTTTTTGAGAGTGACAGACACAGAGAGAAAGACAGATAGAGGGAGAGAGAGAGAATGGGCGCGCCAGGGCTTCCAGCCTCTGCAAATGAACTCCAGATGCGTGCGCCCCCTTGTGCATCTGGCTAACGTGGGACCTGGGGAACCGAGCCTCGAACCGGGGTCCTTAGGCTTCACAGGCAAGCGCTTAACCGCTAAGCCATCTCTCCAGCCCCCATCATTTGCTTTTAAATCAGTGTCAAGGGGTGTGTTGAGTTCTTCAATAATTGTGTGAAAAGGATGGGTAAGAAGCCTGGAGGGCCACAGAATTCTGCCTGTGGTGTCTCGTAGAGGGGCCAGGACCACCTCCTTGGTTATGGTCACTTAACTATGTGGTTGTCACTTGAGACTGTCTGTTTATCTGCCACTCCTCACATCTGGAAAGGTGGCCAGGCCTTCGCCCTTGTGTCACTGTAAAAACCCTTCATTATTATTTCTCCTGTAAGGCCAAACCCCGGTTATCTCAGAAGATGGCCCACTATAAACCCTAGTGACGCGGGGCTGTTCCACTTTGTACCTTTTGTCCCATCCACTCGCCGATATTGCTGCCTTTCCCTCTCCGAAGTGTCCTAGTTGGACAGCTGGTGAAATAAGACAAGACACTCCATCCTCTTTTCCCCAGCCTTAGCCTTTCAGCCCATTAGGGGGGGACTGAGTTGTATAGGAAACCAATAGTAATTGTTAATAATCACTATTATTTTAAATTAAATCAAATGTCCATGTTAGTCAAAGCAATATGTTAAGTTATTTTAAAAGACAAAGGGTTACAGAAAAGAAAAAAAAAAGCCACCCAATTGTGACCCCTACCTCAGTTCTATGCTCCCAGGGAATCGCTTCTATTAGCCAGTGTTCTTGTATTCCTACCAGTTTTCTTAACAATACACTATTTCTTCATTTTTACTCTTTTATATCATCTACAGATTTCTGTTACGGGTAGAAACATATCTCTCAAAATTCGTATGTAGAAGGCCCAAATCTAGTGACTGTGTTTGGAGATCAGACCTTTAAAGAGACAGTTAGGGGCAGTGAGGGTGTGGGTGGGACTGTCATCTCACAGAACCAGTGTCCTCGCTGGCAGAGGGAGAGCCTGAGGGTTCTTCCAGCACATGCCGAGGAAAGGCTCAGGAAGGCGCTGAGAAGGCCACTGCCTGCCAGCCAGGAAGAGAACTCCCCTAGGAACTAGGCAGCCAGCACCCGATGGAGCCTTCACCTTCCGCAGCTGTGAGAAATGCATCTCTTTTGGTGAGGTCGCATGGTCGGTGGCATTTTGTCATAATAGCAAAGCTGACTACTACAACTTCCTATTGTGCAAAGAGCTTAGCAGCTTTTTCCTACAACCTTCTTTTTTTTTTTTTTTTATTTATTTGAGAGTGACAGACACAGAGAGAAAGACAGATAGAGGGAGAGAGAGAGAGAGAGACAGAGAGAGAATGGGCGCGCCAGGGCTTCCAGCCTCTGCAAACGAACTCCAGATGCATGCGCCCCCTTGTGCATCTGGCTAACATGGGACCTGGGGAACCGAGCCTCGAACCGGGGTCCTTAGGCTTCACAGGCAAGCGCTTAACCGCTAAGCCATCTCTCCAGCCCCCTACAACCTTCTTGTACACACACACACACACACACACACACACACACACACACATCTTCTTCTGATTCTAATGTTTCTTATCTAGTGATTCTTCCTGTCTCACTTTTGGTCTTAAATATTTATATGTTATGTGTTTATTTTTAAAATCCTAGGCCAAGCAAAGAGGCTCAAGCCTGCAATTCTAGTGCTTAGGAAGCCTGCAGCAGCAGGGTTGGAGCTAGCTTGGGCTACATAGTAACACCAGGCCAGCCTGGAAGAGAGAAAGACCCTCTCTCAAAACAAAATAACAACAACAGCAGCAGCAACAACAAATAAAAAAGAAACACCCCAACAACAAAATAAAACCTTTTTCCTGTTATTGCTTGGGTAAAGAATCATGACCCAGGGTTCCAGCCTGCCACGCTTGGCAAAGCCCTTTCATACGGCTGCTGCCTGGGCCGCTCCACCCACTCCCCGTCTCCCACTTTTCGTTTACTGAGCCGTGGTCCTGACGTGGCTCTTCCTTGCTTGCAAGGCTTTATAATCACCACATGGTCATAATTTCAGGCCTTGAACTTGGGCCAGTTTGTGTGGTCCCTTGAAATTTTCCTTCAGAGCCCCCCAATCTCGGTTTCTATACATGACATATCTTTGTGAGACGGCATCATTTCTCCTTTAATTCAACCATAAATTCAGAAATGCAAATGGAAAGTTTTTATAACTGCATAGATTATTTGCAACACCAAATAGAAACGCCATTATTATTGTCATCAGTAACAAAGTGGAGAGATGAACACACACAGTTGTAAATGGTGTCAGGAAGATATTGCATTCAGCTGACTGAAGCAATGGCTCACTGGACTCCAGGCTGCATTTCCAACTAAGGAAAGCTCTGGTTTCCAGGATACAAAGCAAAGCAGGTTCACTCTATGCTTTAAATGAATAACCACCCAGGCTGTCTAAGGCCCCTGATTCCCAGCAGCTCACCTTTCACATTTTGTGGTGGACATTTCAATTCTGAATGTCATTATGCATGCATTCATGTATATGTGTGTGTATGTGTATACTTATATGATGTACCTGCATCTAATGTATATGCCTATGTACACATGACTTATATTCCAGTGAGGATTCCAGATTTCTTTTCAAGTAAAGAAATGCTCCATAAACATGATGACATCAAAATAAAAGAGAGACTGATGGAGAGGGAGGGGACATGATGGCAAGTGGATTCAAAGGGGAAAGTGGGGAAAGGGAGGAAATTACCATGGGATATTGTTTAAAATTATGGAAGTTATCAATAAAAAAATTTTAAAACTTCTCCATAAACTTATAATCTTCCTAACTTTGGAAAATTTTCACCAGAAATGAACAGAATGGTTATATGGACTCAAATAATTTTCCACTGGATTCAGAAAAAAAAAATTTATTGTGTACTTCCTATATTGTACACTCTAAAAATAGTGGTTGAAAGTAAGAGTTAGAATCTACAAACTACTTTTATATTCCATATACATATATATTTGTATTCTATAAAAGAACATACATTTTAGATAACTTACTCTTCTCATAGTGATCATATGGAAGCACTACTATTATCAGGATACCCATTTTACAGATGAGAAAGCTGAGGCACAGAAACAATAAGTAACTTTTTGTGGTGGTTTGAATCAGATGCCCCCCTGCACATAAACTCATGCATTCTGAATGCTTGGTCCCCATTTGATGGTAATTTAAGAGGTGGAGCCTTGCTTGAGGAGGTGTGTTGCTGGGGAGGGCTTTGGGGTATTATATCCAGCTCCCTCTTGCTAGAGTTTGGCTCACTCTCCTGCTGCTGTGGCAAGGAAATGATGCCCATCCTTTGCTCTACTATCTTTTCCCTGCCATCATGAAGCTTCCCCTGGAGATTATAAGCCATAATAAAAACTTTCCTCCTATTAGCTGCTTGTGGTCAAGTGTTTTGTCCCAGCAAGGAGAAGATAACTACAACAGAAAACAATTACCAGAGAAGTGTGATTGTTGCTGCTAGAAGTCTGACTGTGTGGCTTTAGGTCTTTTGGAACTGTTTTGTGGGATAGAATGTGGAAGAATTTTGAAGCCTTGGGTTAAGTAAGACAGGCTTTGCAGTGCTGTAAGCAGAGTTTGCTGCATGATTCTGGTCAGAGTTGAGAGACCTAAATGCAGTATGCACTGTGGACCACAAGGCTTGGCTTATGAGAGGTAAGAACTTAGTCTAGACGAGGTGAAAGACAGTTCGTGTGAGAGCTGGTTGTGCTCTTCCTGTGTCCTGGGTACCGGAACAGCGTTAAATTCAGAAGAAATGGAATGGCATGAGCAAATGGATATGGTACAGAAAGAAATGAAAGTTTCAGGATGGAGACAGCAGCCTGTTTCAGCTGTAATTGTTTGAGAGATTGCCGCCATTGAGACGGGGCCAGCTCTTCTGTATTGGGACACCAGAAATAATGCTAACTCTCCAACAAGAATGTGGGCAGAGTTTTCTTGCTCTTCAAAGTTGGCTTTTTTCCTCCCCTGGATTAACAATTTGCTGGTGAAGCCTGCCTGGTACTGGTTTTGGAAGTGTAACAAATGCAGGACAGAGCGAGCCATTTTGAATTGTAATGCAATCCATCTCCGTTTGGAGATGACCAATGGATGATATGTGGGTACACGGTTTTGGGAGACCCTGAATGGAGACCGAATGGAGCCATGAGGATGAACCATGGGTTGCAGTGGATACCCCAGAATTTTTGTAGTTGCTAGGACTACAGAATGGCTGTCAAGGAGAGTTGTTGGCTTGGGATGGAGGGTTCCCTTGCTATGGGCAACCCAGCTGGAGAGGTAGAACCCCAGAGACTTCACTGTGGGTCCTGTGTGGAGCTCCAGGATTTGATGTCTGCCCTATGTATTTTAGTGCTTGCATTGATTTAATCTTTCCTTTCTATGTCTGATGTCATCTTTTGCAGTGTGAACATTTATACTCTGTGTGTCATTATGTTTATTTAACTTGCATTTTAATTTCACAAGCTTATAATTCAGAGACTGCCTTGAGCCTCAGATGAGTCCACGGACTTTGAAGTTTTGGACAATGTTGGGATTAATAATAATAAACAAAAAAGATGAGGACTTTAAAAGTTGTATTCAATGCAGTTTTACATCATGAAATGGTCATGAGTTTATGGGGGCCAGAGGAAGAATGTGGTAGCTTGAATCAGATGTCCCCCGTAAATGAATGTATTCTGAATACATGGTGTCCAGCTGGTGACAATTTAGGTGGATCCTTGAAGGAGGAAGTGTGTGGCTGGGGGCAGGTTTTGGGGTGTTATAGCCAGCTCCTCCTCGTTAGTCTTTGACTCTTGCTGCTCTTTTCCACCTGCTGTGGCGAGGAAGTGATGTCCAGCCTCTGCTCTGCCGCCTTTCTCCGCTGCCATGAAACTTCCCATGGAGTGAGTCTGTGAGCCAAGATAAAGCTTTCCTCCCCTCAGCTGCTTTCGGTTGTGTACGAAGCAAAGGTAGCCGCAACGCTTGTGCCATGCGTACCGGGGGTTTCTCAAACTGGAACGATGTTGTCCCTTTATCCTAGGGAGTGTCTGGCAGTCATTTTTAATTCCCATGACTGGCCCTGAACAGCCAGTGCAACAAGGAACAATCCAGTCCAAAATAGCAATAGTGCTGTCACAGAGAGGCTCTGGTCTATACTCATGAGCACGTGGAATTCTGCCAATTCTCACTGGGTCCTTGATGGACGTATGACTTACTCTCGCCTAGTCAGACTAGGAAAAAGAGCATTGGGAATGGCCATTTCCATAAATTCATTCATTTATTCTTTCTTTCTTGTTTTGTTTTTTTTTCGAGGTAGGGTTTCACTCTAGCTCAGGCTGACCTGGAATTCACTATGTAGTCCCAGGGTGGCCTCCAACTCACAGTGATCCTTCTACCTCTGCCTCCTGAGTGCTGGGATTAAAGGGCACCACCACGGCTGGCTATTTTTTTCATAAATTCTTTCTTCCTAGGGTTGAACGAGAAGTGGGTAGCCTAGGAGGCGTGGTAGCCATCTTGGTCTGCCAAGGAGCTGATGCTGAGGTCAGCAGAATCAAAGGGCAGAAAGAACTTACGTTCTCAACCACATTACTGAGTAGCACTGAACCGTATCTTTCATGGAACCTGAGCTGCCTATGAACTTCAAGTTATGTAAGACAACACATTTATATTACTTAAAGCTGCTTAGCGAGGAGTTTCCTGTTTCAGGCAACAGAAAGTGTCAAGACCCACTTGCGTTGCAAATCACAGGAGATTTTTCTTGGAAAATTCCACAAAGTCTCTTTCACATGAACAGATTTCTTTTTAGAAATTTACACCTCTCCCTTCTGGTTAAACTTGTCTCACGAGGAGACACCTTTTTCAACTTGGTCTTCCTGTTGTCTGAATGAATTTCCGCAAGGTAGAAACTCTGCACCCAGCAAACAGGCAGAGACAACCTCGTGCTCCAAAGGAGGGAAGACCAAAGAGGGAAGTTACAATGTACTTGGAAACATACATTACCCATGTGGTTTAAGAAACACACAGAAATGACCTCTGTGGAAGGGACGGTCTGTTTGCTCAAATGTAGGCAGTGGAAACGTGAGCTGGAGTTTCTTGGATTAAAGGTGGTTGGGAGAGTAAAGACATCTCCACGTGCCCCAGGTGACATGGGCTGGTGTGTTGGAGGACTGAAGGTGATCTTTGAGCCTTATTTCAGCCCAACATTCTATCACCTCAAACTAAAAGAAGCAGTGACTAGAACTGCTTGGCACTCAGCTGTCATTCTATAAATACCAGTGGTGGCAAAGTGCATTTATTTATTCTGGAAACCACCATTTTATTCTTGTCCAAGTACCGGCGTAAGGGACAAGAGAGGGACCTGTCTCTCATCACTAGTGCGCACATCCGTGAGAGGTGAGGGGAGCAGTGAGACAACACCTGGCCTTAAGGGCTTGAAATGCCTTAGACAAGTGCACTGAGTGACTCTCAGCATCTACATCACATCAGGAAACCCCTGGAGTCTGTACAGACAAGCATCCTCTTGTTTTGAAAGCTGAATTCTTAGTTGGTTTCTGAACCTTGGGAAATGTAATTATTTCAACATGAAGTAGCAAAAATAAGCTTTGTTTTTATGGTCCCTGCAATGTATATGCCTGGCCAGCTCTTCTTATCTGGGGTGTGATCTTCAAGCAGCTGTAAGGCAGCTCTCAGGGACAGGGTACCTTCCTTCAGACCTCTGTGACCCGCGCAGAGAAAGCAACAGCAGTGAAATCAGATGGCTGGCAACAACAGTCTGTTTCCTTGCCTTTACTCTCTGAAATTGTTGCAAATTCCAGACTCCTCTTCTTACTGAAATGTTTAGCAAGATCCCAGAGTTTCCTGTTTTCCTCTTGTCCCTAATTACACAAATTAGATTTGACTTTATAACGCAGCACAGTGGCATCCCAGAAGGGAGCTTGTCTGTGGAGGAGCAGACCACGTGGCCCGAGCCTCTTCTGCCCAAGGCTCACGCGCCCATGTTTCCTGTCAGGTCCGGTGCTGTCAGAGCAGGCCCTTTCCCGGCGAGGCTGAGGAGACTTTTACTTGCCTGAAGACTATCTCTTGACGAGGGACTCTCTCCTGAAGCTAGTCCTCTTGAGGTAAACAATTTGCTCTTTATCCAATGACTGGGCATCAGACACACTGCAGTAGAGTAGTTTTATTTTTATTTAATTTAATTTTATTTTGGTTTATTGAGGTAGGGTCTCACTCTAGCTCAGGCTGGCCTGGAATTCACTATGGAGTCTCAGGGTGGCCTCGAACTCACAGCGATCCTCCTACCTCTGCCTCCCGAGTGTTGGGATTAAAGGCGTGCCCACCACACCCAGCTCAGTAGTTTTATTTTTTTAATTTTGTTTTTTTGAGGCAAGCCCAAGAGACTGGCCTTTTTATTTTTTGTTTTTTCTGAGAGAGAGACAGAGATAGCTAGAGAGAGAGAGCACACATGACAGAGAGACACAGGGAGAGTGAAAATTGGCACTCCACTGTAATTGAACTACAGACGCTTGTGCCACCTAGCATGCAGGTGTGACCTTGCCCGCTTGGGTCACCTTGTGCTTCTGACTAATGTAGGACCTGGAGAGTTGAACCGTAGTCAGCCTTGGCAGGCAAGTGCCTTAACCTCTAAACCATCTCTCTAGCCCTTTATTTGTTTATGTATTTATTTTTTGCAGTTTCAAAAACTTTAATAAGAAAAAAAAGACACCTCCAAAAATAACTGCCACACAAATGAAGGATTCAAAAAAGAAAAATAAAAGTGAGAGTGAGAGATAGGCAAGAAACAGAACCCTTAACTTTCAGAATATACCAAATACTTAAAATCAGATGGTGCTGCGTGTCCAACTTTAGGGCACACGTTGCTTAGGATAGTACAGGCAATCAAGTGTGTTTCTTTCACATTATGGCTACTTCAAGATATCAGTTTATACAGTTACTTCTTAAAGCCTGCATTTTCTTAAACATCCACTTCACAATTCATTTAAAATTATTTACATTCACTCATAAAGGCAGATCCCTTAATAGGGTGTTTTGTACTTCAGCAATAGTCGTGACAAAATAACCCGGGGACTTAAGTGCTTTGCTAATGACTACACCCATCAGATTCTTAATCACGTACATAGGTAGCTACTGCAGTAATCAAGAGCTCCACACCCCTTCTTGAGGACACACTTAACGCTGATATGCATGCCAAATGTTAATGAGAGGTCTAGTCCCAAAGTTAAACTTTCTTGTTTTCTTTAATACAGTAAAATAAGCTGCTTATTGAAATCACCTTTAGGTGGCAATTTATGAAAACAGAGGGAAGCATCTTTTTGAAATGTGTGATAGTTTCTATAGTATGAGACAGATGGTTTTCAAGCAGCCCTTTATTTTTATTTTCGGTACAGTAGTTTTCAAACATCATAGGAAGAACAATGATAAAATTTAATAGATTCCAACCACTATCTTATAAGTAGAATCACAGTGAGAAGATAAATAAATAAATAAAGATTGAAAGCTACTGAAATGTTAAATTATTTCTTTCCATTATCTCCAAAGCCATTGTTGAGAAGTGATTAGTATATTGTTTATTGAAGGAACTGGACATTAGTATTCTTAGTTGTAACATAAACTCATTGACTCTGAGAACCCATTCTAACTCTTGGGAAGTAGGCTCTGTATGTTGCCCAGAAAAATGCTGTTTTTTGGCTTCCTTCCTCTCCTTTGGTTCCCATTTCCTTTTGGAGTCCTTGAGAGAGGGTCAGGTTCTGGGGCATGGGGATTAATGAAGCACATTGGAAAACCATCTACTTTAAACATCGTTAATGTGGCTGAAAAGGGCCATCATTCCCTCTTGCTTGCAAAGCCTGCCAGCCTGGGTTTGATTCCCTAGTATCCATGTAAAGCCAGATGCACAAAGTGACATGTGCACCTGGAGTTCATTTATAGCAGTGAGGAACTGGTGTGTTCATTCTCTCTCTTTCTCTCAAAAACAAATTAAAATAATATTTTTAAAAGGCTAATGTGGTAGTTTGAATAGGTGGCCCCCAATATATTCTGTGTCTTATTACTTTGTAGTTTGCATCTGCAGCCACCTGGCTGGAGGTGGTTTCACTGGGCGGATGTTAAGGTGTGGTGGTGGGTTTGAGATTTCCATCTAAAGATATGCAAAGTGTGCCTAGCTGGAGTTCCTGAAGTGGGCTCTGCTGTGTGGCTTTTGTTTTTTTAGGCTTGTGCTTCTCTCAGTGTGTGTTTGGGCCTGTGAAAGCAGACAGCTTCTTCTGCCATTATGGAACTTACCCTGGATCTGTAAGCTTCAATAAATATCCCTTCCTCCATAACTGTGCCTGGTCTGGAAGTTCATCTCTGCCTGCCACAGCCATCATCCCATAATAGCACTAGAACAAAGCAGCTGTGCCAAGAGGAAGCAGACACTTCACTTTCTGCTTAGGCATCCTTTTTGTTTTTGATGTTTCAGATTTTTTTTTATTGCATAGGACATAAAATTTGCCATTTGAATCATTTTTATCAGTTAAAAAAGCAGTTTAATTGCATAATACAAAGACATGCAAGCCCAGGTATATCATGTATCTGAACTCCGGTGACATTTCCATTGCTTCACCACCTCTATAGAAGAGCATTGAAACGTGACGTGGGCGGCAGGAGGGATATAGATAAATCAGCAAAGCTCAAAGCATAACCATGCGGACCATCTGACAACACCCTTTCCTATGTGGTGAGATATGCAGAGAGGAAACCCCATTTATTTTATTTTATTTTTATGAGGGGGGGGATGAGTAGGGGCACACCAGGGCCTCATGCTACTGCAGATGAGTTCCCAATGCTTGCGTCACTTTGTACACTTTATACGGATCCTGGTGAATCAAACCCAGGTCATTAGGCTTTGCAGGCAAACACCTTAACCGCTGGGCCTTCTCTCCAGCTCCAGTTTTAACTATTTCTATGGATGAAGTTTTGTGATGTTGAGTACATTCAAATTGTTGGGCAACTCTCCCTAGCATCCTTTTGCCCCCCCAACACAAACTCGGCACTCACTGAACAGAAACTTCCCATCCCCTTGCTCCAAGCCTCTGGCAACCACCACGATACTTCTGTTTCTGTGAATTTGACCTTTGTAGTACAGATTCAGTTAAGCGAAACCAAACAGTATTTGTCCTGTTGAGACTGCTGTCAAGGTTTGAGCCAAGCATGGTGGCCACACACCTTTAATCCCACAGAGGTAGGAGAATCGCCATGTGTTCAAGACCAGCCTGAGAATACATAGTGAATTCCAGGCCAGTTTGGGCTAGAGCAAGACCATACCTCAAAAAACAAAACAAAACAAAACAAAACAACCAATAGCAACAATGAAACAATATTGTCAAGGTTCGTTCATATGATAGCATATCTCAGAATTTTCACTTGCTTACAAAACTAAGCAACCATCTTTGTGTGTATATACTCATATGTTATTTTATTTATTTATTAATTTTGGTTTTTCACAGTAGGATTTTGCTCTAGCCCAGTCTGACCTGGAATTCACTATGTAGTCTCAGGATGGCTTTGAACTTACAGCAATCCTCCTACCTCTGCCTTCTGAGTGCTGAGATTAAAGGCATGCGCCACCATGCCCAACCCATGTGTTATTTTAAAGCACCCATTTGCTTCTCTCTGGAAAATGTGTATTACTCAGCTTGCAGCAGCAACAGAAGGAAGAATGTTAGGAAGTTATGATTATCCCCAAAAGACCTAGTGACAAGGATCCTAAATCCCACAGTCAAAACAATCTGGTGACTGGCAATTCTGGCTGTCATTTAGCACTTACAGAAAGTTTAGAGGGTTACAATTTTTTTTTTTTTTTCTGGGATGCCAAACTTCAAAAACTTGTTGAGGATTTTGGCACATAGGCCTTGAGGTGGGGCCCAGAATCCCTGGAAAGCAAGCTGGCCTCTCCCTCTCCCAGGGCTACATGTTCGCCTCTGCTAGTGAGGCACAGTGAAGAATGGGGCTGTGCTGATGCTTTTGCTTCTCTCATTTTAACCCTCCTTCCAGTGGTCTTAGCTGTGAAATCTGGAGCAGGCATTCTGCCATGTGCTGTTCTTGTCTTTCCATCAGGTTCTAGATGACAGGGTCACTGGGGAGCGAGTAAAGTGTAGAGCGGCATTCATTGCTAGAACGAGGCTGGAAGAGAGTGGAGGATCCTCATGTTAAGTCATGTTCTGTCAGACGTGATGGCTTAGTGACAAATCCAGATGGAGAAAGCTACCTGGGTAAGAGACCAGGATAGGGCTCATGTTCTGAGAGGTGGAAGCCCACCTGGGTATGTACAGGGTTATGAGCCAATCCATTTTTCGTCACTTTCTGATGACATCATTATAAAATAATCATACACAATTTGGGAGGCTGTGCTCTTTCCTAAGTGGGTTATGTGCATTCTTTCATTCGTTTCTGTGGCACGTCGATTGTGATCCTAGAGTATGGATGAGGGCAGGCAGAACAAACTGGCAGCAGAGACAGAGGTGGGCTTCCAGCTCAGGGGCTGGAGTCCGGAGCCAGAATCCTTCCCACTCTCTCCATTCACCCGTTTTCAACTCAGAGGCCCAGGAAGCCTGAGCAGTGATCCAGCTTTGCCTTGTACATGCCTTGGAAGGAGCTAATCTGGCAGTGGAAACAGCCAACTCTAAGGAGGCCTTGCAAGCCCCTCTCTTTATCACCACATCACACAGGTAGCAGCTGGTAGTCTAGCCTAACGAGAGCTCATAGAAGTATTAAAATCATCAAAATTCCTTTATAAACTACACCGGCTAACGTTGGCAGTCTGAACACCTATTGAATGGACAGCATCATGCTGGAAATTACGATGGATGTGAAAAATAATGGCACCATCATGACTCTACACTTAAACCTAGGAACCTATACAAACCCATAAGAAAGTCAAGTGTGTAGATTTTAGGCACATAGGCATTGAGTAGTGGATGGTAGACTCTTCAGGGAGCTTTCTGTGTTAACTTTAATATGTGATGGTAGCATATTTGCTCCAGAGACCACACACACACACACACACACACACACACACACACACACACACATATATATGTGTGTGTGTGTGTGTATTTACTTACTTAATTTTTTAAAAAATATTTTATTTATATTCTTATTTATTTGAGAGAAGGAAAGAGGCAGATAGATAGATAGATAGATAGATAGAGAGAGAGAGAGAGAGAGAGAGAGAGAATGGGCACACCAGGTCTTCCAGCCTCTGCAAACAAACTGCAGATGCATGCGCCACCTTGTGCATCTGGCCTACATGGGTCTTGGGGAACAGCACTGAGGACCTTTGGCTCTGCAGGCAAGTGCCTTAACCACTAAGCCATCTCTCCAGCCCTACTTAATTAACTTTTGAGAAAAGGTTTTGCTATGTACCATAGGCTGGTCTCAACTACCTGAGCCCCTGCTTTTACTTCTCAGGTCTTGGGGTTTCACGTCTGTACTACTATACCTGTATCAAGATTTAAGGATTAAAATATTCCTTTCACAAATATCCTTCAAATCTTTGACATTAATTAGGGCAATCAAAATCAGATAAGAGTGAGAGTGAAAAACCTTCACTAGACATTCCTCCCAGTACTACCTTCTATTCATTTTCTGGTTTATTTCATGTGACTCTGCATGGGTCTTACTTGGGTGGTTAGAATAACAAATGACAACCAGTGGACCCACTGTAAGTCAAGACTACACGGTCTCCACTATTCTTAAAGACCCTGGAGCTGCCCTAGAAAGAGGAGCATGTACAACCACACACACTCCTGCTCCTAGGAAGAGAGGCGGAACCTTTCTTTTCTTTTCTTTCTTTTTTTTTTGTTCCACTTATTTTTTTTCTGTTTATTTATTTATTTATTTTTTATTTTCACAATTTTTATTAACATTTTCCATAATTATAAAAAGTATCCCATGGTAATTCCCTCCCTCCCCCCACCGCACTTTCCCCTTTGAAATTCCATTCTCCATCATATTACCTCCCCATCTCAATCATTGTACTTACATATATACAATATCAACCTATTAAGTACCCTCCTCCCTTCCTTTCTCTTCCCTTTATGTCTCCTTTTTAACTTACTGGCCTCTGCTAGTAAGTATTTTCCTTCTCACGCAGAAGCCCAATCATCTGTAGCTAGGATCCACATATGAGGGAGAACATGTGGCGCTTGGCTTTCTGGGCCTGGGTTACCTCACTTAGTATAATCCTTTCCAGGTCCATCCATTTTTCTGCAAATTTCATAACTTCATTTTTCTTTACCGCTGAGTAGAACTCCATTGTATAAATGTGCCACATCTTCATTATCCATTCATCAGTTGAGGGGGAACCCTTCTTTTCAAAAGTTATGTCAGCTGAGAAGGGAAGGGTACTTGGCAGTTCTGAAGTACTTGAGAGGCGTACATCATTGGGGTTGGCAAAGACCCCTTCCTTACTTAGCCAGACCAGTTCTCCACTATGACTGCCTCTCCATTCCAGTCCCAGCCACACCATCTGGAACAACTGCTTTGTGGCCTTGGTGGCTCCAGTCAAGGAGGTTGTTGAGAACGCTAGAGAGTTCAGCATCTGTGGTGTTTGAATAAGACACACCATCCACAGGTCCATGTATTAAACACTTGGTCCCTAGCTAGGGTTGTTATTGTGGGAGGCTCTGGAAAGTTTAGGAGATGGGACCTTGCTGGAGTAAGTAGGTCCCTGTGGGTCTCTTGTCCCTAATACCTTCATCCTTTTCTCTGCGTCCTGAGTCGCTACTCTCCAACATACCTCCCTTGCCATGGCATGATGGACAGAAATCTTTGAAACTGTGACCCCAAATAAGTCTTTCCTCCTTTAAGTTGTTCTTTTAGGTATATTAATCAGGATGATAGGAGAAGTAACTAATATAGCATCTTTCGAAACTGAATAAACCAGGGTGCTTGTGAAATATATAAAATTTGGGACTTTACACAAGGTGTTATGATAACATCTTGGAGGCGGGGCTGGACATCAATATTTTTTAATTTTCCCAGGCTAGCTTTAATTTTATTGAATCTGTTAGTCAATGAAAGGGCAGAGGGACTTGAGCCAACTCAAATTTGGGAGAAGAGCCATGAAGTGACTTGAGAACCATAGGGGACAAGCAGAGCACTCATTCCAGCAGGGGAGAATGATGACTCGGGAAGGGCAGGAGGGAGGTGGGAGCGACAGGGGCCTTTGGCCCTCTGGCTGTGTGAGTTTGGGGCAAATGCCAGAACCAGAAGGAAAGACAGGTTCAAAAATCAAAACCAGAACCATACAACTTGATTATATCTTTGCCCAAGGATCATCGGCTTTTAATTCTCAGACTCTAACAGCTAGGTTTCCTGAAAGCCCTCGTCAATCTCTACCCGCTCTCAGCACCTCCTTAGCCAACCTGTATTTTATCCAGCTCATAAATTGGATCCAAATGGAAAGTTTGTTAGAAGAAGTGGATGTGGAGCTGCTGGGGAAACCATTGGTTGCCATGGGAACACTGCCGCTGCAGGGTCTGAATGGCTCTCTGTTTGCTGACGTCCATTCTGGCATTGGCAGAGACCGGGCACCGAATCCTCTGTGTCTCCCGTTTCCGGCATCCGGCCCGGTGGCATACACCCCAACAGGTCTCCTGGTAGCAGGCTGGGCGTCCGGGATTGAATGCTTCCTCCTGACCTCCCATCCTGCTGCTGTTGCCCTGCCCAGCTGGGAAACGAAGGGAAGCAGAGGGTGTTTCCCAACTGTGTGAAGAGAGAGTTCTTGTTTTCCTCTTGCATTTTGTTCTGTCTTCCCTTGTCATCCAAACACGAACCCTTGGCCATTTGCCTGTCTCCTGCTGGCCAGCTGTCCTTGCTGTTCTCAGTTCTGAATTTCTATTTATGTTGCATTTGTTTTCATCCAGCTCTCTACATTGGGCAAGCTGTTGTCTCCAGGCCGCCCTGCTAAATTCTGCTCCCAGCAGCTGGTTAGGATTGGTTGAAATGATCACTGCCCAGTGGATCGAGGGACACATGAGACAGGGTTGTCTATCTGGAAGGTTTATTAGACAAGGTTGGGAGAACAAGACCTCTAGGGACTGGCAAGGAATGTTATCTATGAACTGTAATCTGCTGCGTTGCAGGCCACCATCTCATGTATCAATTCCCATTGCCAACCGTCTTCCCAGCCCTTGGTTTTCACACAGGCTGTTTTTGCTGCGGTGAAGTCCCTGCCATACATTTTTTTTTTTTTTTACTTCAGTCCCTGAAGGTCTGAATGCACGGGCCGTGGCACACTACACCCTCCCCCTTTCTGCTTCCTTTGCCTCTAGACACGTAAGATGTCTAGTAAGTCCTAGAACAGGCAGTTTTCTGCTTCAAAGCCTTTCCACATCCAGATTTCCCTCTCTGTAGCTTTCTTTCATGGCTTGGATATGGCTTTAGTGTCCCTCCTGTGGTAAAGGCTTAGTCCTTAGAGTGGCCGTACTGGAAGGTGGCAGAAACTCTTAAAGATGGGATCTCGTGGGAAGTCCTTAAGTCATTGGGTCTTGAGGTAGTCTTCACCTAATCCCTTGGGTTCTTATAAAAAGGGTTGTTACAAAAAGAACAATCTGGGCTGGAGATATGGCTCACAGTTAAAGGCTTTTGCTTGCAAAGCCTGAAGGCTGATTTTGATTCCCCAGCACCCATGTAAAGCCAGATGTACAAAATGGTACATGTGTTCTGGGATTCATTCTAGCACATCCGTACTCTCTTTCTTGTCAAAATAAATAAATCAATATTCAAAAAGACCAATCTGACCTCTCCTGCTGTGTTTGCATTCTATGGAAATCCAATTTTGATTCCCAAGCATTCCTGACTTTATCATGATATGATGCAGCCTAAGGGCTATGCTGGGCTATGCTGTGTGGACTTTGAACCTCCAAAACTTTGAAACTCTAACCCTTTTCCTCATGAAGTGAGCAGGCTCAGGTACGTCACTGTGGTCAGGTACACTACTCTTCCCTGGCTTTTTGCATGGTCAGTGCCTTCTTAGCCTTCAGATCCTAACAGTGGATCTCCAGCAAGGCTTTCTTGGGCATTTCAATCATCCTTCTTCCTTCTCTCATCTCAGCACCTCCTCTGGCACTTCACACTTCGCACTTTGTAAGGAGCTGTTTCTGCATGTTTTCTTGTTCCTTAGTCAAATGTAAGGGCCAACAAGTTGGGACTTCTGTTTATATCGCTTCTATACTTAGGGTGCCTTGTCTCAGTGCTTGGTTACCACAGTAGTGGGCCCTCATTGGACATTTATTGAATGCATGAAAGTGTAGCTAACGTCTGTTCTATCCTGAAGTCTGTTGCCTCCGTGTATAAATCTTTCTTGACTAGCTCCCCCTCAAGCCTATTTCTCAGGTCTAGGTTGGGTGTCCACCTTGGGTTCTTCCCCGCTCTGAGTCAACATCTCCATGCTGCATTATAATGCCATTTGTTATGCCCCCCTTTCTTTTTAGCAGTGCTGGAGATCAAACTCAGAAACACATGTATGCTAAGCAAGTGCTTTACTACTGAATTATACTCCCAGCCCCGCCTGTCCTTGTCTTAAAGCAGATGGTGGGAAGCTGTGTACAGGCGGGATCACCTTTCATCTCAGCATCCCAGAATCTAGCAATATACCTGATATCTACCTAGAGTTATCTTGACTTGGCCAGCGTTGGTGAGGTGAATGAATGAATGAATGAATGAGTGACTGTTATAAACATTTCAGAGCCATATGGAAAATCCAGTGTGAAGCTACTACTCATTCTAAAAGAGATGGAGATAAATTTTTGAGTTTTTATGTTTTCTGGTCCTTTATTTTGTTTGATGATATTTTGATAATCTAGGCAATCAAGAATCTGGTATAAGTCTTCAGGATAAATTAAATCAAGGAGTCCCAACTCTTACAACTAAAATGATCCCAACATTATAGGATTTTATGATATCCAATTTTTGAATCTTGAAAAATGTGGATGAGTATTGTTTCAGATACAGAAACCTCCTTGCCTATCATTTCCTTCATCCGTAATGAGAAAGATAAAATTATCTCTAAGATATCTCTAATTCTAACATTTTGTGAAGTAAAGAAAAAGATCAAGGGCTGGAGAGATGGTTTAGTGGTTAAGACATTTGCCTGCAAAGCCAAAGGATCCAGGTTCAATTCCCCAGGACCCATACAGGCCAGGTACACAAGGTGGCACATGTGTCTGGAGTTCATTTACAGCGGCTGAAGACCTGATGTGCCTGTTCTTTCCCTCCCATATGCTCTTTCTCTCTCTCAAATAAATATTTAAAATTCTTTTAAATGAAAATGATAATTAACATTACCCTTCTAGTGCCTCAAGAAACCCTCCAGCTCTCTAGCTCACTGTGGATGTCTAGGGCAGAAGAGAATCCTAGCTAGGAACCTCAGCCTTGGGCACCTTAGGGCTTTCTACAAGTTCAGAGCCATAACTTTTTCATGTTAAGTGGAACAGGGTTCTAAAGATGATGAGAAGCCTGGCATAATAGTGCATATATGTAATCACAGGTGACTTACTGGGAGAGAGGCCCTGTCTCTCTCCCTCCCTCCAGTCTTTCTCCCTCCCTCCCTTTCTTATTCTCCTCCTCCTTCTTCTCTTCTCTATATCGCTCACACAAATCAACAGCATGAGTATAGAAAATAAAAGGCAGAATGTGAGACTATGATCCTAAAAAGAATATAGACTCATGGGATCTGGTTATGATTCCGTTGATCAGTGAGAATTGATGGTGGGGCCAGAGGCAGGCCTGGCTACTTCAGAGCACATGAGTGTGGCTGAGAGAGAAAGAGGATTGAAGGGTAAAGAAAACGTGGGCTGAAGTTAAAATGAGCCAAGAGGAAGAAATATTTTGACCAAGGAGCAGGAGGGAAAAAGTATAGTCAGCCAATAATGTAGCAGAAAGATCCTGTGTCTAGCATCAGAAGGTGTTTGTAGTGCAGGTTGGCCACTAACTAGCTGTGTGGACCTACGATCAACAGTGTGAAAAAGGCAACCCAGGGAATGGGAGAAAATATTCATTCATTAATTATCCATCTGTTACAATATCCAGACTACACAGAGAGCTCCGAATACCCGAGCAATTTGAGAGAAATTTTTCTAAAGGAAATATATAAATGGGTAACAAGTATATGAAAAGATATCCAACCACATTAATCATCAGAGAAATACAATTCAAACCTAGAATGAGATTCAGCTCAGATGGTTACTCTCTAGAGAGCAACATGAGAAGCATTAGTGAAGATGTGGATAAAACAGTCTTTGTACCCTTAATAGATGTGTGGAAAGCCGCAACAGCTGTAAAAAGCAGCATGAATAATCCTCACAAAACTAAACCGAATCATCATCTAATGTACCAATCTACTTCTGGGAGTTGGCACATTAGATGATAATTGCAAACAGGGTTTGAACAAGACTGTTTCCTATTTTTTGTTTTGTTTTGCTTTGGTTTATTGAGGTAGGATCCTGCTCTAGCCCAAGCTTACCTGGAATTCACTATGTGGTCTCAGAGTGGCCTCAACCTCATGGCAATCTTCCTACCTCTGCCTCCCAAGTGCTGGGATTAAAGGTGTGCATCACTATACTTGGCCAGTTTCCATTTTTTTTTAATTTTATTTATTTATTTATTTATTTGAGAGCGACAGACACAGAGAGAAAGACAGATAGAGGGAGAGAGAGAGAGAATGGGCGTGCCAGGGCTTCCAGCCTCTGCAAACGAACTCCAGACGCGTGCGCCCCCTTGTGCATCTGGCTAACGTGGGACCTGGGGAACCGAGCCTCGAACCGGGGTCGTTAGGCTTCACAGGCAAGCGCTTAACCGCTAAGCCATCTCTCCAGCCCCCATTTTTTTTTTTTTAAGTAGGATCTCACTTAGCTCAGGTTGACCGGAATTTACTGTGTAGTCTCAGGTGGCCTTGAACTCACAGCAATCATCCTATCTCTGCCTCCCCAGTGCTGCGATTAAAGGGATGAGCCACTGCACCTGGCCAGTTTCCTATTTTTATATCGACCATATTCACAATAGCAAAAGAGTGGAAGTGATCCAAATGTCCATGTATAGATGACTGGATAAGTAAAATGTGGTATATATATATGTATATATACACAAACACATTCATGCACACTCAATGTAATATTATTTAGCCTTAAAAATAAGTGGATTGTGTGGCTGGTAAGATGGCTCAGTAAAGGACCTGAGTTCAGATCCCCAGCACCCACATAAAAGATGGGTGCAGCAGCATGCGTCTGTAATCCCACCAGTAGGGAGATGGAGACAGGATCCCGGGGTTTGCAGTCTATCTAGATAGCCTAGCCATATTGGTAAACTTCAGCTTAGGTAGGAGATCCTGTCTCAAAGAAATAAAGTGGAGGGGCTGGGATTAAAGGCACTTTCTTATAAAGCTTGTTGGGCCAGGATATATTCCCAAGCCACCCACATAAGTTGGATGCAAAAAATGATGCAAGCTTCTGTTGTTTTATTTTATTTTATTCTTTTAGTTTTTCGAGGTAGGGTCTCACTCTGGTCCAGGCTGACCTGGAATTCACGATGGAGTCTCAGGGTGGCCTCAAACTCATGGTAATCCTCCTACCTCTGCCTCCTGAATGCTGGGATTAAAGGTGTGTGCCACCACGCCAGGCTTCGTCTGGCATTTTTTTTTTTCTGCAGTGGTAAGAGGCACTGGTATCCCCCCCCCCAAACATACAAATAAATAATAATATTAAAAAGTCAGATGGAAGCTGGTTGTGGTGGCGTACACCTTTAATCCCAGCACTTGGGAGGGAGGCAGAGGTAGGAGGATCACCATGAGTTTGAGGCCACCCTGAGACTCCATAGAGAATTCCAGGTCAGCCTCAGTTAAAGTGAGACCCTGCCTTGAAAACAAAACAAACAAACAAAAAAGTCAGGTGGAGAACTGAGAAAGGTACCTAATGCCAACTTCTGGTATCCACATGAGCTTGTGTGCGCGCGCACACACACACACACACACACACACACACACACACACACACACACGCCAGTCTGACATAACGCAGCAACACAGATGTAATGAGACCATTATGCTAAGTGAAATAAGCCAGTCAAAGAAGATAAAGGGAGTTAGGTTCCATTTATTTGATGTAGCTTAAATAGTCAAAATCATAGCCCCAAAGCAGAAAGGTGGTTTCTTAGGGCCTGGGACTGGGGAGATAGAAAGGATTAGTTTCAGCAAATGCACTTTGGTAAGGTGGATGTCACCATTAATGAGATCTTGGGTGGGGGATGGACAGATTGCCCAGTGTTTAAAGTGCATGCCTACAAAGCCCAAGAACCTAGGTTTGATTCCCTAGCACCCATGTAAAGCTACATGCACAAGGTGGCTCATGTGTCTGGAGTTCGTTTGCAGTGGCAAGACTCCCTAGTGAAGCTGTTGTCTTTCTCTGTCTGCCTCTCTTATATAATAAATAAAATATTTTTTATAAAAATGAAATCTGAGGGGGATTGGGCAGCAGATAGGGAGAGGAGGATCAACTAAAATAAAGTACATTTGAAAATGCCTGAATGAATGATGCCAAAAACTCTGTATGATAACTAAAAAATTAAAATAAAGTTTATAAGGAGAAATCTGGGTAAAGGATTAAGAAAATGAATGAAAGAAGACATAGGCTCAAGAGCAGAAAATTACATGGAATAATACAGCAAAATGCTGTTATATTAAAGAAATATTACCAGGAATGTATAACTTACAAAGAAACATATCAAGAGGTCAGGGAAAGTCCCCCCACCCTGTCCTGTGAAGGCTTGGTCATATTTTCCCAATTGTTTGAAAGAGAAATTAATAAATGTTATCTTTATTTTGCCCAAAGGTAACTTGCAGGAACTGGAAGGGCTGTGCCAGGACAGTGGGTTGATGGATGAAAACATGCCTTTGATGAAACTAAATTGTAGGTAATTGAAGTCCTGGAAAGATTCCCTGACCTCAGGACCTACGGTGGGCTGCCCTTCAGTCACTCACATTCTCAGCCAGGACAACAGAAAAAGAGTTGACCAATAAAACCCAAATCCAGAGTTTGAAAGGATGGCCAGGTGGGATGAAGCTCTGGAAATGGACTTTGAAAAGGTTTCAAAAGCTCTTCATCAGATAAGAACATATTCAACAATAAAACACTGACCAATAGCAGTGGATGGTTTTAGTTAATGTTCCCGAATCCAAACTCCTTTAACAGATTCAGACTTTTAAAGTTGGCTAAGTCCATCTTCAAGACCTCTTTTCCAATGTGGTACCTCCAGTTTGAGCTCTCATCTGGTGCCCCGACACCTAGAGATGCCCTCGGTCCTTGTTGTGGTTCTGCCCACCTTTCCCTTTGCTCTGGCACCCCCATCAGTATCTAACTAATTATTTGCCTCTTTCACTGCTCATCTCCATTCCCACTTCTCTTTCAGTCAGTGCCAGGCTGTCATCCAGCCATGCGTCACATAAACTTTGCTCATAAGCATGTGGCAGAGGGCCAGCAAGAGCCAGCCCTTCAAGGTTGCACTTCTTCCTCTCTCTGTGGACCTCTAGAGCCAGTGCCTCTTTCTGTGATTGGCCAGATACTATGAATGCAGGCTTTGTGAGTCACTTGTATATGCTTCACTAACTCTGCAGTTGTATACAAACCAGACATAAATGATATACAACTGGATGGCTCTCCAATGAAACACTATGGACCTGAAATTTAAATTTTATATCTTTTTTTTTTGTTTTTGAGGTAGGGTCTCACTCTAGCCCAGGCTGACCTGGAATTCACTATGTAGTCTCAGGGTGGCCTCAAATTCACGGTAATCCTCCTACCTCTGCCTCCCAAGTGCTGGGATTAAAGGTGTGTTGCCAGGCTGGAGAGATGGTTTAGCTGTTAAGCGTTTGCCTGTGAAGCCTAAGGACCCTGGTTCGAGGCTTGATTCTCCAGGACCCATGTTAGCCAGATGCACAAGGGGGCGCACGCATCTGGAGTTCGTTTGCAGTGGCTGGAGGCCCTGGCTTGCCCATTCTCTCTCTGTCTGCCTCTTTCTCTCTCTGTCTGTCTCTCTCAAATAAATAAATAAAAATAAACAAATAAAAAAGGTGTGTTGCCATCATACCTGGCTTAAATTTTATATAATTTTTATGTATCATAAAATGTTATTTTGATCTTTTTCAATAATTTAAATTTGTGAAAGTTGTACTTAACTATTGGGTCATACAAAATTGGGCAGTAGACAGGACTTGCTGCTGAGCTATAATTTGCTGAATCCTACTTCATTTCCATGTTGTCTATTATAGTAACCACTAGTCACAGGGAGCAAGGAGTACTTGAAATATGGTTGGTCTGAGTTGAGAGGTGCTGAAAGTATAAAATAGGCCCTAGATTTTTAAGACTTAATACCACAAAACCTCATGGGTAATTTTATGTTGGTTACATGGTAAAAGAAATGTTATTTCATACAGATTGAATTAAATATGATTTATCTCACCCATTTCTTTTGCACTTTTGAAATGGGGCTAGTAAGAGCTTCCACTTTTATACACAGTTATCTTTCTACTCTTTCTAGATAGAGACATCCAAATAACAATGTCTAAACCCCTGCTGAATGGATTCAGGGGCTTTAGAGAACCTAGCTATGGGAGTTGAAATTCTTCCCCTCTGTCATACAACTGCCTGGGCAAGGACCCTGGTATTCTTGTACCATCAGCCTGTGGTGTTTCCATCCCAACACTTTGATCCAAGTGAGGGAACAGGTGGACAGGGTCCTGTGTTGACACTTCTGTATCTCTCAAAAGTAGATGCCATTTTTTTTTTTTTTTTTCTGGCTATTGGGATAACTTCTTCACAACCTTTCTCTTTACCACTTTCAGGTTGTTTTTGTCCCCTCAAGGCAGAGATGTTGGTCAGAATGCTAATAGGCCTGTTAAGCGATACAGATTGCCAGTCTCACCCTCACAGGTACTGACTGAGTCCCACTGGCAGTCTCTTAGGTGCGTCTTGCCCACTTACTTTTGCTTTGCATGGTTTCTGGAGTGGCCTTAAAATCCCAATCTAAATGGCACAGAGCCAATTTTTTTTAATATGCAGTAGGAAAATAGACCAGAGCTTAGAATGAGCTGAAAAGTCCACGTTTGCAAGTACTGTAATCTTGAGGAAAGCTGTTAGGAGATCAGACATACTAAAATAATGGTCCAGTAAGAGAGATGACCTGAACTAGAGTCTACACGAATGCTATCTGGACATGCTCAATTAATGTTTTTGTACTATTCATTGATTTTTTTTTTGAGGTAGGTATCACTCTGGCCCAGGCTGACCTGGAATTAACTATATAGTCTCAGGGTGGCCTAGAACTCACGGTGATTCTCCTACTTCTGCCTCCTGAGTGCTGGGATTAAAGGTGTGTGCCACCATGCCTGGCTTATTTATGGAATTTTTTGTTTGTTTGTTTTTTGAGGTAGGGTCTCACCCTGGCCCAGGCTGGCCTGGAATTCACTATGTAGTCTCAGGGTGGCCTCGAACTCACGGCAATCCTCCTACCTCTGCCTCCCAAATGCTGGGATTAAAGTCATGCGCTGCCACGCCCTGCCAATTTATTGATTTTTTTTAAATCTCCCTTGCCCCGATTCTGCTGAGGGTCCTCAGTGGGTTGTTGGTATTCATTGTGGGAACTACAAGGCCTCAGTCAGTCTCTAGGGGAGGAGGGCAGGTGATACGGTGCCTCGGACTTTTTGAGTGTAGGTTTTTGAGTTCTTTGTAGATTTTAGATATTAAACCTTTGTTAGAGGTATAGCTGGTGAAGAGTTTCTCCCATTCAGTAGATTGTCTATGGACTCTGTTGATGGTTTGCTTATCTGTCAATAGATTTTATTTTTATGAGGTCCCAGTTGTTGAGTGTTTGCCTAATTCTCTGAGGTGCTAGAGTCTTAGTCAGAAAGTCTCTCCCTACACCTATATCTTGGAGTGTTCTCCCTACTTTTCCTTCTAATCAATTTAGAGTTTCAGGTCTCATATTGAGGTCCTAGATTCATTGGAAGTTAATTTTTGTGCAAGGTGAGAGGAGGGGGTCCAAATTCAGTCTTCTCCATGGGGCTATCCAGGTTGTCAGCACTGTTTGCTGAAGATGCTGTCTTTGCTCCAGTGAGACTTTTTGGCTCCTTTGTAGCTGTGGTGACTTCCTCGTTCCTGGATCTTCAGCTGTATTCCATTGACCTATGGGTCTGTTTTTATGCCAGTCGTGCTGTTTTTATTACTATTGCCTTGTACTACAGCTTGGAATTAGGCATGGTCATGCCACCAGAGGTGTTCCTCGTGCTGAGTACATTGTTGGCTATCTGAGGCCTTTTTGCTTCCATATGAATTTTGAGATGGTTTTTCCTAACTCTGTGAAGAATGTTGCTGGGATTTTAATTGAAATTGCATTGAGTTGGTAGATTGCTTTTGGCAGGATGGACGTTTTAACAATATTAACACTTCCAATCCATGCACATGGAAGGTCCCTCCATCTTCTCATATCTTCTAATTCTTTCTTCGATTAAAAAATATTTTCTTGGGCTGGATGCACAAGGGGGCGCACACATCTGGAGTTCGTTTGTAGTGGCTGGAGGCCCTGGCGTGCCTATTCTCTCTCTATCTGCCCCTTTCTCTCTCTCTCTCTCTCTCTCTCTGTTACTCTCAAATAAATAAATGAATAAATAAAGATGAACAAAAATATTTTAAAAATATTTTCTTTATTTATTTGAGAGAAAGGCAGAGAGAGAGAGAGAGAGAGAGAGAGAGAGAGAGGGAACAGGGCCTCTAGTCACTGTAAACAAACTTCACATTCACTTGCCACCTAGTGCATCTGGCTTACATGGGTAGTGGGGAAGCGAACCTAGGTCGTTAGTCTTCTCAGGCAAGTGCCTTAACCACTAAGTCATCTCTCCAGCTCCCTTCAGTGTTTTTATGCTTAGGTCTTTTAATTCATTGAAGAGGGATATTCCATTGTATTTAATTTTTTGTGGCTATTGCAAATGTGTCATCTTCCCTCCTTTTTTACTTTTTTTTTTTTTTTTTTTTTTTTTTGAGGTAGGGTCTTGCTCTAGCCCAGAGCTGACCTGGAATTCACTATGTAGTCTCAGGGTGGCCTGCCTCCCAAGTGCTGGGATTAAAGGTGTGTGCCACCATGCCTGGTTCCCTGATTTCTTCTTCTCCTCCTCCTCCTCCTCCTCCTCCTTCTTCTTCTTCTTCTTCTTTTTTTTTTTTTTTTGAGGTGAGGTCTCACTCTCACCCAGGCTGACCTGGAATTCATTGTGTAATTTCAGGGTGGCCTGGAACTCACAGTGATCCTCCTACCTCTGCCTCCCAAGTGCTGGGATTAAAGGCAGGCACCACCATGTCTGCCATCTTTTTCCATATTATTATCATCAATAGATATGAAGGCTAGTGATTTGTATGTGTTGATTTTACATCCTGCCACTTTGCTAAAAGTATTTATCACTTCTAGGAGATTTTTTGTTGTTGTTGTTGTTCTTTTACATATAGAATCATGTCATTTGTGAGTAGGGCTAGTCAATTTATTTTTTTCCAACTAGTTTTCCTTTTATTTCTTTCTCTTGTCTTATTCCTTGAGACTTCAAGTACTATGTTGAAAAGTAGTGGTGAGAGTGGGCACCCCTGTATAGTTCTAGACCTTAATGGAAATGCTTTGAATTTCCCCCATTTAGTGTGATACAGGCTTTATATCTGTCGTATGTTGCCTTTATCATGTTGATGTATGGTCCCTCCATCCCTATCTTCTCCAGTGTTTTAATCATGAAGGGAGGTAGAAATTTGTGGAAGGCCTTTTCAGCATCTATTGAGAAGATCATGTGGTTGCTGATTTTGAGTGTGTTCATGTGATGTATTACATTTATCAGTATCCATATATTGAGGCAATCCTGCATCCCTAGGATGAAGCCTACTTGATCGAGGTGGATGACCATTTTGATGTGTTCTCGAATTCGGTTTGCAAGAATTTTATTGAGAATTTTCACATCTAAGTTCATCAATGATATATGTCTGTAGTTCTCTTTTCTTGTTTTGTCTCTTAGACAGGCTCAATTCTATAATAAGTCATTTAATCAAAACTGGGATGTGAAGGCCAGTATTAAGAGCCTGTAAAGAAATGTAAGGGACAGACAGCAAGCAGGTTAATCAGAGTGTACTATTACTCTCCATGTTGCTGTGAGAAAAAAAAAAAAAAAGACTGATAAAACAAGTTAAGGAAGAAAGATTTATTTTAGCTTGTGGTTTTAAAGGTTTGACTCCACCATGGTGGCGGGGGGGATTAATGGTGCAGAGCAGCTCATGTCATGGGGACCAAGACACAGACAAGATGCCTGCATTCATGGGTTCTTTCTCTTTGCTCCTTCTATTCCATTTAACTCACCAGCCACATTCAGAGTGGATGCTCCCCGAATTAACCCTCTCCAGAACGCACTCACAGACATATCTGGAGGGATGCTTTGCTAACCTGCCGGGTACTTCTCAATCAAATCAAGTTGGCAATCAAAATTAACCCACACAAGACCACCTTTGTCAACCTGATACCCAAACACATGCATCTTAAATGTAACATACCACTCCTGGGCCCCAAAAGGTTCATATTTATTTTCTATTCTTTAAATTAACTTTTGTTAGCATAGAAAGTAATAGGCTTCATTGCATTTCCATAGTGATGTCATACTTAGTTCTAATTTGTCCATCTTTAGGAGACCCTACAACAGTTGCAATATCGTTCAAAAGTCCAAGTACAAAGTCTCCTCTGAGACTCAAGACAAATTCAACAGTGAATTTCTTTGATATTAAAAACCAAGTCATTTACTTCTAACATATAATGGGCCAGAGTGAATATTCCCATTCCAAAAGGCAGGAACTGGTGCATAGAAAGGAGGGATGGGACATGGATACCTTGCTAGGTAAACATTAAACCCTGCAGCTCCCTGAGGAACACCTGGAACACATACTGGCAGGCACCCCCTTGGCTTTGTTATTTGGGCCTCTCTCATAGGTTGGTTCCACTCACTGCCCAGCCCCTCTGGCATCTTGGGGTTTCCGCTGTATCTTTGGCTTTGTATCTACATGCATTAGCTACTCCACAACTGCCTACAGCTTGTTGGCTGACCTCCAAGGCCTTCCTTTGAAGCCTTGGTGGAAGCTTCCATGATCCCATAACTCTTCTTCTACAGGTTTGCAAGACCAACATCATGTGAGATTGTAAAAATCTGCAGTCAGCTTGAGTAATAGCTGTGTCCCCATGGGTGACAGCTGTAATGACTGAATGGTGGAATGGAAATACTTCCTTAAGTGCTTGGTTTTCATTTAAAATTTTTTTTGTTTATTTTTATTTATTTATTTGAGAGCAACAGACTGAGAGAAAGAGAGAGAGGGAGAGAGAGAGAGAGAGAGAGAGGCAGAGAGATAGAGAGGGAGAGAGAGAAAGAGGCAGAGAGATAGAGAAAATGAACTCCTGATGCACGTGCCCCCTTGTGCATCTGGTTTACTTGGGTCCTGAGGAATTGAGCTTCGAATTGGGTTCCTTAGGCCTCACAGGCAAGTGCTTAACCATTAAACCATCTCTCCAGACCCTCGGTTTTCAGCTTAAGTCAAGCTAAAAGCAGATAGCAATATCCATCTCAGTATTAGATGCTGTGCTGCCTTCAAATTTCTTCTGCTAAGCCAGGCATGCCAGCGCACACCTTCAATGCCAGCACTTGGGAGGCAGAGGTAGGAGGATCGCCATGAGTTCGAGGCCACCCTGAGACTACATAGTAAATTCCAGGTCAACCTGGGCTGGAGCGAGACCCTACCTAGAAAAACAAAAAACCAAACAAAATTTCCTCTGTTATATTAATTACTTCATCAGCTTTAAACTGAGCCTTATATGCATTGTAGTCTTGGGGCACAGACAAAATATAGACAAGGTTTTTGTCCCAGTGCAAATTAAATATTCACTAGTCCACTTCCAAATATGGTACTTGTCCCCATTCAAAATCCCATGAGCACAGCTTATACTGTCTGTGGTTGTAATTGTATTCCGGTCTTCTGAGATCTCATTAGAAACAGCCATTGAGTTCTGCTTACATCATTCTAGGGCTTCTCTGGCCTGTATTTCTAAACTTTTCCAAATCCCTCTCATAACCACTTCCAAAGGCCTCTGGACGACATGGTCAGATAGTTACAGCAGCCATCTTGCTTCTCTGGCACCAATAGTTACTTTTCACATGGCTGTGATAAAATGCTAGACAACACAATTTAAGGAAAAATTGTTTATTTGGGCTCACAATTCAGTGGTTTTTGAGTGCTGGCTGGAGAGGCCACGGAGAGCAGCTCACGGGATGACAGCAGAGAACGTCTGCACTAGTAGACTCTCCTCCTCTTGCTCGGTCCTGGTCCTCAGCCCACATTTGGGGTGGGTCTCCCTCCCTTAGCTAGCCCTCTCTAAAACTTCCTCACAGCCACACGCAGCTGCGTCTTTACTAATCTCTTAGAGGTTTTGTAGTTCAATCAAGTTGCCCATCAATGTTCCCCATCACACAGGATGATTTGGGAGAGATGGGTTGCAGCTCCCTTCTCCTTTTCAGAGTGCCTTTGTCACTTGTCAGAGGTGCTCTGAGATGCCTGCTGGAAAGGCTGCATGGAGATGTGAGGCAGGGGCCTCTAAGACCTTCCCAGGGTCCCCGTGAGCTCCTGTCTCAGAGCTGAACCCACCTCTCTGATGAGGTTCCTCATGAGACTCTCTGCCCTGGTGCTTTGCGGTGGGGGAATATCTTCAAATGCCTATAATGCCAGCACTCAGGAGCCCGAAGGAGGAGCACTGTAAGTTTGAGGGCAGAGTGAGTTCCCTGTGGATCTGGACTAGCTTGAAACGCTGACCAAGAGAGAGAGAGAGAGAGAGAGAGAGAGAGAGAGAAAGAAAAAAAAAAGTTCTAAGAATTACTAAGCAAAGAGACCACCTTCTCTTCCAATGTATCCCACTAAAAAGTCTTTCTTTCATTTTTCTTCCATCTTCCTCTAAAACCAAACCCCAGCCTTCCTCATAGCCCGTGAGTTTACATGGCTTTAAAACTGTTTTGAAAAGAAATGCCAGCACTCAAAAACCAGTCAGGACTTAAATCAGAGAGGAGCTTGACACTGAATGACAATGACAGTAAGTGCAACCCTCAAACACTACATCTCTCATGTCCCACAACATAGATCTATCTCACTGCCCGTCCCAACAACCTGGCCCCTGCGCAAACATGTCCTTATTCTTATATCTCTTTACTGTAGCACTCCCTTTCCTTCCACCCCTGTCTTTTGTACTGGCTCATCTCTCTTAGCCATCTTTTCACCTTTAAATATTATTTATTTGTTTATTTATTTATGAGAGAGAGAGAGAGAGAATGGGAGAACCAGGATCTCCTGTCACTGCAAATGAACCAGATGCATGTGCCACTTTGTGCATCTAGCTTTACGTGGGTACTGGGGAATTGAACCCAGGCCATGCAAGCAAGCACCTTTAACCACTGAGCCATCTCTCCATGCCTGAACTTTTTATTCATGGAGACCTATTATATGCTAATTCAGTTTTTCTCACAGTGTAGAGTCCTAACTGACGATTTTCTGCTATAAGAAAAGCAGTGGGAAAGGTAGTGGCTATAGCTGGAGGGGCAGAGCCAGTAATGGGAAAGGAGGACGGAAGGCAGGCAGGCAGGAAGGGAGTGGGGCACGGAGCAGTTCCAGGCGGGGGGGAGGCTCTGTGGCTTCTTTCCAGGCACTGGGCCATTGAGTACCCTCCATGTATGGTTCCACCCATGCTCAAGGCTCCTTTGCTCACCCTCTGGGTTTTTTTTTTTTTAGGTAGGATTGGGCCAGTAGGAATCTCTGGGGTGCAGAATGTGCTAGCCTGGTGCCCAGCTCTGAGCTTGAGATTCTTGGCAACAACTAAGACAGGTCAGTTTTCTCAGCTTACCTTGTAATTCCCGCTGACGCAGAGAAGCTTGGGAAGCAGGGTCCAGGCGCTGATGAACACGTCTGAATTTTAGCCTGCAACCCATAATTAGTGGTACAAGCTTAAGTTACTTGACCACCAAGTCTCGGTTGTTCTCAGCTGTGCAACGAGGACAGAGGGCCTAAGTCACTTGGTTATTATGAGAATTATATGATTTAATTCTGCGTAGCACATGTTTCATGCTCAGTAAGGGGTAGCTGGTGCCTTCCCCAGGGTCCTAGAAATGTGTCTTCTAATTAGTCAAGCATTTAACCAAATCCAGGTATTGAAAAATACTGGTCATGACCAGCAGTTCATGGTTATGAGCTCATCTGAAAAATTAGCCCATAATAACTTGGAATATTGGGATCCTTAGAAAATGGAATACAATATCTTTATTTTTGTAAACCAGCTGTTGAGTGGAGGGAGAATCTGATTTTCTTCACTCTCTAAACACTGCCATTCTAGGACTGGATCCTGGAGATGACTGTTCAAAAGAGGAGTCAGTTGGCAAAAGCCACGCTTACCATTTGGATTAGTAATTAATATTTAGCAAGCAATTTACTATGGAGGAGTAATAGTTAATTTTTCAAAAACTCTTTCTGACTCTACCCCAGCAAATGGGCTTTTGAACCTAGGAGAGACACTAACTCGAATGCCCTGGCTGCTAGTTACTATCACTGCTAACCACTCACTGGGAGCTTGGAAGAGCCAGGCACTGTCCTGAGTGTTTGCGTGTGATACCTCATTCAGGCATCAGACACGGCGCCAAGACTGCTGCTATTAGTGTACTGTATTAGGAACTGCAGCACATGCGTGTTGGGAAGCTGACCTATAGCACACACTACTATGTGGGAAGCTGTCCCCAAAACAGAGGCACGTAGCTCCTGTGGGGAACTACCTTTAGTAGATATAGCGTCTCATTGTCTTCTGACAGTACAGTGAGTTGAATCTCTCTTCACGGAAAGGTCATAAGATCTCATTCTTCTCACTGAAGAACTTATTGTCACAATTTTATTAGGTTCATTTTAGATGAAAGGTATTCAAATTAACTTTACAGGGGTGTGGAGGCACACATCTTTAATCCCTGCACTCAGGAGGCCGAAGTAGGAGGATTGCCGTGGGTTTGAGGCCAGCCTGGGGCTACAGAGTGAGTTCTGGGTCAGCTTGGGTTCGAGTGAGACCCTGCCTTGTGAAAAACAAATGAACAACAAATTGTTTTGTTTTATGGGATTTTTTTCATTCCAATATTTTTATGCTTTTGTTATTTACAGAATTGATATTGATTTTGTATTTAAAGTGAAACTATAAACTTTACTTTGTATGTTTTCTTTTTCTTGCAGTGCTGGGAATTGAATCTAGGCCTTATGCATGCTAAACAAGCACTCTATCACTGAGCTATATTTCTAGTTCTTTTTTAAAATATATATATTTTTTGACAACTTCTGTACTTATAGACAACAAACCATGGTATTTCCCTTTCCTCCCCAACTTTCCCCTTCATAACTCTGCTCTCCATCATATCCCCTCCCTCTGTCCATTAGTCTCTCTTTTAATTTGATGTCATCATCTTTTTCTCCTATTATGAGGGTCTTGTGTGGGTATTGCTAGGCACTGTGAGGTCTTGGATATTGATATTTCTAGTTCTTTAATTTCTGAAGCACAATGATTTAAGATTTTTGCTTGTTTGTTTGTTTGTTTTTTAATGTGCTTGAAGAAAGGTGTTAAAGTATTGAGCACCACATAGAGTCCAGCCAACTGGCATTTCTGGCTGGGGAGCTGGGGTACACCGGGAAAAGTCTAAGCATCAGAGGAGACAAAGGCCATTGGTCAAACTAGGAAAAGTCTAAATGGTCAGAAAGTGGAGGATGGCAGGCCGGGAGAGGAACGATTCGAGGGGCTGTATGTGTGACAGAGCGGAGTTTGGGAACCTTCCTCCAGCCTCGAGCAGCTGTATGTTCACATCTTCTTCTACATTCACTCAGGTCAGCCCTGTCCAAAACGGTAACATCACCGTGTCTTTCATTGCGAGCTCAATTGTCACGCTTGACTTACAGAAAGCCTGTGGCTTACAACTGACATGTATGCTTAACATAAAAACATTTCTTCTCCATTTCTTCTCAGAGCTGCGGCCCTATCGTCAGTGGTTTCTTAGGAGTTAGAAGTCATAGCTCTTAGGTGTCAGAGGGCTTTGCTAGAACAAAGCTTTCTGAAGGAGGTGCTTAGCACACAAATCTTTAACTTAATCATTGCATTAAAACCCTTTGGGGGGCCTGGGGAGTTGAGCTCTTACTTTCAACCTTGATTGGTCTTTGGTCAGACACTAGTTTCAAAGGTGGATGGGGACACAGTCCAGCTCTTCTGGTTCCAGGGTCCAAATCTTTGTCTTGCACTCAATTCTCTTCAAATATGAAGCATATGACAATGCTCGCCCTAAGTTATCTGGGCAAGGTGGGCTAACCACAAAACCAGGGGTCTGTTACATGACAGATATCTACATCTGCTGCTCAGTCAGTAGTAGACTTCCAGGGAGCAGGCATCATACTCCCAATTCATAGGTGGTTTGACAGAAGGGCAGGCTTCACAGAATCCCAGTCATCCCATGGTCCTTCCTTAGGATGGTCCTCACCCTCCCAGTGAGCTGTGTTCAGGGTCAGGCTCAGGCTAGAGCTCTGCTGCAGGATCCACATCCCTGTAGAGGTCACGGCTGGGGACATGGAACAGGAATGTCATTTCATACCTCTGACTGGGGCAGTGTGACTCTTCCAGGGTCCTTGCCCAGGTCTGCCATGCACTCTCTGCCCCAGAATCTCAGGACAGACACAACTTTCAGGACTCAGCTTCTCAACCACCACACAAGGCAGATGTTAGATCATGTTAAGTCCCCTTGGGAGTACTATTTGTTAGATTTGGGGATCAGGCTATAGGCACCCAACAAACCTGGGGTCTTCAGCTTAAGAATTTAGTGTAACAGTGGGGAGCAGGAGGGGGAGAGGAAGAAAGAGGGGAGAGAGAAAGAGAGAAGGGGGCACACAGGCAACTCAAAAGAGAGTGCAGGAGTGGGCGTGCAAGGGAGGGGCCCTGGGTGACGTGCTGAGGTGGGGATGTGAGTGGGGTATGGAGGATGGCATTCCCTCTTCTCACCCCAGAGGTATCCTCAATTACCACAACAGGAGATAGTTCCAGAAGCCCAGCCCTAGTGAGAGACTGGCCAGATGGGAGGGAGGAAAGAACTCTGGGACCATATTGTGACCCCACCCAATGTTATTAACAAAAACTATGAGTTGCTGGTTTCAGACCCTTTCCTGAAGGCAAGTTTTAATACCAGGGAAGACAAAAGGGATGCTGGACCTGGGGTGAAGAGGCAGTGTCACCAGTGAGAAGTGAAGACAGTAGACCTGGCTGGGGGGTCCCACAGGTGAACCCACCCCAGCTGCCCTTGTAATCCTCTTGAAACAGGAATTTTGGGGTTCCCCTCCAATACATGGTATACATCAGCACACCGATAAATCTGGAGTATCCCTGGATTCTTGTCTTAATGAATTTAAAGAATTGAAATTCACAAATCAGAGGCAAGACTTCAAAAGACTTTATTAGATTTAGAGAAGGAATGAGAAGAGAACTCCCACCATGCAGAAGGTAGGAGTGATTGAAGCCCACCCAATGATCCAAACTGGGGTCCTTCATAGATCCTGAATGAGGGCTGCGACTAGCCATGACCCCAAGATGTGGGGCTGAGCTTAACCAAACGTAACGCCGGAATCAGATTTAAACCTTAATTCTGAAAAAGGGGGACTGGAGGGACTCAGCTTGTTTATGGAACCTCCTTTCGGCAAGAGATAAGGAGAGGCCAGATCCTTCTCTATCTCTGGCAAAGTAGAGTTTGCAGGATCAAGGACATAACTGTTTATTTTTACTCTTTCCCCCATCCCAAACTGCCTGGCTTTGGAGGCCAGTCTCCCTTTCTGGGCTCCTAGGTCAGGGGCTATTCAGCCATCAATTCTTCTGGAACATGTGTTGTGGACAAAGGGACTCAGGTTCCTTCTAGGGCTGAACATGCCCGTGGCTTTAATTATTAACATTTTCATGTTGCTATTGAAAATATTTACTTGAATGCTACTCTAAGAAGATGGAAAAGTTTCGTTGCTCCGCAGCTCATGTTTTACCTGCTGCTGCTGCCAAGAACAAGAGGGGAAAGGACAAAGCTGAAGTCCCCGGCTTGCCCAATCAACATGGCATTTAAATGTGCTTTCACAACGGGTGCCCTGCCCGTCATATTACCGTTGATGTTGCTGCTTTCTGGATTTCAAAATAATAATAATAATAATAGTTGTTGTTGTTTTTGCATTTTGAAAGTAAACAAGGCAAAAGATCCACGGTGCAGGTTGGGAAGCCATAGTGTTTACTGCTTGGAGGAACCAGAAGTACATGGTTCGGAGGAAAAGACTGCTCAAGGCTGGGAAGGTGGGGCAGAACTCCAAAGCATCAAGGAAGCCAGAGCACAAACCATTTACATCTGGCCGGAGCTCCCGGCCTTGTACCATTCGTCCCCCATGTGGCCTCTGCCTCCCAGGCCCATGCCCCTGAGCAGAAGCTCAGCAGAAAGCCTGCAGCTCACGCTCCCAGCAAGCCAGCCCCAGCTCTCCAGCGTGCACCACTGGCTGAAGTCGGGCCGCTTGCAGGCCGGGGAGAGGCGATCAAGAAGAAGGCTGGCCTTTTCACTTGAAGAAAACAAGCCGAGACAGGGTGGGAAACACAGTGTTCCCTGCGATCTGATCACCTCCGCGCAAACTTCTGGCTTGCGCACTCCGGGAGAGCCAGAGGCAAAGGTGATTAGACCAGGCAGGAAAGAGGACCTGGTGACTGTTCCCGGGCAGATGAGAAACACATTGTGAGGAAGGGGGCACTGCCAGGGTGCGTGGGGCTGCTCAGCTGGAGGTTGGGTGTGGGTTGGGGCCGCCCCCATCAGGGGGCCGAAGGAAGATGCGTACAGTTGTGTTTGTGCACTGAGATCCCAGCTCCCGGGGTGGCCCCTGGCAGCTGCTGAGGCCTCACAGTGAGAAATCTGGAACAACCAAGGCGCAGGACAAAAGGGTCTCTGGCCAGAGGGGCTGCTTTGCAGGGCCAAGAGCTTCCTTCGGAGGGATGCCAGGAGGAGGCTGAGGAGTGGAGCTGATGTCACTGGGCATCTGCTGTGTTCCAGGCACGAGGCTAGACTCCATATTTCGTGGAGTTTGGGGGGGTCCCAGTGTGGAATTTCCATTTAATTGGAAGATGGGAAGCAAATCACTCCCCTTTCCCCTCTCCCAACCCCTCCCCGCCAGCCATGGCAGTGATACCTAGATATCACACCATGGGAGCGCCATTTGTTTAAATAGTTAACCAGAAGCCAGCTGGGAATTTTGACACTGGGAAAAGAGTGAAACATGCACTTTTGGCCCAAACAAGGTGTGAAGACCAAAGTACTCTTTATGCCTTGGCCTGTCTCAGCCACTACCCACCGACCGGGCGGAGGCCCTCCCTGGGGGGCTTGGGTCAGTCAGTCCTGCAGTCATTTTCCTACGGCCTCTACTCTAGCGCCACCTGGTGGCTAAGACTGGAAACTTCTGGTTCTCAGAAGCCAGCTTCCTGAGGACCCACCTGTGCTTTTGCTCCGCCTCTAATCTGTAGAGCCTCATCCCTCTTTCCATGCTTCCACAGCCTTTATCAAGTCTCTTTGGCTCCATTTCGCCAAAGCACCCTCCAGTGCTATTTTCAGAAAGATCTTACTTCCTTTGAGCATAGCGCGCCAAATGTGGTTGTTTGATTCAGGTGTCCCTCATAAACTTAGGTGTGCTGAACGCTAGATTCTCAAGCTGGTGGCAATTTAGGAATAGGGGCACCCTGGAGATGATGTGTTGTTGGGGGCGGCTTATGGGTGTTCCAGCCAGCTTCCCTTTGCCAGTGTTTGGCATACTCTCTTGCTGCTTTTAGCTACTTGACGTTAGCCAGGAGGCGATGTCCACCCTATGCTCATGCCATCATTTTCTCCTGCCGTCATGGAGCTTCCCCTCAAGACTGTAAGCCAAAATAAACCCTTTCTTCCCATGAGCTGCTGTTGGTTTGGTGTTTCCTTCTTGCAACTCAAAGCTGACTGCAACACCAACTCTCTTATTTATGTCTTATTTTTCTTCCAGTTTTCTAGAGGGTCTTTCTACCTTCCTCCCTCCAAAGATTTGGAACATGTTTCTGAAAACTTGACTTGGTCCTGTATGAGTGGTACAGTGTTGATTCCTGTTGATTCATATTTAATTCAAGGTTCCCACCAATACTCAGTGTCCATATCCAAGGCATGTGTCTGGCCACATCAGCCCAGTACAGTCATGGGGAAAGTCCCTTGCCTGCTTCAGCACTCTCCCTGAGAATGGACAGAGAGACAGAACTTGAGTAAAAAGGGACTTTTCACAGACTGGCAATTTCAGCTGCTTTTTTTTTTTTTTTTTTTTTTTTTTTTGAGGTAGGGTCTCGCTCAGGCTGACCTGGAATTCACTATGTAGTCTCAGGGTAGCCTTGAACTCATGGTGGTCTTCCTACCTCTGCCTCCCAAATGCTGGGATTAATGGTGTGTGTCATCACACTGGGTCTCAGCTGCATTTTTGAAGGGCAAATGTTCATTATGAGGCAGGTGAGGAGCTAAGATCAGACCCAGATAGGTAGTTGTCAGCCAAGGAGATAGAGGAGAGGAAACATCCAAAGATGGGAATAGAGTCAGATCTGCTTTAGAGTCAGAAATTATAGCTCATTAATTAAAGGATTATATTCCCTATTTTCCTGTTCTACTCTAGAGTTTGTTGTGGCTTGAACATGAGATATCCCTCAAAGGCTCGTGTGTTTGAGCACTTGGTCCCTGATGGAAAGCTGCGGCACTTGTTGGGTGTGGGGCCTGGGTGGCAGGTGTAGGGCCATAGATGTGGGGTTTATGAATTACAGCCTGGTCCTGGTTGGAGCCAGAGCAGTCTGCTTCTTGGTCCACTGAAATGTTAAGCATTTGTGCCACTAGTTCCTGCCACCAAGGACTCATCCACTGCCCACCTCACTGTGGCAGTTAACTCTTCACTGCTGGAACAAAATGCCTGACCAGAAACAGCTTATGGAAGGAAAGGGTTTCACCTTGGCTTACGGTTTCAAGGGAAAGTTTCGTCATGGTAAGGAAAGCACGGCATGAGCAGGGAGCTGGCTAACATATCAGCAGAGAAGCAGGAGCAAGGGTAAGCTAGCTAGCTGTCACCAGCAAGCAGGACTGGACTATAACATCCCAAGGTACACCCTCGGTGGTGGGGAGGCAGGTTAGGTGTAACAGGGCCCCTGAAAGTAAAAGTGAGGGCTGTCCTTGAGCCTGGAGGGGTAGAGTCTAGTTCTTCCTTGTCTCCTTCTCCCCCAAGGAGTCCTTGAAGTCTCACTTTGCTGGAGGCCAGGAATGTAAGAGGAGAACCTGGGTTTTCCTTATCTCTTTCTTTCTTTCTTAGAAGAGAAAACTAGGAGATGTGATCACTCCCTTTCCTAGAAACCTGGCAGCACCTGGACACCTCCATCTAGTCCCCATCTAGTAAACTCCCATAAAAGACCCAATCACGTTCTCCAGGTGAGCCTTCCATTTCTGGGAAGCCCCTCCTTGGCAGGAGCACTACCTACTTTCCTTTTCTTAAACACTATGAACTCTATAATAATATCTTTATAATTCACCCTCTATGGTCTATGAATGTTATTCACTGAATTCATAAAACAAGAACCCAGAGGCTACCAACTCAATGAAAGAAGTGTTGTGTGACTGTAAGGGTTCAGGACCCTAACTCTTCAATTATTGCCCACCCAAGAGCTGAGAAAAGCTTCATGTCTCTCAAAAGGCACCCTAAATTCCCATATCAATGGTAATCTCATAAACATTTATAGCTAAAGTGACTGTATTCTCTGAGCCTTGAAGCTTCCAATTCACTTTCATTTCTTTTTGTGCCAAATTTTTATATACTTCATATCTTTCTGCTCTATATTTTCTTCTGCAAGATATACTGGCCCATTACATCTAAATCTATCTTTGCTCAAGTCCTCAGAACATAGGCAGAATGAAGACAGCCTCTTTGCCAAAATGTCACACAAACTGCTTCTAGTCCAGTTCCCAAAACAGTCTTTTCTTTCTCCTCTGAAACCTCACAAACTGAGCTTTTACACTCCACACTTCTCTCACCATACTGGCCCATTAAGCTATGCCCATAGCATTGTAAAGTTTCTCTGGTACAAAGTTTCAAATCCTTCCATATTCCTCACTCAAACCAGTTCCAAAATACTAAAAGCCACATGGTCAGTTTCATGGCAGTAATGACCCCACTTCTGGTACTAATTTTCTATAGCAGTTATCTTTTCATTGCTTGGGGGTAAAAAAAAAAAAAAAAAAAAAAAAAAAAGCACACCAGACCACAAGCAGATTATGGAAGAAAGGGCTTATTTTGGCTTACAGTTTTGATGGGAAATTTCATCCCAGGAAGAAAAGTATGACTGGCCTGTGTTGGAAGCTTGGGTCACATCTCTACATTTGCAGGAAGGAAGTAGTCTGAGTATGGACTTGGAGCTGGGATATATTATCTCAAGACTTTTTCCATGGCACATCTCCTCCAGAAAAGCCCCACCTCTCAAAGGCCCCACAATTCTCCTAAATTGCCACTAACAAATGGGGGATTAAGTATTCAAAACACATGGGCCTATCAGGGACATTTCATTCAAACTATCACAACCATCAGTGATGGACCATATCCCTATCAAACTATGAGCCAGCATCAATCCTTGCTCTCTTGTTGTTGCCTGTTATTTTGTCACAGTGAGAGGCAGAGTTGGATTTTGAAGACGGAATGACAAATGGAAGTAGACTCACCAAATGTCAGTCACAGTTACAATTCTAGGTACCAAAATGGCAAATCAAGCAGTCATTGGAAAGCAAGGTAGCTGAAAACTTGATATACAAAAGATGGTTTTCCTCTGTCCAGTCTGATTAAATCAGGTGTCAGTTTGGATGATAATTATACTAGGTCAGTGAAACTTCTTTTCTCTTTCTTTTTTTTTTTTAAATTTTTTATTTATTTATTTGAGAGTGACAGACACAGGGAGAAAGACAGATAGAGGGAGGGAAAGAGAATGGGCGCGCCAGGGCTTCCAGCCTCTGCAAACGAACTCCAGATGCGTGCGCTCCCTTGTGCATCTGGCTAACGTGGGACCTGGAGAACGGAGCCTCGAACCGGGGTCCTTAGGCTTCACAGGCAAGCGCTTAACCACTAAGCCATCTCTCCAGCCCCTTTTCTCTTTCTTTCTTGCCTTTCTTTCTTTCCGTCTTTCTTTCCTTATTTCTTCCAATCGTTCTTTCTTTCTTCCATTTGTTCATTCATTCTTTTTTTCTTTTGAGTGAGAATGGGTGCACTTGCCACTGAAATCAAACTCTAGACATATGGCCACTTTGAGCATCTGGATTTATGTGGGTTCAAGGGAACCAAACCTGGGCCATCAGGCTTTGAAAGCAAATGCCTTTAACTGATGAGCCATCTCTCCAGCTTCTAAAACTTATTTAGTCAGACCAATTGGAGGCTCAGGAGTCTGTTTGAAGTTTCAGTTGGATGTTCTGTGTCAGTGTAACTCAAAGCATGGCTAGGAATGAAGAGCAGTTGAACCGAAGAGGAGAGAAATGACCAAGGAGTTAAGAACTCGGGGAAATTCTTGAATTCTAGCTTTGGGGAAGGGCATTGCCCATCTATGAAGCCCCTCCTTGGCTGTCTCCCACCTGGTGAAAGACCAGTTCTCATGACAAACTAAGGAAAAATATGGTGCCTATTTGACTTGTGAGTTTTCAGCTCTGTGGGGAGGGGGAGGCTTGTTCTTCAGTGCATGGCCATTGGCAAGTTGCCTCTACTCCAGTGAATAATTTTCCACTCATGCTCCTGTAAGCAAGCCCGATTTAACTCAGTGGGCCATGCAGACACAAAGACATGGAAGGAGATTGGGGAAGTTGGAAAGGAGTTTAGGAGGTGGGGATAAGAGAGGGGCATAGAGGTGAATATGGTCAAAGTACAGTATATACATGCATGAAATATATGTGGCATATATATATATATGGAGAGACAGAGAAAGAGAGAGAGAGATTTTAGTTCAGTATAGATAGAAGTGATCTAGGTAAGTCTTATGAGCAATTCAGAAAAATCAACTTTCTGGTAACAAGGACCAATAGATCAAGCAATAAGAAATCTTCATGGTCTCATCGACTAATTTCTGAAGTTCTGCCTCAGCTTTTTATTGGCAGACCCTTTGCTTGAAAGTGAGGCAGCCCAAGGATGACTTGCAAGCACATTCCTCACTGAACTCAGGCAGGTAAACAGTTTGGTTCAGGCCAGGCCACACAGTGACTTCAGCCTCAAATTATAGACTTCTGATAAATAGTAGTTTGTTGGTAGCATTTCCATCTTCTGAAGTTTGTTCTCTGACCATGATTCTTTGGAACATTTTCTCTGAATTAGCTTCACTTTTCTCCCAGAGCCCTCTTTTGCCTCCATGTGCTGTGTCCCATTGTGAGAGTCCTGGAGCCCCTGGGACCACTTGTTTCTAGCACTCAGCTCCCCGGCCTGTGTTCAGCTCCTAGGCTCTCGTTCATGTAGAGAGGTCAAAGGTTGGGCACGTCAGCCTGAACAGGAACATTGGTCTTTCTAGTCATCCCAGAAGCTACAGACCCAAAAGCTTGAAGGGCTAGAACAAAGTAGAAGTTAGGAACAGGCAGGAAAGGAACTGTGTCCTGGGTAATGGCGACTGATACGAATGAGCTTTCCAACTTCTCTCCATGGGCCAGCAGGCTTAACGTTATCATTATATTGGCCCAACGTGTGGAAAAGGAAAGACCAATGGTGCTCAGATGGGCTAGATTTTATAGTCATGAGAAACTATAAAGAAAACTATCAATGCCCAGAACAACTGGGTCAGAATCTCTGACCCCAAAACCTTTATCAGATTTCCCTAGGAGATGCTGACCTATAGGCCGTCGATTCCACTGAGGTGAGGAGAGAATCAGACCCCTTTGTCAGGCCTCCAGCATCAGGCACCTCTGTGTTCATCAACTTCAGCTGGCCAGAGCTCCCAAAGCAGCTTAGCAGGCAGGTAGAGAGAACCAAGGCCTCGGAGTCACACGTGAGCTTGCATCTTGGCTACATCACTTAGAAGCTATGACCGTGGGCCAGTCTTACTCCTTCTGAAGGTATCTGGAGACTTAACTGATATAGGGTACTTAAGCACCCTGTATCTGGCAGGTGTAGCACATAGGTGTGTTCCCTTTCCCTCGGGCTGAGACAGCCCTAGAAGAGAAAGGGTATGTGTCAGAGCCAGGACCCACACTTTCGGGGAGTAAAGCACCAGTCTTTGGAGGGAGACCAACTATGGCTGCTGGACACTAATTTCCCAGGTCTGTTTAAACATCCACATATTGTCCAGGTCTACATATATGGCACAGTTTTAGGCTTTTCACTTGAGTTGAACTGGGCTGGACTGCTGAATTCTCCCTAATCATCACTTCCTCTAGGAAGACCTTTTTTTTTTTTTCAAGGTAGGGTCTCACTGTAGCCCAGGCTGACCTGGAACTCACTATGTAGTTTCAGGGTGGCCTCGAACTCATGGCAATTCTCCTACCTCTGCTTCTTGAGTGCTAGGATCAAAGGCATGCCACCATGCCCAGTTTAACTTTTTTTTTAAAATTATTTATTTATTTGAGAGCGACAGACACAGAGAGAAAGACAGATAGAGGGAGAGAGAGAGAATGGGCGCGCCAGGGCTTCCAGCCTCTGCAAATGAACTCCAGACGCATGTGCCCCCTTGTGCAAATGGCTAACGTGGGACCTGGGGAACCGAGCCTTGAACCGGGGTCCTTAGGCTTCACAGGCAAGTGCTTAACCGCTAAGCCAGCTCTCCAGCCCTAACTTTTTTTTTTAAATGTGATTTCACTATGTATATTATGTAGCCCATGCTGGCCTTGAACTTGTGGTCCTCCTGTGATTACAGGTGTGAGTCACTGCCTGGCTTGAGACCTACCTTGTGCGCCTAGCTTCATACCATGTTTACCTCCATGTCATTAGTGCTTCCTAGCCCCAGCACCTGGCCTTTACATTGTGTTCCCAGCCTGTGTTGGCACAACTTCCAACTTCCAGTACTTACTTTGCCCATCAGAACCCCTCAGGCCAGATCTGGATTTTCCCTTGTTCCTCCAGCTGCCTGTTACCATAGTACTGAGACAGAGTACTGTGCTGCCCTCAGCTCTGCTTCCGGAGTACCAACTGCTCTTTCTATCTTCAGAGAGATCAATTGCCTGCTTGGCCCAGTCAGGTGCCTTATCTCCTCCTGGCCCTGAATTCACCATCCTCCATTCCTGAAATCCCAAGCTACTACATCGATCATGTCTTGTAAACACTTGATGACAAAGTGTGGTTGTTGTGGGGTTTGGAGATAAAAGGACGGCAGAGGGCTGGAGAGATGGCTTAGCGGTTAAGCCCTTGCCTGTGAAGCCTAAGGACCCCGGTTCGAGGCTCGACTCCCCAGGACCCACGTTAGCCAGATGCACAAGGGGGCACATGCGTCTGGAGTTTGTTTGCAGTGGCTGGAGGCCCTGGCGTGCCCATTCTCTCTTCCTCTCTCTCTCTGTCTCTCTCAAATAAATAAACAAAAATTACCAAAAAAAATTAAAAAAAAAAAAAAAAGGACGGCAGATAGCCTGGCATGGTGGTGCATGCCTTTAATCCTAGCACTCGGGAGGCAGAGGTAGGAGGATCACCGTGAGTTCGAGGCCACCCTGAGACTCCATTGTGAATTCCAGGTCAGCCTGGGCTAGAGTGAGACCCTATCTCAAAAACAACAACAACAAAAGCAACAAAACAACAACAGCAATAGCAACAACAACAATGACAGGTGAGTAAGTAAAGCCATCTGCCTGGAAAGGCTCTATAAAAAGTCTTTATATGGAAATGAGGTGCCTTAAGTGTGTTATAGGAAACACCTAGGAATATATAAATCTTTCCAAAATCCAAATCAACTCTAAGTCCTCAACTATGCTTCTAGCTTCTGCATTAATTTCAACAATCCAGGTATATGGGCAATATAACATGGGATCATAACCACTTTCTGGAATAAATTCTGCAAGTTTCTACTCAAAATCATTCTTTTTTTTCTTTTGCAGCAACTACTGGCCTTTTTTGTGTGTGAGAGAGAGAGGAAGTGAGTGAGCGAATTGGCACACAAGGGCCTCCAGCCATGCAATCAACTACGGATGCATGTGCACATGTGCGACGTTGTGTGCTTGCGTCACTGTGTGTCTGGCTTATGTGGGACTTGGAGAGTCGAACTTGACTTCTTAGGCTTTTCAGGCAAGTGCCTTAACTGCTAAGTCATCTCTTCAACCCCAAAGTCATTCTTATAGATGCTAACCTCATATTGAAAGCTTGTGGCTCAAATACCTTCTGTGGTTTTTCCAATGACTGATATGGTTCAGTTTGGGAAAGCAAGGTTAGAAAATATTCTAATAGACAAACTCCAAGGAATGATGTCAAACTATGACCTGTGGTGGTAGGTCAGCATTAGGCATCCCTAATATAGACTTATACTGCTGAGTCAGAGTTGAAGGCTACATCTGAGATTATGTCACCATGGCATGTCATCACAAGGGCAGCAATTAGTTCCATCTCGCTAGCTCATTTACAGTGGCTTCCTAAAGTACTATAATGAAAGAAGTTGGGAGGCCCAGTCAGCCTGGGCTATATGAAAGAGAATTCAGTGATGGATGAGTGATGTCTGCCAAGGCTAGCAGGTTAGCATAGAAAAGCATGGTTGCTGTAGTCAGAGAGATAAAAACACAGGTCTCGTCTCTGCTATTTAGTAGCCGAGTGGTATTGAGCAAGTTACCTAACACTTTCAGGAGGATTATTAATCAGCAGTAAAATGCAGGTTGATTATAGTATGTGTGTCACAGAGTTATTTTTGAGGATTAATATTAATTGAGATAATTCATGTTAAGTGCTTAGCACAATATGTCATAGAGTACTCAATAAACATTAGCTATTACTCTCATAAATAATAACAGCTGGGCCAGATGTGGATGAGCCAGCTTGTGCTCAGAGAGCTGCCCTCCTGGTGTCAGCTTATGAGTCCCTGTGATTAATACACCTTTAAAAACACTTTAGAGATGATTGGAATTTCTAGGGTATTAGCAAAGGTCTTTTTTTTTTCCTGTTGTTTCTTGCTTTATTCTATAGGTTCATATTTTATGCTTCATAAAAAGCAAATATTATCTCCATACAGCAGCACAGTTCTTCTCTGTAAGGAAATTCAGATCTCATCTGATTGTATGATTGGGTCCTAATTGTTTACAGGATGGAAAAAGAATCCATTGACCCCCTTTTCTTGATTTTCCAGTCTGATTCGTCCCAATAAACTCTGTGAGCTCTGGCTTCCCTGAACAACTTACTTCCCACATTCATTATATTCCTGTCCCTGCACATGCTATTCCTGCCTAATATCCCTTCTCCACATTGCTTACTTAGACATTATTTTCTGGGTTAGTTTGTACAATACTGGGATTATTTATCTTTTGAATACTTGCTCAACCTTTCCAGTGAAACAATTTTGGACAAGGGCTTTCTTGGTAGAAAGATGTTTATTACAGTTTTAATTTTTTGTTGGTTAAAGATTGTTCATGCTTTATACACAAATTTGAACAAAGGAAAAATTCAGCTTTTCTTCTGTTTTGAAAAAAATGAATCAATTTTGCTATTTGTCATATGATCACCAGACTGTCAAAATACTTGTGGGATTTTTCCAGTAAAATTATGAAATTACAAGTATGGTAAGGTTTGTGCTTAATTTGGGAAGCCTTGAAAAATAACACTTACTTAGTTTTCTAAATATAAAATTATGAATGGCTGTAGAGATTGCTTAGCACATAAGAGACTTGCCTGTGAAGCCTAAAGACCCAGGTATCCACATAAATCAGATGCACAAAGTGACACATGCATCTGGAGTTCATTTGCAGAGGCTAGAGATGCTGGTGCGACTATTCTGTCTCTTTATTTCTTTCTATGCATGCATGTATGTATGTATGTATGTATGTATGTATGTATGTATCTATCTATCTATCTATCTATCTATCTATCTATCTATCTATCTATCAGCCTCTCTCTCAAATGAATAAATAAATAAAATACTTCAATAAAATATTATGAATGGCCATGTGCTAGTCAGAAAAGCTCAAGGTTTTTTATCTTTTTACCATCAATAATAAGGCTAGGATTTTGTTATTTATTTATTTATTTATTTATTTGTTTGTTTGTTTATTTATTTTTGAAGTATGGTCTCACTTTAGCCAAGGCTGACCTGGATCTCATTCTGTAGTTCCAGGCTGGCCTCATATTCATAACAATCTTCCTATCTCTGCCTCCTGAGCAGTGGGATTAAAGTCATGTGCCATCATGCCTGGCCAAGGCTGGAATTTTAAAAAATATTTTATTTTTATTTATTTATTTAGGTGAGAGAGAGGGAGGGAGAGAGAGAGAAGAGAGAGAATGGGTGCACAAACAAACTCCAGACACATGCGTCACCATGTGCATCTGGCTTATGTGGGTCCTCAGAAATCAAACCTGGGTCCTTTGCTTTGCAGGCAAGTGCCTTAACTGCTAATCCATCTCTCCAGCCCAAGGCTGGAATTTAAGAAATAATTTATTTATTTATGGGGGGGGGGAGAGTGAGAGCGAGCATGCCATGGCCTCTAGCCATTGCAACAAACAAACAAACACAAAAATTCCTCCAGAAACATGCACCACCTTTGTGTATCTGGCTTGGGTGGGTACTGGGAAATCAAACCTGGGTCCTTTGGCTTTGCTGACAAATGTCTTAACCACTAAGCCATCTCTCTAGCCCAAGGCTGGGATTTTAACTTAGAAATTTTTTCATGTAGTTGGAGACTTCTTGTCTTATTTTTAAAGGAATCAATTGGGTATAAATTTCTTGGTACCTCTTTCCTTTTACTATCTGGGAGGTAGTGAGAAGTAGATTGGTTCCTTTGGACCTCATGATGGGACCCACATAATGAAAGATAATGGAGCTATTCATGGATTTCAGACCACCAAGATATAATGAAGCAGTGAACTTGCTTAAGTCACCACTCTTTTGAGATACATTTTGCTGCAATTGAAGTTTTTCATAGCTAATGCACTTAATATTAGGACAGTTGTAAGCAGGTTGGAGACATGACTCAGCTATTAAAGGTGTTTACATGCAAAACCCGATGGCCTGGGTTTGATTCCACAGTACCCATGTAAAGCCAGATGCACAAAGTAGCACATGCATCTGGAGTTTATTTACAGAGGCAGGAGGCCCTGTTGTGCCCATTTACCCCCATTCTATCCCTGAAAATAAATAATAAAAATTATAAATTCAATAGGCACAAAATTAGTACATCATATCTCTTCCTTTCTTTCTTTCTTTCTTTCTTCCTTCCTTCCTTTCCTTCTTTCTTTCTTTCTTTCCTTCTTTCTTTCTTTCTTTCTTTCTTTCTTTCTTTCTTTCTTTCTTTCTTTCTTTCTTTCTTTCTTTCTTTCTTTTTGTTGTTCAAGTTAGGGTCTCGTTGTAACCCAGACTGACCTGGAATTCACTATATAGTCTCGGGGTGACCTCGAACTCACAGCACTCCTTCTACCTCTACCTCCCAATGCTGAGAGTAGAGGCGTGCGCCATCATGCCTGGCTAGTCCATCATATTTCTATAAAAGTTTCTAAATACTTTCAAATCCTACTGTTAGTTGTTGCAGGAAGTCAGCAAGTACTTCAGGGATAGGAATCAATGCCTGATAAGAAAAACTGGCCCCGGGTAGTCAAGATTTTCTATCCCCTCACAGTGCACCATTCTCTTAAAATCTTAAATCCATTAGGACTTAGTCCTGACCCCCTCTACCACCTTTCTGTGTCCTCCTTCCCTAAGTCCCTGGGGGAAATAGTGTTTGGATTATATGCGCTTGTTTTTTTCTTTTTCCTTAGACTGTAAAGTGAATTATATAAAATAAGTTACATAATGGCCCATTTTTGAGATAGTGAGCATATTATTGACGCAAAACACAGCTCTCACCTCAGAGGGAATGAGCAAAATATGAGTGGCCATGGTCTGGGAACACAGGTTCAGGCCACCACAAATTCCAAGTTCTAATGTGTTAGCAATTTCATGAAGTTTTTACAGTTATAGAACAAAAGAAAGTCATAAACCAAGGTTCTGTTCAAATACATTGGTGGATCGTCAGGTAGGTAACAGCAAGGTGGGGAGATCTGCACTATAGGTTTTAGGTCTTACCTTGTGACATTCCTTGTCTTTGGTTTGATGGGAGTCCTAGACTGTTAGTACATCCCCAAAAAGGTTTCAGCTGACCACCTGATAGTCACAAGGATGTTAGGTCAGACACAGAAATGGACAATAAATGGCTATTAAAGGGCCAAAGGTAGCCCAAGGTAATTGGCTCTGGTCCTGCAACATTCCATCTCGCCATGATTAGAGTTTTATCAGCCCATGCAGCCTTGTTCCAAAGTAGACGCGGTACTTTCAGGGAACATGAGTTCACAGTATGTAGTTTTGTTCTAAAAATATTACTTCTTTGTTGTCAGTGGTTTCTTTATCCACCGAGACACTGGCTTATGCCTTTCCTTAAGGGAAGATTTTATATACAGTCTAGAACTAGATGAAGTAAAAAGCTGTTAAGGAATTTAAAAAAAACCCCAAAATATATTGTTAAGGAAGAAAAAAAAACCTTGAAAATAGCATTCTATAAAACAAAATGTGAATTGCTAACAAAATTAAAATAGGCTTAAAAATAGGAGACATAGTTGTTTTTTTGTTTGTTTGTTTTGTTTTGTTTTTTGAGGTAGGGTCTCACTCTAGCCCAAGCTAACCTGAAATTCACTAGGTAGTCTCAGAGGGGCCTTGAACTCATGGAGATCCTCCTACCTTTGCCTCCTGAGTGCTGGGATTAAAGGCATGTGCCACCACACCTGGCAGGAGACACACATTTTAAGTAAATTTCACAAATAAAACTTAGTTTGTCAAATTAATATAGATGTTTCTAATCACTGTTAAGTCCTGTTGCTCTTCATTGTTGCAGGAAGTCAGCAAATACTCCAGGGACAGAACCCAACACCTGAGGGGAGAGCCCAGCACACATCTGCTGCTGAGTCTTCTGCTTCTAACTGGACACCTTGCATCCATGGAGAGGAATTTATCCTAGAAGCCAAGATTTACTGAGACATAAAGGGCTTTCTAGTTCCCCCAAATCTCCCTTCACGTGTCAAGAGCAGATTTCAGGGGACACTTGCAGGATAGTCAAGACCAAGCTGTACAGTCCAGTACCAAGGCAGGCAAGATATGACTTGGGACTCATATTCCCCAGCGGAATGTAAATGCCTCCCGGTCCCAGATGCCTAGCGCACCACAGGGAAGGTCGCAGAGGGTTAGATCCTCCTGGGTTCTTAGAGCCATGAATTCTGACAACCCCAGGACTGCTTCCTTGGGTCTAGCTTGAAAAGGCTTTTTAGGTGTTTTAGAGCACAACATCATATTCATCAAAGAATAGAAGCAGCCAGGCATGGTGGCACACACCTTTAATCCCAGCACTCGGGAGGTAGTGGTAAGAGGATTGCTGTGAGTTCAAGGCCACCCTGAGACTCCATAGTGAATTCCAGGTCAGCCTGGGCTAGTGAGACCCTACCTCGAAAAACCAAAAACCAAAAAAGAAAAAAAAAAAATAGGAGCAGATGTCCACCATGGAGGGAGGGATCTTGAGAGATGGTCCCAATATAGCAATCCCAGGTTTATATGTGGTAACAACAGGTCCAGGAGTTCTGGTTCATCCCTGTGGGGAACATGGAAGCAGGGAGTCTTGTTGGGTGGGAAGAGGCTCAGGTCCATGAGGCAGAGTTCTTGTGGCCACAGGCCTCTCTTGTTAGAGCCCATTCTATCTTCAGAGGAAGGCTGTACACATTGAACCATTAATATCATTTGACAACAAGCCAGGTGTGGTGGCACCTGAGTTTAATCCCAGCACTCAGGAGTCAAAGGTAGGAGGATCACCATGAGTTTGAAGCCACCCTGAGACCACATAGTGAATCTCAGGTCAACCTGGGCAAGAGCAAAACCTTTCCTCAAAAAACAACAACAACAACAACAATATATATATATATATATATATATATATATAAATATCTCACAAGACTCACTGGTTATGAAAGCCTAGGTTTTCATTTGATCTTTTGTTTAAGTAAGGAAAAGTTCTTATTCAATGGAGATGTCTTATTATATCAGAGGAATTTGGAAAGAGCCATTCATTCATCTTGTTGAGGCATACTCTTCTAGCTCCTTCTCCAGGCCCAAGTTTACCATCCCTGAGTTCACTCTCCCAGGAACCCCTGGTCTACAGCAGCACTTTGCCAGAGCACCTGCTCTCAGCCCAGACTTGGGTTTAACTACTCTGGGTCCCTGAATCCATGTTCGTAGGGGACCTGGTATGAAATGAAGAGGCATCCCAGTCAGTCCCCACTCAAGCACTGCCATGAAGATCTCCTAGGTGGGGCTGGAGAAATGGCTTAGCTGTTAAAGTGCTTACCTGCAAAACCCAAGGACCCATGTTCCATCTCTCTCCAGATCCCACATAAGCCAGATGCACAAAGGTGAGGTAAGCACAAGGTGGCACATACCCACTAGGTGGCACAGGTGTTTGGAGTTCAATTGTAGTGGCTGAGGCCCTGGCACAACAATTCTGTGTGTGTGTCTGTCTGTCTGTCTTTCTCTCTCATTCTCTCTCTAAAAAAAAATAATGTTAATAAAAATTTACAAAATGATCTAAGTGGTCTACCAGTCCACACAGAAAGCTGGCCTGGGGAAGGCTTTGAGGCAGACTACATAAGCTTGAGGAGAAGGCAGGTCATGCCGTTTAATTTATCATGGTCAGCATGCATTTGAAGGCTGTTAAACAGAAAAGGTAGGGAAAGTTAGTGTGAATTCCACAAAATCTCTCTTGAGGTAGTCAAGTCAGTCACTATGTTTTCTAATAGCCTTCTTGTGGAGTTTAAACCTATAAGGTAATATCTGTGCACCACAGTTCACAGACAGTTGACTGTGCCGCTCGAGGAAGGACCAGCGGTTGTAATGGAAACTAGCAGGTGCCTCAGGGCCATGGGTGTGGGAGCATATATGTCCCAGAACAGAAAAAAATAGTAATCCAGATTCAACTAAACAAAAGTCTTAAACTGTTCAATATTAGCTAACAATGAAAGTAGCAAAATGGAATTGGGCTCAACTTCAAGGTTTACCAACTGAAAAGAAACATGTAAGTAGGGAAGAAAATCTTTTAAGCCAAATGGTGAGTTTTCCTGGGACAAAGAAGCAGATAGAAAACATTACACCAAGGCTGAGGGTGGGGAGAGAGGCAGGCCTCCCCCGAGGTACCAGGAAAACAGCTTCTCCAGTGGGATGAGAGGCTGATAGCCAAGGACAGAAAGTCAGCTGCCTTCTGAAGTGGGCTGAGGAGGTCAAGTGGAATTGCCCAAGGCATAGTAACATACACAGAATTTTAGTACTGGAACTAACCCCAGGTCCCTAGTCTGATGCACTGTGTTTGCAGATGAATAATCGTGGCTTAGAGACATTAAGGGACATGACCAAAGCTGTGTAGAAAATGAGGGGCAGGTCCAGGAAGCCCAGGATGTTGGGTGTGGTGGCACACACCTTTAATCCCAGCCCTCAGGATACAGAGGGAGGAGGATTGCTGTGAGTTCAAGGCCACCCCAAGACTACATAGTGAGTGCCAGGTCAGCCTGGGCTAGAGTGTGCTCCTACCTGGGAAAACAAAACAAAATCAGAAAGCCCAGGACACCTGAACCCAGGTTAGTATATCTTTCTAGCACAATCTGATCCCTAACACATGGCTTCTGAGGATCTTGTTTCATAATGGTTCCGTGTTTATTGTATCCATATATATATATAATGAATATGAAAATATATATATTCATAACATGTATATATGTATATATATATACATATATATTTTTATTGACAATTTCTCTACTTATTTCCCTCCCCTCTCCTACTTCCCCCTTCATAACTCTGCTCTCTGTCATATCCTCTCCCTCTTTCCATTAGTCTCTCTTTTAATTTGATGTCATCATCTTTTTCTTCTATTATGAGGGTCTTGTGTAGGTATTGATAGGCACTGCCAGGTCTTGGATATTGAGGCCAAATTCTGTCTGGAGGGTTGTATGTAAGGAATGTACTCTTCCTTTGGCTCTTACATTCTGTCCACCACCTCTTCTGCAATGGACCCTGAGCCTTGGAAAGTGTAAGATGTTTTAGTACTGGACACTCCTCCATCCCTTCTTCCCAGTACTGTGCTGCCTTTTGGGTCATCCCAGTGGTCATCGCCATCTGAAAAAAGAAGTTTCTCTAACCAGAAGTGAGATTAGCATTAATATATGAATATGAACATTAAGTGTAGTGCTTTCAGGGCAATTTGGTGAGAGTAATATATGCATTTATTCAGACAAGAGCAGACTTTAAACCCCTAAGTCTCATGACTTTCCCTGCCATAGGCTTTTGATTAGGTTTTAAGTACCCGGCATGTATTTCCTCCCACAGAGCAGGCCCTCAGTCCAATTAGAGAGCAGCTGGTTTCCCCCAGAGCAGACATGTCACTATTTCACTTGTTCAGTCATTTGGCCTGTCTGGCCAAACTTGAGGCTTCCAGTGTCCACTGTTTTCACTGCTGATGACTTCTGTCTCCCATAAGGCTGCGTACAGTGCAGCTTTTTCCAGCTTTCAGTTGGCTGGACTATAGGGAAAAGGTTTACTGCTTAATTTGATGATTTGTCAGTGACTTTGCCACTCAGGCATGTGAAGTCTTCAGCAATAGAGTCTTACTATCTCTTTCTTAGGGGAAACCAAGGGCCTTGGCAATGGCCTATAATGTTTTGGAGGCAGCAGGGACCTCCCTGGCCAGCTAGTCACTGGAAGGTATCTCATCCCTGGCACTGAAAATTTTTTAGTAACAATCTCTGGCTTCTGGATGTGCCGGTAGTCAAGAAAGTAGATTTTCATATGTCTTATTCAGAATATCTTGAATTTTGATTGACCCTCCCCTCCACCCTTCTTTTATACAATCTCTCACTTGCTTTCTCAAGCTGCCTTTGAGGTATGTAGCTAATAGCCAGGATATTTATTCAATAGTAATGAGAGGGAGTCAGGTAGCCTGGTAACTCTTTTAGGCACTTAGAGTGACTACTGAAAGTAAAAAGGCAGAATTTTTATCTCTTCCCTAGAGATGTTTTTCCATAGACAACCCGGAACCCTCCTTGGGAGGGAGGCCTTTGCTGGGATTTAAACACTATAGTCGGTCAAGTTCAGCCTCTGGAATTTGGTGTCAGGGTTGGCCTCCTCTTAAGATGGCCCCTAGCCCCAACCAACCAGCTGTCATTCTGCTTCACCTGAGCTGGAAGACAGGGTCCACCCCTATGCGGTCATAAATACACTCTCCTGAACTTCCAGCCGCTGGCAAGTTTCTCCTTTGCCAGGCCAGGTCTAGCTGAGGGGAGGGCCTCCTGGCTCTCACTCTCCACATGGGCGCTTTGCCCTCTCCAGCCCCCCCACTTGGTAGGAGCTCTTTGAATTTCCTTTTCTTTCCATGGTTTTCCCAGGCCCCTCTACATGTGGGATCTCTAGCCATGTGGTTGCCTTTCTTTGGCTCTATGCTTCTCTCAGTAAATATAATAATTTAATAATTATCATTCACAGTCTGTTTTGTTCAATTCTTTGATTAAAATTAGAAACAAACCTAGGGTTTAGGGCTCAAGGACTTTCCTGAACCCCTAACACCCTGTTACAGTAACAAGAAAGTTTTTTTCATACTCATAACCAAGTCATTTTTTATCTAGCCTAGGAGTGCAAACTGCCCCAGACAGAAAAGCAACAACTCTGAAACACAAAGTAGATTTGTTAAAATGACAATCTCTGTGACATTCCTGGAGGGGAGGTCAGCAAAGACTGGGGACATTCAGAGAGGGCATCATGTAGGAGGTGGGACATGAGCTAAGCTTTAGATGGGGATTGTTTTCCTTCATGGGGGTTCTATATGAGGGGGTGAGGGCAGAGGTGTGGAAGTGAATACATCTGCATAAACAGATGGGTGACATAGTTCTTGGTAACCCAGAGAGGTGATGATGCAGGAGCCATCACTAACAAAGGGGCCACCAGACAAACAGATGATGCGAATGTCATTTTTTAAATAGATAAATAGAAAATGACATTTGTTTACTTATTTATTTTATGATCTATAGCGATGGGGGGGAGAGAGAATAAGAATAAGAATAAGAAGGAGAAGGAGAAGGAGAAGGAGGAGGAGAAGAAGAAGGAGAAGAAGAAAGAGAGAGAGAAATAAGAATGGGTGTACCAGGGTCTCTAGCCACTGCAAATGAACTCCAGACACATGTGCCATCTTGTGCATCTGGCTTTACTTAGATACTGGGGAATTAAACCAGGGTCCTTAAGCTTTGCAGGTAAGTCCTTAACCACTGAGCAATCTCTCCAGCCCTGATATGAATGTTACTGTAAAGAAAGATTGGTTTATTCTGGCATACAAAACAAATGACAGGACCCAGGCTAGACTCTTGGGTACCAGGTGTTACATTTGAATTGGTACAAAAGCATAATGGGTCTGGGTCTGAATTAAGTGCCACACAATAAATGTTATAGGCCTAGAGACTTTTTTTTTTTTTTTTTTTTTTTTGGTCCTAGAGACTTTTCAAAGGCAGTATTAACCATGCCCTCGTTCTTGCTTTCCTAAAATATCTTGCTCATTTCTCCAAGTGAGAAAACACCAAGTGGTTTAATTAGGAACATTACATTTTTATAAATGTCTTTAAATATGTGTGTGTGTGTGTGTATCATGTATGTTCCTCATGATTTATTACTTTTACTAAATGTTTAACTTAGATGTTTAAAATTTGGGGTATATTGTGTAGGGAGGAATCATCTTAAGTTTATATGTTCAAATGACAGCTCTAAGACATTTGAAATGTTTGTTTGGAATTTCTCAACAGGTGGTGGATTAGTCAGACCTGTCAGGGACACACCTGGATTATGCAATGTAATGAGTGTTTATGGCTAGAATTCACAGGGAAATAAATGATGTGTCCAGTGCTCTGCAGTTTCTAGAGCCATCCTGGTCCCACATACTAGTCCAGGGCTTTCAGAGTGGGACGCATCGTAAGCCTAGCTTGGAACCTGGAATAATGCAATAGTTTGATGTGATTCAGGGTCACTGCAGAGGCTCCTGTTACCCTCCTTCTCTGTGAGCACCTCCCATGCTCCTGGAGATAAAGAAAGAAGATGTGGTTACACACTGTCACATCCCACCATTGGACAGAGTTTCTCCTCAATGTACCACACAGGGGAGAACTTGGAGGGCATCACAATTCTTCCATACTTCGTTGCCTTGACTGGGACCAAATTTCTGTTGTACTCAGCTGGGCCAGGCTTGACCTCTTTCATCACAAATGAAAAAATATAGCCATTGAAACAGAAAGAAAAACTCAGGACACCTTTTGTAGCTGGGATCTATGACACTCAGAACTTCCTGCCTAGTTCAGATGGGGGTGCAGGATGGTAGATGGTAGATATCTCTGTGGAGGCAGTGGGAAATATTAGGATCAGGCAGAGTCACACCAGACCTTCCAGGGCTTCAAAGTTACAAGTCAACTGGATCTCAAATAGGTAAAAAAAATTTATTTATAATTTGAATTTATCACTCACTAGCTTCTTCTTACATCAACATTAGCATTGTCTTTTTCTCCTCTGCTGGTGAGATAGGAAATATGGACATCATATAATACTCTAGGGAGAATGTCACAATGGTCCAAATCCTATGTGTTTCCCCCAACCCCTCAAGGTAGGGTCTTGCTATAGCCCAGGATCACTTGGAATTCACTATGTAGTCTCAAGCTGGTTTCAAACTGACAGTGATCCTCCTACCTCAGCCTCCTGGGTGCTGGGATTAAAGGCATGCGCCGCCACGCCCAACTCTGTTGTGGTTTTTACTGACTATTAGATACCAGTGGCTGCTTATTTGTGTCCCTACAGTCTAGGATTTGTGTAAAAAGATTTACTTGAATTTATAGTCTATTAACCAATGAATATTTATTTAGTTATCAGCTCCAAGATGATATCTCATGCTTGCCTATCACATAGTATCTTGGACTTTTTGGTGTGGCTCTTGGAATATTTTGGATTGAAAAGAATCTGAAGGCATTAATCCTTCAGAGATGGAAAACGTGCTAACATTTATTAGTGTCAACCTCACGAGTCCAGGAGGGAGGCAGAGCACAATATGTATGTTTTTTGCTATCTCATGCCGACCTTATACCCCAGTCCACCTCCATAACTGTAGATAGGGACACTGTCTTCCTTACCTTCTCCAACGCACCAGAGTAGGCTTGGAGGTTTCAATCATGCCTGACATTTTCTTCTTTCTTCCACTCAGATAAATGTCCATCATGAAGGGCTTTTGAAATCTCTCTCTTTCCTTCCACTCTCCAAACCCTAAACCTTGTACAGGTCAACTTTTTCAACTGACAATGCTGTTGTCATTTAGACAGAGAAGGATAGTTCAGGGAATGTCAACTAGGGATGCCCAGAAATACTCCCATGAATTAATACATCTTTGGGACTCTCACTATTTTGACTTAGGTACACTTTTGAGGCTGACAAGCTTAAGGAATAGCTTTGTTTAGTCATTAAACACACCTGTCTTCTAGCAAAACACCTCACAACATGTTAGAAATGTGGGACCCCCACCTTTATCAAGTTGTATGGATACCCAACTTCAAACAATGGAAACAAGCTCTTGGCAACCCTTTGGCAACACCCTGTTTCTATTCTAATATGCTTCAGGGTACATCCAGGATCAGGACACAGGAGTTCATCTGGGGTAGATTGCTTTTTTAAAAAAATAATATTATTTATGTATTTTTTTTCAAGGAGAGAGGAAATGAGAGAAGAGAGAAGAAAGAGACATAGAGAATGGGCATTCCAGGGCCTCCAGCCTGCAAAGCATTACAACCTGGGTTCAATTCCCCAGTACCCGTGTAAAACCAGATGCACTAGGTGACATGTGTGTCTGGAATTTGTTTGCAATGGCTAGAGACCCTGTTGTGCTCATTCACTCTCTCCATCTGCCTCTCTCTCTTTCTAATAAATAAATAATAAAATAATAAAAAATCATTTTATTGACAACTTCTATAAATATAGACCATGTACCATGATCATAATCCCATCCTACCATCTTCTCTTTTCCCCCTCCCAACCCCCCCCAACTGAATCCTTTCTTATTTCCAACTAGTCTCTCGTCTAGTCTGATGTCATAATTTTTTCCCTGCTTTTATGGAGGTCTTGTGTAGATAGTATCAGCCCCTATGAGGTCATGAATATCAAGGCCACTTTCTGTCTGGAAGACAGTGTTGTAAGCACTCCTGCCCTTCCTTTGAATCTTGCATTCTTTCTACCACCTCTGCTGCAATTGGCCCTGAGCCTTGGAGGGTGTTATAGAGTTGTCTCACTTAGTGCTGAACACCCCACTGTCACTTCTCAGCCTTTTGGTGAGCTTTGAGTTCCCTAAGTGGTCATTGCCATCTGAAAAGAGAAGCTTCTCTAACCCAATGTGAGAGTAGCATTAATATATATGGGCATAAACATAAGTATCTACACAGCAGTTTGGTGGATATAAGATATCCTTTACACAGACCACAGTCACTGGACTGGCCTTGGATGAATGCACAGTAAAGCAAACTCTTTCCTCTAAGTGAACATTTAGATAAAATCCCCTGTTTACTGTGTTATACCTATGCATAACCTGACAAACATATGATTAAAACCAGAAGCATCATGGGAGGGGATATGCACAGTAGAAAACAGATTATATAATTCAAGCATGTTGGTCAAACCAGAGAACAACTCACCTCATGTCCCCAGGTAACAAGCTCTGCCATTCTCCTTGACCTTGTCAGAAGAATCCCCAGCGAGCAGCCTAATACTCTTGGGAAGTCTAGCTCAAGGAGCCCATGGCTCACTTAGGGCCTAGTCCCCTCCTCTCTTTTTTTTTAAAAAAATATTTTATTTATTTATTTGAGAGAGACAGAGACAGAGAGAAAGACAGATAGAGGGAGAGAGAGAGAATGGGTGCGCCAGGACTTCCAGCCTCTGCAAACGAACTCCAGACACGTGCGCCCCCTTGTGCATCTGGCTAACGTGGGACCTGGGGAACTGAGCCTCGAACCGGGGTCCTTAGGCTTCACAGGCGAGCGCTTAACCGCTAAGCCATCTCTCCAGCCCCCCTCCTCTCTTTTTAACTTTTGTTTTACTCGCTAACGAAATTTCCTGTTACTTTACTTTTGTTGTTGTTGAAGCAGGGTCTCACTCCAGCTGAGGAGCCAAGTCTGGCCTCACACTCATGGCGCTATTGCCACTATTGCCTACGTCAACCTCCGGAGGGCTGGGGTTACAGGTGTGAGCCATGCCCAGTTCATGCTTTACTTTGTATGTGTGTCTTTTCCAACTGTTTTGAACAAGATGCCGAGACCCTGGCATCCAGATGGAGATTATCAGTAACATTCTTAGCCTTCCTTGCTTAGCAAATTAATTGTAACTAGTACTTCAAATTGGTCTCAGAGTGAAATTATTTATATGAATGAAAGTCACCAGGGACTGAGAGATACAATCTTACAGTTAAAAAAATATTCATTTTCAAACAATCTATGTTTGATCTGGGAAGGACTCTCCACATAAATGCTGACATGATCAGAACAAAGTTTGGTGTCCATGAACCTGAAGGAGGAGCCAGCTGTACAGTGAAATGGGACTCAAGCTATGCTGAGCCATCTTCACACAGACTGCTTCATCTCCCCAGCCTTGAGTGGTGAAGGTAAGCACTATGAATACTGCACTTTCAGGGCTGGAGAGATGGATTATCAGTTAAGAATCTTACCTGCAAAGCCTAAGGACCCAGATTGGCTTCCCCAGGACCCATGTAAGCCAGATGCATGGGGGCGGGGGCATGTGTCTGGAGTTGTTTGCAGTGGCTGGAGGCTCTGGTGTGCCCATTCTCTCAACCAGCCTTTCTGTCAAATAAGTAAATAATAAACAAATAAACAAACAAACAAGCATTCCATTGGCTTTTGGACTGATGGAGCACTTTTCCAACGTGCTCTTTACCAGCCGTGGTACCATTTTGGCTACTGTGAAGTTTCTCTGTGGGGTTTGCTCTGAACAACTACCTTTTTATTATTACTTTTTTTGACACTTTCAAGCATATATGAAATCAGTTGCACATTGCTGAGATGAATATCCAAACCAGACACAGTTTATGGAAGAAAGGGATTTATCTCAGGCTTACCAATCCAGGGGAAGTTCCAATGATGGCAGATGAAAGTGCTTCCTTCCATATGGCCAAGCAGAGAGAAATACGCAGCCAGCATAGCAGGAGCACCAAGGCACACACCCACCAGAGCACCAACCCTCTCTCCACCTTGGGCTGGAATCTGATCTGTACCCTAAACACACCTTTGGGCTGGACTCCAGGATCTGCCCCTAGTCACACCTCTTCCAGCCAGGCAGCTAGAGACCCAAGCTACAAACTTAATAAAACACCTGAGTCTACGGGAACATATATTGACATTCAAATCACCAGACATATATTATGTTTTGTAATATGTTCATCACATATGTAATGTGTACATTATATGTGAAATATGTTTACCATGTATGTAATTATATATAATATGTATATTATATATATATATATATATATATATATATATATATATATATATATACTTGTAATACTTTTTTTTTTGGTTTTTTGAGGTAGGGTCTCACTCTAGCCCAGGCTGACATGGAATTCACTATGGAGTCTCAGGCTGGCCTTGAACTCATGGCAATCCTCCTACCTCTGCCTCCTGAGTACTGGGGTTAAAGGATTAAAGGCATACGCCACCACCCCTGGCTTACAGGTATTACATTTTGATCACGTGTCCCACATTATCTTCCCTTATCCCTCTCAGTCTCACTGTCCTCTTTCTCTTTACCTATGCCTTCACCTTAGGAGCCATTAAATGGCATTAGTTCATCAGGAAGAGGAGGAGCCTGTCAAGTCTCTTCCCTTATCCATACCAGAACAGGACACCTGCTGTCACTATGGAGTGTTGACTGGAGGTTTATCATACTTCTGCCTGTCTAGCTCATTGGTGAGCTACTTAGCTAGCCTTATAACCTCCAGATGCCACTAATGTATTTGTCTAAAAGATATTTAATCATTTAATAATACCTCACAGTGGATGACAAAGTATTTCCCAGAAAATGTTTCATAAAGTTCCTGCAAGACACTTCTTTCTTGCTTTTATTGACAACTTCCATAATTATAGATAATAAACCATGATAATTCCCTCCCCCTCACTTTCCCCTTCACAACTCCACACTCTATCATATCCCTTTCCCCTCTCAGTGTCCCTTTTATTTTGATGTTATCATCTTCTCCTCCTATTATGATGGTCTTGTGTAGGTAGTGCCAGGTGCTGTGAGGTCATGGATATCCAAGCCATTTTATGTCTGAAAGAGTGCATTGTAAGGAGCTCTATCCTTCCTTTGGCTCTTACATTCTTTCTGCCACCTCTTCTACAATGGATTCTGAGCCTTAGAAGGTGTGATAGAGTTATTTCAGTGCTGAGTACTCCTCTGTCACTTCTTCTCAGCACTATAGTGCCTTTTGAGTCATCCCAAGGTTATTGCCATCTGAAAAGAGAAGCTTCTGTACCCAAAAGTGAGAGTAATATTAATATATGTGTATGAACATTAAGAGAAGTGCTTACTGGGCAGTTTGGTGAACATAGTATATACATTTAGCCAAACATCAGCAGATGTTACACCCCTAGGGTTCATGACTTCCCCTATCATAGGTTTTCAGTATCAGACATGTATTCCCTCCTGTGGAGTGGGCCTCCAGTCCAATTGGAGACCAGCTGGTTTCCCTTATAATAGACCTGACACTATTGCACCCATTGGCTCATTTGGCCTGGCTGGCCAAATTTAAGGCTTTCAGTGTCCACTGTTGAGTATCTTCACTGGTGATTTCTCTCTCTCCCATTGAACTGCATGCAGCATGGCTTCTTTCAGCTTTCTGTCAGGTGGTCTACAGAGAGGAGGTTTTCAGCTCAGCTCCAAAAAGATTTCTTAGTGACTTTGCAGTCCAAGCATGTGGAGTCTTCAGCAATAGGGTCTTACCATCTATTCCTGGTGGGAAACCAAGAGCCTCAGCCATGGCCTACAATGTTTTGGAGGCATCAGGGACCTTTCTGGCCAACAACTCACTGGAAGGTATCCCATCCCTGGCACTGAAAATTTTCTAGTACCAATTTATGGCTTCTGGATGCACCATTGTGCAAAAAAGTAGATTTCCATATGACTTATTTATATTATCTTAGATGTTGATTAATCTTCCCTCTCACTTCTTTACTCAGTCTCTTCCCCTGACCTCACTTAGGTCTTTCCACCCCCAGTAATATGTTCTTCTACTTACATATATACACCACCATCCCCTCTAAGCCCCACCTTCCCTCCCTTATAGGCCAAGGGGCTTCTTTTACAACCAAGGCTTCTGAGGCTCAGAACAATGTCATCCAAGCTCTTCAGCTACTGTGTCTCCTAACTTGAGGGCTCATCTATTCTCTGCTATCCAAGATCCTGTTCTTTTTTTTTTTTTTTCGTTGTTTGTTTTGTTTTCATTAAAGATGATACCAGAAGCTCGCAATCTCTGCTCCAAGTAGCAAGAACTTCTACCGCTGGTCTGTAGGCCGCCACCCAGTCTTCATTCTGCTCAGTCATGCTCACCCTCTTCCCGTTTCCACTTGCCTTGTCTTGGCAGAGGTTGAGCAGAGAGGAAGCAAGTTCAGAGTGTGCTTGTGCATGCCCCTTGGGTGCCCTTCCCTGAACCTCATGGGGTATCAGTTTGGCAGGTCACCTTCTGCTGGCACTGGGCTTAGGGACTCTGAGGAGCCAGTGGTGGTGGCGGGGTTGGGGGGGGGTAGGGACAATTGACCGAGAACTGAGCATTTTCAGGACAAGCTTGATCTTGATTCAGGCTTCCTCATTAGGCCACTGATGCCCCGCGGACCTGTTCTTTTCTGTGTGTTGGCACAGCCCTCAGCCCTATTAACACCAATGTACACCAGGAGGACTCCAGCGAGAGGAAGGAGCCTGAAAGAACTTCTGCTCTAATTTTTAAAGAAAAGAAAAGAATGAAAAGCCAGTAAAACTCAGAAGCACTTGTCTCTTAGCTCATTCACATGGAAATGTAAGCCTTCTGATGGCAGACAAGAAAGTAATGGCCCCGGGAACAGGAGTCAGGGTGGCTATAATCCCTTCGATCCAGCCCCATGTGCCAGCAGGGCTCACCCACTGTGCTACCAGCACCTGATGAAAGACTTTAATGAGAAGGCATGGTAGCGCATGCTTATCATCCCAGTACTTAGGCGGCCGAGGTAGAAGGATCACCATCAGTTCAAGGCTAGCCTGGGCTACACAGCAAGATCCTGTGTCAAAAATAAATACAGAAAAAAACTAACTAAATAAATGCCAGCTTTAGTGTTGTGATTGGACACTTGGCAGGAAGAGCCACTGGTGTTCCAATTACTGAACTAATAAGCACCTAAGGGCCAGAACAACCCTCCCTGGGGCACGTACTTCCAAGGGTTGTATGCTGGGAAAGTTCCCCATCAAGTACAAGAAGCCCCTCTGATTGTTATATTCATGATTTGGAGCAGAACAAGGTCAGCAGTAATGACATTGGCAGTGGCTGTTAGGGATTCTTCCAAGGGCTGTGTATGCTACATAGGATGAGCCCAGGCCTGGTAGGTCAGGGTTAATGCTAAGAAGGGGAGCTACCAGTACTGACTCGTGAAACTTAAATATGTAGAGAACACAATAGCTTGTTATGTGATCTATAAGTGCACTGTCCTGAGCCCAGCACTGCAGACTCTACACAGGGACATCCCACTTGCGTGAGGGGCATGATCTTTGCCTTTGTATTCCCAGCTATCCTCATAGCCACCCCAGCTCACTGTCTAAGTGGTGTTATCTTTCCCATCTTAACAATGAGAAATCTGAATTTCTGTATAAGTAATGTGCCAACTGTTGGCAGGGTAAACACTCAAACTCAAGGCTTCTGACCAACTGCAGGGATTTCTTCCAAGGATTTGCCTTCTCGAATCATCTTGACCAACTATTATGGTTAGGTTTAGGAAGGGGTGTCAAAAGTGGAGCTATGGATAACTTTTAGGGTGAAGGCACATTTCAGAACCTCTGGGATTTGAAAAAAAAAATTAAAAAGTGACCTAAAAACAGATTGGAAAAGCTGGAGATCCTTCCAGATGCAAAAATCAACCAGCCAAGCAAGAAGTACACGCTTATGCAATAGTGGCACTCAGCCAATGAGGTAACCAATGGCTCACAGATGGGACATGAGACCTGCTCAGTGGGGGAGAACTCATATCTGGCTCTGGGAACCAAGTCAGATTCCCTAGGACAGAAATTAATAGGCTCCAGAGAGAACCTCTACTGCTCTTTAAGAAGAGTGGATATACACATCATCAAATCTCTCTAATAACCAGGCTTATCCCCTTTAATTCAAATAGCTCTCAGTTTGGTTGGAGAATCTGTTCTATCTTACAGATGGAGGAGAGTACTAGGGGGAACTGAGATACATCGATACATCAAGAAGAGAGAGCCTGTCTACCATGAGATGGGTCACCTCCACCTTATTTGCTCATGCCCAGAAGCCATTACAGAAGAAGCAGTGGCAGGAATACTGCTCTCACAGCTAGCCTGAAAACCAGTTGTAGGGAGATGGCAACAGACATTGTGGTTGCACAAACATCATCAAAACAGAGATCCAGAGTCTACAGATAAAGCAACACTAAGTCAGATCCCTTTCTTGCTGTAAAGGCTCATGGAGCATTGTGGAAGAGGGGGCTGAAGGATTCTAAAAACCTTAGGGTGGGTGGTAATAGCCCAAAGCATCATGTCTTACTTGGTCTTCTTGTTCCCCACAGTGAAGACCAATAGTTCCACCCAAGAAGACCCTCAGCAGAATTGGGGTGGGGTGAAAAGGCCTAAGAATACACCATATATATATATCTATCTAACAATCAATAAAATAGTGTATAAGAATACACCATATATAGATAAGAAGAGGAGATAATAGCTTTGTAGTTAGAAGGGTAGAATACTAAGAAAGATATAAATGGGGTTGGGGAGGGGGATGGAGAAGAGGAAGGGATGCAGGAAGGTTAATCAAAACTAAAGATTTGAATAAAGCATATGGAAACTTACTTCTCACATATAATTTAAATATATATAATTTAAAAAAAGAGTTTGGAAACAAAAGAGTTTGGAAGAAGTACCTTATATAAGGATGAATAAATACTGTGCCCAGAAGTCATAGGTTGTTACAGAAAAATCACAGTGCCAGGGATGGGATACCTTTCAGTGAATTATTGATCAGGGAAACCCCTGAGTCCCACCCCCAAACAACAAAGCTATTAAGCCTCTTGTTTTTCCACCAGGACTAGATGGTAAGACTCTATTGTTGAAGACAACCATGCTTCTATTGCAGGACACACACACACACACAAACAAAACAAAACAAAACAAAACAAAAAAAAACCAAGCTGCAATTGAGCTGAAAGCTTCTTCCCTGGTGCCTACCTGTTATAGTGCTGGAAAGTGCATGCAGATTGTTGGGGAAGAAAAGTCATCAAGAGTCTTAACCGCCATCAGATCATGTGAGCTATACAACTGGCCAGCCAGGCAAGATAGGCCCACTGGTACAATAGTGACATGTTTGTTATGGGGGTAAACAACTGCTCTCTGACTGGATTTGAGGCCTGCTCCATGGGAGGGAATTTATGACTTGTACTGACAACCTAATTAATGTGGGGAAACTACTACTGTTGTTTGGCTCCATGGATAGATAGGTTGTACCCATAAAATTGCCTCTAAATATTTGTATTTCTGCCCATGGGTTAGTGCTGCTCTCACTTTTGTTAGAGAATCTTTCTTTTGAAGATGGCACTGACTACTGGGGAGACTCAACATTCAGCAAAGTGCTGAGAAGTGACAGTTGAGTGCTCAGGACTAAATGAAACATCTCTCTGCAAGGCTCAGGAAACCTTGTGGAAATGGTGTTGGAAAGAGAGCAAGAGCCAAACGATGAGGGGAGGGCGCTTTGAGCACTTACTTCCACACACAACGTAGCATTGAATTCATGACCTTACCGCCGCTAGGCATGTGGCTCAGTGGGTAGAATGTCTGCCTCACACAACCTCACAGCCACTGTTATTACCTGCACAAGACTTGTGTCATATTGGGACCATCCAAATGTTGTCATGGATGATGGAAGAGGGTAAAAAAAATGACATAAAAATAGAAAAGTGAATAGTGGCAAAGAAAAAGGGGTTCAGTGGTGGTGGATGAGGAAGTAGGACAAAAGAAGAGGGTGCTAGGGGATTATGATTGGGGCACATCGTGTATATGTGTGGAGGTTGTCAGTAAAATGTTTTTAAGTGACATAAACTGAATGCATCATCTCAGAAGATAGCCTGATATTAATGCGATTAAAACAGACACAGAGCACCCTCCAGCTTCTGAAGCTGACTTCCCACACAAGGTTTCGTGTTCCTTGCTGTTTGTTTCCTCTTCCTCCCTTAGCTGCTGTCTTGTTCTCTCCTTTCCTTGGACTTCTTGACCTCTTGCCTTCTCCACTATGCTGTTGGAATATTTTGTTGGTGGAAGCTAGAAGGTCTACCATGAGCTTCTTGTGTCTGTTGGAGGAAAGAAAATACAGAAGACCCTTCAATGAGGCCTCAGGCATGGGGCATCCAACCAGGCCCAGAATGTTCTTTACTTACATGGCTGGCATCCCATGTTACCCATGGCATGGGAGTGGGGCTATAGAGCTGTGCCAGCCACTGTGTGACCTCAGCCTTCTAGAATCCTCCCTGGGAACAGAGGAACTGGGAAGGTAGAGATAGCTAGTCAGTGGCAAAACAGGCTCATAACTCCTTGCATTGTCTCATGTTTTCCACAATTTTTATGATTGGAATAGTGAGGAACAGCGAGAACCTTTATAGACAGGAAAAATTAATCACTGAGGAGTTTAGTTACTAAGTTATTCAGGAGTTAGTTACTAAGGAATAGGGGGAGAATATGAATTTAAAAGAAGGAAGTTTCCCTGCCTGCAAGGACTAGTGTGAGAAGGTAAGAGCCTGAGAGCACATGGTTAGCATATCACCTTCCCTTAACACGCAAGGTACCCTTCTTATGTTTACTTACCCTTTTAGCTTTGACCTTCGCCAAAGAATAAGAATTGTAGAGAGAGGTCAGGAATTGCATGCTTTGTCCTGGGCTCTGGGCTCATGCCTTCACTGCCATTGCCTGTTCCTCAAGACTGGCTTCAGCATGTCACTAAGAAATAGTGAGATGGGCTGGGGAGATGGCTCATTAATGGTGCTTGCTTGCAAAGCCTACCAGCCTGGGTTCAATTCCTCAACATCCATGTCAATTTAGATGCAAAATGTGGTGCAGCCATCTGGTATTTCTTTGCAGTGGAAGTAGCAAGAGACCATGGAGCACCTACATGCACATGAATATATATATATTCATGTGAATATATATAAATGAATATATATCTATATTTATAATATCTATCTATCTATCTATATCTATATCTATATCTATATCTGTATCTATATCTATATCTATATCTATATCTATATCTATATCTATATCTATATCTATATCTATATCTATATCTATATCTATATCTATATCTATATCTATATCTATCTATCTATCTGTCTATATATATATATATATATTTAAGGGAGCAGAGGGAGGGCTGACAAGGCATGAAAGAGAAGATGTGACCAGAGTCTCTGGGGCTGCTTGAAGGTAGCCTGGGTACAAGTGAGCAGAAAAACTTTCTCTTTGCTTCTCAGTTCAGATTTAATACCATTAGTTTCTGTACCCCTCCCTGGGGATCAAAATTTTGACCCCATCTTCCTTAAGTAACACAGAGTTTTAAAAATTTATTTTTTATTAGATGTGGACATATTTAGCATGTCAACACGCATGTTGGTACCATCCTTTCCCTCCTCCCTGCCCTGTTTCTGAAGAGGCCTTCCTTGGTCGGGGACGCAGGTCATCGCCGTGAGGATTGTGGGTTGTGCATTATGGGAGCAGCTGTCAGTTATAGAGGCGAGGTGATGTCTCTGTGCAAAATGTGCCAGTTTGTGGCTCTAACAATCTTTCTACCTCCTCTTCTGCAAAATTCCCTGAGCCCAATCTGGGTGCAATTTTAAGTCTACTTCAGTGATGGGCACTTAGGAGCCTCTGGAGCTCTGCTTTTGTAGACGTTGAGTGTCCTCAGTAGTAACACAGACAAATGCTCAGTAATTGCATTTTGACAATTAGGATGTAAATCACGGACAATCACAAAGTGTGTTTTGACTTTTTAAAGTATTCCTAGATTTCTTTTTTTAAAATTTTTTAAAATTTTATTTATTTGAGAGTGACAGACAGAGAGAGAAAGAGGCAGAGAGAGAGAGAGAGAGAGAGAGAGAGAGAGAGAGAGAGAGAATGGGGGCGCCAGGGCCTCCAGCCACTGCAAATGAACTCCAGATGTGTACACTCCCTTGTGCTTCTGGCTAATGTGGGTCCTGGGGAATCGAGCCTCAAACCGGGTCCTTAGGCTTCACAGGCAAGTGATTAACCACTAAGCCATCTCTCTAGCCCGTATTCCTAGATTTCTTATATTAAACATCTGCCCAAGCAACAAACCAAACACAAATTAATTTTTTACCCAAATATAAATGAATTAAGTCTATGAAAAAACAGCCATTTTCATGTTAGCCCTTTTGGGCTAAGTTGGAACAATTTTGACTTTCTGTTATAGCCCTTCTCTTCCACAAAGCAGGACTTGGCTTTAGATCAGTAAGTCTGACTACTATTGGGACCCACCAAGGGAGGCATCCAACTCTCCATCTGTTCCACCAGCCGGCTTTCACTTGCCTCCTCCTATCTGGAGTCTGGGTCCCATTCCAGGCACATGACTGCCCTGGGAGGGGACCTCCTTCTAGAATGTACTTTCCTGCAGCCCCCAATGTCTGTGTTCTGAGATAAAGCAGCCTGCGCTTCTCCTCTTTGCCAAGCACCTGCTTATCGCCAGGCAAGGCAAATATTGTTGGCATGTTTCAAAGCACCACTAACCAAATGCCAATGCAATCCAAATCACTTGGCTAAGTGTTTCGAGCAGTGAACTTGTCCTGGCATTGACAAGTCCTTGAAAGAGGTCAACAACTTCAAGGAGAATAAATAGAGAGATTCCCTTTGGCATGGGACATGTAAACGTGAGCTCTGACAGGATAGTTTGTTTTCCTTTTTGTCCTGTGTTCTCTAATGCATCCCCTAGGGCTTTGGGAATGCTAACGTAACAGTAGATACATGAATGTGACAGAAAGAATACTCAAGAAATTATGAGCTGGAGCCAGGTGTGGTGGTGCACACCTTTAATCCCAGCACTTGGGAGGCAGAGGTAGGAGAATTGCCGAGAGTTCATGGCCATCCTGAGCCCACATAGTGAATTCCAGGCCAGCCTGGGCTAGAGCGAGACCCTACCTTGAAACACAAAATAAAACAAAAAGAAATTATATCAAAATTTCAAAACTGGGCTGGAGAGATGGCTTAGTGGTTAAGTGCTTGCCTGTGAAGCCTAAGGACCTCGGTTCAAGGCTCGGTTCCCCAGGTCCCACATTAGCCAGATGCACAAGGGGGCGCACGCATCTGGAGTTCGTTTGCAGTGGCTGGAAGCCCTGGCGCGCCCATTCTCTCTCTCTCCCTCTATCTGTCTTTCTCCCTGTGTCTGTCACTCTCAAATAAATAAATAAAAAATGAACAAAAAAATATTAAAAAAAATTTCAAAACATTTTCTTAAAATTTATTTAAATTATTATTTTTAATTGAGGCACACAGCACGATACTTTGATATACATAGTGCAATAGTTACTATATTTAAGCAAATCAACAAACCCGTTGCCTCACACTTACCCTTTTGTGTACGCGTGCTTGGCAAGAGCACCTACAATCTACTCTTTTAGCAAAAATCTTAAATCATATATTATTACAAACTATAGTCCTCATGCTGTTGTTTGAATTCAAGTCACTTTTACCCAATATTTTCTTCTAAGATTATGATAGTTTTACATGTTATGTTTGGCTCTTTTATCCATTTTGAGTTGATTTTTGGGTATGGTATAGCACCCAATTTCATTCTTTTTCATACAGAAATCTAGTTTTCCCAATACTATTAATTGAAGACACTATTCATTTTATATTTATTTATTTATGAGAGAGAGAGGGGGGGAGGGGGAGGGGGAGGGAGAGAGAATGGTCATACCATGGCCTCTAGCCACTGAAAACAAACTCCAAATGCATGTGCCTCCTTGTGTATCTGGCTTACATGGGTACTGGGGAATTGAACCTTGTTCCTTAGATTTCACAGGCAAGGGCCTTAAACTGCTAAGCCATCTCTCCAGCCTGACGACAATATTCTTTCCACATTGCATCTTCTCGGTGTTTTAGTTGAAAATGACCTGACATATGCTTGGGTTTACACATGGAAGTTTGCTCTGTTCCACTGGCCTATGCAGTCATTTTAATGCCATACCATACCATTCTGATCACTGTAATTTATCTCACACGTGTGTGCAATGTGGCATGGTGTGTGTGTGTGTGTGTGTGTGTGTGTGTGTGTGTACTCACATGTATGTGCCCGGGGGTGCTCTGTGAACTCACTTGCAGTGTGGTATGCTCTCCTCTGGTGGCCAGAAGGGAATATCATATGTTGCCTTCCATGGCTCTTCTGCCCATTCTTATTGAGCCCAGAGTCTCTTACTGATCTTGGAGCTTGCCTGTTTTGTTTTTCATGAGCTCCAGTGATTCTGTGGTCTCTGCTCCCTATAGGACTTGGGTTACAGATGTGCATGGCCATGCTCAGGTCTTTCTGTGGGCCCTGGGGACTGAACTCCAGCTGCCTCTCAGGTTTCTGCAGGTCCTCATACTTACACAGGCGGTGCTTGTGACCATGGAGTCATTTTCCAGCCCTGATTATAGATCACCTTAAATCAGGTGATGGAATACCTCAGACTGGCTTTCCTTTTTACAGAATTACTTTGGCTACTTGAGCTCTTTTTCTGTTTCCGCAAGTACTTTTTTCACGTGTGTGGGGGCATATGTGCACACGTGTGTGTGTGTGTGTGTGTGTGTGTAGTCCAGAGGTTGATGTCTAGTGTTTTGTTCGATTGTTCCTCATCTTACTTAAGGAGACAGGGTCTCTCCCTTGAACCTGGAGCTTGCTAATTTAACAAGTTTCGCTAACTAGCTAACCCTGGCATCTCCTGTCTCTGCCTCCTGAGTGCTGAGATTACTGGTGGGTGACCATACCACGCACCATTTCCACGGGTGCTAGAGTGAACTCAGGTATTCACACTTGTGTGGCAAAAGCACTTTACTGACTGAACGATCTCCTCAGCCCTTCCATAAGAGTTTTAGAATCATTTTTTTTCTTTCTGTGAAGAACATCATTAGAAGTTTTTAAAGGTTTTATTTTTATGTATTTGCTACTGACAGAGAGAGGGAGGGAGAAAGAGAGAGATGTCATTGGGATTTTGATCAGGGTTGCACTGAAGCTGTGTATTACTTTGGACAGTACGGATGTCATAATAGCATTATTTACTCTAATTCATGCTTTTGCATTCACTTGTGTCTTCTTCAATTTATTTAGCAATGTTTCATGATTTTCTGTGCATAGGTCTTTTGCATCCCTGGTTAAATTTATTCCTAGCTTCTTTCACTTATGTGGTCATAAATGGGGTTGTTTTCTTAATTTCTTTTTTAGGAAAGTTATCATTCATGCATAGAAATTCAGTACATTTTTTAATTATGAAACTTTACTGAATTCATTTATTATTAGTGTCTAATAGATTTTTGGTCAAGGTTTTGGCTTTTGCCACATGTAAGGTCATGTTTTCTGCAAATGGAAATAATTTTTCTTCCTCTTTTCTGATTTGGTTATCTTTTATTTGTTCTTCTTATCTGATGGCTCTTGCTAGCACTTTTAGGACTAGCTGGCTAGAAGTGTTTTCTACAATTGGTGGATATCCTTGTTTGGCAATGGAAATTAGAAGTCAAGTTTCTGGTTTTTAACCATTGATTATAATATTGCTAAGGATTTTCATAAATGATTTTCATTTTTGACACCATACTCAAATGAATTTCAGAAACATGGTAGGTACTAGAAAAAATAATTTAAATGTTTTTTTGTTGTTAAAATTTCTTGTCTGTGAAATGCACAGATCACAAGTATACTATTCAAACATCTTTGTCATGATATTGATTTTATTGTCAGAAAGTATGCTCATGCACTCTTGCAGTCAATAAGGCAAGTGCTGTGTTTTTAATTTTTTTTTTTTTTTTTTTTTGGTTTTTCAAGGTAGGGTCTCACCCTAGCCCAGGCTTACCTGGAATTCACTATGGAGTCTCAGGGTGGCCTCGAACTCATGGCAATCCTCCTACCTCTGCCTCCTGAGTGCTGGGATTAAAGGCGTGCGCCACCACGCCCGGCCTGTGTTTTTAATTTTTAAAAATATTTTATTTATTATTTGAGAAAGAGAGGGAGGGAAATAGAGGAAGAGGGAGATAGAGATAGAATGGGCATGCCAGGGCCTCCAGCCACTGCAAACAAGTTCCAGACACACGCACCACCTTGTGCATCTGGCTTACGTGGGTCCTGGGGAATCGAACCAGGGCCCTTAGGCATTGCAGCAAGTGCTTTGACTACTAAGCCATCTATGCAGCTCCCAGCAGTGGCTTCCAATGCTATCACCATATGTTACATTTGCCTGGTTCAAAATTTCACCTGAAGAAAATTATTTGGAATGTATTCTCTTATATCTGATATTGAAAAACTGTTTGGATATTTATAAAGATACTGCATGCATTCTTAGCTTTACTTTGTAAAGCTGAGTACTATCCATGTATGGAATATTCCAAAATTTGTTAATCCTTTATCTTGTTGATTGACATTTGGTTGTTTCCAATTTTAGGTTATTATGAATAGTGCTTACAAGAACATCTTTGCATAAATGTTTTTGTGAACACAATTCCTTTTACCTTCCTTTTTTAATTTTTAAAAAATATTTTTTTTTTTTTTGAGAGAGAGACAATGGGTATACAAGGGCCTCTATCCACTGCAAACAAACTCCAAATGCATGCTCCACCTTGTGCATGTGGCTTATATGGGTCCTGAGGAATCAAACCTGGGTCCTTTGGCTTCACAGGCAAGTGCCTTAACTGCTAAGCCATCTCTTCAGCACCACCCTTTTTTAAAGTTTTGAGAGGGTGGGGAGAGAATGGTATGCCAGGGCCTTCAGCTGCAAATGAACTACAGGTATTTGCTCCTTCCTGTGGCACATGCACGACATTGCATGCTTGTGTCTGGCTAACTGCCACCAAGATTCGAACCTGAGTTCTTAGGTTTCACAGGCAAGTGCCTTAACCAGTAAGCCATCAATCTAGCCCTATGTTTCTTGAGTAAATATTGAAAGGTAAATTTATTGGATCCTAGGATAGAGCTAACATTATAAGAACTGGTTAAACTATCAATGAATATTAGTTAAGCTCTTTAAGATAACTCCAGATACATAATTATCTTAATTTGAAATATTTTTGTCTTTCTTCATCAAGTATCATAAAGTTCGTTTTTCAGGATTTTGTTGTATTCCTAAGACTTCCCTGATTATCAATGTCTTTAATGAACATTTTAATGTTTAACAATATTGATTGGTTATGTACTTGGGTCCTTGTATTTGTTATTTTCTGAGGTTAAGGAAAGGGAAACTGGTCTTTATATTCAGGAAGCTCACAGTCTAGTAGAGGAAAAGATAGCTAACCAGGAGTGGAAAACAGTGAGGTGTGCTCCGGATACCAGGGGGACTTCAAAGGAGAGAACCCAGCTGAGCCTCAGAGGCCTCCTTAGGACAAGAAAGAAAACTGAAGGTGCAGAGAGGTGCATGAGAGCATGATTTGCTGGGGAACAAGTGGGTCCCCATGACTGGAACATAAGCATAGCTATGAACCAAGACCTGGATCATAGAAGGTCTGGGATATCATGTTACAGCATCTGGACTTTACCTTGGAAATCATATTGTACCACTTGAATAGTCTTAGGTGTGGGCAGATGGCATTTGCAGAATTAATTATCTGACCATCATTATTTTTGTATAGGTCCTTCAACCTGGCCTCTCTATACCACGGTACTCAAAAATCTTGTTGCTGTGGCGTGCAGTGTAGCTCCTCTCTGTCTGGCCCACAAGGTGAACTTTGTTTCTTACTGGTGTCAATGATCCACAGGTGCTTGTCAACAGGTGTGTGTTCACTAGGCACAGTGCTTAGTGAGTCTTCGATACATGGAATTGAACCATGAATTCCTAGGGACTGTCACCTCCCTTATGGCTGCTAACTTGGAATTAAAGAAGGATGGTAGACAGATCGATCTCATTAAAGTAAACTTTAGAGAAAAGCTTTATAAAAGATTAAGAAACTAGCTGGCCATGGTGGTGCATGTCTTTAATACCAGCACTTGGGAGGCAAAGGTAGGAGAATTGCTGTGAGTTCGAGGCCAGCTTGAGACTAACACAATGAATTCAGGTCAGCCTGGGCCAGAGTGAGACCCTACCTTGAAAAACAAAACAAAACAAAACAAAAATGAAGAAACCAAAAAAGGAAGAAAGAAAGAAAGAAAAAAGAAGAAAACTAACTTGTCCTGGTCCTAATCCTATCTGCTTTCCACCCAGAATTGCATGGAGGTATGTCGGGGTTGCTCTGCAATAAAACCTAGCTGCATTTTGAAGCTTTCCAAAATTTCCCAGTGAACAGATGGCATTGTTTTCATCTGAGGAGCAGAAGAATTTCATGTATTCAAACACTGAAAGCTTGAACAAACATAGAGAGCATGGCTAGTAATTATGGTGGGTAAAGAACATGATATGTCAACAGAAAGCTAGACTCTATACAAAGTAACAATCCAGCAGGAGCCATGGCCAGCTGTCTGGGTTCTGGAAATTGAGGGTGGGGCGTTGTTCACTGATGTACTAAGACAGTTGCTGAGCCCAGCTAGGGCTTCATTTATAAGCATGGCTGAGCTGTTCTCCCTCTAGATGTCTAAAGTTCCTATTATGTGCCTGGCCGCATTACAGAAATGGAAAACCCAGTCTCCTGCCTCCAGGGACTTGAGTATCGTGGTGGAGACAGAGTCCTAAAAGAACTACACAGAGGTCTTCCTTGGATAAAGTGTTTGCTGCACAACTTTTGGTACTTGAGTTCAGAGCCCCAGACCCTATGTAAATGCCCGAAGCTATGACAATGAGATTATGGTGAGAAGGGAGTCAGAGACAAAATTTCCTGGAAGCTTGCAAACAGTGCAATGAACAATGAGAGACCCTGCCTCCAATGAGGTGGAAGGCTAATGCTGACCCGAAAGCCATTTTCTGGTTTCCACCCAGACACTGTGACATGCACATGCCTGATTGTGCATATGTGTGCCTGTGCGCATGTGTGTGCGTGTGCGCGCGCACACGCACACACACACACACCAAATACATATTTTAAAAATTGATCTGCACAGAAAATAACTGCAAGTAGGAGCCCCGACCCAGTCAGGAGGGTCAGGGGAGGCTCCTGGGAAGGTGGCATCTGAGCTGTGCAAGGAGAAGGGTGGAAATGAGGCAAAGGGCAGGGACAGGGTTGAGGGCTTGAGAGACTGAGGGGACAGAGCCAGCAAGGGCCCTGAGGTCCCAGCAATGAGGTGAGCTTAGAAAAGTCAACTAAGCGGCTTCACGTGGTCAAGGATCAAAGGAAGATGAGGCCTGAGACACAGGGTTACAAATACTGGAGCATACAGGAAGATCTGAGCACAGCATTAGTCAAGATCATACAATGCACTTGCAAAACAAGACATATGCTAAGAGTGAACCTGCTCACAATGTTGAGAGTGTGGGCCTGTTTGGTAACAGAACCACACTGTCAGGATCAACAGTTCACACACACAATTATTCATTTATTCATGGAATTTAAATGTATATAATGTGTGTTAAGTGCCAGGCACTAGAAACCTGAGGGATGAGTTGGCAACTAGGCACAGCATCCAAGGTGAGCTCTCTGTAGGTAATTATTGAATGAACGAACATGTGGCCAATTCAAGCACTTGTCCAAGGAGTGGACAGTTTGTAGAGGTCCTCAGGGAGGTAAGTAGATTATTGTAATATCAACCAATCAGTTAGGGTTGTGCAAGAATTTCATCCCTGAACCTGTCTGTGAAAGGCTGGCAAATGGAGTGATTACATGAAGAGATCCCCAGGTGTAAGACAACAGGAAGTCCTGGGGACTCTAGGAAGCAGAAAACGTGTGCCCTTTTAACAGGGACCGGCTGCTAGTCAACTCTAAACTAATTAAGATTTTTTTTTTCTTTTTAAAGAAGAAGGGCTTAGCGTTTAAGCTGTTGGCCTACGAAGCCTAAGGGCCCATGTTTGACTCTCCAGATCCCACATCAGTCAGGCACACAAAGGTGAGGCAAGCACAAGGTCACACATGTCCACTAGGTGGTGCAGGCATCTGGAGTTCAATTTCAGTGGCTGAGGCCCTGGTGCAGCCAATTCTTTCTCTCTTCCTCTCCCTCTCTTGCTCACTCTTTTTAAAATAAAAGAGAAAGGGAGAAAGAAAGAATGAAGGGCTAGAGAGATGGCTCAGCAGTTAAAAGTGCTTGCTTGCAAAGCCTGATGGCCTGGGTTCAAGTCCCTAGTACCTACATAAAGCCAGATGTAGAACGTGGCACATGTATCTGGAGTTCATTTACAGTGGCAGGAGGATCTGGTGAGCCCATACTCTGTCCGTTTCTCTCTTTCAAATAATTGAATAATTTTTTTTAAAGAAGCTGAAAATTTATAATTTTTTTAGTCAATTGAAATAACACTGTTTAAATCCCTTGCCCCCCCCCACACCTAGGACCCCAGCATGATTGGCCTACTATCTCCACGGAGGTAGCACGTATACCAAGTGACCCATCTTTTTGCTTCTCTGGACCACATTGGAGACAGAATTGTCTTGAGCCACACATTAACGACCATGTGACTAGGACTTTTAGGGTGGGTGTGACAGAACTGGGTGATCCTAGTGCAAGGGGGCGGCCGCAGCCTTTACAGACAAGAGGACAAGCAGTATGGGGGTATTTCCTTCTTCGGCCTGAACCAGACTCCAGAGCAGCTCCTCCGCCAGCCTGAGCGCCTGTTGCTGATTCCCTGGCCACCGGGCTGTGCTTGGGGCTGTTTGTTCCGCAGGAGGAAACAGAAGACCGCAGTGTGCTGGAATCCCGCCCCTCCCCCGCCACATGAGCGCTGCTGAGCAAACAGAGAAATCAAAGATGATTATACACCGCTGGACACCCGCCTGCTTCCGCCCGGCAGCGTCTCGCTGCCAAACTGTTATGTAAGCCGCGGAGCCGCTGGGGCCTGGAACCAAACAGAGATGCCATTGAAAGCCCTTCTGGGCCGGCTCCTCACCTGCTGCTTTCTGGAAACCTCCTTCACCTGGAGCACACCTGCCTAAGGACCGTGCTCATGCTCATTCCTTGTTACTTTCATGTTTGTTCTGGGATTCCCTTCTCTCCATTCCCTTCCAACACGGAGATATGGGTGGGTCAGGGACTGGAGTTGACTTTGGTCAGATTCCAAGTGACTAAGACATTTTATGCTGGAAAACTCCATTTGACAATCCGGGGGACACGGTTGTTTTTCACTGTCCTAAGTGAATAATTCACCTTGGCTGTTTGGACACCAGAGCTGAACAAGTAACTCGCGGAGCCCCAGATGACCTCCTGGCCAGAAAGGGCCTGCCCGTGCTGCTCTGATAACCAATACTTATTTCTATTTAGGGATCCTGGGCACGTCCCACAGCACCCAGCTACCTAAATGGACTTGCAAGAGCCTTTCCTCCCATGCGACTGTCAGTGACTTGGGAAAAATGAGCCAAGCTCTCAGGGCTTTAGTTTCTCTTTCTGCATTATAGGGCTAGGGATACCCAATGGCTCTCACAGCAGGCTTACTTGAGGTTTTTATTGATGATCAGAGGGTGTGGTGGGGAGGGTGGGAGGAGATGGAACAGACTGCGCACACCAGGGCCTCTTGCCACTGCAAACGATCCCAAGATACATGCCTCACTTTGTGCATCTGGCTTTATATGAGTACTGGGGAATTGAACCCCAGGGCCAGCGGGCTTCGTAACCAAGTGCCATGAGCTGCAGATCCCACTCTCCGGCTCTCCCTTGCAGTTTTAAGTTGTCACATCTGAAATGAGGTTCCAAGCCTCCTGGTATTGACAATGTTCAGGAGTTTGCGCATTCACGTCCAATCAGTCCTGGGTTCCATTACTCTCCCTTTTGTAACTGCTGCCCATACTCCACTGTGAGGGACGTGGAGTTAATCTGCATTGGAGCTATAGCTTGGCAGCTATGTGACCTCTCTCTAGCTTAAACCTTACTGAATCACTGGAACTTCTCAATCTCCCTTAATTTTCTTTTTTTAAAAAAAATATTTTATTTATTTATTTGAGAGAGAGAGAGAGAGACAGAGAGAGAGAGAGAGGGAGGGAGAGAATGGGTATACCAGGGCCTTCAACCACTGCAAACGAACTCCAGACTTAATGTGCCACCTGGTGCATCTGGCTTACGTAGGTACTGGAGAGTTGAACCTGGGTCCTTAGGCTTCTCAGGCAAGCGCCTTAACCTCTAAGCCAGCTCCGCAGCCCTCTCCCTTAATTTTCTGACATCACTTTAGAATGCACAAGGCTTCTAAAGGGTCTGGTTTTGGCTTTGGAGAAGAACCATCCCACCTCTCACTTGTTCCATCATGGAAAGGGTGAGTGGGAACTCTTCACTGGTTGGTGAGAATGTCTGAGGAGTCAGGAATTGGACTTGGATCTTAGGATTCAGCCTTCATTCCTGGCCCTCCCCTCTTCCCCCATGAACACAGCATTGGGGTCCTCATAGGCCAAGCTACTCCAGTGACTCTTCAGGTCTTTCTTATTTTTGAAGAATGGATAATGGGTCAGATCTTGTACTTGATGCAGAAGTCTTCCAGGAAGATATCCAGAAAGTTCATGGTGTAAGTACAGGCATTCTGAACATGTGGAAATTAATGAAGGAGTTGCTTTTTTAAAATCCCAGTTGATAAAAGGAGTAGTCAACAGGTCCCTAAATCTACCTGAGAAGAGGTATATAGGGGAACCCTGTAAGCACCATGGCGGGGAGATAGAACAGCCTCTCTATGCTAGGGACTACTTTTTTCAAGCACTGTAGGGCATGACAGCCAAGTTGTCAAGGATCTGTTCTTCCATACCTGCTTCTGGATTGGAGAACCTATTTTGGATCCCAACACTGTTCTTCATGGAAACTGTTTCACATGGTTCTTCAAGATGGTCTTTGGCTGAGAAAAAAAAAAAAAAAGTGGGTCTGTATTGGGTCAAGTTTGAGCTCTTTGATTGTACCTAACTTTCCTGGTCTGAAGGGTGAAAAAGCAAAAGTCTCCACTCCTAGAACTCCATGACCTCTGTGAGGAGGGCATGCGATCTCTGCTAGCTTTCTGCACAGTCATTTCCTTGTGGTGACCAGACTTTCTACTCACATTTAAAGGGACGATGGGATGGGACCTGGGTACCAAGCTGATTTGAACACCTTCCTCTCTCTGCCAGTTCAGGGCTGCTAGCTACCTCCCTGACTATACAGCCTCTGGCGAATACTTTCAATCTCCTTGTGCACAGAGGGGATGCAAGAAGAACACAGTTGAGTCATTTTGACTAAGGGAGGGGAGTTCTTCATGAAGCATGCTACCTCTAATCTGTGGTGTCAGGGAACTGGAGTAGGCAGATAACAGGGAAATGATGTCCAGTCAAATATGGAGGGGGCATCAACCATGTCCCTACCCCCTACGGGGCACAACTAGAATGTGAGGTTTAGCACCAAATAATACTTTTTCAAACCTGAGAATGAGTGTCATAAAAGGACTGGCCAGATAGCAGCCTACAGTTAGGACAGTAACCCTCTCTTCAACTCTAGGTTTTACGGTAACCATTAAGCCATCTCTCCAGCCCCAACTCTAGGTTACACAGTTGCAATTCAGTCACTCCCAAGAGAGAGACTCCCAAGAGGAGGCGGGAACTTATATCCAAATGGCTTCAATTCCCAAAGATAGAGATAACCAGGTTAAAACGTATTCAACACATGACCTTTGTCATTCATGAATTGTCTATAAAATAAAAAAAAAAACTAAGCATGGAGGGCTGGAGAGACTGCTAAGCATGGAGAATCACTTATCAAAATCTTTTTTTAAAAATTTTTTATTTTTATTTATTTGAGAGCTAGAGAGAGAGAGAGAGGGAGAGAGAGAGAGAGAGAGAGAGAGAGAGAGAGAGAGAGAGAGAATGGGCACGCCAGGGCCTCCAGCCACTGCAAACGAACTCCAGACGTGTGCACCCCCTTGTGCATCTGGCTAACGTGGGTCCTGGGGAATCGAGCCTTGATCCAGAGTCCTTAGGCTTCACAGGCAAGCGCTTAACTGCTAAGCCATCTCTCCAGCCCCTCAAAATCTTTTTTATAAGATTTAAAGATAGACATTTTATTATGTCTCTCTGGAACTTATGTACTAAACTTCATTATTAACAATCATTATGCCGTTTACTTTAAACCACCATCTTTTATTTTATTTTATTTTTCTTTACTTATTTGAGAGAGAGAGAGAGAGAGAGAAATAGGCAGGGGGATTGAGAGAGAGAGAGAGAGAGCAAGAGAGAGAATGGGTGTACCAGGGACCAAATGAACTCCAGATGTTTGTGGTGAGCCCAGGACCTCTCACATGCTAGGCAAGTGTCCGACCACTGAATCACATCCCAGCACCCAAATTTCCCAAAGATAAAACAAAACAAAACCCAACAACAAAACCTCTGCTAACTTCAAATCTTCCCAGTTGGAAAACTTGGTGTCTGTCCCTTTCCTGAACTCCTTCTTCAAGGGGGAAGCATGTGTTCTGGTCTAAGATCTTGGTTGTCCATTGTGAAGTAGCTCCTGTACAACTTTAACTCAAAAGCATTGTCTAATAACAATGGAACAAATTGGTTGAGTTAAGATTTTAGAATGAAATCTATTGAATCTCAGTCCTGCCACTTGTAAATTGTTACTTTATCCAGCTTTATGTTTTTCATCTGTAAAATAGAAATGATAGTTTTTTCCTCATTGACTTTCTGTGAGGAATGAAAAATACCTTTCATAAGCTCTCAGCACAGTTGCAAGCATATAGTCATAGCTCAATAGTAGTAGTTTCATTAGCTTAAAAACGGAGGCTCTCTCAAGAAGCAACCGTGCTCAGCAGATTAGTCAATGAGTGTCTAGATCAATTTGGTGAAAAATAGCTTTTTCAACAAATATCAGTTTCAAAGGTCAGGAGGGAGAAAAGAAATAGTTATATAAGCATAAGCTTAATTGCATGAAGAATTCTCTTCAGATTAGAAAAACAAAGCAATTACAGAGGCTACTGATGTCAAACCTGTGAGGAATTCCTTACAGGCCTTTTCTGCCTTACCATCCTGCTTGAAGGATTAAGATATCAGTCAATGTTGAAGGTAGCAGTCATCTCTATGATAGTGTTGCTAAGGATGAAACGGTGTCTCAGGGTCAGTTAGGAACCCTAGAACACGATGGAGATCTTTGCCTGCCTATCCCCACCTCCTATCCCCACCTTCCATGACTGCAGATACGGGGACCTAGTGCAGTGTATCAGACATGCAGGCTCTCTTGGCCGGCCATGCTTGCCTGCTCCATTCTTCTGCCTTAGTGAACCCCCACACCTTCATCCAGTTGACATATTCTTTTTAAAAAATATTTTATTTATTTACTTGAGAGAATGAAAGAGAGAAGTGAAAGAGAGAACAAGGCAGGTAGAGAGGATGGGTGCTCCAGGGCCTCCAGCCACTGCACACAAACTCAAGACACATACAGCACCTTGTACATCTGGCTTATGTGGGTACTGGGGAATCAAACCTGGGTCCTGGGGCTTTGGTGACACACAACTGTCCCAGCATTTGGGAGAAGCTATAAATTGGAAGCCAACCTGGACTATATAGGGAGTTCAAGGCCAGCCCAGGCAACATAAGGAATTACCTTCTTCAAAACAAAACAAGCCCTTGGGATCATGGGTAGTCAGAAAATAGAACCACTAAGTGTCTGAACCACTAAGCCATCTTTCCAGCCCTGATACTTTCTTAAGACCAACCTCAGGCATCACTTCCCAGGGAACACAATCCCTGGTCACTGTCCTTGTTAGTTGAACCTCCATAGGCTTCCAGCCTTCATTCTTGTAGCATGGGACTCACTGCACTGCCTCTCCCCTTCATCCTGTCATATTGTTAGCAACCAGGTTTAGCATGGTTCCCATAACATGTTTAAAGAGTTTTAGTTTGGGGCTAGAGCTATGGCTCAGTAGTGAAGATGCTTGCCTGCAAAACCTAATGACCTTGGTTCAGTTCCCCAGTCCCCATGTAAAGCCAGATGCACAAAGTGGTGTGGGCATCTGGAGTTCATTTGCAGAAGCTCGAGGCCCTGATGTGCTCATTCTCTCTCAATGTCTGTCTCACTTCTCTCTGTCTCTCTCTGCTTGCAAATAAATAAATATATTAAAAATTAGTTTTGATTTTCTTTTTAAAATATATTTTATTTGTTTCTTTGAGAGAGAATGGGCATGCCAGGTGCTCCAGACACTGCAAACAAACTCCAGACACATGTGCCGCCTTGTGCATCTGGCTTACGTGGGACCTGGGGAATCAAACCGGGGTCCTTTGGCTTTGCAGGCAAATGCCTTAACTGCTAAGCCATCTCTCCAGCCCTAGTTTCTATTTTCTGATTACCCATAATCCCAAGGGCTTGTTTTGTTTTGTTTTGAAGAAGGTAATTCCTTATGTTGCCTGGGCTGGGCCTTGAATTCCCTATATAGTCCAGGTTGGCTTCCAATTTATAGCCTCTCCCAAATGCTGGGACAGCTGTGTGTCACCATGTCCAGTCCAAGGACTTTTGGTTCTTCTCCCAAACCCTGCAGTATAAGCAGCTGGGGGAGGCCCACACATTGGGTGAAAGTTGCATTTCTACACCTGACACATAGAGAAGAAAACTTTAATGAATACAATTGAAACTAGTGTTAGATTAAACAGTCACATAAACTTTTCTGGGTAGTGGGTCCAAGGCTCCAGTAGTTGAAATAATGTCGGTCTGCTGTAAGTATTCACAAACAAGAAGTTTTCTTTTGTGTGTGTGTGTGTGTGTGTGTGTGTGTGTGTGTGTGTGTGTGCGCGCGCGCGCGTGCTGGTAGAGGTGAGAGAACAGCCTTGGGTGCTGCTGTGCAGCGCTGTACTTTCTTTTGTTTGAGACAGGGTCTCTCATTGGCCTGGGCCTCACCCACTAGGTTAGACTGGCTGGCCAGGGGCCTCCAGGGATCCACCCGTGTCTACCTCCCCAGCAATGCGATTACAACCCACTGCGTCACCACACCCAGCTTTCTCTTTTCATGGGTTCTGGGGATCGAACTCAGAGCCTTATGCTTGCAAGTCAAGCACTTTGCTACGTGAGCTATCTCCCAGATTGAGAATTGTAAATATTATGTAAGATGATTTGTTGTAATTTTATTATTTTCTTGCTGTAATGTTTTATTTTGCATAGAGCATTACTATGGGATATATAGGTTTTTGAATAATTTTTCAGCGTTCCAGGATTCACTTGTAAAGGTGGCACTCACTCCGTGTACAGTGGCCATATAATCTCCCATGCAAAGAGCCCCGGGGTCCAGCATGTACAGATTTTCTGGGTGTGACTCCACACACGGCCCTGAGCAGTGGCTCGCCTGCCCCAGCTGACTGCCTGAGAAGATGCTGTGCCATTGTGCTCAGCATCTGCATTTGAGGAAGATGTCATCACCTGTCTGAGTGGTCACCTCACTGGACAACCTTCTTTCCCATCAAGGTGGTGAGGTAGCTTCAAGGTCAACTATGAGTGGATTGAGAAATGAAAGTGCATCAAGCAGTGATAAAAACAGCCAGAAGCAGAAGCCAGTCTCTGAACAAGTGTGGCCTTGCTGTTCCCTCCCTGGGAGATTAGTCTGTGGTTTTGGCACAAGTTGACAACCTGGGAGAGAAAGTAAAGTCTGTGGATATGGTTGCCTTTTCTCCTCTAAGCCAACTAGTGCCTTGTTTTTCTGTGAGCCTGCCACTGTGGGAAAATTGCTAGAGTGTAAAGTTTCGCTCTTTGTCTCCAGCGCACTTCATTTACCAGGGAGCCAAGTTGGGAACAGAGCCGCCTCTCACACAGCTCATGAATGACTCCATTTTCTCAGGACAGCCTCTGCCTGCCCATTGTCTAACTGTCATGGCCTCTTGTGTAGGTGTTCCTTGTAGTCCTGGCTGTTATGTAATGCCTGTGCAGGGAACATTGCGTGAGAGACAGAGAAATCAGAGAGGAAAGAACTAGAGGGCAACTCAGATGGAAATGCCTTCCGGAATTCTGGATTCTGGGAGGAGAGAGGGAGAGAGAGAGAGGGAGGGAGAAAGAGAGAGAGAGCGAGAGACAGAGAGAGAGAGAGAGAGAGAGAGAGAGAGAGGGAATATGCTAACCATTTGCCAGTCAGCTCTTTTCCTCTGGCTTGTTTGTCTGAGTGATAAAGTGATTGCTGGCATACAAAGCCTCAGGCTGGCTCAAGTGAACACTTCTGTTTATATCCCTAGACAGGACATGCTGTACCTTTACAGCATTGCAGCTGCCACCTCCTCCTCCCTCCAGAGTCTGACAAGAAATCCTCCCCCTCACTTAACACCCAAAAGGAAGGCCCTCCCTCCTCCATCCCACCCCAATGTCTAGTCCTCTTTCTTGCTACACCTCATTGATTCTATGAGCCTCTCAGTGCTGCTCAGCGAAACACTCACACCTATGACAATTTCCAGGTGGGTTTGGCTGTCCATCAAGTTCATTGTCAAGAATCAGCTCTCACTTGGCATCTGTAATGGAGCCATTGTCTCCCACAACTGCATCTCCTGGGTGTTATTTTCTAGGCTTAAGGATTTCTCATCATCCCCTCCTCACCAATACTGTGGTGAAATGAAGTGGGTGGAGGAGAGGCCTCTGTTTGTCCTCTGTCTTGCCCACATTTCTCAAGCGTGTTTGGCAGCAGTATCCCAGGCAGTGCTAAGGCTGACTTTACTGCCAGTACAATAGCATTCCATGCTAGATGGTTTTGGAGAATACTGAATACTTTTAACACCTTCTTCGAAAGTCACAAGGCATAATGATCCCCTACTGTTTACAGTAAAGAAACCTGAGTTGTTTCCATGTGAGATTTGTCAATTACACTACAAGCTTCCTGAAAATAGACACTTTGCTTCTATTAGTCATGGTTGAGTTTGTGGTTCACAGCTTTATTGTTGGTATTCGGTAAGTGTGTTAAGTAAACTTGTGAATTTAATTGAATCTCCTTTTCAAGTCACATCTATTAATCCTGCAAAACTAGTATCTTATCAAGCATATTTGGGTGAATGCTGATTCATGCCATTCACCACGTCTATCAGTAACAACAAAAGGGGCAATGAGAGGTCAGAAAGGCCTAAGATAAAGACTCTCAGTCCTCACCTAAGGAAAGGCTGCAGGAGAGAAATGTGTACTTGTTCCTTCCCTGGGCTCCCAGGCTGGGTTAGACCCGTCAAATCATCTTCAAGGCTGTTGATCCTCTGCCTGTGGGGACCTCTCTGCGCTCCTCTGCTGTGTGCCCTCATTGCAGCAGCCTTCAGTAGCCCATCAAGTAGCTTCTTCACCACTTCGTATGTCTCCTTTGGGTCCCCACCGAAGAGTTAGTTTCTCATTAGCAGAGTGTTTTGCCTGGGGCCAGGGGGCAGGGGAATGCAGGGAGCTGTGCCTCCGGGTATTTCCTGAGAGCAGTCTCTCATTAGCAGAGTGTTTTATAGTTTTATAAGATTCTTTCTAATCTATATCATTCCTCTTAACCGTTATGACAAGGCTCAGGCTCTGCGGGCTGAGTTACTTTCACATCAGAAAATAGTCTCAAGGGACAGTTTCAATGCAGTGCAATCAAGGGCCAGAGGCTGGATTTGCACCCAGGCCTGGCTTCCAGTGCAGCACCTGAGCTGCCACCTGGGTAGCTGAGGCAAGTCAGAGGAAGGATCCTATTTTCTGGACCTTGTAGGATGTGTCATTGCCTTTCCCATTTTACCTCCACTTACGATCTTGTACAACAGTCAAGAATCCTGAAGAGCGAGGGCAAGGCAGGAGGAGAGAAAAAGATGGGGAAAGGATGGGGAGATGGACCAAATGAGCTACATTCTTGCCCTGCTCCCTGCCACAAGATCCCCAGACTCTTCTTTCCAGGGCAGTGAATCATGGAATGTCTAGGCCCATTCTAGTAATAGCAAACAAAGGTCTTCACTGAAACATGCAGAACAAAATTCTGATTAGCACACTCGAGTGTATGGTATAGTGAATCCATTGCGTTGTCCATGAGTAAAATACTTCAAAGACTTCAAGTAGGTTTCCTTAATCCTTGCTGTATTGTGAAACATGCACACACACACACACACACACACACACACACACACATCCCTATGGCACTAAAGAGATGATCAATGGTGGTCATATTTTTGGAATTATTATTTATGTCACATCCAGCAATGAATGTATGAAATCTAACAACAAAGTCTAGATTATCTAAAAAACAAGGCTGATCTTTTCTTTGTAATTCAAAGAGATCTACAAATGAAACATTTACTGACAATAGCTTATAAAGAAGTTTATTTTAAAGTAATTCTGTGATAAGCATATAATTCTACCATCTATTAAAAACAAAAGTAGATTTGTATACTAATGAGATAGATGTATAGTTTATTTTTTAATGAAGAATTAAATCTTAGCTGAATATTTGATTCTGTAGGACATAAAGCAAGTACAATCTTCAGAGTTGATCAATATTTTAATTTTATAATCTCAATGCTTAGACTTTCACTTTGCATAAATATATTGTACAAAAAGGCAGAAGAATCTTTAGGGTCACTTTAGAAATTATTGGTGATTCTGTCCTAATTATAACTTAAAATGTGTTTAATGGTGTTTTATGAGACTCCAGCAACAGTTTTTAAAGTCAAACATTCTAACACTATAATCAAAGATATACTAATTTGATACCTACATGCTTAGGAATGACGGTAAGAAAATATTAAACATCTTTCTTTTCTCTAATTAAACCATTGTGCTTCTATAAGAGCAGAACACTTTGCATGTACAATAGAAACACTGCAATTCATAAGAAAACAGTCTCAAATCTGAGCCAAGTTGTTTCAGACAGCATTCCCCGGCGCTGTGTGGCATGACAGCCCGCTCAGCACAGAGCGCCCGCAGCGTGTTCAGAACAGAGGCTGCGGTGAAGGCGCATGAGGCAAGTCAGGTGAGCTCTAGAGGGAGATCCTCGGATTTGTGATGCATTTGCTTCTATATTGAGTTTTGGTCATTGTGCATTCAGAAATCTTACTGTGGTCAAAATTTTCCCAACCCCCACATTCAGATACACAACCCTATATGGGGGGGGGTCACAAGTCCGCAGTTTAAGAAACTATGGTCTAGAAGTAAGAGAATTGTTGGACAGTCTACGCCTGGTGCCTTCATAGCGGAGGACAAGAGAAGCCCATTTCTGATTCCCCCAAAACAAGTAAACACAAAACACTACCCCACGGAAACACGCAATGGCCTTCTTTTCTCAGTGCATGCTTCTCCCCACCGAGAAAGACACGTCACTTCTATCTGCCCTGCTCCTTCCTGTGCGTCTAGGGCCTGAGGCCTGCGATCTGGAGACAGGTGGGTGACTGTCCATGGTGCTGCCTAGGAAGCCCAGGCCTTCTGAGTGCCTTCTACTCTGGACCATGGCTTTGATGGGTTGTTACTTGGTTTTATTTGTTTGTTTCATTTTTACAAGTTAGCATACAAACTAGTAGGTTTCATTATGACGCTTGCATACATGTGCATTTCACTGTCCGCTGCTCATATACCTCATCCTCCTCCTTCCTCTCACTGGTCCACTTCATTTGGACTGTGTCTTATTTCTTTATATCTGCAGTTGTATAAACATTCCTTTGGCTAAAGACTTCTGGAGAGAGTTTAGGAAGCTCGGTTCAATACCAGCTAAGTCATTCCTTAGCTCTTCTGTCTTCCTGGCACCTCCCAAGAGCCCTACCCAAAATGTCACCTCTGTTATTGCACATGGCCGTAACATGGAGGTGAAGCTCTTCTGACTGACTTGCCATTCTACTGTAAACCAACCAGAAACACACCTACAATCTCAAATTTCTACTACTTTTTATATATTGTTGTCTTTATAAAAATATTTTTGGACTGGCAAGATGGTTTAGTGGTTAAACTTGCCTATGAAGCCTAAGGACCCATGTTAGACTCTCCACATGCCACGGAAGCCAGGCAAACAAGGTGATGCATGTGCACAAGGTCACACATGTACCCGAGATGGCACACACATCTGGAGTTTGGTTGCAGTGGCTGGAGGTTCTGGCATGCCAATTCTCTTTCTTGCTCTCTCACAAAATACAAAATAATATTTATTTGCAAGTTGAGAGAGGAGAGAGAGAGGGAGAGAGAGAGAGAGAGAGAGGGAGGGAGGGAGGGAGAGAGAGAGAGAGAGGAGAGGAGGAGAGAGAGAGAGAGAGAGAGAGAGAATGGTTGCGACAGGGCCTCTTGTCTTTGCAAACAAACTCCAGATATATATGGCACTTTGTGTACCTGGATTTCTGTGGGTCCTGGGGAATTGAACTTGGGCCAGCAGGCTTTAAAGCAAGTGTCTTTAACTGTTGAGCCATCTACCCAGACTTCTTTTTTTTTGTTTGTTTGTTTTTCAAGGTAGGGTCTCACTCAAGCTCAGGCTGACCTGAAATCCATTACGTAGTCTCAGGGTGGCCTCAAACTCACAGTGAACCTCCCACCTCTGCTGCCCAAGGGCTGGGATTAAAGATGTGTGCCACCATGCTCGGCTTTTTTTTTTTTTTTTTTTTTTTTGAGGCAGGGCTTTATTCTAGCAGAACTCACTCTGTGTGGTAGTTCGAATGTGATAGACTCAGATTATTGAAATGATTAAAATTGAGCTCACTACTTCTGCTCCTAGCAGGCAGATTCCTGCTACAGTGGCGTATCACTGGAGAAGGATCTTAGAGTCCAACCCTAAGGTGGGTTTGGGAGCAGATCCTGACTTCTACCTTTAGGCGTGTGGAGGGCAGTTTGGAGCTCTGGCTGTTCATGTTTTGTGGTGCTGGCTGTTGATAGAGTCTCTCTACTTGGATCTATGCAAATGACCAGCTTCTTCCACCATTGATAACCCTTTCCTTCTATAAGCTCCTGCTTTGGTGTTTGTCCAGCAACATGAAGTTGACAACAACACTCTGAAGCTCAGACTGTCCTTGATATTATGGCAATTCTCCTACCTCAGCTTCCCAAATGCTGGGATTATACGCACGAGCCATTGTACTAGCTTAAATTTCTAGCCTTTAAAGCAGAAGAAATATTAACTAATAGTTCTGGTCTGAATTCTGGTGATGAAAGGTGTTCTATGTACTCCTGCATGAAAATCTCCTTCAAAAATATAGTGGCTTAAAAAACATTTGTTTTGTCATACATATGCAATTTCAGGAGGATGTGGAAGGAATAACTCATGTCTCTCACTGTGTGAGCTGAAGCTACTTGGAACCTCCAGAAAAACATAAAAACGTATGAGATTCAGAGGATCCTAGAACCCAGCCTTTGCTAGCCAGTTGCATGGGAAGATTCCTATCCTCTCTCTCTGAGGGGAGGGGAGACAGACTTCATTTCTTGTTGAAGGGTGACAGGGCTCCAGAACATGTGAGACTAGATGTGTAGCTGTGGACAGTTCTTGAGAATTTACTCCTGCACAAGGCCCACATCAATGGTGGTGATGTCCATGGGTCGGGTGGCCGGTGGGTAGCATCAGACAGTGGGTTTTGCTATGCGTCAGGTAGCCAGTCAGCATGCAAAGACCAGGCTTTGCTGTTGCCTTTCAAGAGTTATAAGTCATAAAAGAATAAGGTAATGCGACCAAATGGGGGCCGAGTCAGTGGTAAAAATCATCCTCTCCTTATTTCCCCTGTGTCACTTCTTCAAACCATTAGTGACAGGCAGGAAACCAACACTGTCATTGTTGTTAATCAGGCAGTCGAGAGAAGCTGGGATTTTTTAGATCAAAGGGAAGAAAGTTAGGAGTGATTCTCAGGATTGATGGCTGGATGAGAGGGAAAAAAAGCAGGATATGTCTAGTAACTGTCACTTCTCTTCAGAGAAAAGTTTCACCCTGATGAATCAAAGGAATGGCTTCATGACACACACAGGACTTGGTCTGTTTGTGGGACACAGGGAGACAATTACATAGGTTCTACTTCTAGGAAGGGAGTCAACCCTTTCATAAAGTCAACATTACAACAAGTGAAGCACCAGGCTTGGGATGTAGTAAGGAAACAAACGTCTCTTTGGTGGAGGAAGAAGATGAAAAACAACAGTTGAAATATGTGAGGCCTCTAAAAAGAGAAGACCAAGCCGGGCGTGGTGGTGCACCTCTTTACAGCACTCGGGAGGCAGAGGTAGGAGGATCGCCATGAGTTTGAGGCCACCCTGAGACTACAAAGTGAATTCCAGGTCAGCCTGGGCTAGAGAAAGACCCTACCTCAACACCCCCCTCAAAAAAAAGTAAAAAAAAAATAGTCAAAAAATAATAAAGCAAGTTGAAATGACCAAGATACTTAGACAAAATACATTGATATTGTGATTATTTTTTTAAAAAACTATTATTCTACTCATTTAACTGTAATTGATAACTTATTAAATACTATTATTGGGGCTGGGGAGATGGCTTAGCAGTAGAGGCATTTTCCTGCAAACCAAACGACCTCAGTTCAATTCCCCAGGACCCATATAAGCCAAATGCACAAGATGGTGCATGCATCTGGAGTTCATTTGCAGTGGCTAAAGGCCTTGGCACACCCATTCTCTCTCTTTCTTTCTCTATCTCTCTCCCTGTGTCTTTCTCTTTCTCTCTCAAATAAATAATAAAATATTTTAAAAATAAATAAATGCTATTATTAAGGATCACCTTCAAGTTAAGGTGACAGACATAAAAAACTTAATTTCAGCCAGGTGTGGTGGCACACGCCTTTAATCCCAGCACTCAGGAGGCAGAGGTGGGAGGATCACTGTGAGTTTAAGGCCACCATGGAGCTACAGAGTGAGTTCCAGGTCAGCCTGGACTGGAGTGAGACCCTACCTCAAAAAACCAAAAACAAACAAACAAACAAAAACATAATTTCAATGTGATGGATCATGTGGGTTTAAAATTATTTTATTATTAATTACACAAAATAATGGATTTCATTCTGGTATCAGACATGAATATATGTGTATTTATCATGTCCTTATCCACAGATTCAGTACCACTTACTGGTCTTTTTCTTCTTTCTTTCTTTCTTTTCTCTTTTTATTTATTTATTTATTTATTTTGTTTTTTCGAGGTAGCATCTCACTGTAGCCCAGGCTGACCTGGAATTCACTATGTAGTCTCAGGGTGGCCTACAACTTGTGGCAATCCTCCTACCTCTGCCTCCCTCCTGAGTGCTGGGACTAAAGGCATGCGCCACAACACCTGGCTCTTTTTCTTATTTCTAATAGGCCTTCTGATTTCATGTCTTTTCTTTTAAGATTCCCACACAGAGAAAACATGTGACATTTGTGTTTTTGAATTTCACTTGACATGCTGAATTCCAGTTCCAGCCATTTTCCTGCAGACAATGTACATTCTCCTTAACGGCTGAGCGTACTCCATTGTGTATATCCCACATTTCCTCTATCCATTTACCCGATGATGGTAGCCTAGGCTGATTCCATGACTTGACTCCTAACGACTAGTGTTGCAGTAAGCGTGACTGTACAGGTATCTCTATTGTAGGCTGACACTGATTCCTTCAGGTACATACCCAGAGGTGGTTGATGCAGCCGGATGATATGGTAGATCTGTTCCTAATTCTGAGGAACATTTGTCCAGATTTTCATAGTCCAATTTGCCTCCCCATCAGTAGTATATGGGGCTCTTCCTTTTCCTGCATCTTTGCCAGCATTTGTTGTTCATTGTCCTGATGAGAATCATTCTGGCTGAGGTGAGATGGGCTCTCAGTATATTTCTCATTTGCATTTCCCTGAAGGATAAGGTTGTGAAACATTTTTTATATGATTATTAACCATTGCTACTTCGTTTGAAAAGTGTTTGTTCAATTTGTTTGCCCATTTATTGGATGGAGCAGTCATTCTTTCATGTTTAGTTTTTGGAATATTTTTCTACAGTCAGATGAAGAGATAGCAAAGATTTCCTTATTTTGTGCTCTATCTCTCTGCTTGTGTAATTGTACCTTAGCTGTGCAAAGTGTAATTTGATGTAATCTCATGGGTGCATTCTTCTTATTATTTCCAGAGTTCTTGGAGTCTAGTCACAAAGTCTGGGCAATCCAACCCAGCCTTTGCAAACAAGTGCCTTTCACTGCTGAACCACCTCCCCACTTCCCTGTCTTTCTATCCTGTCCTTTGGGGAGCTAAGAACAGGGTCTCCAACTCATTGATATGCTACATTTATGCTACATAAAGACAAAGAGTATTTGACAGGGAAGATACAGTGTGCTATAGTCAGCTGAGGACTTTTTAGATGGAGAAATGTCATCCACACAGAACCTGTCTCCATTAGCATTTTATGTATTTCATCCTTTTACCTATTCTTTTCTCTGGACATGAAGGAAGTGACATTGTCACTGAGGATGTTAAAGTGAGCAAGAACTGGAGAGCACCTATAAAGGACTCCCAACTTCAGTATTAAATTATTTTGACTTCTATAGTCAACAATGCATAACTCAGTTTAAATGATTTTTTTTAACATTTTGTTTATTTTTCATTTGAGAGATAGAGAAAGAGAGAGAGAGAGAGAGAGAGAGAGAGAGAGAGAGAGAGAGAAAATGGGTGTGCCAGAGCCTCCAGCCACTGCAAATGAACTCCAGATATATGCGCCACCTTGTGCATTTGGCTTACGTGGGTCCTGGGGAATTGAACCAAGGTCCTTTGGCTTTGCAGGCTAACACGTTAACCAGTAGTCTGTCTTTCCAGGCTTAAATGATTTTTTTTTTAATTAGACCAAAGGTGATGTTGTGTATAATTAAAGAGAATAGTCTTTTTCTCTCCAGTCATAAACTTGGAAATTTAATTTTGCACATAAGCTCCAGATATGATAACTATTTATTAACTTATTTCCCCCTTTTTGGTGGTACTGAGAATTGAACCTGGCAATCTATGTATGCCAAGCAAGTGGAAACAAACTTAATCTGAAATGTTTTAGATATATTCCTGTAGATGAATTAGTTGGACCCTACCCAAGTTTTCTTTGTTTTTAAGGAAGGCCTGGAAAGATGGCTTAATTACTGAGTTGCTTGCCTGAAAAGCCAAAGGATCCTCCGAGTTCAATTTCCCAGGACCAATGTTAATCAGATGCACAAGGTGTCACACATGTTTGGAGTTCCTTTGCAGTGCTCGAGGCCCTGGTGTGCCCATCCACGCTATCTGCCTCTTTCTCTCTCTCAAATAAATAAATGAATAAAATATTTTAAAAAGAAAGGCAAGCTAAATAATTCATAGTAAATTTTCTTGTTTAAGATAACTAGGTATCTCTTCTACTGACAGAAAACAAGAGAGTGACCAGTTACAAAGCAGTTTGGAAACACAAGAAAATAAATTGGAAGATGGAACTGCTTTATCCTGGCGAGGCGGGGGTATTGGCAATTTGCAGGAGAAGGCAAAGGCTAAGAGACAGGGTTCTACTCATAGTCCAAGGCCTGCCAATGTGAGGACTCCTCATCAACCCTTCCACTTGGAGTTGCGATGCTGAGGAAGTAGCGATAAACGAGAACTGATAAAGCCACTCAGAAGTGGAATGATTCAAACTCCTTGGTGGTGCTGGTAGTACTGTAACTCCTGTCTGAATGAAAAGTTCATTCCTTAGGAGTGATTTTCCCACATATAATTATTAACATATAATTTAAAAAGTCACACACAGGGCTGAGGAGATGGTTCAGTGGGTAAAAGTGGTTGCTATGTGTGGTGGTTTGATTCAGCTGACCTCATAAACTTAGGTGTTCTGAATGCTAGGTTCCCAGCTGATGGAGATTTGGGAATTAAAACCTCGTAGAGGCAGTGTATTGCTGGGGGAGGGCTTATGGGTGTTACAGCCAATTTCCCCATGCCAGTGTTTGGCACACTGTCCTGTTCCTATTGTCCACTTTATGTTGGCCAGAGGGTGATGTCCACCCTCTGCTCATGTCATTGTTTTCCTCTGCCATCGTGGAGCTTCCCCTTGAGCCTGAAAGCCAAAATAAACCTCTTTTTCCCACAAGCTCCTCTTGGTTGGGTGATTTATATCAGCAATGCAAACCTGATTGCAACAGTAGAGTGATAACAAGAGTGGGGTTGCTGCTAGACCCCTGACTGTGTGGCTTTGGCCTTTTGTAGCTGATTTTCAAGAGGAATGTGGAAGGATTTGAAATCTTGGCTTAAGAGATGCCTTACAGTTCTGTAAATATAGCTTGATGGACTATTCTGGTTAAAGTTGAAAGACCTGAATGCAGTAAGAACTATGGACTGTGAGGTTTGGCTCACGGGGGTGAGAAAGAGCTGTGCTTGGACTGGGCTAGCAGTTTGTGTGAGAAGCTTGCTCTTATACCCGTGTCCTGAGAAGTTGTGCAGGGTTGCTTTGCATAGGAAAGAACTGGTGTGAGCAGAGGGATATGGCACAGAAAAAGATGAAATCTTTAGGCCCAAACTGCTGCCCGTTCAGCTGCAACTGAGAGATTACAAGCTTTGAGACTGGGCCAGCTGACCTGCACTAGGGCAACAGGAAGAATATAGACTTTTTTGAAGGGGCCTGAATGCTCAAGGAGTGTCCTATTTTTCAAAGTCTGCTGTATTTCTCCCTGGATTAACAAATTGGCACCCTACCTGGTATTGTGGAATATAAGAAATGTAGGACAGAGATGGTCATTGAGTTTGCAACATGGTCTTGTGTTTTGGAAATGGCCATGGGCAATGTGAAGCAGGTTTGCTGGATGCCTGCATGGAGACCCCATGGGGCCATGAGGATGAGCTGTGGATTGCAGTGGAGAACAAGCGAAGATGCCAGGACCACAAGATGGCTGCTAAAGAAAATTGCTGACCCCTATGAAGTTTTCTAGGACTATGAGTAGCCTAGCTGGAGGGGTGGAATTGGAACTCCAGAGACTTTTGCTAGTTAGAATTATTGGACTTGGAGATTTGTCACTAACTAGAGTTGTTGGACTTGAAGTTACAGAGTTCAATGTTTTCCTTGTTTAAATCTTGTACTGGTTGAATATTTCTTTGCTATGCCCAGTGCTATCTTTTGCAGTGTGAATGTTTATTCTGTGCCATTATGGGTTTTTGGTGGTGGTGGTGGGGGGAATTTTTGGTAATATGGCTCAGTTAAAAGACCTTGGATTATGGGAATGTTTGAATATCATTGGGATTGTTAAAAACTATGGGAACTTTTAAAGTTGGACTGAATGCATTTGTATTTTATGTCTTGTATGGCTATCAGTTTATGGGGGCCAGGGGCTGAATGTGGTGGTTTGATTCAGGTGTCCCCCATAAATTTAGGTGTTCTGAATGCTAGGTTCCCAGCTAATGGAGATTTGGGAATTAAAGCCTCATGGAGGCAGTGTATTGTTGAGGGAGGGTTTATGCCAGTGTTTGGCACACTATCCTGTTCCTGTTGTCCACCTGATGTTGGCCAGGGGGTGATGTCCACTCTCTGTTCATGCCATCATTTTTCCCTGCCATTCTGGAGCTTCCCCCTTGAGTCTGAAAGCCAAAATAAATCTCTTTTCCCAGAAGCTGCTCTTGGTTGGGTGATTTCTACAAGCAATGTGAACCTGACTACAACACTATGGAAACAGTTCAAATCCCTATAACTCATGTCAAAGCTGGATACAGTACCGAGTGTCTGTAATCCCCAGACCTCTTTGAGAGCTGGGAGGTGGAGAAAGGAGACTCTTCGGAGCTTGCGACTTTATGTGCAACAGTGAACAAGAGACCTTGCCTCAAGGTTGTCCTGTGACCTCTACAATCTACACCATAGCATATGTCCATCCATTCACATACACCTACACAAAAAAAGGTAGTAATAAAACATCAAAGCAGAAGATAGGGAGGAGTTGTTTTGAACACTGTCTTCCTGACATGAAGTCACTGTTGCTTTCATGATCTCACAGCTACTGTATTTACCTGTGTTAAACCTGCGTGTTGGGCCTGTCAACATTTCATCATAGATGGTGGAAGAGGGAATTAAAGAAAAGACATCAAAGTTGGAAAAACGAAGGGGTTTAGTGAAAGGTAGATAAGAGAGAGGACAAGAGAAGACCATAGGAAGGCATCATGATCAAAACATATGAATGTTGTCAACAAAAAACATTTAAAGAATACAGCTTCAAAAAAAGATTTTTTTCATACAAATGCATATAAACCAAACCAAGAGATTTTTTTTTTTTTTTTTTTTTTTTACTAGCAGGCTCATAATTGTATGAAATGTGAGAAAGTATTCTTTAGAAAAAATTATTATAATTTCAAATAAAGTAGGAGATTCTGGAAAAGCTAGTGAAAAGTTAGATAATAAGTATATAATTAAATTTAAAGTGTCAATCATATAAAATAACCATAACAAATGTGGAGTTTCAAATAGATGGCCTATTGTCCCCAGACAGGCTGTCTTGTACTGGAAAGCACTACATGAGCTAATGGGGGAAAATGACCAACAACAGTCTGAGCAACCAGAGGTGAAAGCCATTCAGAAGCAAACACCATGACATGATGTAAATGCCAGTGCAATAGTGGCACACAGCCTCAGTGGTAACCAATAACTTTCTGATTGGCTAAGAGATCCACTCAGTGTAAAGGAACTCAGATCTGGAATTGGGAACCAGATCAGAATCCTACGGAGACAAAGATTATGCTCTCCATTATCAAGCTAGTCTTTAGCTAAAACAGAGGTTACATACATCAAATTCTTTCTAAATTAATCATGCTAATTCCATTTAAACTATGCTGACTTCACTCTCCATTGGAGAATCTGTACTTCTTTTTCAGAAGGTGGTGAGACCCCCTTGAACTTCAGCCAAGCCACAGAAATGGGGAGATGAGCAAGAGTGCTGCTTCCATGCTGTTCCTGATAATCAGTGCCAGGGTGTAGGAGACAGACCCTGAGTATACTTGACACTTACCAAAGCAGAGATCCAGAGACTTCTAAGAGCTCATCACTGAGGTAGATTTAAAACTCACCCACCACAGCTCAGGGAATTTTGCAGAAAAGTGGGTAGAAAGATTGTAAGAGCCACAAGTTGAGACATCATGCCCTGAGGCACCCCCTCTCCCCCAAAATAACTGACTACTACTCCCACAATACATAAACTACAACTCCACGGGGATACCTACAACCCCACTGAGGAGCATCCCCAATGGAATGGGGGCAGGGATGAGAGAAAAGAGGGTATCAATATATAATATCTTCATATGAAATATATTAATAATAATAATAAACATAATAATATAGCCTAATAAAATTAACAGTAATAGTAAGGGAATCCAAAAAGTTAACATTTAAAAAGTTAAACTTCTGATTAGTATATTGGAAGATAGAAAAAAATCATCACTAGAAAATAATGCAAAGCAAGAAGAGATAAAGAAACAGAACAGATGTGAGATAAGGAAAATGCTAAGTAAGGTATCAATGTAATATATCAATGAAAGTAAATGCATTCCAATTGAAAGAAAAGATTTCCAGGCAGGACTAAATGAAAACAAACCATGCTACAATATTGTTTCTAACAGATTAATACCTAAAATACGAGACAAGTTGAAAGAAATACCAGGCAAATAATAAGTTAAAATTGCCATATATCCATGATTTTTGGAGAGTTACCTAAATATCACACAAATTAATAAGAAAGTATACCAATATCACACAAAGCATAATTTAAGGCAAAGACATTATGGACACACAAATGAAATGTCACCAGCACTTTGTAGAGATATACTTATTCTCATATCCATCCTAACATTACTCACAATAGCAAAGGTGCCGAAAGGTTATTCATATCCACATATAGCTAACTGGGTAAAGAAATTGTGATGTGTGTGTGTGTACATCTTGCACACACAGAATACTGTTCTCCTTTAAAAAGGAGGCGCTGGGCTAGGGAGATGGCGCAATAGCTAAGGCTCTTGCCATGCAAGCATGAGTGCCTGACTTTTGATCTTTATAAAGCCCATGCAGTAGTGGCACCTGCAATCCCAGCAGTTTATACAGAGGAAGGAAGCCAAGATAGGAACATCTCCCAGGAGCGCATGGGCCAGCTAGCCTGGCCAATACAGGAGTGAAGAACAGGAGAACCCATCTTAAACAAGGTGAATGGTCAGGGCTGACATCTGAAGTGGTCCTTGGACCTCCACATGAGTGCTGTGGTCTGCTTGCACCCATACTCAGATCTGTACACATCACACATATACCAAACACACACACACACTTCCATTTGCAACAACATGGATGCATTTGGAGGATATGAACAATGTGAAGTATGCCAAACACAGAGTGAAATTACATATGCAACTTGAAAAAGGGGAGAACGTTGATTATATAGAAACAGTATGGAATGGTGGCTACCTATGGTGGATTGGGGAGGGAATGGGGAGGAGCAGGTCAAAGGGTACAAAGTTTAATGACACAGGATGAATAAGTCTATATAAGTGATCTGATGTGCAGCATAAAGGCTAATTATATTGTACCATATACTGAAAATTTATGAAAAAAATTATTTTAAGTACTTCCCCACACCCATGCAATGCACACATATGTACACACTTAGAGACAATGACTATGTGTGGTGAATAGGTTGACTTGCTCAACTGTAGCAATCACTGCACTATGCATATGCGAATCAAAACAGTATGATGTACACCCTGAATACATACAATGAGCAAGTCACTGGTAGAGATCAAGAGAGACTCACTTCATTGCAACAAAGTTGAAGTTACCTAGGAAATGTAACACTTCTGATTTTGTTTGTATTACTAACCTAAACTAAAAATACACAATGCACAGCTGAGAGAAATCAAAGCTACTATCACTGTTGGTAGGTTTCAAACATGCTTCTCATGGTGTGGTGGTTTGGCTCAGGTGTCCCCCATAAACAGGCGGGCTGACTGCTAGGTTCCCAGCTGATGGAGCTTTGGGAATTAACACCTTCTGGAGGCAGTGTACTGTTGGGGGCAGGCTTATGGGTGTCATAGCCAGTGTCCCCTTGTCAGTGTTTGGCACACTGTCCTGTTGCCATTGTCCACCTTATGTTAGCTGGGGGTGATGTCCACCCTCTGCTCATACCATTGCTTTCCTCTGCCATCGTGGAGCTTCCCCTTGAGCCTGTAAGCCAAAATAAACCTTTTCTTCCCCAAAGCTGCTTTTGGTCAGGTGATTTCTGCCAGCAATGTGAACCTGACTGCAACAGTAAGGTTAGTACCGAGAGTGGGGTTTCTGCTAGACACCTGACTGTGTGGCTTTGGCCTTTTGTAGCTGATTTTCAAGAGGAATGTGGAAGAGTTTGAAACCTTGGCCTAAGAGGCACCCTGTAGTGCTGTAAGTACAGCTTCATAGACTATTCTGGACTGAGCTGCAAGACCTGAATGCAGTAAGAACTACGGGCTGTGAAGTTTGGCTTATAAGAGTGAGAAAGAGCTTTGCTTGGACCGGGCTAGCAGTTTGTGTGAGAAGCTTGCTCTTATGCCCATGTCCTGAGAAGTTGTGCAGGGTTTCATTGTGTAGAAATGGACTGGTGTGAGCAGAGGGATATGGCACAGAAAAAGATGAAATCTTTAGGCCAAAACTTCTGACCACTCAGCTGCAACTGTATGAGAGATTACAAGCATTGAGACTGGGCCAGGTGACCTGCATTGGGTCAACAAGAAGAATGTAGACTCTTTTGAAGGGACCTCAGTGCTCAAGGAGTGTCCTGTTCTTCAAAGTCTGCTTTATCCCCGCCCCCCAGGTTAATAAATTGGCGCTCTACCTGGTATTATGGAGTATAAGAAATGCAGGAAAGAGAGGGTCATTTTAAATCATTTGTAAAATGTCTTTTGTAAAATGGTCTTGTGTTTTGGAAACAGCCATATGCAATAGGAAGCAGGTTTGCTGGATGCCTGCATGGAGACATGAGGATGAGCCATGGGTTGCAGTGGAGACTCAGTAGAGATGCCAAGACCATGAGATGGCTGCTAAGGAAAGCTTCCAGCCCCAGATGAAGTTTTCTAGGGCTGTGAGTAACCTAACTGGAGGGGTGGAACTGGAACTCCAGAGACTTGTTGCTGGTTAGAATTATTGGACTTGGAGACTTGTCACTTGGAACTACAGAGTTTGATGTTTGCCCTGTTTAAATCTTGTATTGGCTGAATATTTCTTTGCTATGCCCAGTGCCATCTTTTGCAGTGTGCCATTATGGGTTTTGGGGGGATTTTTTTTGGTATTATGGTTCAGTTAAAAGACCTTGGATTATGGGGATTTTTGAACATCACTGGGACTGATTAAAAGCTATGGGGATTTTTAAAGTTGGATAAATGCATTGCATTTTATATCATGCATGGTTATCTATTTATGGGAGCCAGGAGCAGAATGTGGTGCTTTGATTCAGGTGTCCCCCATAAACATAGGCATTCTGAACGCTAGGTTCCCAGCTGAAGAGGATTTGGAAACTAATGCCTCCTGGAGGCAGTGAATTGTTGGGAACAGGCTTATGGGTGTTATAGCCAGTTTGCCCTTGACAGTGTTTGTTGTCTATCTTATGTTGGCCAGGGGGTGATGTCTACCCTCTGCTCATGCGATCATTTTCCCCTGCCATTATGGAGCTTCCCCTAGAGTCTGTAAGCCAAAATAAGCCTTTTTGTTTTTCCTAAAAACTGCTCTTGGTCTGGTGACTTCTGTCAGCAATACAAACCTGACTGGAACACATGGTAATAATACATCAGATGAACCAACCATTCATTGTATAGACACGCAACACGATCAATACATTTGACCTAGTGAACATTTATAAGACATGCACACTATGACATCAGGCTATAAGTTGTTTTCCAAGCACACAAGGAAATTTGTAGAAATTGACTATATGCCAGTATATAAACTAAGTCTTAGTAAATTACAAAGTGTGCTTAAAAATCCAAAGAAGAAATTATAATTGAAATTAGAATCAGAATTGTAAGGATATAATTTTTCCCAAAATTGATGTATGGATTTAATGGGAACTCTTTAAAAAGGAAAACAAGAGGTATCTGTTTTTGGAACTTAAGCTAATTCTAATTTTTGTTGTTGCTGTTTTTGTTTTGAGGTAGGGTCTCACTCTGGCCCAGGCTGACCTGGAATTCACTATGTAGTCTCAGGGTGGCCTTGAACTCACTGCAGATCCTCCTACCTCTGCTTCCCTAGTGCTGGGATTAAAGGTGTGCGCCGTCACGCCTGGCTTAATTTTTTATGGAAATGTAAATGGTTAATTAACATCCAAGACACTGGAATAAGAGCAAAGTGGAGAGACTTGCCCTGATAGCTATGAGGACTCATTATAAAGCTACAGTAACTAAGATTATGGATGGGAGCAAGGATAGACAGATCACGAAGTATAAGAAACATTCATAAGAAGCTGGGCCCAGTGGCTCACGGCTATAATCCTGACACCCAGTAGGCTGAAGTGGAGGATCACCATGAGTTCAAAGCCAGTCTGGGCTACAGTGAAACTCTGCCTCAAAAACAAACAAAAAAAGAAAAGGAAAAAGCCCACAAGAGCACCCTATTTATTATGAAGGTGACTCTATCGAGAGTAAGAAAGGATAGGGCTGGAGAGATGGCTTAGCGGTTAAGCGCTTGCCTGTGAAGCCTAAGGACCCCGGTTTGAGGCTCGGTTCCCCAGGTCCCACGTTAGCCAGATGCACAAGGGGGCGCACGCGTCTGGAGTTCGTTTGCAGAGGCTGGAGGCCCTGGCGCGCCCATTCTCTCTCTCTCCCTCTATCTGTCTTTCTCTCTGTGTCTGTCGCTCTCAAATAAATAAATAAAAAAATTTAAAAAAAAAAAAAAAGAAAGGATAAACATTAACAAATGCCCTGGGACACCTTGGGTATCCGTATTGAACAAGGAAAGAAATTTAGCACCTCTTTCACACTGGCAAAATATCAATTTTTGTCATAAATTAGCTCTACATGGGAAAGATTAAATAATAAACCTTTGACAGACAGTCCAGCAGAATGCCGTTATGACTTTGGGGTAAAAGAAAGACTTCTTAAAAGAAGTAAATTGAACCATACAGTAGGTGGTTTAAGAACAAGAAGTCACTTCTCTTCCCTCATTCCTCCTTTCTAGCTAGCAGAAAGGGCTGAAAAAGAGGGAAAATGTGAATTTTTCTAAACATCTTACTTCCCAAGCAAGTCTCTCAGGATCTCTCTTGCTGTCTTGTCTCCTTGACATGACAGCTGCACTCAACGGTGGAGCCTGTGGAGAGGAGGGACGAAGGCCGGACCGCCCGAGTGTGATTGCTCGCCAATGACAGCTGCTAGAACTCAAGCCTAACGTGCCCACTGACAGATAATGTGCTTTATCTTTGATTTTCCCTTCCATGAAACAAAGCAAAACCTTTGTTTAAAGGCTTACCTTTGCGGTCCTGTCCCAGTTAATCCCATATTCAGCAGGTGAATGTTAATCAGGCTAGACGTTCTTGTGTCAGAGGAGCTAGAGGCGGGCAGTCGAGTCACGGGTGTTGTAGTTAAGGGGGGAGGGGGTGGATGGGCCTGCCTAGGCTCTGGGCTACAGGGAGCTGCTAGTCTTCTGCTTATGCAAATGTCCTCTCCTCTACACTCCCCGGCAGGGTGTCCGTGTCCACTCGTAGGCTTCCGCCCCTCCCTGTCAGCCATTTGGCATGGTGCGGGGGGGGGGGGGGGGGGTGCGGGATTCATGATCTTTGGGAAAAGACTTCAATTCTATTAGAAGAGAAATCTGAATATCAAAAAAAAAAAATGATAAGGAAGGCTGGAGAGATGGCTTAGTGCTTAAGTGCTTGCCTGTGAAGCCTAAGGACCTCAGTTCGAGGCTCGATTCCTTAGGATCCACGTAAGCCAGATGCATAAGGGGATGCATGTGTCTGGAATTCGTTTGCAGTGGCTGGAGGCCCTGGTGTGTCCATTTTCTATCTGCCTCTTTCTCTGTCTGTCTGTTGCTCTCAAATAAGTAAGTAAATAAAATAAATTAATTTTTTTTAAAAAATGATAAAGACAAAATGATCACTACTCCTCTCCGAGGAGCTTTTGGCAGTTAATGGTTGCTGGGGGAAGGGGAGACATTTTGTTCAGTGGCTCATGGGTAAGTAACGCCCCCATCCATACTTATATGAGCAAGCCTAATTAAACTCAACGGGTCACCAAGAATGAAGTGGAAGAGACTCGTTCTTGAAGAAGGGCTTCAGTAGGAGCGAGGGGGGGACAAAAGAATGTAACGGGGTAAATGTGAGCAAGATATGTGTCATGTATAAATTTAAAAAATAATCTTCCAGGACACTCTCCAACATATAACCAAGTCACCTAAAACACCCCGACCTTAGAAGGAGATTGAAAACCCATGAGATTTCTGGGTTGGCAAATGAGTAACAAGTCCAAAGGGTCAAAAACTGAAATCACCAAAGACCTTGGGGGCTTAACTTTCAGCTGACATTGAAATTCCTCATGTGACCTCAAAGGAAATTCTGCCTTAGCAGAGATTTGTTTAGCAGGGAGTTTTGGACCAAGATTCCTTTTGGATTGGCAAAGGTGGGTTGGGGTGAGAGAGTCAGGAGAGGACATTTTGACCCCACTTTCTTGAGCCTGTGGAATGAGGTTGGTTTGGTAGATGTGCCAATCTCTAGAACTGAGTTTGTTTATTAACTGACTTGGCACAGCTATTGAAGACGTATAGTGCACCCGAGCCTTGCTGGGTGCAGGGGTTAGACTGGAAGGCTGCAGAGGCGATGCCCCTCACCCACTGAACCCAAGGGCAGAGAACAATGGGCAGAAAGGTGGAATCCAACTGGGCCAGAGAATTGGCAGGCCAAGTGTTTTTGTTACTTTTCTTATCACTGTGACCAAACACCTGATAAGAAGCAACTTAGAGGAGGAACAGTTTATTTGGCTCTCAGTTCAAAGGAGAGGGCACATCATGGCAGGGAAGGCAGTGGGGAAGCTTGCAGCTGCGGGCACATCTCAGAGGACCAGGAAGCAGAGACCAGAATGCTGGTGCTCGCTGGCTTTAACAGCCCCCCTCTTAATCAGCATGGGGTGATGCCACCCACATTCATGGTGGGTATTCCCTCCTTAGGTAAAACTCCCCAGACTGTCCTCACAGGTGTTTCTAAATACAGTCAAGTTGACAATGAATGTTTAGCATCAAAACAGGACAGACTCCAAATCCTCTATTGCAACTGCAGACGGCTACCAGGAGAGTAAGTGGAAGAAAGGGGGGTGGGGAGGAGGAGATGCTGTCCTGTATCCACAAGGATCCCAGCTGGACATGGTCAAGAGGGAACAGGGAAAAAGGAAATCTGCAAATGAGGTAGAGAATACTGGTCTTCTAAAACAAACAAGCAAACAAAAAACAAAAAACCAGGGCTGGAGAGATGGCTTAGTGGTTAAGGCACTTGCCTGTGAAGCCTAAGGACCTAGGTTTGATTCCCCAGTACCCACATAAACCAGATGTACAAGGTGGTGCGTGTATCTGGAGTTCATTTGCAGTGTCTGGAGGCCCCAATGCACCCCTTCTCTCTTTGCCTCTTTTTCTCTCTCTCTAAAATAAGTAAATATTAAAAATAATAGGAAATGTAGGGGTTGGGATATGGCTCAATAGTTAAATGTGCCTGCTTGCAAAGCCTGTCAGCTCAGGTTCATTTCTTTGTGTGTATATGCATGTGTGTGTGTGTGTGTGTGTGTGTGTGTGTAAGTGCATGTGCACAAGAACCACAGAATACATGTGAAGGTCCCAGCCTGTCCGCCTCACTTGGCGCAGGGTTTCTTGCTATGGATTCTTGCTTTCCTGCTCTTTGCTATACAGTTCTCGAGTGATCAGTGTCTTCTCTATCTCTGCTTCTCATCTTGCCGTCAGCAAGGGGTTACAGAAACATGCTACAACTTCTTACTCAAAAACATTTTTTCCACTTTTTTCTTTATTTCTTTTGGTGGGGGGAATGGGCATGCCAGAGCCTCCAGCCATTGCAAATGAATTTCAGACACATGTGCCCCCTTGAGCATCTGGCTTATGTGGATGCTGGGGACTCGAACCTGGGTCCTTAGGCTTCAGAGGTAAGTGCCTTAACCACTAAGCCACCTCTCCAGCCCAGCTTCCAGCTTTTTATGTGGAGTCTGGAGAGTGAATTCAGATCCTTCAGCTTGAGCTTCAAGTGATTCTTTTACTGAGTCATCTTAAGGTCCAAAAAACTTTGCAGGTAGACGCTAACACAACATTGCTGGGAACTATGTTTTTAAAATGGCCCATTAGAACAGGATTTACCCTGAATAGCTCTACAGTAATTAGGCAGGGAGCATGCTCCTCTGATTTACATGGACCAAGTGTCCCCTGCAGCCCTTCTCCGAGTAGCCCATGGACCTGCTGCTAAGCCACAAAGCCCAGAAGAAAGCCATTGCCATAAGCTCTATGGATCAGAATGGCCCCAGAGTCACTTAAAACACAGAGTTATGGGCTCCACTCGTTTATTGTGAGCTGAATTGCTCCCTGGGATTCTTAATAAATTAGATCAAATGGAGAAAGTGCAGTGGGAGAGATGGCATGAGGAAAACAGGTAGAGAGATTTTGAGATGGCAAAACTATGTCAAAATTGGAAAGGTGAGAGCAGTACCTACAAACTCTGTCCTCTTGATAAGCTGCATGGATAGAAAACCCAAGGGCTGGCGCTAGAGAGTTGGCTTAGCGGTTAAGGAACTTGTCTGCAAAAGCCTAAGGACCCAGGTTCGATTTGCCCAGTACTCACATAAGCCAGGTACACAAGGTAGCGCATATGTCTGGAGTTCACTTGCAGTGGCTGGAGGCCCTGGTGTGGCCATTCTCCCTCTATCTGCCTCTCTTTCTCCAATAAGTAAAAAAAAAATATTTTTTTTAAAGAAAGCTCAAGGGCTGTTATTTTATTAAGTATGTCCTCAAAGGCAAAGAACACAAAAAGCACAAGCAAACAAACAATAGACCCAGTCTAATCATATTCCCTGGTGGCCAACCAGGCTCTTGTCCCACACCCAAGTCCAGTTCTATAGATACCTAAGTAGATCCAAGTAGGTGAGACTGACTCAACACAGCCTTTCCAGGAAGTCACACCTACTCGGGGGTAGGAAACAGGGTTCTGTCCACCCGGAGTGACATCCTGTGAGCTGAAGTCAGGCCGGGATCTCTCTGTGTTGGCCCAGCAGCTTGCCCGGACAGCTATTGTCCCACCTTCAGATGCTCGCGGGCAGCTCTGCGGTAGTTCCTGTCCGGTCTCTTGTTCTTCTCTGCCCATACCCCAAGGTTTGCAGGGGAGAGCTGTGAGACATCGGCCTTTGCTGTGATCCTTCTCTGCTCACGCTGACCACCTCTGTGGGAACTCAGACCTCCTCTGAACCAGAATGAATCATAGTCTTAGTACAAAATCAGACCTCTGTGTCCCAAATGAAAGGTGGTTATGTGGTGCAGTGTCCATGGCCTCCAGGGCAGGGTGTGAAGGACAGCGACCCTCCCAGTGAAACCGCTATGAGATGATAGGCCAGGGATGCCTTTTGACCATGAGGTCTCAAAAATTCTCTCCTGGCCTTTCTGATGTCTCAAAGGATGACCACTTTGTTGTCATCTCCAAAGGGGCCCTCATCTTCTTCCCAGCCTTGGCTGGGGCTGTTTAACCTGGAAAGAAGACAAACAGTCAAGGAACAAATCAACTCCACCGAAGTGCAGGGCTCAGACCCAGAGGTGGAGGAGACTGGCGGCTCCTGCATCTGATCTGCTCACAGGGGCAGGCTAGCCTTGACACATCAAGAGCAAAGGTCCACATTTTTCTTCCCTAGCTTTTACTTCCTATCTAATCCATTTCCTGTTTCTCTGCGCTGTCCGTTCTCAGATGCACTAGTCACTCTTTGTCATACCTAACACCAGACATGGGTATGTGCCCAACAATGGTCCTGGTCATACAAAAATACAAAAAAAGACTAAGGATAAGCAGGTGTGCCGAGTTCTCTGTGGAGCCAGGTGCCACGTGCTGTGAGCATTGCACGGTGGGGGGAGGGGGGTGAAGAGTACCCCCAGCAGGGAGGATTCTCAGGGTTTCTGTCAGACATCTGAGCTGGATGCCTGACACGATGAGTGGGATCCACTGGTAGACAAACAGGAAGGGGAAACATTTCAGGGAGCTAGTACTGACCTTCATTCTTTCACTCATTTGACTAGGATTCAGTCAGTAGTTGTTCTGTGGCAAGATACATCCTAAGGACTCATGCCTTTAATACCAACACTCTGGAGGCAGAGGTAGGAGGATTGCCATGAGTTCAAGGCCATCCTGAGACTACATGGTTAATTCCAGGCCAGCCTGGGCCAGAGTGAGACCCTACCTCAAAAAAAAAAAAAAATAAAAAAAAGATATGTCCTAAGGAAACGTTTTCCATATCATCAGGTATCTTACGTCTAGTGTGGGATGCAGGCAAGGAGAAAAGTCAGTGAGGACATAGTGAGGAAGGCAAGAGCAATACAGGGAAAGGCATACAGGGAATGGTTTGAGAGCAGGCAGGCGGGCACGCAGTCTACATGTAAAAGCCCTTGTGAGAGTGAGCAGGACAGGGACAGGGAGCAGAAGGTCATAGAGCACAGCCTACTCCCCGGAGTCCTGTCTTCACTGAGTCTCCAGGACAACACTGTCTCCCCTCTTTCTCTCCTTCTCTCTCTCTCTCTCTCTGCTGGCTTCTTCTCTTTTTTAATGAACTAGCACTTAGTTCTGAAGCTTATGTCTTTTTATAAATTACTTTAGGTGATTTCAACACTCTCACAAATATACCAGTCTTACATCCAAGAGTATGGTGCCGCCATCTGGAAGGGTCTCCAGGCTGTTGTTGTCTCATTGTGGAAGAGAGGGCAGGAGAGAGAAACGGAGAGAGCAAAAGAGGTCACTCCTATCACAAGTTGGACTAACTAGTCCACTTTTGCCATTATATCAATTCATTTAAAAGGACCAAGGCTTCATGATCTCATCATGATGTTGGGTGATTATGCCTCACCACCCAACACTGTTACATCGTTCAACAAGCTTTGGTGGATGCATTCCAAACACAGCAGTACCTCCCCAATTTTGACCTCTTCCTCATTTTCAGATCCAAAATTAGATTGTCAAATTTCTCTCTCTCTCTCTCTTTTTTTTTTTTTTTTTTTTTTTTTGAGGTGGGTTCTCACTCTAGCCCAGGCTGACCTGGAATTCACTATGGAGTTTCAGGGTGGCCTCTCAAACTCACGGCAATCCTCCTACCTCTGCCTCCCGAGTGCTGAGATTAAAGGCATGCGCCACCACGCCCAGCTCAAATTTCTCTTTTTGAATGATGCATGCACATCTCAGATGTAATATATCCAAAAGTAAGTCCTTCATTCCCTCCCTCCACCTAAACATACAACTGCATTCGAGCAGTCTTCCTATTTTAATTAATGACATTTCATTATTCCACTGATCAGGCCAAAAAACTTAGAATTAACCTTAACTCTTTCCTTCCTGTCGTATGTTCATTTAGTCCACTAGGAAAATTCTTTTATTTTCTAACCAGAATCTGATTGTTTTCTTATACAATGTCTCAGTGCTTCCATTACATTCAATCTGATGGAGACCATCATCCTGCAAAGCTGAATACAATAATATCTAGGCCTCCCTGCCCCTCCCACCAGAGCCTCCTGTCAATTTATTTGCAACATGAAGAAATTATGTTAAAATGTTAATCATCTGCTGGGCATGGTGGTGCACGCCTTTCATCCCAGCACTCGGGGGGGGTTGGGGGCAGAGGTAGGAGGATTGCCATGAGTTCGAGGCCACCCTGAGACTACCTAGTGAATTCCAGGTCAGCCTGGCCTAGAGCAAGACCCTACCTGGAAAAACCATTAAAAAAATAAATAAAAAGGAAAAATGTTAATAATCTGAGCAAGTCACTCTTATGACCAGTGGTTGTGTCTGTCTCTAGGTTAACATCCCTGGTCCTTCCAAGGATCTTCTAAGCTCTGTCCTGTCTCCTCTGCAGGTGCCTTTCTGGTTCTCTTTACCCGTTCCTCCACACCAGGCACATTGACCGCCACGCTGTCACATGTCAGTCACACTTCCTTTTTAGGCTCTTTGTATTCACAGTTCCTTCCTACGAGTCACATGTCTTCATATTTTTTTATGTGGGGCATGCGTGTGTGTGTGCCCTGTGTGCATGCATGCACAGGCCTGAGGAGAACACAAGACAGAAAAGCAATGGCAGTGTCCTCTATTGCTCTCCCACCTATGTCCTGGAGACAGGTCTCTCCCTGAACCTAAAGCTGCCATTTGCAGTTCACCTGGCTGACCAGTGAGCTTCAGTGACTCTCCTATTTCTGACCCCTTCAGCATTGAGGTCACAGGCATGAGTGGCCATACTTGGCTTTTTGTGGGGGGCGGGAATCAAGCTCAGGTCCTCATCCTTTACACAGCAAGTACTCTCCAGCCCCCGAAGTTACATGTCTTTTTTTAAAAATTTTTTTGGTTTATTTTTTATTTATTTATTTGAGAGCAACAGACAGAGAAAGAGGCAGAGAGAGAGAGAGAGAGAATGGGCACGCCTGGGCTTCCAGCCACTGCAGACGAATTCCAGATGCATGAGCCCCCTTGTGCATCTGGCTAATGTGGGTCCTGGGGAATCGAGCCTCGAACCGGGGTCCTTAGGCTTCACAGACAAACGCTTAACCGCTAAGCCATCTCTCCAGCCCTGTCTTTGGATTTTAATGAAAGTTCTATCACACACTTACCTGACTCCTATCTTGAAAATTAAAAAAAAAAAAAGCACTTTTCTAACATTGTGTATCCTCCAGTCCAACTTTTTCCTCCATAGAACAGCTAACATACTAAATATTTACTTATTAAAAAAAATTAGCCAGGTGTGGTGGCACATGTCTTTAATCCCAACACTCAGGAGGCAGAGGTGGGAGGATTGTGAGTTCGAGGCCACCCTGAGACTCCATAGTGAGTTCGAGGCCAGCTTGAGACTACTGAGTGAGTTCCAGATCAGCCTGGGCCAGAGGGAGACCCTACCTTGATAAAAACATTCTGATAGGTCAACCACCCTGAATAAGTCACAGATTTGTGCTACTTTGTTTCTTGATGTATTCCAAGAACTCCACCCAAAACAAGCAGGATTGTGATAATCATGCAATCAGCAGTTCTGCCTGACATCAACACCATTAATAACATTCACTTATTTTATTTTGAAAATGATGATGCAGCCAGTCACTCTGCCCCGCAGACTTGTTTCTTTCTTTCTTTTTTTTTTTAAATTTTTATTTATTTATTTGAGAGCGACAGACACAGAGAGAAGGACAGAGAGAGGGAGAGAGAGAGAATGGGCGCGCCAGGGCTTCCAGCCTCTGCAAACGAACTCCAGACGCGTGCGCCCCCTTGTGCATCTGGCTAACGTGGGACCTGGGGAACCGAGCCTAGAACCGGGGTCCTTAGGCTTCACAGGCAAGCGCTTAACCGCTAAGCCATCTCTCCAGCCCAGACTTGTTTCTTGATTGCCATGGCAGGTCATAGGTTGCTCGCGCACAAGACCAGGCACATTATAGCCTCAGAGCTGGGTCCACTGACTGGGCACGTAACTGATGTCAGGTTGGAGCTCATAATAGACACAGTTTTATCTAAACAGTTCCATGAGGTCTGTGTTATTATCCTTACCCACCTCACAGCTAAAACAACTGAAGCATGACTTGGTCAGTTAAGTTCCTCACAGTCACACAAGTAACAGGTGCCTGAGCCGCACACCAGACTGGCTAAGTCCAGGCCTCTTCACGGTGCCTCCAGACACACGAATCCCTTCTTACAGTTCTGCTAGAACTCTGCGAGGTTTCCCTCAGGCAAAGGACATTTCAGTTAAGTGTGTGTGTGAGTGAGTTAAGTGTGGTGTGTTGGAGGACACCTTCCTATGCCAGTCCTTGCCTTCCATCTTGTCTGAGGCAGGGTCTCTGCTCACCGCTGTGTTCATCACCTCAGCTGAACTGGGAGTCTCTGCCTCTCTGGTCCTTGTCGTCCATCTCTCCACAGGCCTGCTGGGGTCACAGACACACGCTGCCCTCCTCGACGTCTAAGTGGGCACTGGGGATCTGAACCTGGCCCTCCTGCTTGCGCAGCAAGCACCTTCCCCACTGATCTATCTCTCTCTACTTCAGTTCCTTGGAGGAATAAGTTCACTTGTGCCCAATCCTTGAACGTTGGGCATTTCAGTATCTTCAATGTTCCTTCGTTCTTGGTCTAAAAAAATCATTTACTATGACAAAGAACTTAGGAGCAAAATAGAAATGGGTAGGATTGTTCCTCTTGTCACCCCTAATGTCTACAATTGACCCCTAAGGATAGACCTAAGTTTCCCTTGTTCTGCTCAAAGTTAGAAAGACACCTGTTAGCAATTCCCAGATACCTTAGTTCACTATTGCTGACATTACCAGCTCCACGGTGTGCAGTTGTTCCTGGGAGGGGCATTTCCACGGGGAGTACCTGGCATTGTCCAGGTCTGTGGAGTGTAGGGGTGCCTCACAGCCGAGTTCTGGCCGATAGCACGTGGCCGGAAGTGATATATGCTACTTCCGGGGCTGACTGCCTGCCTCTGCACATGTTCTCATTTCCATCTGAACTATCTCCACTCCCACTGGTTCTCAAAGCTCCTTATTGGATATACGGCCATGTTTCTGCCAGCCAGAGAGCCCAGGGACAAACCCCAGACTGTGTTTTGCAGGAGTAAGAAGTTAACTTGTACTGTGTTAAACCATTGAAAATGAAGAATTTATTTATTTTAATAGCTCAGAAGCTAAGCATTACAAATCGTATGTAGCTTCTCATGAGCCTACTGGAACCCTGAGTCTCCACAGTACACATAATGCTTTCCCACGAGGCCCATCATAGAGCTTCCCTCCTCATACTTTCCACCTTTGGATAAAACATATATGTATATATGACAGAGAAGAAAGGCATCGTCAACTCTATGGATCTGGCCTGGAAAAGAGCTGACTAGATCCTATGAAAAGGGCTGAGAGCAGGGAGAGGACCAGGGGGGATCAAGGGTCCAGATTTTTCCTTAGAGGGAGTCTGGGGCAAGCTCCATGTGTGAGAGACTTCTCATTCGACCCCCACAGCCGGGCCAAGGAGCCCGTGCTTGCCTGGTCATCCCGTATCTGAGGCGGCAGGAGCTGCTGGCCGCCTGGCTGCGGGGGGGCTCCATGTGTGCGCCGGCAGCTTTTATTCTGCACCGAGCCCTGAGAATCCCAGGACACATGCGTGGCTCAGAGCAGGGCCTGGTGGGAAGGAGAAAGGCTGTCTGCACTCCGGAGCCTCAGAACTTGCTTCTGAAAAGGTTCAGTTCCGATGTGCACATATTTAAACCCATGGCAGGAGCTTCACAAGCAGGCAGTATGGCTCGGGCCGTGGGCCTGCAGCAGCTGCGGGTGGCCTGGCTCCTCCTCCTCTTCTTCCTCTTCTTGTACTTCTGTTGTCGAATATGAGGACAAGGTGAACAAGATGAGCATAAACAGAGAGCTAACAACAATAGATACTCCCAGAACATTTGCTATGTCAACCACCTACCTAACCCAGCAAATCCAAACAACCTCTATGAAGTGGCTGCCATTCTAATTCTATCTTACATATGGGGAAACTGAGACCCACAGTGGGTACACTTCTGGCCCAAGATCACATAGGTAGTCCAGGCAGTGACTGTATTTAAGCCTGACTTTTGATCCCCCATTATCATCCACTGAGTAGGGCCCTAGCCAACGCTCCCCATGAGCGCTCCCTGAGGAGGGCAGCTGGATGGTCTCTGGCACCAGGCCTGACCCAGCAGGTTCTGACTGCACCTGGCTCCCTTCTCCTGCCTTGGCTCCATACTTGGATTCAGGTCTGATAGGGAGGACTCTTTGGGATTTCAAAAGAGGCAGATTTGGGGAGTGGAGAACTCTGAATTAAGCTTCCAAAGACCTATGTCTGTTAGCATTGTGATCTTGGGCAAGTCATTTCAAAGATCTGAACTTGATCCTACATGTTATAAAGGAATATGGCTTTGTACTGCTGTCATGAGACCTAACTCAGAAGTCTATCACTGCTCCCAGCACTTAAGTGAATTAGTTGAGTGTGAATGTGACCCAGAATTCAGTTCTAGGTGAACGAGACAGGCAGGGGGACTCTTGTGGAGGAAGCTGTGATGCCAATGCTGAGTTAGAGTGTTGATGTCCACAGAAGTCACTACACCTGAGCCACCATCTGTTTCAAACGACGAAAACAAAATAATCTCGTTCTGGAGTAGCCCTAAGCAAGGCCATCCAACCACCATGGGCCACAGCTTCATGGGCAGAGCCGACTCTTACGTTCCCAGCTGTGGGGTCAGTCTGGGCAGCCTGTGGCTTCTCAAATGCAGGCCCTGGACTTGTGAGTGCTCACCAGCTGAGGGGCTGCTCCCTGACCACAGGCTGCCTCTCCATTCTCTGGCCACTCGTTAGAGACCACACCTGAAGTCCAAAATTTCCTTTCTTCTTTCTTTTCTTCATTCCTTTCTCTTTCTCTCTCTCTTTTTTTTCTTTCTCATTCCTTCCTTTCCCTCCTTCATTCTCTCCCTTCCTTCTTTAAATCTCCTGTTGAATCTTGTTATAAGATTGGGTAATAGACTTTGAACTGGATGAGTGCATGGCTAGTTTTTGGTCCCAGGTGTGGGATTTTTTTTTAATGGATTTACATGTCATTTGGGGTCTCTGGGTGATCTGTCTAATGGGCTATAACATATCTCGGAACCCTCACTCTCTAGACATGGCCCCTTTCCCTGGTTTATATGCATTGCAGGTTGATCTGCAGGGAGCTCAGCTTAGGGCTTGAAGGAGGGAATGTATCATTGTTGAGTGTATTTGTGACGGGTCTATAAGGCTTCAGCTCTATCATCCAGTGTCAATTAAGTAAACACCCAGAAGTAGATTGAACAGTGTGTCAGACTTTTTTTTTTTTTATTACTGTAATGAAATAGCTGAGGCAGACTGCTTAGAAAGAAAATAGGGTATTTTAGCTCAGTTTTAATCGACAACTTTTTTTTTTTGTTTGTTTGTTTTCCGAGGTAGGGTCTCACTCTGGTCCAGGCTGACCTGGAATTAACTCTGTAGTCTCAGGGTGGCCTTGAACTCATGGCAATCCTCCTACCTCTGCCTCCTGAGTGCTAGGATTAAAGGCGTGTGCTACCACGCCCGGCCTGACAACTTTTTTTTTTTTTTTTTTTTAAGGTGATGTGTCCAACCCTGCCTGGTGCTTTTTTTTAAAAAAAACTATTAGTTTTCTTTTCAGCAAATACAGGCAGTTTGGTACCATTGTTTAGGCTCATCCATGACCTACCCCCTCCCAATGGCCCCTCCTTGTTGATGTAAATGGGTCGTGCATTGTGGAGTTAGCCCACAGTTATTGGTATACTAAATGTCTCTGCAAATCATGACCCAACATGTGACTCTGACATTCTTTCCGCCCCCTCTTCCACAAAATTTCCCTGAGCCATGTTGGGTTCATTTTTGGTCTGCTTCAGTGCTGAGGTGTTGGGGACCTCTGGGGCTCTGGCTCTCTGGTTTGGTAGGAGTTGATTTTTCTCTGTGTTGGTCTCCTTCCCCCTTGTGCTGGTATCCGGTTCATCAGGAAAACATCACCCTTGCTTGTTTCGCCAATTCTCCTTAGTTTCAGTCTGGCCCCTTTTGAGGTATGATGGGGCAGCTCTCTTCTTAGGATCTGCATCTTTCTTTCTTTTCCCGGTATTTGTAGCGCAGCTAGGCGGTCGCCATCGTGGCCGGAAGCTCTCTAATCGACAACTTTATGAACGTACTTAATGTATTGTGATCACTATCCCCGCCCATGCCCATTACCTTCTTTTGACCTCTCTCCCCATACCTCTTTTGCGTGTCCCCCTTCTTTCTAGCTAGTCCCTCTTCTTTTTTAATGTTTCCTTTTCTTTTTAATCTTGTGTGTGGGTGTGACCTACCTACTGAATTTAATTAAAATTGCCTGCATGGGCACAGAGGGAAGGATTATTTGCCAAAGTGTGGGTCCTAGCCATGAGTATACCACCGCAGAAAATGTCTCCCACTCCCCTAGCAACCATTAACTGCCTGTAACTCCTTAGGTAGGGATGTGGGGCTTATGTCTCCTCCATCATCCAAGAGGGAATGTTGATGGAACCAATACTGTGAGGGTCGTGTGTAGGTTATGACAGTCACCGTGAGGTCATGAGTGCAGCAGCGTGTCATGCCCACGCAGCAACACGCCACAGCGCTCCTTCCCATCCTGTGGCTCTTACATTCTTTCCGCTTCCTCTTCCGCATTGTTCCCTGAGACGTCTTCTTCAACACCGAGTACTCCGGAGTCCCTTATTCTCAGCACTTTGATGACTGTTTTTAAAAGAATTATTTATTTATTTATTAGACAGAGAGAGAGAGAGAGAGAGAGAGAATTGGCATGTCAGGGCCTCTAGCTATTGTAAAAAAACAAACTCCAGATGCATGTGCCACCATGTGCATCTGTGCCTCTGGCTTATGCGGGACGTGGAGAATTGAACCTGGGCTTAGGCTTCACAGGCCCGCACCTTAATGGCTAAGCCATCTCTCCAGCCCCACTTGAATGAATTTTGAGTCTCCTCAAATAGTTACCACCAACTGCAAAGAGCAGATTTTCTAACCAGAGGTGAAAGTGGCACTGATCTACGGACATAGACACCCAGACGTAGAGGTCCATAGGACGTCCACTTAGCCAAACAGCATGGTTTTGCAGGTCTGAAACATGGTGCTGCTCAGCTCTGGTGAGAACGATTTTGGACGCTTCACATCATGGGAGGATGGATGGCCCTGCAGGAGTAGAGTCCAGAGCAAGAGAATACATCTTGATGTAGAAAGCCAGAGATAGCTTGGTGAGGCCAGGCTTGCACCTTTTAGAACAACCCTTTCTTGGAATCTATCTCCGGCTCCCTTGATAAAGACTGTAATCCCTTCCGTGGCCCACCAGGTCTCTTTTCTTAACAGCTCCACCCCCTCTCAACCCTACCATTCTGGGGAAACAAGCTTCCCACACAAGAACCTAAGGGCAAAAATAGCGAGCAGGAAATTTTGAGCTCCTGTGGATGACCCAAGAGATTTCCTCATTCTTTACACAGGTCTGTTCCCGAGCCTGCTGAGCCCAGGACACCAAACGCAAGATGTGGCTGCCACTGAGTGTAAGATGTTGTTTCTCAATCCAGGGCCAGCAGAACCGGTGACTTTTCCGAGGGACTCTTATTTCCGGTGCGTATTGGGGAGGGGGCCATGGTGCTTACCTCCCACATTACTTGGGATACTGAAGTGGCTTGGTGAAAGACAGCAAGGGACAAGGGAGGATGCAGCATGCTGCACACTGTGGCACTGAATAAAAGACGCAATCTCAAGGTTTTTCTTTCTTCTCCCTGAGGATTTTTGAAAAAATATTTTATTTTTATTTATTTGTAGAGAAAGAGGGAGGGAAAGAGAGAGAGAGAGAGACTGCGCATGCCAGGACCTCCAACCACTATAGACGAACTCTAGATGCATGCCCCCACCTTGTGCATCTGGCTTATGTGGGTCCTTGGGAATCGAACCTGGGTCCTTTGGTTTTGCAGGCAAATACCTTAACCGCTAAGCCATCCCTCCAGCCCTCCCTAAGAATTTCTGAATTTATCTATGAATATTCTTTTTCTTCTTGCCCATCAGAACATCTTATAAATATCTCACCGTGTTAAGGACTTGCACTCTGCAAGAGCCCAGAGGATACGCATAGTCCCATCCAATGATGTGCAGGGAAGTGGATCATTGCATTGCCCAAGCAACTGCAGCTGCTTTTACAGCAGATGATAGGCAGACAGCACCCTCAGAGCCGAACATGGAGGAGGTCCGCACATGCCTGGCACGCCTTTACTGAGCTCCTACGAGAGGCCAAAGTATGTGCTAGAGGGTTTGTTTTTTTGGGGGGGTTTATTTGCTTACTTTTTTTTTTCCATTTATTTATATGAGAGAAACAGGCAGAGAAAGAGGCAGATAGAGGATGGGTGCGCCAGGGCCTCTAGCCACTGCAAACGAACTCCAGATGCACATGCCACCTTGTGCATCTGGCTTACATGGGTCCTGGGGAATTGAGCCTTGAACCAGGGTCCTTAGGCTTCACAGGTAAGCACTTAAGTGCTAAGCAATCTGTCCAGCCCTGTGCTAGAGGTTCTGAAGCTGAATAAGACCCCAAATTACTGTTGGGGAGGCACAAGTCTGGGGAAGAAGCAGGCATCCAAACACACGTGCAGACATCAACAGAGCGCTCGCCTGACCTGCAGGCAGGAGTCCCCTGGGGAAGGGCTTGCTCTTTAAGGCCAGCAGCTCAGAGCCTGGAGGTGTCCCAGAGGGTCTTTTCGACCCGATAAGCTGCACAAGCACCCTTATCAGTGCCCAAGTCACCAGCTGCTCTGTGTTCTTTACCCTCTGGGCTGATGTTTTGGAGCCTATACGGACAGACACAATGCAAACCAGGTGACAAACTCCACACTGAAAGTAGGGGAGCTAAGGACCCAAGGAAACCAGGACAGAGCCACAAACAAATCTCCTACTGCAGAGGAGGACAATTCAGCAATGTGGGAGCAGAGGTCGGAGCAGAACAAGACTGGAACAGGAACGTGTACGCACGCGCGAAAGAGCTGAGCTTGCTTATCAAAAGACACTGATGAGCTCAACACTCCTTTTCCGTGGGAATCCACCTGGCACCACTCGGATCACATCACCTGGGTTTTTCCTGTTCCCACCCCATGAAAAGGCATCAGAAGATACTGATGTGAGAAATGGCAAATGGGGCCCTTAGGCAGAGCTTCCTGCTGTCCCTTCCCAGCTTTACTGTCCTTTCTTCCTCCTACTGTCCCAGGCACAGGCCTGACTTTGGTGAATTTCAAGCAGTGTCCCGGTTATTACCTGGGTCCGGGACCACCACCTGGGGCCACAGATTGGTTGTTTTTCCTGTGTTCGCCCTCTTGGTTACCTGAGTGACTCATGGGAGACAGTAGGCGGCCTGGGGCAGAGGAGGAACCTGGCGGAAGGCCAGCCAGCCCGGCCCTGGGTGACAGCTGTCCCACACGCCCAGATCTTGCTGTAGCTCAAGGAAGGAGCCTACTCCCCCTGGCCATGACTCTTCTGTTTTTCTGAGCTTGGCAGTGCGGCCTGATCAAGACCGCAGCGGGGGCTGTCAAGGAGGAATGCAAGGCAGGGAGATACGCATTTGTTGGCCAAGGTTCCATCAGATAGTGGAGAAGGAGCGCGCTCTCCCTGCAGAGAGAAGTAAGGCACGCTGCGTCCCTGAGGGGCCACTTTCCCGGCACGGGGGCAAGCTCAGACCAGCCCCGAGGGCCAAACACTGTCCTTATCATGAGCTCACAGCCTCCTGCCCTGTCCACGTGTGCCCACACCCACTCCTGTGGCTGAGGCGGCTGTGGGGGGGAGTCCTGACTGATCCTTTCCTGTGACGCAGCAAGCCCAGAAGCAGCGTGGGAGCACGGGTAGTGCGTCTTGCGGGCAGCAGAGGAAGGAACCAAGTTTCCTCTCCCTCTTACCCTCCCTTTTTTCCATCCTACTTGCCTTCCCCAAATCCCGTCTATCAAAATTCTCTTCAAACACCTTCACCCTCACTGAGCAAAGACCTTGAACTTTTCAGTGAAGAGGAATGGCTTGTCTCAGCCTCAGAGACTAATGGTAAGGTAGTGTCTTTACCTCCAGGGCAGGGGAGGAGGGCAGGAGGCTCACTGGGGTGCACAGTCCTCAGGCTCTAGCCCAGAGATGCCACCTTTCCCGTCCTCTTTCACTGACCTCAAGACACCTTTACTGCTGCTGCTGTGTATCAGCCCCATGACAACTCTGCCTCAGGGGAGGTGGCTGTCAGGCGTGCGTGTGTGTGTGTGTGTGTGTGTGTGTGTGTGTGTATGTGTGTGTGTTCTTTGGCATGAACTGGACCTGGGACTTAACCCTAGGCCTTGCTGTCCACGTAGCCCCCCATCCTTTGGGACCCACACTCTCCAGGAAGTTGTCTCAGAGGTTGTCAGGAGCATCAAGAGGTTGACGATAGATGCTGACCGGCCTGCGCCACCTCCATGCCGCCCAAGACCGCCAGCAGAAAGAGAAAAGCTCTGCTCCCACCCTGGCACCCTCCGCCTCGCCACACAGCCATCCTTCAGGCTCAGCTCAATGCCTCCCACCGCGAGGGAGCCTTTGCTGTCTGCCCCAGCGCCGTCCCTCCTCACGTGCTCACAGTGGTTGCATTACTTACTGTGCCCCCCTCTCAGGTCCTGGTAAGGCCAAAGGCTAGTGCTGGGGACTTAACACAGTACCTCTGTCCCTCGGAGTTGCTTCTAGTACAGTTGATAAGAGGCTTCCAGATCAGAAGCTGCCCACATGGGGAATCAAAGATCAGGTTCGGGAGCTGGAGGATGGAAGAGCTCAGGGGTCTGGGGTTGTGGGAGGCAGTAGGGCATTATGGGTAGCATTTGGGAAAGAATTTCCTGAAACACATTGGATTTGGATGGTCCTGGGGGGTGGTGTCAGGGTAGGACATGACGCTTTGGCAGGGTGGACAAAATAATAAGAAACAATGGATGGAAGTGCAGAGAATGACCAAGCACGTGTCAACTAGACCAGCTCTTCCAAGTTGGTGTTGAAACACCTCCACTTTCTTCCTGTAGGCTGGTCTTGGCAGCTTTTTGCACAGGGTCCTCTGGAGCAGTGGATTGGCAAAGAAACAATAAGGGGCAGCAGTGTGATCACTTGTTATTAAAACCAAACAGCCAGCTACTCCCCAGGCCCAGGTTTTCCACACACAGGTAGTCCTCTCAACTCATACCTCAGCCGACTCAGAGATGCTCAGTCTGAGCCTTAGTTTCACAAAGGGTTGTTGAACATATAGCAGGACATGTAATAATACCTGGGCACCTAATTTTCTTTGGCACATGCATAGAACTGGTGAAAAAATGGTGTGGGGTGGGCAAGGTGGGTCATGTTAGGGTGGCCACCCAGTAAGGTTGAAGGAAGAACTGGAGGAGAGAGGAGAGGGTCCACTAGGAGAGTGTTTGTGTTCCAGAAGGCTCTGTCTTTACAGGAAGCAACCCTCTTGCAGACTTCAGATGCTCACTCCCTGCCCTTCTGCAGGTGGAGGGCAGAGCCTTTGCGCACTAATCTCAGAAAGGAAAAGCGTGCCTCCATCAGATTTACCCAGTGTGATTCCTGACTGCTGGTTCCAGGAGAAGGCCTATGTTTCTCTTTTGTCCATCTCTCGCTTTCCTTGCTTTCTGCCTTTAATAAACACGCAAGGCCCCTGGAAGGCTTAAAATGAGACAGGGTTGGATGCCAAGACGGTAATGGATGTCCAGCCTAATGCATGCGGTGCAGTGGCCGCCCTGGCTTTGTCTGTACCTTGAATGGCACGCTCAGACTGGCCTGGCCAGGCCCTCCTGTTCATGGCTTCCCTGGGTAGGCGTAGTTCCTTTGCTTTGTCCTTCTGTAAGGAGAACCTCATCGAAGGGTCAATGCTGCCATCTGGTGGCTGCTTGTAGAAACGCCTCTTCACGTCCCAGTACATGGTAGGAAAACTTGGTGCAGGGCGACCCCTGCCTTCTGTCTCGTGTTCTGAGCATTACATCGCCCCAAATCATGTGCCTCTTCTGGTGCCTATCATTCAAGCCTGTCTTACCCAAGTAGTCACCAGAGGGAAGGCAGATCTTGCTCACCCACCGCCTTGTATTGAATCTGGGTCAGGTGAGCATGCATTTGTGGAGCACCTGCTAGGGGCTAGGAAGGGCACAGTGGACAATAATGCCAAGCTGTGCTTGTGCAGAAGGGATGAAGTAAGAGTGACTCACCAACGTGGGCAGTGTCTATCTGTGGCCATGTCTGAGCAGACTTTTAAAGGACAAGCCAGAGTCACACAGGTGAAAAATGGGAAGAACGATTCCAGACGGTAGGATAAGCACGATAGGGTGCTCTGTGCTGTTTCACTGTAGAAAATTAATTGCTTTATTTGCACGTGTATGTGTGTATGGTGTGCATACATGTGTGCACATGTGTTCATATGTGTGGGTACACTTGTGTGTGTGTGTATGTGAGTTCACACATGTGTCTCTGTGTGTGGAAGCCAGAGGTTGATTTCCTCAGTTATTTCCCACTTTGCTTTTGGACATAGCATCTCACCCTGAATCTAGAGCTCTCTGAGTCTGCAAGAATAACTAGGCTAGAAGGCCTGGGGATACTTGTCTCCCAGGATGGAATTATAGAAGTGTTCCAAATTAGTATGTGGGTACTGGGGAACAGAGCTCAGGACCTTGTGCTTGTGTGGTAAACACCTGATGAGCCATTTCCCAACCCTGCATTAGCTTGTTTTAAATTCACATTTTGTTTGTGCCCAAAAAGGTTAATGCAAAACAAAAATTTACCCTGAATTCCTGGGCAAGATTAAGGATTAAGAGCAAGGGAAGCATTTGTTTCCTTTTGGTTGCTACCAACTGACCTCTGAATTTTGGGGGCTCTGAATTTTGGGGGCCTTTTGGTATTCTGTGAAAGGACAAGCAGGATAACTGGGCCTGCAAAAAAGAGGCAGCATGACCCGGGGAAGCAAGAGGCAGAGGAGGTGTCTCCCCCAGCAGAGCTCTCCAGGCCAGTGTAAGGAGGGCATTCTAGGTCACCACTGCTCCCCTGGGTCCTGCATGCCCAGGGAAGCAGCAGGACCCCACAAGGAAGTGGCTGGCTGCATATGTCTGGTCTCTATCACAATGGATGTCTAGCCTTGCAGTGAAGTCCAAGGTCTCCAGGATGGCAGAGAGGTATCTCAAGGCCAAAAGACCTATGAATGGCAGACTGAGAGCCAAGATATTATCCCAGTAACTCATCATATGGAAAACGTCCAAGGGCAAGACACTGTGGCCCTACGAAGGATTCAATAACCTTGACATAGCTCTAGAAGTAAATAGGCACAAGTTCAAGTCACAATGAGAGAATAAAGGAAGTTTTCTTGGACACCCAGCTTGCAGCTGATTCATACGGGTCAAAGATATAAAGAAGGACAAGGCAGGGCCCCTGTTCTTGAGAGAATTACAGTGAGAGCAGTAAGATCCCGAGTGACCTTATACCCTGATGACAGATTGAGGGAGGTGAGCTATAGGTCTGTGGGGTTATAGTCAACATGTGGGGTAAGAGATGAGGGGGAGGCTCCAGGGTGTTTTTATTGACGGCATATGCTGGGTTACATGCATGCATCACCATGTGCTTACTGGAGAATCGAACCTGGGTCCTTTGGCTTTGCCAGCAAGTGACTTACCCACTAAGCCATCTCTCCAGCCCTGAAAACTCACTTTCTATACAGCCTTCTCCAGAAGGACCAGGCTTGGTCAGAAGCATGTGTCTTAGCAGTGAAGGCCTCTGAACAGGGTCACATGAAAAATGTCTCATCTCTGCTATTCTAATCCAGCTCAGTCTTATTCTGACAACGTAGAAGGAACCAGATCGAGGTGGGGAATTGGCTTAGACCATGGACTCTGAAGTCAGATGGGTCAGTTTGAATCTTTGTCACTTCATAGCTTGATGACCGAGGATATGACTTAACTTCTCTATGCCTCAGTTTCTTCTTATGAAATGGAAGATTAAGAATGGAGATGAAAGCAACGTTCTGTGTATGTTGGCCTATTGTCTACTAAGTGCATAATTGTATTAGGCATTATGATGTCAAATAAATAAGAAGAAATACAAAAGCTTATTGTCTGGTAGGAGATCAGGAAAACTTTGTCATGATTCTCGTTAATTATTTTCTTATTTGATTCTGGCATCAGAATAAAACAGAGAAGGTGTAATGATTTCAAAGGTGGGTAATAAAACTGTCTGGGTGGTGGGAGTGAGGCCAACAGCCCAGGACATTCCGAAGCTCAGGTGGTTCTGGGATTCTTGCCAAAATTTCCCCAGACGGCATTAGGACTTGCTTTGTGCCCCTGGAAGTGTGTCATCTGCAGCTGAATGTAAGATGGGAGCAAATGTGATCCTATTCTACTTCTGTTCATAACTCTCTAGCACCTGAGTTAGTCACTTCCTAAAGATGAAAAACCATGTCTGCTCCAGCCCTTGGATCCCAAGTGAGATCTGTTTCCTTAACCTGTCCACAAGTCCTGTCACAGTGCTAAAAAATACAAGAACTACCCCTCTGCCCCTTAACACTGCAACATCTGGAGGGGTTCACCACTCCCTTTACCTTCCCATCAGTCTCCTGCCCTTTTCTGACAGAATTCTGCTCACCCTTTGGGCTCATGTTAGCCATTCTGAATCTCCCACTTCCACTCCATCATGGCTGACTTAAGGGGTTCTCCTGTTGCTTCCACCTGCTCTGGGTCTACCCCATCCTGGCCTGGGGGCACTCTCAAATCACCTGTTCACCTCTTCATCCGATTGTGACCTGTGTGAGGGCAAGGCTGTGTGGGGGTTACTGTTGCTTTAAATGGCACCCAACACAGCACCTTGATTTAAGAGGGTTTTCAGCAAGGTCTCTGAGAGGAAAAGGCGTTCAGCCTAAGACCTACAGGATTAGGGTAGGGGCGGAGGCAGAGGTGCGGTTTCAAGAAAGGAACAAGTGCAAAGCCCTAGGCTTGGAAATATCTTGGTCTATCTATGGGACAAGGACCACATGCCAGCAATGGAAGTAGTGAGCAGAGCCACAGAATTTGCTTCGAGAGGTCCAAAGCATGCTGGGAGGTAACTGAAATGTTACTGAATAGAAACAGTATCTTATGTCCTCCATGTCACCACTTCCCTTTCTTGCTTTCAGTGCACACGGCTCTCGCCTGAAGCCTTCTCAGTGGTGAGTTTTTGTCTTTTGCACCCCTCCTACTATGGGCACAGTGTCTTCCTCACTCCTCTGTGTTGTTTTGCATTGGGTTAGTTACTTTTCTTGTTGGTGAGACAAAATACCTGACAAGAAGCAGCTTAAGGGAGGAAAGGTTTGTTTTGCCTTACAGTCCCAAGGCACACAGTCTATCCTGGAGGGAAAGGCACTGGCAACAGGAGCAGGAAGCCAGCTGGTCACATTGCATCTGTCGTCAGGAAGCAGACAGTGAATAGGGCTGAAATATAACTAATAGGGCTGAAATATAACTCCTCTAGGCCCACTTCAGTGACTTAATTCCTCCAGCAAGGTTCCACCCCCGAAAATTTCGACAACTTTCCTAAACAGCGTGATTAGCTGGGGTACTCCAGGACCTTCAGCCTATTACAAACAAATGCCAGACGCATGTGCTCCCTTGTGCGCATGTGCAACCTTGTACGCTTGCATCACTGTGTGTCTGGCTACATGGGACCTGGAAATTTGAACATAAGTTCTTAGGCTTTGCAGGCAAGCACCTTAACCACCAAGCCATCACTCCAGCCTGGTAGCAGAATCTTTAAGAGATGGAGCGTAGTGGGAGGAAGTTAATTTGCTGAGAGTGTGTCCATGAAGGGGGTACTGGGACCCTGGACCTCCCCCTTTTCTATTTTGCTTCCCAGTCTCCTCTGCCATGTGCTGCCTGCTGTGATGAACTGCCTTGACACTGGTCCAAAAACAAGCAGCCAACCAAACACAGACTAAAGTGAGCCCGAATCAACCTTCCCTCTTTGTAAATTTATTATCCCAGCAATCTCAATCATGCAAAACTAACACACCGTGACTGCCAACCTCTCTTTGCTATCAAGCTTCCTACCACTGTGTCCTCATGGAGCTGGCTTCTCAGCTGCCTAAATGCCCAGGGCTCTTGTTCCCTAATGTTCTTGTGCTCCACCCTGCCGAATACCCAAACGGCCACAGCCTAATGCCTGCCTTCCATGACGACTGTGTCCCCGCTGTGATCTCAGTGTGGTATATCTCCTTTCCCCCAGCTTGCTGCCTGTGACACCCCACCACCACCACTCCTCAGGTCCAGTGGGATCCATGACTGTTCTATCTTTTAACTCCCTCTACTTCCTTCATGTTCTGTGTTCCCTGAGTGATCAATGTACTGAGTACTCATAAAGCCATGGGATTTACAAGTCACTAAGAATGCAAAGACAGGGCTGGAGAGATGGCTTAGTGGTTAAGCACTTGGCTGATAAGTCTAAGGACCCCGGTTTGAGGCTGGATTCCTCAGGACCCAAGTAAGCCAGGTGCACAAGGGGGTCACACATCTGGAGTTCATTTGCAGTGGCTGGATGCCCTGGTGCTCCCATTCTCTATCTATCTGCCTCTTTGTCTGTCTGTTGCTCTCAAATAAATAAATGCAAATAAAGGCCTTATCTCAACAAAATTTTATTAAAATAAAAATAAAAGAGCAAAGACAACAAAAAGAAGATATTCCAGGACTTAGCCTTGGACCAATCCAATGTTAATAAGTGGAGGAGTGAGACGCCCCGCAAAAGAGGTGATCATAAGTAGACAGAGGAGATTGAAGCGAAGTCTGAAGGGTGTTATAGCAGTTACCTTCTGCTTGCTGGGACAAACCACTTGACCAGGAGCAGCATGGTAGGAAAAAGTTTATTTCACCTTACAGTTTCAAGGGGAAGTCTATTGTGGCAGGAACAGGCACCCAGTGCAACACTCTCACATCACGGGGAGAAAGTAGAAAGCGCAAGAGCACCAAACAGGCTAGACACATCAAGTTCTGCTCCCAGTGACTCACTTCCTCCAACAAATCTTCACCACATAAGGATTTCTACAAATTTCCCAAATGGCACCACCAACTCAGGATCAAGCATTTAAACACCTGAGACCGTGGGAGATGTCCCACATCCAATCTACCAGAGGTATGGTATCCTGCAGCTCAAAGAGGATTTGGCCCAACATGCCAAATGCTGCTGAAAGTTATAAAGCTTAAGAACTGATCACTTTTCTCCCCTAATTACATGGGGATCAAAGTTAGATTGAAGGAGATTTAACTTAAAAACTTGCGGCCAGTGAACATGAATGGATAATTCAAGTTTTACTGCAGAGGAGAACAGAGAAATGAGACATATTCTCAAGGAAGTGACAAGGCATGGGACCCAGGGCCGGGTAATGGAGTGACCTCTGCACAGGCAGTCAGGCCTCTCACAGTGACAGGGGAAAGGTGCAAGGGCATATACACAGGTGAGGGCAGGGGCTGCTCTTCTCAGTAAGACGGGGCCAGTGCTGCCAGTGGAGACAGAGAGTGGGAGGGGAGGTGCAGCGAGTCTGAGGAGGAAAAGATAGGAAATATTTGTTCCTGTAGGACGATGAATGAGCCCATAACCCCTGGCTCATCAAAGACCCGCTTGAGGTGACTGGTTGCGAGTTAACGTTGGGCCAGCCAGGAAGACGGTGTGCTTCCTTGTAGCTGTGGTCAGCTGTGTGGGCTCGGGCATGGGGGAGGCTTGGCACTGGGTTGACTGGAGGTGGAGTTTGGCTGGACAAATTCAAAGAAGCTAAAGGATGGTGCTTGAGGTGAAGGTGACGGAAAAGAAACTGTAAGGTGAAATAAACCCTCTTCTTCCATATGCTGCTGCTGGTCAGGTGCTTTGTCCCAGCAAGCAGAAGGTAACTGCTATAACACCCTTCAGACTTCCCTTCCATCTCCTCTGTCTACTTATGAGCACCTCTTTTGCGGGGCGTCTCACTCCTCCACTTATCAACATTGGATTGGTCCAAGGCTAAGTGCTGGAATATCTTCTTCTTGTTGCCTTTGCTTTCTTAGTGACTTGTCAATCCAGTGGCTTTATGAGCACTCAGTCCATTGATCACTCGGGCTTTACTTTCTACCAAGACTTCCATCTTGGTCACCTAATCTAGGTGACCATATCTTGTGATTCTTCAGTGTTTCCAGGTAGAAGCAGTGTCAAACTGGAGCTCATTAACTTCCCTCCCTTCCACAGTCTTCTTCACCTCAGTTACTCAGGCCAAAAATATCTTAGTGCCAAACACCACTATTCTCTTTCTCTCACACCTAATCCTACCAATAAACGATATATATCATCTCTAAATAAAATACACCATAAGTTGATCATTTCTCACCATTTGTGACCACTGTGGTCTAACCCATCCTCATCCATCTCTCACCTTAAAGAATGCAGGGCATTCTTCTCAGCCTTCCTCAGTCTACCATTGCTCTCATCAACTGTCTTTCTGTTTTAGAGTGTGGGATGGACACAGGTTCTCACCAAACAAACCAGGCTGGCCCAGAGATCACTATGGGGCTAAGGCTTGCCTCAACTTGCCATCCTCCTGCTGGGATTATGGTCCTACGCCAACACATGTGGCTTCCTATTCATTGATTTTCTTAACCAGCAGCCAGAGGGTTCCAGTGAAAACTTTACTCACAGGAAAAGACAATCTCTTTAAAATAGCCTGCGAAACCCTGGGGAGTCTAATGATCTCGCCTCTTCCTTGGTCACTGCATCCCTCAGCGTGGATGTCGTTGACTGCACTTCGGACATGCTGCCACGTAGGCCTTTTGAGCCACTCCTTCCCTCTGGAGATGCTTATGCATTTTTGCTGGGTATTTTTTTATGGTAAAATTATATAATGAGCTTAACCATCTTAGCCATTTCCAACATATAGTTACATTTCTATTTTTCAAAAATATTTTATTTTTATTTATTTATCTGACAGAGAAAGAGGGAGAGAGAGAGAGAGAGAGAGAGAGAGAGGGAGGGACGGAGGGAGAGAGAAATGGAGAGAGAATAGGCACGACAGGGCCTCCAGCCATTGCAAACAAACTCCAAACACGTGCGCCCCCTTGTGCATCTGGCTAATGTAGGACCTGGGGAATCCAACCTAGGTCCTTTGGCTTTGCAGGCAGTTACTGAGTCATCTCTCCAGCCCTACATTTCTATTTTTGAGACACCATTGCCACTATCCATTTCCAGGATTATTTTTTATACAATAAAAACTTTATTAAAGAGTTACATAATTCTCTCCCCAGAATTATTTTCTTTTTAAATAAAGTTTAAAAAAATCCTTATTAAAGATTTACAAGGTCCCCTCCCAATAATCATGTTTTTTTTTCTCGTAAAAGTTAAATATCTACTACCAAACAGCTCTTATTCTCTACCTGCTTCTTCCCTTACCCTGGTGGCCATAATTTGACTTTCTACCTTTATGATTTTAATTATTGCAGGTGTTGCATCACATTCTCTTTGCTGGGACAAAACACCTGACCAAAAGCAGCTCAGGGGAGGAAAGCGTCCATGTCAGCTGACAGCTTTGAGGGGAAGTTTCATCACAGTGGGGCAGGAGCAGGAAGCTGGCTTATATTTTGTTGATATCTGGGTGGTCATCCCCCAGAGGCACGCCATTTACAGCAAGCTCCACCTCCCAAATTGCCATCAGCTGGGGATTGACTGTGAGGCTCAGTCACAAATACGTGAGGCTATGGGGGGACATGTCCCATTCAAACCACCACAGCAGGTATACTGTGTAAATAAAATTACACCACATCTGTCCTTTTGTTTTCTAAACATTTTATTTATTTATGAGAGAGGGAGAGAGAAAGAGGGTGGGGGGGGGAGAATGGGCACACCAGGGCATCCTGCCACTGCAAAAGAACTCCAGACTTGTGTGCCACTTTATGCATCTGGCTTTACGTGGGTGCTGAAGAATTGAAACCAGGCCATCAGGCTTTGCAGGCAAGCCCTTGATATGCTGAGCCCATCTCTCCAACGTCTACATCTGTCTTTTAGTCACTAGCTTGTTTCACTTAAGATAAAGTTCTCAAGGTGAATCCATGTTGTAGCCCTTGCCAGAGTTTCCTTCCTTGTAAAGGTTGAATGCCATTCTATTTTGCCTACACACTCATCTATCAATGGAGGCACGAGCTGTGCCTATAGTTTAGTGATTGCCAGTAATGTTTCTATGGACACAGATGTACAGATTATCTCTTTAAGATCTTGGTTTCAATTCTTTTGAATTTTTTGAGGAACCACCGTTGTGTTTTCCATATACCAGACTCTGTCGTCAGCTTGGGCAACAGCCATCATGGACACAGAAGGCTCCGAATTTCCTGGATAGCTGAATGTGATGGAAAGAATAATGGGTAAACAACTTCCTTGGCAGACCTGTGGAAGCGGGGTACCCTCGTGACACCTTCTCGCAAGAAAACATCTAAAATGAGATTACAGTTTCATAGCCTTGAGCCTGGGTATAACTAATAAGATGCCTTCAAAGCATCTTTCGTATTTTCCAAGTGCAATATATACCTGGCTTCTTTTTGAATGGCACTAATATCTTCCTTTTAATGGCCCTGGCTTTTACACATGCTTATCTTCTGTCCAAATTGGAAGTTACACACAAACTATTCCTCCTTCCTTTTTGCTCCTGATTTGCCTTACAAATCTTTCTAAAAGCAGTCTCTGACACTCGTATGACAGGCTGTCGTGAAGTCTCAGATGCCAGATACATTAGTCCATCACTTTAAGTTTGGCCTCTGCGATGTCTCAGGAGAACAAAATTCAGACAATTTCTTGGTCAGAATGTAAATTGCGTGGCCTCTAGCTTGATTTACAGTAGAGTCCTTGACCCCAAATAAGCCAGGAACACAGCCTTCCCCATTTGTGCGCCCCTCAGCGTCCTGACCACCAGCCAGAATCACCGTGAGGCTGTGTTCGCAGATCCTGGGGCTTCTCCAGCTCCATCCTTTCCTGCGTCCCTCCCACATGCCAGCTCCAGAAGCTTCCGAAGCATGTGGTCAGGTAGTCACATGGTGACCCCTCTTCTCCGGTACCACACTCCTGTGTTGCTCATCAGCGCACTCATTCATTCACTCAATGAGTGGACAAAGGAGTGTGTGGTCTGGGGCAGGTGCTGTGCTGGGTCCAGGGAGGGTTAGACAAGCGAGGAGTCGGCCTCACATACCTTCCAGTCTGACCAATTAGCAAGCAGGCAACAGGGGAGACAGTGTGCTTGCTACATCGTGTGCCACCTGTACAGGGCTAGCTTCCTCCTGGAGGAAGTCATAGCTCGATTGCAAGGGCACAACGGAACCAAGCCACGCAGAGCAGAGGCAGGTGCAGGCTCTGGAGTTCCAGACTGAGGAAGCAGAAGACGTAGGGCCATTTTTGGGGTTTTCAGGATGCTTGTAGGGTGACATTCCACAGCTCTGACTTTAAATTCTGCCAAGAATTGTTCAACCTAGCTTCCACAATGTTCTGGGTTCGATTTCAAGTGCCACCTCAAACCAGGATGGATGGTCCATGCCTATAATCGCAGCATAGAACCTGGAAGTTTAGGACCCACCAAAAAGCCAGATTGGTGTTTTTTGTTTTTTTTTTTCCCCACAATAACATTTTCTTGGGATTATGTGGGAATTGACTGCAAAGATTGCTTTGCGTAACACTGGAATATAGTAGCATTAACCCTTCAAGGGTCATGACCGTTGCATCATTTCCATTTGTGCACATTTCTTTGGGAAATGTTTTATAACTTTTTATTGTATAAGTCTTTTACCTCCTTGGTTAAGGTAATTCCTAAATATATTATTCATTATGATGCTATTGTAAATTGAGTTTTTAAAATTTTCTTTTCACATTGTTCATTTTTGTATGTAAATACAAATGATTTTTCTGTAGTGACTTGGTTCCTGCTATTTGACACAACTTAGTATTAATTTTACTCTTAAAAAATTTTTTTTGTTTATTTTTATTTATTTATTTGAAAGTGAAAGACAGAGAGAGAAAGAGGCAGATAGATAGAGAGAGGGAGAGAGAGAGAGAGAGAGAGAGAGAGAGAATGGGCGTGCCAGGGCCTCCAGCCGCTGCAAAAGAACTCCAGATGTGTGCGCCCCCTTGTGCATCTGGCTAACGTGGGTCCTGGGTAATTGAGCCTTGATCCGGGGTCCTTAGGTTTCACAGGCAAGCGCTTAACTGCTAAGCCATCTCTCCAGCCCTTAATTTTACTCTTAATGTTTTGAGGGTGTCTGCATTTTCACCATACCTTTTGCTAGGTAAAATCTGATACTTTCAAAAATATATTTTATTTATTTGCAAGCAGAGGGAGAGAGAGAGAGAGTGAGAGAGAGAGAGAGAGAGAGAGAGAGAGGGAGGGAGGGAGAGAGAATGGGTGTAACAGGGCCTCTAGCCATTGCAAAAACTCCAGATATATGTGCCATTTTGTGCGTCTGGCTTTGTATGGGTACTGAGGAATTGATTCTGGGTTGTTAGGCTTTGCAGGCAGATGCCTTAACTGCTGAGCCATCTCTCCAGCTCACATATGACTTTTTTCTCAGCCCCAATGTGCTATCTTAATACATGTCTACATTGTGTAATATTTAAGCGAATATTAAATGTCCTCAAACATCTCTTTATGAAAAATATCCGAATTCCATCTTGCTTTTTGAAATAGTGCTTTACCCTTTCCTAAAATCAGCCCACTGTGCAGTCCTAGCACACCAGAGCTTACTTCTATCTAACTGCTATTCAGTAGCCATCGGTCCATCTTATCCATCCCTTCCCTCCCACAGCCCCATTTTCACTGTCATTGCCACTGTTAAGGTTGTACTTTTCTATACTATTGATTTCTTGTTTTATTCCTTACAATACCAATTTTTTTGTGTAGTCTTAGGGGTGATCCACAATCACATCTCCTCTTGTTTCTCCCTTACTTGTGTCCTTCCTAGGATACATGGCTTCCTCTGTTGTCCCTCAAGCGTGCCAGGCAGGAGTGGAGCTCAGTAACACACCCCAATGCAAAAGTGACATAGCTGACTTCTCCTTCAGCTCTCGGATGAAAGTCACATCATGGATGGCCGTTGTGCTCACCCTCTGACACATGCATCCATTCTCCTGTCCGATGCATAACTAATTCCTGACCTTATTTTTCTCCACAGCCCTTCCCAGTCCCCCCCCCCCCCCCGCTAAAGATCCTGGTAAGACCATGCAAACACAGATGACTTTTTTTCTTTATTCATTCTTTCCTTTTATTTTTCTTCTTGTCTGCTGTGCCTCAGATTCTGAAGTAGTTCATAGCAAGTGCTCAGGCTTGTTGAAAATATTCATGACTTTCAAAGAAGGTCACTGTAGTTGCTGCCTAGAGAATAGACTGTAGGGGAGCACAACTTCAGAGAAGGATTGGAACACTATGCGCCAACTCACGAGACAGAAGAGTGAGAAAAACCACTGTAAAAGAATGAGTCCTAGTTTTAAATCAACATGTTTTTTGATGGTGCCACTTATTTGAGACAGTGAAGTTTAGGAGAGCGGTTTGGGGAATTCCGTTTGGGTGGTTAAACTTAAGAGGTTAATGGGTGAAAGGAGACAGCTGACTATGTGAAGTTAGAATTCAGAGGAGATGTATACTTAGTAGTTTTAGAATAGAGATGGATTTAGGGCATGGGCATGGGTAAAATGATGTACAAAATATATAGAGAGAAACAAGAAGAGGGAGAAAAAAAGAAGGGATATTGGGGAAAGAGGAAAGAAAAGGAGGAAGGAGAGAGGACAGCAGAATTTAGGACAGCTTTTGTAGAACACTGACATTTAGAGACAAGAAGAGGCAGAGAGAGAAATGGAGAGTATAAAATATATCACAGAACAAGACAAAGGAAGGAAAGTGTTTGGGAAGGGGGGGGGGAGAGACCAACCATGTTAACTGAGGCTGAGAGTTTAAGCAATAAAGAGAATCTTCTGTATAAAAACGAGAATCTTCTCGAGTTTTCCATATGGAGACCACTTCCCATGGCAATTTGAGTTAAATGGAGGGTGGGAGCAGGAGAGCGGCAGGTTTGAAGAGTAAGTGGGATGAGAAAAGGTGAAGAGAAAATGCATAGATGGTTCCAGAATCTGGCAGTGAGGAGAAGCATTAAGAGAGAACCCTGTCCTTCGCCAGCTATATATCTGATAAAGGATTAATATCTAGGATATACAAAGAACTCAAAGAGTTAAATAATAAGGAATCAAACAAGCCAATCAAAAATGGGCTATGGAGCTAAAAAGAGAGTACTCAAAGGAAGAAATACGAATGGCATATAAGCATCTAAAAAAATGTTCTACGTCACTAGTCATCAGGGAAATGCAGATTAAAACTACATTGAGATTCCATCTCACTCCTGTCAGATTGGCCACCATCATGAAAACAAATGATCATAAATGTTGGCGGGGATGTGGAAAAAGAGGAATCTTCCTACACTGCTGGTGGGAATGCAATCTGGTCCAGCCACTGTGGAAAACAGTGTGGAGGTTCCTAAAATTGCTAAAGATTGATCTACCATATGACCCAGCTATAACACTCCTAGGCATATATCCAAAGGACTCATCTCATTTCCTTAGAAGTACATGCTCAACCATGTTTATTGCTGCTCAATTTATAATAGCTGGGAAATGGAACCAACCTAGATGTCCCTCAGCTGATGAGTGGATAATGAAGATGTGGCACATTTATACAATGGAGTTCTACTCAGCGGTAAAGAAAAATGAAGTTATGAAATTTGCAGAAAAATGGATGGATCTGGAAAGGATTATACTAAGTGAGGTAACCCAGGCCCAGAAAGCCAAGCACCACATGTTCTCTCTCATATGTGGATCCTAGCTACAGATGATTGGGCTTCTGCGTGAGAAGGAAAATACTTAGTAGCAGAGGCCAGTAAGTTAAAAAGGAGATATAAAGGAAAGAGAAAGGAAGGGAGAAGGGTACTTAATAGGTTGGTATTGTATATATGTAAGTACAGTGATTGAGATGGGGAGGTAATGATGGAGAATGGAATTTCAAAAGGGAAAGTGCGGGGGGGGGAAGGGTATTACTATGGGATATTTTTTATAATCATGGAAGATGTTAATAAAAATTGTGAAAATAAAAATAAAAGTAAAATTGAAAAAAAAAACCTCCAAAAAAAAAAAAAAAAAAAAAAGAACCCTGTCTTGCACTTGCACCTCACGGCATGTTCCACCAGCGCCCGTTCCAAGCGGGTTGAAAGGTACGGTGGGTGAGAGCTTAGGGGCCATGCCTGGGTACAGAGGTCATGCTCTACTCCAAGGAAGCACTTGCCAAGTGGATGGGTGTTCAGCACATACCCACTGGTTGTCAGTTCCTTTGGGGTTTGCCTCGTCCGCACAGAAGAGCCTTCCCAGGGTCACACTCCCCATGCGTTCTGCCTCTCACGACCGGCATGTAGAAATACCCTGCCTCTTCATCCCAGTGCTGGACACTCTAGCCAACAGGATTTGCTCCAAAGCTTCCTGCCAGGTTGGCCAAGGCTTGCTAGCCCTCATCTTCCTCTACTCAATCTGCTGATCTAATTTATACCTTCAGAAGCGTTGGTCTCATGGATGTATTGTTCCCTAAACTCTTAGGGGCTGCTCCCTAGGAATCCATCCAGAAACACATGGTCCAGCTGCCTAAATACAGCTTGGGAGAGATAGGATGTCGTCATTACTGCGGAGGCTAGCAAGGGGCAGAACCGGAAAGAAAGGGTTAGGTCTGCTCTGCCAATGAGATGCACCTGAGCACTGTACTCAATTTGAGAGTCACAAATGTCGAGTCTAGAGTAAAAGGGCTCATATGGCACCATGACTCCGGTTAGTTATCTCTATTTCATATATATATTTTTTTAGTTGTGGTTTCTAGTCTCTCCATTTTTCTATGCCTGCAGGTAACCCAGCTCCTAAACCCCGGGCTCTTGCACTGTTCCAGGTGTGCTCACAGATGCTCTAATCCCCATGTATAGAGGCCCTTGACAATCCTGCGGCCCCAAAGGAAATTTCTTTCAACAAACAAAGCAAAACAAAAAACAAAAACAAACAACAGCCTGCCTTTATACCCTTTACTAGAATAGGATGAAGAGATGTCCTTTCTAGTGATCCACCCAGCAGCTGAAAGAGGAAAAAGGGAGGTGTGTTTTTTATGGACATCTCTACCACCTCTTCTTGCCCGTGTGTTCAGAAAACTGAATGGTTAAGGTGCTTGCTGGTGAAGCCTAACAACTCATGCTCCAATCTCCAGGTCCCATGTAGCCTGACACACAGGGACGCAAGCATGCAATGTCACACTTGTGCCACAAGGGGGCGCACACGTATGGCGTTCACAACAACTGAAGGCCCTGACAACTGAAGGCCCACGTGTGCACATTCTCTCTCTCAAAATAAATCGGAATTAGACAGTTCTGAGGAGAGGTATGTGGATGTGATGGGGCCTTGGACAGAAAAGACCCCCAGGGAGGACTGGGAGCTTGGAGCTCTGCAGCAGCTCCAACAGAAGCCAGAATCCCAGTGGAAATGTTCATGTGAGCCAGAAGGTGAGCCAAGAGTCAGCAGGCCCAGGCCCTAGAGGGTAACTGGGGCCTCCCCTCCAGAAAGCCAGTGAGGGAGGACCCGGATGGATGCTGTGCAATTCTGACAGCAGTGAGACCTCCTGACCTTTTCTTCTTGGCTTGGCAAACTCAAATTCAACCTTTAAAACAAATTCAAAGCCACCTCTTTGGGGAACATGTCCAAAAACCCAAGCACAGACAATTGCTCCTTCTCTTTGCTCTCCATAGCCAGGCAGGGCTGTGGCCAGTAGCTCTGAGTTCTCCAGTGGACTGCAGAGCCTGGTGAAGCCTGCAAAGGGGCACCTAGCCTGGTGCCAGCACTTGGTATCTGGCTTCTCCTTGGTATAATTGGAGGCATGCTTCATGCTTATGTAGGAGCTGTTAAAAATACAGATTCTAAGGCCTATCTAAATTGGAAGAACCTGAACTGTGGCTCTAGAACCACCAAAACTTGGCCTCCTGGCTATGTGTGCCTGTGTGAGAAGGGTTGGCACCAAGCACATTGTTTTTCAAGTGTTTTTTTTTTTTTTTTTTTTTTTTTGAGGTAGGGTCTCACTCTAGCCCAGGGTGACCTGGAATTCACTATGGAGTCTCAGGGTGGCCTCGAACTCACAGTGATCATCCTTCCTCTGCCTCCCAGTGCTGGGATTAAAGGCGTGCACCACCATGCCCAGCTTCTTCAAATGTTTTTGACCAGGAATCAAAATGACCAGAATGCACAGTTTCTCATTATAACTGCCACACACATATTATATGAATATAAAACCAAAACAAAAATTAAATAAAACAATGTTTCCATACTATGTATAAGACACTTTTGTTTTTAAAATATTGTATTATTTATTTATTTGAAAGAGAAACACACAGGAAGAGAGAGAAGGAGAGAGAGAGAGAGAGTGGGCATGCTAGGGCCTCCAGCCACTACAAACAAACTCCAGGTGCATGTGCCACCTTGTTCATCTGGCTTATGTGGGTCCTGGGTAATTGAACTGGGGTCCTTTGGCTTTGCATGCAAATGCCTTAACTGCTAAGCCATCTATCCAGTCCCAAGATTTTTTTTTATAGTCTATTCTAAAAAAAAAAGGCAGGCTGTGGCTCTCTGAAAGCAATCCCCTGTCCTATTTGCTGGTTCTGTCTGGTAGTTTGACAAACACTAAAACAGCCAGGAAAGTCATCAAATGCCTGATGGATGAGCCAACACATGATGGAGCAAATGCATGCACACTTGCGTTTCAACATCCGGACACCTGGAAAACACAGGGGCCGTATCAGGTAAGTTCTACAATCTCACTTATTTACTTTTAAATTTTATTTCTTAACTTATTTCTTTGAGACAAAGAGGGAGAGAGGGAGAGAGAGAGAGAGAGAGAGAGAGAGAATGAGAGTGAGTATAGGCACTCTAGGGTTTCCTGCCATTGAAACAAACTCCAGATGTATGCGCCATCTTGTGCTTTACGTGGATATTGGAGAATGGAACCCACACTGCCAGGCTTTGCAAACAAGCACATTTAACTGCTGAGCCATCTCTCCATCCCCTAAAACTTCATTTAAAATTCTGACATCTGATTTTTTTTTATTCAATTTATATCAGTTTCACCATGTCTCAGAGCTCTGGTAGTCCTCAGCTACAGGGATTCAATGGATATAAGAGAATATAGAGTGCCCCATTTCAATTTATTTATTAATTTTATACGTATGTATGTATGTATGTATGTATATGTATATGCATCATCTTGTAGCCTTCCCAAACCTTCCAGCCCTGGGCCCAGAGAGACCAGTAAGGACAAAAAGTAAACTGAAAGTATGTGAAGTCCCCATTTTGGTGTTCTTTCTGTCTTCTGCAAGGTCCCAGAACTGATATGGGATGGTGAGGGGCAGAGACCAGAAGTCTCTGTGATCTGGAAAGGAATGTTATTCTCTACGCCAAGGAAATAAACTGTTAAGGCAATAGAGAATGTGAATGTGGCCTTTGCTACACTTTAGATTCCCATCTACTGCTTGTAGTTAATTCTCCTTAGCATGGGCTAGGGCTATATGAGTCATTTTAAGAGAGCCAGCAGAGTATAATAGGGCACTCAAGACACTTAATAAGGACTTGTCTTCTGTAGCTCACCCAAGGGGTTCTAGTATCCAGTACCCCAGTGGAAATCAGTTGTAGCTGACCCATTGGGTGAGGCGGCTTGCAGAGGAAGTGTCAGTGGAGGCTAAATCTGATTCACGCAGGTAGCCTGGTTCCAGATCCTACATGTGGACCAACTCACCATGAAGCCGTCACCAGGGCCAGGCATTACTGAGTTAGTGGAGGGAAAGCATTCCGCCTGGCACTGTTCTGCAGGAGTTGCAGGAAGCCTTGATGTTCGGAGTCTTCCCATGCCCTGCCAGCAGGTCTAGAGCAGGGGCCTCCCACCTTTTCATTAATTGCCACACACGTGAAGGGTGACACACAAGGAAGGACACATGTTTGTCATCACTGCTGTGGAGCACTTCTAGTCCTCTCAGTCATCCTGCAGCTGCTCTCTCGGCAAGGAGACCAGAACTGGAGCCAGAAGAATGACACCCATTTGGAAGCTGAGTAATAGCAGGAATGAGGCAAGGACACCAGCCAGCTCCCACCAGCTCAAGGATTAAAAAGTAAGTTACAATTTATTTATTTTTATAATATTTTGTTTATTTTTATTTATTTGAGAGCAACAGGCAGAGAGAGAAAGGCAAATAGAGAGAGAGAATGGGCACGCCAGGGCCTCCAGCTACTGCAAACAAACTCCAGATGCATGCGCCCCCTTGTGCATCTGGATAACATGGGTCTTGGGGAATCAAGCCTCGAACCGGGGTCCTTAGGCTTCACAGGCAAGCGCTTAGCCACTAAGCCACCTCTCCAGCCTGAGTTGCGATTTCTTAAAAAATCTCTGTACAGCTAACACTGGGCTAAAAGCTTCCAAAATATACAACATTATCATAAAGGTATTATTTATTTAATTAACTGATATTGAAAATAGGTCTACCTATCCTAGACTGGCCAGAACTTGACATGTAGCAAAGTCTGGCCTTGAAGTCAAGGTCTTCCTGCCTTAGCCTCTTGAGTGCCGGGAGCATAGGTGTACATCACCATTCCCAGACTTCATGAATGCATTCTTTTTTTTTTTTTTTTTTTTTGGTTTTTTGTTTGATGTATTTATTTATTTTTTTTTAATTTTTTTTAACATTTTCCATGATTATAAAATATATCCCATGGTAATTCCCTCCCTCCCCACCCCCACACTTTCCCATTTGAAATTCCATTCTCCATCATATTACCTCCCCATTACAATCATTGTAATTACATATATACAATATCAACCTATTAAGTATCCTCCTCCCTTCCTTTCTCCACCCTTTATGTCTCCTTTTCAACTTACTGGCCTCTGCTACTAAGTATTTTCATTCTCACACAGAAGCCCAGTCATCTGTAGCTAGGATCCACATATGAGAGAGAACATGTGGCGCTTGGCTTTCTGGGCCTGGGTTACCTGACTTAGTATAATACTTTCCAGGTCCATCCATTTTTCTGCAAATTTCATAACTTCAATTTTCTTTACTGCTGAGTAGAATTCCATTGTATAAATGTACCACATCTTCATTATCCACTCATCTGTTGAGGGACATCTAGGCTGGTTCCATTTCCCAGCTATTATAAATTGAGCAGCAATAAACATGGTTGAGCATGTGCTTCTAAGGAAATGAGATGAGTCCTTTGGATATATGCCTAGGAGTGCTATAGCTGGGTCATATGGTAGATCAATCTCTAGCTGCTTTAGGAACCTCCACACTGTTTTCCACAATGGCTGGACCAGATTGCATTCCCACCAGCAGTGCAGAAGGGTCATGAATGCATTCTTACTCACATTTTAGCATAGGGAGCCTGGGGCTCAGAGAAGTCAAGTAAGTTGATCAAGAGTAAGAGCACATCGAACTGGGTCTAACTCAAAATATGTACTGAGTCCTGCTGTGCCTATAGTTTTGATTTCTGCACATGTACTTACTTACCTAAGAAACTATAACGTTTAACATTCAGAGATTCTTGGCAGAGAGAGTGTGTGTGTGTGTGTGTGTGGCTTCAGTGGCTGCATCTTCCCAAATGATGATAAAAGACCAGTGCAAGAAGCAGATAGATGGTGCAGAGCATCATAATTGAAAGCAGCTCACCGGTGCCCTGTGCTGGCAGCTGGCTAAAGAGCCTGGAGATCAACTGCAGAGGGGCAGTCCTGGCTTCAAAGTTTATCAATACAAGGGGGGACACTTTTCAAAGTGCTATAATCCAATTCAACATCCAGATATAACCATGGCTCATGAACTTAGCCAGAAGCCCACAGCACCCTTTATTTTCTATTTTATTTTTATTTATTTATTTTTCCAAGGTAGGGGTTCACTCTAGCTCAGGCTGACTTGAAATTCACTATGTAGTCTTAGGGTGGCCTCTAACTCATGGCAATCTTCCTACCTCTGCCTCTCGAGTGCTGGGATTAAAGGCGTGTGCCGCCACGCCTGGCCTATTTTTTTTTTTTTTTACATTATTTTGTTAGAAAGAGAGAGAGAGGGAGGGAGAGGGAGAGGATGGGAGCGCCAGAGCCTTTCAGCCATTGTTGGTGAGCTCTAGATGTGTCTTCTCACTTGTGGTGCATGTGTGGCATTGCGTGTTTGCATCACTTTTGTGTCTGGCTTACATGGGACCAGAAGATTTGAACATGTGTTCTTAGGCTTCTCAGGGAAGAACATTAACCACTAAGCAATTTCTGAAGTCCCCCGTGAAAATCCTTTAAAGCAGAGAGCTGGTGTGGCCCCTTTTCCTCCCACACAACTCAGCTCCACCCATCCAGCCTGGGGGGCTGACAGGCACCCCTGAGCTGTGGCAACGTGCCTCTCAGAAGGCTGATGCTCCTCCCTGCTCCTGCATCTCAGCCCTCTCCCTCGATCTCTCTTCCACCCTCTCCCCAGACAGACAGGCAAACCCAGATCCATATCTGCACCAGTGCCAACCCAGGAGCTCAGAGGGAGATGCCAGATTTCAAGGCACACTTGCAAAAAGAAATGAAAACACCACAGCCTTGTTTCCATCACTCAGGGATTGGACAAAATGATACAGAATCCAGAAGTTCATTTTGCTGTTGTTGTTTTTTTGAGGTAGGGTCTCGCTCTAGACCAGGCTGACCTGGAATTCACTACATAGTCTCATGACTACATAGTCATGGCCACAAACTCATGACGATCTTTCTCTCTGCCTCCCGGGTGTTGGGATTAAAGGCGTGCACCACCACACCAGGCCAGAAGTGCTTAAAAGAAGGAAAACCTTGTTTGTGTCCTAGGAGAGGCCTTTCAACCCTCCATGTCTGGGGGGTCAGTAGAGTGATCTCGTGAGGATGAAATGAGCAGTGAAAAGTGCTTTCAAAATTCTATTCTGTATCCTATTCTGAACTCCATTCTAAGGTTCGACCAGCCCTCTGTATGCAACGCCTTAAGAGTGAGAAACCATCCCCAGAAAAGATATAGAAGGCTTTAAAACTGGATTCTTAAGCTGGCTCAGGGTGCATTTCAGGGAGGGACATAAATGGCTCAGGTTTCCTCTCGTGCTGGGAATTACCCAGGTTGCTGCAGCTCCTAGTTACCACAAGGTGGCGTTCGCTACGCTGAGGAGGTGGTGAAACCAGTGGGAGTCACGGGCGCTGCACGTGGAGGTCCCCAAGCCTATGCTAGTCGTTAAAATTTCCCGAAAGAGATGGTGATGAAAAACAGGCTAGTGTGGCGGATGGGACTGGCTAAGACGTGTGGGAACTGTGTTAGCTAAGCTTAGGGAGAAGAACATCGTCCAGGGTGGTGACTGCCATGCATGTGTACACCCGCCAGTCACCTCCCTCGGGTGGAGGCGCTCAGGGTTTCCAGGAAGGAATGAGGCTGGAGTCGGGCAAAGGCTGACTGACCACTGCAGCCTCTGAAGGACAGTGTTTGGGGTGGTCCAGCTGTGGTTAAGAGTGCAGACTCTGGGCCGGGGCTGTAGCTCAGGGGTAGAGCTCCTGCCCTTCATGTGTAAGGGCCAGTGGTCAGTCAGTCCATCGTCCCAAAGATAGAGAAGGAAACGAGAGAAAAGACCTTAATATCTCGGGTTTAAATGCCATGGGCCTGTGACTTTGGCACTTTAGCCTAGGCTTCCGTGTCCCCGACTCTGATGGTAGCTGCTCCACGGGAGAGCGGTGAGGATTAACGGAGACACTGCGATGCCGTGTCTGCGCCAGCCTAGTGCTGGCACAGTTCAGTGCTTAATGAGTGCGCCTCTGCCCAGGCTGGGCCGGTGAGGAGGACACACAGTCCGCACAGCTCCTATGCCCACTTCTGTCAGAGGGTAAGAGCCCAGAGCCTGAATGATGTGGCCTCTTGGGCCACTTTGGCTTTGAGCAAGTGTTGGGATGTGGGCTTTGGGAACCTTGTTCTGATGTTAGCATTCGTGAGGACACATCTGCTTCACGCGTCCTCCCTCTGCAGTCATGTGTGCATAGCACTGAAGGCCAGAGTGACCTGCTCCCCTGGATGGCACTCAGCAAACTGCTGTTCAGAGCAGTGTGTTGGGGGTTGGCCTTCCTATCAGGCTGCAGGCTGAAGCAGGGCCATAAGGTATCAAAGGAGCCCCACGTGCCCGGTCATCCCCAAACCAGCAATGCCAGTACTAGCCATGAACTCTTTCCTTCCTTCCTTTCCTGAGAGGGCCTTGCTACAAAACCAAAGCTGACCAAGTGCTCACACAAAGCGCAGCACAAGTTGACCTCAGACTTGAGATCTTCCTGCCTGGCCCTCGTCCTCCAAGCCTGGGGATGATGGGTGTTTTCCACCACACTGGGAATGCCAGCTACCTTTTCTGGGCACTTATACGTTCCAGACACGGTGTTAAGCTTTCAGGCATTATTTAATCTTCACAAACCCTCCATAATGATGATACTATCCCAGACCCCAATTTGCAGTGAGGAACTGAGAGGCTCACAGTGGTTAAGTAACCTGTTCATAAGGTCAAACCGAGGGCTAAAAACTATACTGGCTGACTAGAAGGTTTTGGGTCTGGGTGACATCATGGGCACTTCAGTGGTTTAAATGCATGGCCCCATAAACTCAGGTTTGAATCTTGAGTCTCCAGTGGGCACAGCCCTCCTGGGGATGAGGTATGTCATTGCGGGTGGATCTTAGAGTCCAGCCCTGAGGCGTGTGGACAGCAGTTTGGAGCTCTGGCTATTCATGCTGGGTGGTGTTTGCTGGTGTCTTTCTGCTTGGATCTATGGAGATGAGCCAGCCTCTTCCACCACTGATGGTGTTCCCCTGGGATCTGTAAGCCTGAAATAAACCCCTTCCTCCCATAAGCTGCTTCCAGTTGGATGTCTGTCCCAGCAACAAGAAGCTGACTGCAATAGATATTACACTTCCATCCCCTATTAGAATTTTCACTCCCCCACCCTAAAGCAGCGCCAACAGATGCACCCCGGAAGAGAAGGGCTTCCTGTGTGCAGAGTGTGGCGGGCAGGGCATTTGGCACGGCCTCTGAGCTGACCCAGCACATGCTGGTGCACGCTGGTGAGGGGCCTTCCCAGTGTGAACACTGTGGCCAGCCTTCACTCGGTCCAATCACCTCCACAGACACCGGGCCGAGCCTGACACCTGCAAGAAGGGGCCCATCTCTTTCTTCTCCGATGTGTGAGGGTCCAATCTGCTCGCAGCTTCGGGGGAGGGAGGTGACACCTTCCACCTTACAACCTGGAACTCTCCCCCTGGACCCAAACAGGCTGATCTACCTTTAAGGCCAACCTACCTGGTCAGGGTGTCATCTTAAGGGTCGCTGGAACGGGGGTTGGTCCATGTTCTTCATGTATTTGATCTGTTGCTATGGAAAGTCACTTCAAGGATTTCACCCTGGTTTGCAGTTTCATGTCAGTTTTCTGTTGCTCAGAGGTCATATGCAATTGGAAAGAGGGAAGATGATGTACAGGCAGGTCAATCAATGGGCTCCTTGAGTTCCTGATAAGTAATTTTGTTGAGGGGAAGACCCACAGGCTGGTTCCTGAGGAAGAGTTGAGGTGAAATGCCCTTTAGAATCAAAGGTTTATTAGGAGAGATGGAAGCGCCATCCAAAGCCAGGGAGAGGGAGAAAAGGAGGGGGAGAGGATGGAAGAGAGAGAGAACAGACTCCGACTCTGGAAATCCCAAGCTGGTGTCCCTGTTGATGAGTTTCTGGGGCCGGGGGGTGGAGGGCAGCGGGGGAGAAGGGCCGTGTCTGGCACTGAGTGTGTGGGAAATCACAGCAGCTTCCTAAGGAGAGAGTGTGAGACAGGGCGGACTTCTTGTCCTGCATGGTCTCTAAGGGACGGGGATCTGCTGCTGCCACCCGGCTCTTAGATAAGACACAAGGCCATAACTCAGGTGGCTTTGGGTTTCTCTGGCAACAGGGGGTTAAGCGGGTTGGGGTTCTTGTTTCCCCACCTGACCCTGGTCCCCAGGCAGCAGGGGCATCTTAAGTTTCTAACAGGTGAACTCCACTATGGAGAAATGACAGAATGCTGCATGGGTACTGGGCAGACCTCCATGGGCACAGCATAAAAAGAGACTCTCCGGTTTTATCCTCAAAGCTCTATGCAGATGCCGAGAAGGCCCTGTTTCGAGAAAGGCACTTTGTGAGATTTACATAAATGAAAGAATCCTCAGTAGGTTCCTGGGACAGACTTTTCCAAGAACAAAGCTTACCTGGAGGTAACTCAAACCCAGCCAGCCCTCCCCACCCCATCATTTCCCTTGCCCACTGAAATGATTTTCCCCTTGGGGAATGTCTTTATGAGTCTTGGCTTTGAGGCAGAGCCTTTCCCTTAGAGAAAGGAGGTTTGCATCTTATTTTTAGGAAGCAGTTGTTCCGGAAGTTCGGAATAGCCTTCCTTCTGACCTGGAAAAGAGGCCCCTTTCTTCTTCATGGTGACCAGACCTCATGCAGGTCTCACCCACATAATCCTCCTCCCTGGTTGTCTCTCGTCCTATTTGCACCCTGGAACTTAAGGCACACTTACAGAAGAGTTGGCCCATTTACAGAGAAACACTGAATCCCCCCAGAGATGCGTCATAAATTCCTTGGGGTGCATTTAAACTTGCCTGGATCATTAGGTATGATTTGAAGTCAACAAAATAAAACATCCTTTGCTCAGTTACCAGTTAGCTTGTTTGTGTTTATTTCAATCATGAAAACCAGGTGTGCGCATCTACAATGACTCACCATTCATTATCCCCTAACGAGGCAATTCAACATCAGCCCTAGTAACAGCAGTTCTTCAAAGTGGTGATACAGATACCAAATTTTATGAAGTCAGTAGTTTTTAGCTCTGGGCCTTGGCTGAGAGGAACCTGTCACTTCCCAGAGATCTTTGGCACTTATAATCTTCCCAAAGTAAGATGTTCTACAAGCAGGTGTACTGCTTTCCTTTTCAGGGTATCTGTAGTATACTCCTAAAATTGTCAGCAAGGAGTGCCATCTCTCCTGTGGGCTCCACTTGATTTGGACCCAGGGTATGGCTGCTAAATGGCATTCTCATTGTACATGGGGCCAAAGAGAGGTAATATGGATGGTCATGCTTTGCTTGACAAAGGCCACGTTTGCACAAGAGCTATGGCTGCCTGCCCCAGGGTTTGTGTGCTAACCCCCTGTGGTGGTTTGATTCAAGTGTCCCCCATAAACTCAGGTGTTCTGAATGCTAGGTTCCCCAGGTGATGGCAATTGGAAATTAAAACTTCCTGGAGGAAGTGTATTGTTGGGCGCTGGCTTATGTGGGTTATAGCCAGCTTCTCCTTGCCAGTATTTGGCACATTCTCCTGTTCCTGTTGTCCACCTGATGTTGTCCGGGGGGGAAGGGGTGATGCCCATCCACTGCTCAGGCCATCATTTTCCCCTGCCATCATGGAGCTTCCCCTCGAATCTGTAAACCAAAATAAATCCTTTTTTTTTTCTCCCCAAAAGCTGCTCTTGGTTGGGTGATTTCTGCCAGCAATGCAAACCTGACTGCAACACTCCCTTAGACACATCTGCATGTCCAAATGACAGCTGTAGTCTCGGCTCATCTTTGTCCTTTACCAGTCACGTGACTTTGAAACTCAGCTTTGCCATCTGCATTGGAAAAAACAGGAGTAATGGTAATAGTGGCAAATGTTGGTGTGAGACTAACAGATGATAGGAACTAAGCCTGAATGTAAGAGCCTTAGACTGGGAAGAAAGCTCTGGCAGTGAGTGCCTTGCTTTGCAAGCGTGAGGACTGGAGTTCGGATCCCTGGCACAGGCTAGCTGGACTAGCTGAATCGGTGAGTTCTGGGATCAAGTGAGAGGGCCTGCCTCCGTAAAATAAAGAGGATGTACAATGAAGGGGAACAGCTGACATCGACCTCTGGCCTACACACCCGCACACGTGTGCAGGCTTATTTGCATGTGTGCCACGTGCACACACACTCATGCACACACACAAAAGAAACTATACGTGAACTTTTGAATATGAGCAGAACAAAGCTTTTCTTGCTGGTTAATCAGCGAAATATTTTTTAATTAATTAATTTATTTACTTGAGAAAGAGGCAGACGGGTGTGGGGGGGGATGCAGCAGGGCCTTCAGCCTCTGCAAACGAGCTCCAGACGCTTATGCTACCTTGTGCATCTGGCCTATGTGGGTCCTGGGGAGTCAAAACAAAGTCCTTTGGCTTTGCAGGCCAACACCTTAACCACTAAGCCATCCTTCCAGCCCAATCAGTGAAATATTTGAAGATTGAAGGATTATTTGTTTTTATTTCTTATATTCTTTTTTTGGAAGATGTTTGTTCATATAGTACTTTCCAGTTAAAATTTCAGTTGATCATATAATTTTTTGAGTTGTTTCTTCAGGTGAATTCATAGAATATTTGCATAGAACTCACCTGGGCTGCTAACCATTCATCTTGCTGCACCCTTACCTTGAGTCCTGAGGCGGCTCCTCGTGCTGTATCTGGGTGTAGTTTCCAGGTGGGGACACTTTTGGAGAGAGGGTGAGTGTGCTTCCTGTTAATAAGCAGAAGAATTTGGTGAGCATTTGCTAATGGTGTTCTATACTATGGTTCCTGGAATATAAAGGATAGACTGTACTGAATAGTCCAAACTGAAGTTCATGGGTTGTTCAAACCTGAAATATGAATAAATCACATTATAAGAAAAATTGTCCCAACCAGATTTCCTACATCTGCTGCAATGGTCTTGCAGGGAAGGGCCAACGCCAACTGCTGTAGCCGCAGTCCTTGGCCAGACGAGGGTGCACGAGTGGAAGGCATTGGCAACGCATGGGATGAACAAAAGCATCAATTGAAAATCTAACCAGTTATGAAAGGGCTTCACATAAGTTCCGCCCAGTGGAGTCTGACATCCAAAGTGGAGGCAATGGAGTGTCTCTGGAGGAGTCGGTGCTTTCAGTCAGGGTCCTCTAGGTCGCCTTATTGACCCAACTCATACCAGACTGCTTGTCTGGCTTTCCACAAACCCATTCCACACCCCAGCAGACAATCTTATCTCTCTGTTATGTGATTAACAAATCAGTGCCAGGGCTTCTTTGCTACAGTATCTAAAACATCTTTCTGGACTAATACAGTTTCCACAGTTTAGTTTTCCAACATTAATTTGAATATGACTGAAGAAGTTCATTGATTAATTTCCACCTAATAAAAATTAACCTGTGTGTTCACCCACAATGTTTAGGTGATCATAAGAATACCAGTGCTCATGGAGCCCCAGTATGTACAGAAATTAGTGTTGTTTTATAAAATATTTTTATTTATTTATTTGTGGAGAGAGAGATAATGGGAACACTAGGGCTCTTACCACTGTGAATGAACTGTAGATGAATGTGTCACTTTGTGCATCTGGCTTTACATGGGTACTGGGGAATTGAACCCAGGCTGTTAGGCTTTGCAAGCAAGTGCCTTGACTACTGAGGCATTTCTGCAGCTCCATGAGTGTTCTAGCTATAGTAACTACTTGACTTTCAAAGAAAATTATCTGGCTGGAGAAGATGGCTTAGCCATTAAGGCATTTGCCTACAAAGCCAAAGGACCCTGATTTGATTACCCAAGACCCATAGAAGCCTGATGCACAAGGTGGCACATGCATCTGGAGTTCATTTGCAGTGGTTGGAGGCCCTGACAAGTCCATTCTCTCTCTTGCTCTCTGTCTACCTCTTTCGCTCTCTCTCTCTCAAATAAATAAATAAAATATATTTTAAAAAAGAAAATTATGGTGCTATTACCACCATGTTTTAATATGGAAAAAGAATCAAGACACAAAGAAATTAAACTGCCCAAAATGTCATGGCCAGGAAATGGGGGGCATAGCAATGATCTGACACTCAAGAATGCTTCCTGCAGAGATTACGATCCCAACCATGGGCTCAACTGCCCCTGTTTGTTATAGGAGAATATTCAACAATTGTTAATGATACACATTATAAAATTGGGCAGCCACAAATTCAAAACAAGATAAAAGTTGAAGCACAGCATACCGGAAATCATGGTTTCACTCTGGAAAGATCTGAAGACTGCTCACAAATGAGTCTGGTACAACCTGCCTTGGCACCTATTGGTCATTCCTGGGGGAAACCACCAATAATCTGGCCAGAAGGCATCAACTGGAGCCCAGGGAGTAATGGTTCTGTGAAGGCCCACCAGGGTCACCTCTTTTGCTAGAGAGACATTCAGTGCCCATGCAGTACACTATGAACTATTCCAGGAATGAATTTGGGCCCTCAGTATTTACACACATTTTATAGTCTCAGTGCATGCATAATGAAAAGCTATGCTACATTTGTATGACCAGACTAGATCACACAGGAGTTTTCCAAATAGACCTTCATAAAAAACCTTGCTTGGAAGGAAAGTTTTTGTGAAGCATCAGTTTAATTGCTAGACTGCTCGCATAGATGTCTTTGCTAAACTCAGAGCAAGCTTGTGAACTCAAACACAATGGACAGTGAAAATATTGCCCAAGATGGAATGACCCACTCATTCATCAAACCAGAAAAGGGTGCCTGCTTGGAGCTTGTTTTTAACATTGACTGCTCTCTGTCCATTCTGTATAAAAATATGTTGTTCAATTTTTCCACAGTGGCTGAGTCATGTTTTCTCTCTCTCTCCTCCCTCCTCTTTGAGGTTTTGCCATAACCAGCTCCCCTCCATCCTTATTCATATCAGTTCAGCATGTCACAAGGAGTCTCAGGAACTCAGTAGAGAGAGTCAGTGAATGCATAGAGGTTTTATAAAGTGTGGGCTACACCTAGGATTCAAAGGAAAACAGACTTCTCATACCAAGCTAAGATGAAGAGGTTGAAAACAAGGAGGGAAACAAAGTGCCCATCACACTAGTACAGAAGAAGTCAAGCATATGTATAGACAGAAGTGAGAGAAGGAGATGCTAGAGATTTCAAAGAGATTATGTAATCTATAAACCTTGGCGACAGCATAGTAATAGCTACTGTTTAGTGAACACATTTTCTTTTTCTTTAAAGCAGCAAGTAACTGTATTAACAGCACAGTGACTGTCTCCTGTGCTGGCGGGGGCAGTGAGCCACCTGAGTGGGAAGGTACTCGAGGGTCCTGTGTTATTGCCTTTTTAAGGAGTCACCAAGAAAGAGGGTCAGGCTCTAGAGTTATGGTTTGGACGTTACTCTGATTTACTGGCATGTTTCGTTAATATCTGTTTTCCCTACTGCACGTGTCTCTTTCCACCTTACTTGTGTTTTCTGTTAGGGTTTCAACAAGGTCATAGGTTTCCCAAAGTCCATTGACTGGCCTGAAAATAAGACTCTGTAAGGTTTCACTCCCACACATGTGGAGCACCAAAACCTAGGGACATAAATAAGTAAGAAAAGGGCTGCAGCAGACCTGCAAAGTAATTCCCATTGAAGACTATCTGTTGCATGATTAAAAAAAAAAAAAAGAGAAAAAAAGAAAAAAGCAAACAGAAGATGATCAGAACAGTCCATCCTTTAAAGGAGTAAATACATTCCTCTAAACACTGACATGAACTTAAACTATTGGCAATTAGCCATGTTCTCTCTTGAAATATATAATCTACTATATGAAGTTTCAAAAAACATCCAATTAAGTATTTTCTTTTTTTTTCTGAGAAAAATACTTTATTTTGGAAAGTATACTAATTAAAGATGAAAACAAAGCAGACTACAAATGTGTTATACAAAAGAGGCTACATTTAAATCCAAAACTGCGTGCAAATCAACACAGGAGTTGCAATGGTGGGAAACAGCATTTCTGAGGGGGAAATAAGCCATTCTTAGATTTATTTCAAGTAATCCATGAAAGATTTGCGGGGGGGAACCTGGAGTAAGTCATTGACTATATCAGAAAAGCAAGTTTTATTGCATGCGCACACACACACACACACACACACACACACACACACAATAGTGTTGGGAAGAGAACCTGGGCTTTGCACACGTGAGGCCCTCCTACACTAAACTCCATTCGCAGCCTTTCATATGCTTCAATAGAGACAAAGCCAAGGGGTGAAGATCTGCAGACTTAACAACGACAGCGGCTGCTCTTCATGAGTCCACGACGCCTCCTGAGAGCTGGGCCTGGGGACAAATGATGGCAGCAAGCCCAGCACTGTGCTTTCTTTCCACGGGGTGCCAGCCATGGCAAAGTGCCCCACACTCATCGTGGAAGAAAGGCCACCATGTTTATCAGGTCCTTTCAACCAAATCAGCTGGACAAAGGCCATACCATGTTCTCAACACCTGCATGGCTTGCCTTGCTAGCATTTCACATTATGTTTTGATAGCAGGGTTAGTCTTCGAAGTGGTTTATCACAGCAGGATAGACATGTAATTTGTTTTGTTTATCTGAACTGTGATATTCTGGTTTTTCCAGAGGCTAGGGAATTTTTTACATTACAATCACTTCCCTATGCCATTTTGGAGTGTGCTGTCTTGCGTATATTAACCATCTTACTATAGCTAAGGTGGGACTATTCCCCTACTGTTTCTGCTTAGGACCATGGAATCCCTGAAGGCCCTAAAACAAAACACCCTACAGTTTTTATGTGGGTAAAAGTGTGAAGATGCGTTTCCTATCTTCAGTGGGTTGTTTCCGAAGCTCTTTGACATGCTGAGAAGAATATGGTGCCAGGCATTTATCCTTACACAGCAAGTCAAGGTTGGTTCCGTGGGAGTCTTGCTCTATGCGTGGCAGCAGATTTCAGGTCTTCTCACTTCCCTTTAACATTCCACCGGGAGTTCTTGCTAACCGAAAGCTCTGCTGAGATACACCTGGCAGAGAGATGGTGAGTACTGTCCACGCACGTTAGGCTGGACTCATCTGAAGATGCCACCTCTGTGCTCTGAGCATCTTCTGACTATCCATCCTTAGTCCACAGGACTGAGTGTTCAGTTTTGACTTTCTGGTGAGGTTCTGTCTCTTTTGGTCTTATATGCCTTCTAAGCAGATTTTCTATAGCTTTGTTTTTAGCTTTCAGATGCTCAAAAGGGAAGGGAGAAAGAGTTATTGCTTTTGTTATAGAATTCACTAAAATTTATCCTAGACACTACAAAAGTGCATCTGTTTTCATTAGCAGGTAATTTTCTTTTTTTCTTTTCTATTTTTTCAATATTTTAGTTTTATTTATTTACTTGACAGAGAAAGAGAGAGAGAGAGAGAGAGAGAGAGAGAGAGAGAGAGAGAGAGAGGAAGGGAATGAGCATGCCAGGGCCTCCAGCCACTGTAGAAGAATTCCAGACATGTGCGCCCCTTTGTGCATCTGGCTAATGTGGGTCCTGGGGAATCGAACCTGAGTCCTTTGGTTTTGCAGGCAAATACCTTAACCACTATTCAATCTTCTCCAGCCCCCCCCCTTTTTTTGGGCTTTTTGAGGTAGGGTCTCACTCTAGCCCAGGCTGACCTGGAATTCACTATGGAGTCTCGGGGTGGCCTCAAACTCACAGAGATCCTCCTACCTCTGCCTCCCAAGGGCTGGGATTAAAGGCATGAGCCACCATGCCCAGCTACCAGCCCTTTTAAAAGAATACTTTATATTTATTTATTTATTTGACAGAGAAAGGGGGGGGGTAGAGAGAATAGTTTCTAATTCTAAGAAGAATTGGAACAGTAATGGGTTGACTCTGGGTCAAGATGTTGCTCAAGGTTAGTGCTTTGACTACCGCTTTCCAGTCATGACAATGCAAACCCCAAGAAAGAAAACTTAAATCTGTGTTCAAAAGAAAGACAAAAACCCTCATAGGCCAGAACAGAGCAGAAACACAGTGCAGTAACTCAGGTAAAGAAGTTAGGTGCTGGGTCTGGGGACTGGCAGAAGAAGCTGGGAGCATTTACTGAATGTGTCAGGGAAATGAAACTCAAGCTACGGTAGAAAAGGGTGTATTCATAGCCTGTGAGGCCGCTTATGTAAGGCTGTGTCCCCGAAAACCAGGGAGAAGCAGATAAAACTCTCGACCAGGAAGTGGTCAAGATAAGAGGAAATTAATAACCTAGAAGACAAACAGACAAGAAAAAAAACTATGGAAGAATCACAATGAAAAGCTGTTTTTTTCAACACTTATCAAAAAGAGAAAACACTAGTAAAGTGGATAAAGGGAGAGGGCACAAAACCATTAACAATAGAAAAAGCAGGCAAAATTACATTTGTGGTAGAAAGCTTTAAAACTAGGTTACAATAAATAACATTTCAGTAAATTGAATCATTGAAGCCCATGAATACAAAAGCTTAAAGGGAATGATTTCCAGAAGAATATAACTAATCAAAATGGCCTCGAGAAGATAAAAACTTCAATTATAACCACTAGAAATTAACCTATTATTTGAAATTTTATTCCCTTTTCCTCATTTTAAACAGTGTTATGTTTGTGTGGTTTACAAGTATATTTACCAAATCTTCAAAGGATAAATTTACCTTTTCTAATACAAACCATCTTTGAAAAGAAAAAGAGAAAGAGCAACCTTAATGTAAGAGTAGATTAGGAAAGAAAAGTATGACTGACTCATTTTATATATACAAATACAAAAAATTCTATGGAAGGATTAACTAAAGGAGGAAGTCCTTCCCCCAGGGTAAGCCCTTCCCTCAGAGTGGGCGGCACTTCTTGGAGGGGTCTGGGCTTTATCTAAGGATGCTCTGGGAAGGAAAATATCCCCTCCTCCCACCTGGTTGCCGATGCTGCTTGCTGCTTTCCAGCCTGAACTGAAGAGCAGCGTCTCTCCAGGAAGCCTCCGGGCCTTCAGTGCTGGATTGGGACTGCTGAGGCATCCAGCCTGGAGGACTGAGCAGCTGCTGCGTTCCTTGACTCTCAAGCCTGCAACCTGCTATTGTTGGACTGCCATAAACTAATCCAATAAATTCCCCTGTAATACAATTCATTCTATCAGTTCTGTTCCTCTAAAGAACCCTGACTAATACAAATACTAATAAATCAAAGCTATCATGAGCAAGGAAATCTCCAACAAATCTTATTACAACTAAGAAATATTTGTCCCAGGAATTCGAAGATATGTCAACATGAAGAAATTCTGTTGAAGTAACTATACATCAATGGACTAAAAGAAAAGAAACACAGGATAATCTCAACACATATGATGAAGAAAATATTCAGTAACATACACTACAAATTCATGATACAAACACTAAAAATTGAGTTTGTAAGATCTCACTTTAGATTTTCTTGAAAACAGAATAGGATCCAAATACTCAGTACTCTGTGTGGTAGGTGATCCTGGGAAATGAGAGTGAGGTTGCATGGAAATGAAACAAGTGAGAAAGGCAACCCAGTACATACAGTCGAATATATATATATCTTCAAGATGTCTGCTGTGAGTGTTGATGTCTCAATAACACTGAGATCCCCCAAAATACACAGCTGTCCATTGAAGGAAAGAGACTAACATCTACCCATAGGTTTTCCCCTCACTCCAGAGGATATTTGTATCCCTAGTTTGGAACTTGCACTGTAGGTTCCCACTGGAATTGTGTGGACTCGCAGTTTTTGGGGAGGTCAGATACTACAGAGGTCACTGGGCAAAAGCCAGACACATAACATGCGCAGAGTGAGATGCATTTAGCATGAGTCAGCAATGTCTACTAGAGCTGCAGCTAGATACCAAATGTGTCTTCCCTGACAGAAATCTGCACTTAGCATCATAATGGTGACACTCTTTGATGTGAGGGACAAAAGGAGAATACCTCTCCCTGTGACTATATCGTATTATAAAATATATATGTAATCCGTGTCTCATTTTCTTGCATGAAATGTCCTAAATTCTTGGAATGTCTAATGTGATAAGACTTTAAATAATGAGTGGATTGATGGCTTAGAGCCAATTTGTAGCTACTCACCAGAAGGCTTAGGTAGATTAAAATGTTGGGACTTTCATATCCACCTCCCAGCGTCTAGGGAAGAAAGAAGGCCTAAAGTTCAATGTGACTACCAGTAGCCAAAAGTTTAATCAATTATGCCTATATTATGAAGCTAGAATTTTCCAAAAAGAAAACAAGAATATATCTCAGAGCCAGAAGAATGGCCTGCCTCAACACCACAGGAGCAGAAGCACTGGCACCTCTAGACCTTTCTTTGGTATCTGTTCATCCACTTGTTCATTGTCATCTTTTAAAGAATCAGTGTGGGCTGGGAATATGCCCGAATGGTCAAATATCTGCAAAGCTCATGTGAGAAGACTTGGATTCAATATTCAGTAGGAACACACACACACACACACACACACACACACACACACACACACACACAGAGTATGTGTATCCTTTGTAATAAAGCAATAAAAATAACACAAAAAAACTATTTCTTGAGTTCTGTTACCCATTCTAGCAAATTAAGTGAACCTACAGAAGATGAGGAGGAAACTCTACCTTATAGGTAAATCACCTAAAACACAGAATGGCATCTGAAGTGGAGAGGGGGCAGCCTTAGGGACAGAGCTCTCACTGTGGGCTCTATCTCTGCATACCACTGGACTCAATTGGAAGACACTCAATTAGCTTGCTTGCTGGTATGGAGAAAGCCCATGCCTCTGAAAGTCACAGAAGACTTCTGTTTTGAGTGGCAGAGGAAGCTGGTACTTTTCTAATCAGACGGTTACTATTCAAAACCGCTATCTGAAGACCTGTCTACAAAAATGTCTAAGAAATTGACAAACATAAGACTAAAAATCAATAAATGCCTTTGCACTAACAATGGTTAAATTTAAAGTCTAATAAAAATTAGACAGGATTCACATCATGAATGAAACATCTGTGATTTCTGGACATAAAAGATGAGTGGGGGGCTGGAGAGATGGCTTAGCGGTTAAGCGCTTGCCTGTGAAGCCTAAGGACCCCGGTTCGAGGCTCGGTTCCCCAGGTCCCACGTTAGCCAGATGCACAAGGGGGCGCACGCGTCTGGAGTTCGTTTGCAGAGGCTGGAAGCCCTGGCGCGCCCATTCTCTCTCTCTCCCTCTATCTGTCTTTCTCTCTGTGTCTGTCACTCTCAAATAAATAAATAAAAATTAAAAAAAAAAAGATGAGTGGGCCTCATGGAGACAATTATAACATGTTGCTGAAGGGCTTCAATAAAAAGGATTAAATGCAAGGTAAGCCAGATTCCTGATCATAGATGGAAGGACAGTCTAATAAAGATCAAGTCACTTGTTACTTGATTGATAAAGTTGAATACTTTCAATAAAGCTGTAATATGAATGTTTTAAAGACCTTGAAAAATTGATTCTAAAACTGATATGGAAGGATTGAAGGCCTGTGATCAAAAGGCTAACTAATACTGAGGGAGGAAAACCAAACTGAAACAGCAGTGAGGAGGAGCAGACCAACCAGTGAGTAAAACATAAGAGGCTGGTAAAGCATTTTAGAAACTGCCAGTTTCTTATTAACATGTGGGTAAACAAATACTTTTAAAAAATAAACTCAAGAACCCAGAGAAACCTAGGCACATATAGGGTGTTGGTATATGATAGCTCAGGTGTGACAAATCACTGCAGATAGAACAGGTTATTCAATAGCTATGTGGAGGCAATGAGACAAGTACATGTAAGAAAAAATCAGGTTCCTTCTTCATACCATAGAGTATGAAATAACTATGAAAACCAAAATTTTAAGAAGAAACCACCTATATATTTAAAGCATAGACGAACATTTTTTAAGGACACTAAAAAGAATTATAAAATATCCCTTTATAATTGAGACCCTCCCCCAACAATATGGCTAGTGTCAAGGCTGAAGACATCACATGCCTTGGCTGCAGGACACTGAGAAATCTAGCTAGAACTGAGCTGGAAGTCTCTTTTCTGATAACTAGCTGCTACTGTTTTGAATAGTTCTGTGTAGTCTGTTGGGAAAGAAGAGTTATCAATTTCGTTTTTAAGTCTCATACTAGCTCTTTAGCCTCCTTCATTAAAAAAAAAACCTGTTATTTGTTTATTTAATTTGAGAAACAGAGTGAGAGTATGGACATGCCAGGGACCTTACCGCTGCAAATAAATTCCAGATGCATTGCCGCTAGGTACATCTGGCTTTATGTAGGTATTGGGGAATTGAATCCAGGCTGGTGGGCTTTGCGTTGAAGGGCTATTAACCACTGAGCAACCTCCCCATCAACAGTTTTAACCAGCAGTGGATCTCGCAAGCTACACAATTGGCCAGCCAGGAAACATATGCTCATTAGTGCAATAGTATCATGTCTGCTATGGGGATAAGCACCTTCTCTTTGATTGGATTTGAAGCTTGTTCCATAAAAGAAGGGGGGCTGGAGAGTTCATTTAGTGGTAAAGGTACATGCCTGTGAAGCGTAAGGACCCAGGTTTGATTCTTCAGGTCCCATGTAAGCCAGATGCACATGGTGGCACATGCATCTAGAGTTCATTTGCAGTGGCTAGAGGCTCTGGAACACCCATTCTTTTTCTCACTCGGTTTCTCTCTCTCTGTTTCAAATAAATAAACAAATCTTAATTTTTTTTGACTTTTCATTCATCTTTTATATTTACTTAAGCACTACTCTTCATTTTACAGATCCTTAAAATATGGTGGCAGGGGCTAACTATGTAGCCAGGCTGACCTTAAACCTAAGATTCCCCTGCATCAGCCTGGCTAGTACTAAAATTACACGTGGCACTTAACAGAGAGGGTAAGATGGGCACACTAGGATCTCCTGCCACTGAGAACAAACTTGAGATGCATGTACCACTTTGTGTATCTGGCTTTATGTGGGTTCTGGGAAACCGAACTGGGGCTGTCAGGCTTTGCAAGCAAGTGCTTTTAACTACTAAGGGATTTCTTCAGCCCCGACATTTTAATCTGTATGGCAGCATGGTGAGCCAAGCAGGAGAGCAGTCCCTTTAAAAAATTCAAATGTACATAAGGACAGATATATAAATGTTAATTACAGCCTGATTTGTATTAACAAAAATTTGTAATCAACCTAAATGCTCATCAAGAGGAGAACAGATTAAAAAATTGCATTTTATTTATATGATGGGGTACTAAATATCAGTTAAATTGAATAAAACAGAATTCTAAGTGTCTACATGGATACATTTAGAAACTCTTACATGAAAATATCAAATTGCAGAATGATAGTGTATTCATATATATTGTGTTAGTCAGCTCAGGCTGCTATAACAAAGTCTCATAGCTGGAGTGGTTTAGAAACATTAGAAGTTTGTTTTCTCCCAGTTCAGGTGGCTGAATAATAAATAAATAAATAAATAATAAATGAGCGCATAATAACGCACTCATTTGGTCAGGTTCTGGAGAGAATCCTCTTCCAGCCGTGGGCTAGTCACCCATGCTCTCACAAGCAAGCCAGGTCTGAGGCCTGTTCTAAAAGGCACTGGTTTCCCAATCACAAGGGTTCCATCTTTAAAACCTAATTGCCTTCCAAAAGGCCATAACCAAAGATCATCACCTTAGAACTGGGGTTTCAACACATGGATTTGGGGATAGAAGCAAGCATTCAGTCCACTGCATAAATTCCAGCTTGAAGATAGCGTTGCCTGGAGGGAATACCATGTGAAGAGAGCTGTCTATAAGCCAAGGAGAGATGCCTGGAGTAGAGTCTGTTTATACCCTCACAATGAACCAAACCTGAAGAGACTTGTCTTTGGACTTCTAGACCCTCATTCTCCTATAAAGAATGGTGAGAAAATAAAGTTCTATTGTTTAAGTCTCGTAGTTGTGGCACTTTCTTAAAGTAGCCCAGGTTTAAAAAAAATCTTTGTAACTTAATAAGCAATTTTATTGTTTTAAAAAGGTATATTTTTTCTGGGTGTGGTGGCACATGCCTTTAATCCCAGTGTTTGGAAGGCAGAGGTAGGAGGATTGCTGTGAGTTCAAGGCTACCCTGAGACTCCATAGTGAATTCCAGGTCAGCCTGGGCTAAAGTGAAACCCTACCTTGAAAAACCAAAAGAAGGAAAAGGTATATTTTCAACAGATCCAAAAAATTCCTTTCTTCTCTCAAAAATGCAAAACTAGGAACTAGAAAACAGGAGACATGCTGATCTACTGTTTAATAAAATGCTCTTTCATTTTTATTTATCTGCTTTTCAATATTATTTATGTATTTATTTATTTGCAAGGGGGAGAGAGAGAGATAGAGAATGGGCACATCAGGACCTTTAGCTGCTGCAAACAAACTCTAGATGTATGCATCGCTTTGTGCATATAGCTTTATGATCTAGTTTTACCTGAGTACTAGGGAATCAAACATAGGTCATTAGACTTCGCAAGCAAGAAACTTAACTGTTGAGCCATTTCTACAGTCTTTCCTTTAAAAAAATACATTTATTTGCAAGCAGAAAAAGAGAGAGAGAGAGAGAGAGAGAGAGAGAGAAGGAGAATGGATGAATGTGCTTTAATTTTTAACTGCAAAATTTTTATCTAGTATCAAGAAATATTTTTGTTTAATGAACCTAGTAGGTCAGTTTTATTGGGCAAGAGAAAAATTCCTATGTCCTCAGAATTATATTTTATGACTTTTTAATTAAGGATGAGAAAGACAATTCCCACACTTCCTTCAGAGAAGATTGGTGCACTAAACATAATTAACTCTAAGCAGTTCAATAATAAATCATCTGATCTCACAGGCATAATAAATACAATGAGGGAATTATTTAAATATAGACTCAGTAGAATAAACACAAATTTGACTGCAGAGCAGAATGAGTTACAAGAATAGAAGATACATTAAATTTTATGGGAAGTCATGTTTTAAAGTTCGATTTTCTTAGCATAGATCTTGAGCATGTTAATTTTAAGGTCATTTGTTATCGGGAAGAGAGGATCATGGTCATATATAACTTTAGCTGTCTTAAGATAATGTCAGAAAGAGTAACAATGCCCTTCTCCAAGTTTTTCATGATTCCTCACTAGAGAGAAAATATGGAGCTGAATAAACCACAGAATATAAATCTGACCCAAGAGAGAGTATCTTTAAGACCAACTATAGAATTCTGCAATTACATGCATAGTTTTTCTTGTCAGCAATATACTTGTCCCAAAAGAACCCCGATTTGACATTGAAGGGATTTTGAGGCCCTTCTCATCAATGTTCCGCATGTGCCTGGGATGTGCAGTAGCCAGATGAGGAACTGATGAAAGTGCTCAATGTCATTCCACCTCTGTTGGGTGCCATAAACTCAGAGCAGTGCTGGAGAGATGGCTCAGCAGTTAAAAGTGCCTGTTTGTAAAGCCTAATGGCCTAAGTTCAATTCCTTCAGATCACAAAGTGACACAAGCATCTGGAGTTCATTTGCAGTGGCAAGAAGTCCTGGTGTGCCCATTCTCTCTCTCACTGTCTCTCCTTGCAAATAAGTAATAACTAAAATAAAATACACCAAAAAAAAACCAAAAAAAAAAAAAAAACCCTCAGAGCAGCTTAGCAACAGTAATGAGTATACACACCCTTGACTGACATTCAGTGTGACAGGATAGACTTGTACACAACCGTGCTAGGTCAATGAAAGTCTGATTTAAAGTACTTGGATTTAGTGGCTGGGAAGATGGCTCAGTGCGTAAGGGCACTTGCTGCACAAACATGAGGAGCTGAGTTAGTTCCCCAAATCTATGTGAAAAGCCTAGTGTGGCCACATACATCTGTAACCCCAGAATTTGAGGAGGCTGGAGACAGGAGGCTCTCTAAGGCTCACTGGTCAGCCAGTCTAACTGAAATGCAGTTGGCTCCAGGCTCAGGGCGAGGCCCTACCTCAGGAAAATAAGGTGGAAGAGCGATAGAGGATGACATCAGGAGGAAGAATGTGATGCCACCTCCAAGGCACACACATCTACACACACACACACACACACACACACCAAAGAAGTGGAAAAAAAGAGAAAAGTACTTAGATTTAATTTATCTTCAAGTTAAAGACTTGATAAAGGGTCACTTTTCTTTAGTTCACAGATTTCTTTTTTCCCTTTGAAGTAGGGTGTTACTACTAACCTGGGCTGGCTTAAAATTCATGACTGTGTCGTCACGTCCACCCAGTTCACAGATTCTTCTAAGAATCTTGGAAGCCATCTTCCTCAATCATCAACTCAATGCATAAAACTAACACAAACAAAAGCTACCTAACCTCTTTCTTGATGCTTGAAGTGATTGGCATGACAGAACTCTCACACGCTCGTTTGGAATTTCATTCTCCCATCTGACCACTTCTGCTATTCTAGACACTTTCCCTAGCATGAGCAGCAGACTGCCTTCCAGCTAAATCTATTCGCGTAGCAATTTGTCTTCAGAACATATAAGAAAGAAATCATCTTGGACATGACAACTATTCAAAACTAAAGAGAAAATTCTTATCTTCCCTTTCTATTTTAAATTAAAAGTAAACAAATTGTTATATTTCAGTAATTGCTGGAGATATGGCTGATTTATGATGACAGAGATAGCAAAAAGCAGAGGCTTGGGGAAAATGATTTGATTAGACAGCAACTTCCCTAAAAGGATTTTTTTTTTGGACCCTCACTGAAAGCTTGTAATCAGCTGTGTACAACCTTACCTCTGAGCATTCAGGGACTATGCCCACATGAAGTAAAATAAAGGAAGTACAAAGAGGGGAAGAGGAAATCAAGTTGAGGAGGAAGGGAATTTTATGGTTTGGTAATATCCTTCAAAGACTCAAGTGTTGAAGGCTTGGCCATCAGCCAGAGGCAGTATGAGAGGATGAGACCTAGTTGGAAATCCTCTGGTTATAGGGGAGACACCCTTGGAAGATACTGGAGGCCTGACCTCTACTTTTTCTGTTTGTTGACTGCCGCAATGCGAGTACCCTCCTCCATTGTGCACCCCTATCTTGGTGTACTGTGCCCCACAGTCCCAACCATAAAGAAGCCGTCCAACAATGGACAGAAAACTCCAAAACTGTGAGGTGATGGTGATTCTCTTACTCAGTTGACCCATCTCAAGTATTTGTTGTGTTAATCTAAAGCTGACTAACACAGGAGCCTTAAGAAGGAATAGATGGTAAGACTCTTTTGCTGAAGATTCCACATGCCTGGGCTGCAAGGTCACTGAGACCAGCTGACAGAAAGCTGGAAAAAGCTATGCTGCTTGCAGTTCAATGGGAGAGAGTGAAGTTACCAATAAGAAGATAAACAACAGTGGACATTGCAAGCCTTAAATTTGGCCAGACCAAATGAGCCAAAGAGTGCAATAGCAGCATGTCTGTCATGGGGGAAACCAACTACTCTCTAATTTGACTGGAAGCCCACTCATAGGAGGGAACACATGCCTGATACTGAAAACCTATGACAGGGCAAGTCATGAGCACTAGAGGTGTAATGACTGCCAGTGTCTGGCTAAATACATACATTATGCTCACCAAACTGCCAGATAAGCACTTTCTTAATTGTTCATACATGTATATTAATGCTGCTCTCACTTTTGGTTAGGAAAGCTTCTCTTTTCAGATGGTGATGACCTCTGGGATGACTCAGAAGGCACCATAGTACTGAAAAGTGACAGAGGAGTGCTCAGCACGGAAACATCTCTATCACACCTTCCAAGGCTCAGGGTCCATTGCAGAAGAGGTGGCAGAAAGAATCTAACAGCCAAATGAAGGATACAACTCCTTACAATGCACCCTTCCAGACACAAAATGGCCTGGTGTTACACAAGACCAGTATAGTAGGAAGAAAAGATGATGACATCAAAAGAAGAGAGAGACTGATTAAAAGGGGGAAGGGATATGATGGAGAGTGGCTGTGAAGGAAAAACTGAAGGGGTAGGGAATTACCAAGGTTTATTGTCTATAGTTATGGAAGTTGTCAATAATAAAAAAAATTAATAAAAAGAAGACATGCAGAAAGAAAAGACTTACATGACCACATATTGTTCATACTGTGTCTGGTCTCCTGATTATTTCTGTTTTTTTTTTTACCTTTTAGTAATAGACAAGGGACGCCCTACTAAAACATTAGTAAGACCAAGATGTAGTGAGGTATTTCAATGAGCAAGCAAGATTTACATTGATTGAGCAGTTCTGGGAAAGGTATTCATGCTTCCATTAATTGGAAATTTCTGTAAAATACAATTTCAGTCTCTAAAGTCTTCAGCTTAAATATTGAAGGAGAAATGTCTTAAGGAGGAGAAGTAGAGTGATATTTGAGAGTGAACTTAAATAAACAGAAATCATCTTTTGCTATTCTAATTTCCAGTAATAACAACCTTTCCTCATAATCACACAATATTATTATTGAGTATCATAAGAATTTATGTATAGGTATTTCACATTCATGTATATATATATATATATATTTGTGTGTGTGTGTGCGTGTGCGTGTGTGTGTAGAATACTGATATATGGCATTTATTTTTCATGATATGGGTACATGTTATCTTCGCTTGCTAGAGGCCATATTCCAGGCCACGTTATCTTTCCTAAGATGACACAGGCTACTGACTGATTTGTTTCTGCTCACTCTCCCAGCCTATCCCATGATGCAGCTACAGGACATACATTACAAATGTTTTTCTACTTTGCAGTTATCCTAATTTTACTCTTCAGTCATAGCTAGTCCGTGCTAACATAATTATGTTGTGACTAGCATTAGCAAAACAAATCCAATGTCACCAATGTCTGATGGATGATTGTCACAGAAACAAATTGTTATCCAAAGGCAAAGGGAGTCTCAGAAAAACTTACATAATAGACAATAAAATATTTTAGCTCTGAAAGCTAATTCCTGCTGAAAATTATTATTCTCAAAGCCTGATGAAGCCTAAACATGTCATATTAGTGTAAAAATATAAATGATGTCCAAAAGCATAGGCTCAGACCAATAGATGGGTTGAAACTTTTGTAGGGTAATCACAATGCTTTGTATCTTTTTTTTTTTTTAATTTTTATTTTTTTATTTTATTTAATTGAGAGCGACAGACACAGAGAGAAAGACAGATAGAGGGGGGGAGAGAGAATGGGTGCGCCAGGGCTTCCAGCCTCTGCAAACGAACTCCAGACGTGTGCGCCCCCTTGTGCATCTGGTTAACGTGGGACCTGGGGAACCGAGCCTCGAACTGGGGTCCTTAGGCTTCACAGGCAAGCGCTTAACCGCTATGCCATCTCTCCAGCCCAATGCTTTGTATCTTGAATAGAGATTTAGGTTGTAGAGGACAACCCATGGGAAACAGTAATTCAGTCTTCTATACTACCCTGTGTGTCATAAGCCATTGCCTTGAGTTTCTGTTGTTGTTTTTGATCTGTAAAGGTACAATTTTGGACTGGAGGGATACCTTAGCCATTAAGGCATTTGTCCACAATGCCAAAGGACCCAGGTTTGATTCCCCAGGACTCATGTTAGCCAGATGTACAATGGGAGTGCACATGTCTGGAGTTCGTTTGCAGTGGCTGGAGGCCCTGGCACACCCATTCTATCTCTCTCTCTCTCTCCTTTTCTCTGTTAAATAAATAAATAAAAATAAAATATTTTAAAAAGTACAATTTTATGTAACCATGGAAAAATTGCTATAAAAATCAACTGAAACTGTACACCAATGATTTCCCTGTTTCTTAGTTTTAAAAGTTAACTTTTTAAGGATAGCCTAGAATATTCTCATCACGGTGTCTTCAGGCACGTGTGTCATTATACTTTACTCTCATTCATTCCTTTCCACACTACCCTCCATCATGCCTGCGCCCCCTTTCTCCTTCCAGCTGCTCCCCATTTTTTCCCCCTGGTTAGTTTCCCCGTTTTTTTTTTTTTCTTTTTAAAAACATAATTTAAGAAGCTGGGTGTGGTGGTGCACGCCTTTAATCCCAGCACTCAGGAGGCAGAGGTAGGAGGATTGCCTTGAGTTTGAGGCCACCCTGAGGCTAGAGTGAAATCCAGATCAGCCTGAGCTAGAGTGAGACCCTACCTCGAAAAAAAAAAAAATCAAAAACATTAAATCTATTAGAAACCACCAAAATCTTCTCCCACCCATCCCTCTCTTCCCCAGCCAAACTTGTGTTCCATCTGTCCTCTCCACCATTTAGCACCTCGAGGTGCACTGCTGGTGATCTGAGACGACTATTATCAAGCTCTCATCCTCTGGCTTTTCACCAGACTGCCCTGCCTCGCATAGATTGGATTCTGGTCCCACATGACTGGAGCCATGGAGGAGCTCACGTTCCCAAAGCAGCTGCGCTGTTCTCATTGGTCACTGTCAGGAAATATTACCGAGGTGGACACATGGTTCTAATCAGTCTATGTGGGATGTGTTTATGTGGGAGTTTCATTGAATATATATATATTGGACACATACTGAGTATGGGTTCACCACGTGTTGGTGCCATCTTTTCCTTCATCCCTGCCCCCATTCCACAGGGAGCCCTCCTCAGTGGGGTTGCTGGTATTCCCCACAGGCTTATGGGTTATGCATTGTGAGAGCAGCAGTCAGATATTTGGGGGGCACAATGCCTCTTGAGTATGACATTCCAACCTGTAGCTCGTAAGTCTAACTCAGTGATGAGCTAGCTCTTAGGAGCCTCTGGATTTTTGCTTTGGTACGTGTTGAGTATCCTTGGCATCTATCTCGTGCACCCTGGCGCTGATTGTCAGGCTCACCATGAAAGCAACACTTTTGCTCTTCTCCCCAATTCCTCTGTGGTTTTGCCTGGGCCTTGACTGAGATATGAAGGGTGGTTTATCTCCTCAGGTCTTGTTACCTTCTGATAAAGGGAAAAAAGTAGATTCTCCAACAGACAGTAAAGTAAACATAGGTTAAACTGGATAAGTGTTATTAATCTGGGGAGAGTTAGATGGATGTAGCCCCTCTTAGCCAAAGACTAGTGGGAGCTTTATGTTGGAGAGCATAATCTTTATCTCCGTAGGATTCTGACCTGGTTCCCAGTTCCAGATATGGGTTCCTTTCCCCTGAGTGGATCTCTGTTTCCTTTACTTTCCTTCTTTCTCTTCCTCCTTTTCTTTTTCTTTCTTTCTTTTTTAATATTTTTATCTACGTACAAGGAGAGAGAGAGAATGAGAATGATTATTGGCATGCTAGGGACTCTTGTCATTGCAAATGAACTCTAGACAAATGCACCACATTATGTATATGGCTTTACATGGGTAACTAGGAAATTAAATCCAGGCTGGCAAGCTTTGCAAGCAAGTGTGTTTAACCACTGAGCAATTTCCACAGCTCCCTTCTCTTGTCTTAACACATACTATTGTAGGGCACACATTCAAACACTCACAGACCCATACACACACACACACACACACAAACACACACATATCACATGTAAGAGGCAATTAGTCTTTCTGGGTTTGGCTTAATTTGCTTAACACAATGAGTTCTAGTTGCATCCATTTTTTATTTGCAAATTTCATGATTTATTTTTCCTATATGGCTGCATAAAATTCTATTGTATATATATGCCACACTTTTCTATCCTCTTACCTATTAAAGGACATCCAGGTTAGTCTCATTTCATGGCTGTTGTGAATAGTGCAGCAATCAAAATGGATGTGCAGGTATTTCTGTGGTGTGTTGACTTAGAGCCTTTTGGGTATAAACCGAAGAGTGGTATAGTTGGTCATATGGTAGTTGTATTTTCAGGTTTTTTTAAAAAATATTTTATTTACTTATTTATTTGACGGGGTGTGTGGGGGGGGAGTGCATATGGTGTGCCAGGGCCTCCAGCCACTGCAAACCAACTCCAGGTGCATGTGCCACTTTGTACATCTGGCTTTATGTGGGTATTGGGTAATTGAACCTGGGTCCTTAGGCTTTGCAGGCAAGTGCCTTAACAGGTGAGCCATCTTTCCAGTCCTCAGGGTTGTTTTTGAGGAATACCTATACTGATTTTCAAAGGGGCATCACATGTTTACATTCCCACTAGCAGCAAGTAAGGGTTCCTCTTCCCCCATATTCTACCTGATTTTGTGTTCATTTGTTTTCTTGGAGCAGCCATTCTGACTAGGGTGAGATATAATCTCAAAGCTGTTTTTTTTTTAAATTTTTTATTTATTTATTTGAGAGCGACAGACACAGAGAGAAAGACAGATAGAGGGAGAGAGAGAGAATGGGCGCGCCAGGGCTTCCAGCCTCTGCAAACGAACTCCAGACGCGTGCACCCCCTTGCGAATCTGGCTAACGTGGGACCTGGGGAACCGAGCCTTGAACCGGGGTCCTTAGGTTTCACAGGCGAGCGCTTAACCGCTAAGCCATCTCTCCAGCCCCTCAAAGCTGTTTTAATTTGCATTTTCCTGGTAACTAAGTATGTTGAACAAGTTTTCAAACATTTATTTTGAGAACTACCTGTTCAGTTCATTTTTTGTAGATATCAGATGATTTAGTTGTTATGGTTTTTTGGTAGTTATTTATGTATCATGGATATTTACAACTGATGCATACCTGGCAATTTTTTCCCCATTCTGTAGCCTGTCTCTTTTTTAAAAATATATTTTATTTATGTGTGTGTGTGTGAGAGAGAGAGAATGGGTGCACCAGGGCCTCCAGCCACTGCAAACAAATTCCAGATGCATGCACCCCCTTGTGCATCTGGCTTACATGGGTCCTGGAGAATCAAACTGGGGTCCTTTGGCTTTGTAGGCAAGTGCCTTAAGTGTCAAGCCATTTCTCCAGCCCCTGTAGTCTGCCTCTTAACCTTGGTTATTGTTTCCTTAGTTGTGCAGAAGCTTTTTAATTTTATGTAATTCCATCTGTGAATACTTGAGATTATTTCTTATGCTATTGGAGTCCTGTTCAGAAAATCCCTGCATAACCTTATATCATGAAGTGTTTTACTTGTTTTCCTTTATCTGTTTCAAAGTATCAGGCCATACATTAAGGCCTTTGATCCATTTTGAGCTGATTTCTTTTTCTTTTTTGGTTTTCCGAGATAGGGTCTCATTTTAGCCCAGGCTGACCTGGAATTCACTATGTAGTCTCAGGGTGGCCTCGAACTCCCAGCAATCCTCCTACCTCTGCCTCCTGAGTGCTGGAATTAAAAGTGTGCGCCACCACACCTGGCCTTGAATTCATTTTTAATGTGGTGATATATGACAGAAAAAAAAACAGTTTTAGAATTTAGTTGGAAGTAGAAAATATCTCAGATAGCCAAATCTATTCTGAGCAAAAAGAATAATGCTAGAGGTATCACCATATCTGATATCAAATTATATTGCTGAGTCATAGTAACAAAACAGTATAGCTCTGCCTCAAAACAGAAGCAGTCTCAGGGTGGCCTCGAACTCTTGGTGATCCTCCTACCTCTGCCTCCTGAATGCTGAGATTAAAGGTGTATGCCACCATGCCCAGCTCAATTTTTTGATAAAGTTGCTAAAAACACACAATGGAGAAAAGACAGCCTCTTTAGCCAGTGTCTGCTGGGAGAACTGGTTGCCCACAGGTAGAAGAATAAAGCTAGATCAATGGATCAAAGACCTTAAACTAAGACAGAACCCTGAAACTGCTGGAGGAAAAGTGGGGAACACACTTCAAGATACAGTTTCAGGAAAGGACTTTTTACAAAGTATGAACTTTACTATATGAACATCCTGCTGATTGATAATATTCCCATCACCTTGTACTCTTATATTCCCTTTTCCCTGGCCACACTTCACTGAGGGCCCTCCTCAGTGGGATCATCAGTCGTTACTGTTGGGTCATGAATGCACCAGTCCTTCTCTACTTGGGGGACAATGCCCCAGGGTACTCCTTCCCACCACATGGTTCTTTTTTTTTTAATTAATTAATTTATTTATTTATTTGAGAGCGACAGACAGAGAGAGAAAGGCAGATAGAGGGAGAGAGAGAGAGTGGGCGTGCCAGGGCTTCCAGCCTCTGCAAACGAACTCCAGACGCGTGCGCCCCCTTGTGCATCTGGCTAACGTGGGACCTGGGGAACTGAGCCTCGAACCGGGGTCCTTAGGCTTCACAGGCAAGCGCTTAACCGCTAAGCCATCTCTCCAGCCCCCACCACATGGTTCTTAACAGTCTTTCTCCCTCCCTCCACAGGGTTCCCTGAGTCTCAGTGAGCATGTTCCAAATTTCCTTTAGCATTGAGCACTCTTTATCCTCTACATTTCGGCTTTGATGAATTTTGAGTTTCCTCAGTGCCTACTGCTATCTTCTTATAAGAGGCTGTCAGGCTAGAAATGAGAGCAGCACTGGTGTTTAAATTGCTACTATTTCTGTAATGTCTCCTGGGCCCTGGCAGATGTGCTAGAGATGGCTTGTGCTAGGCCGTCAGCTATCTTTTCTAGTATTGGTGGATCTTGGTTCCTCCCAATATTCACTGCCATCTGCAACAAGCATAGTCTCCAACCAAGAGTGAGAGCTACATGGATCAGAGGGGATAAAAATAGCCATTTAAAAGACTTTTGATGGCCACAACCTCTCTTCTAAAAAGCACTTTTTGCCACTTCAAGATACAGGCTTAGGAAAGGACTTTTTGAATAGGACCCCAGTTATTTGGGAAATAAACACTAGGACACCTGATATACCAAGGCCAAGGCATGTGTCACTTGACCAAGACCACTCAGCTAATTTAAGATAGAGGTCATATTCAAAACCATAATACCTGGGTCCTAGCTCCATGTTTTTCCAATAATGCTTGGATAAATCAATCTTTGATCCCAACTTACCATAATAAAATGATGTAATGTCAAACATTGACACATATGAGAAAAGTGATTTATCACCTTTCCTTTCTTCTTGCCAACAATATTCTTTGTGAGCAAAATTCTTTTCCTTAGAATTTTTTTTTTACCAATACTATCTTTAAAGATGTTTCCAATGTTTTCTAAAATTATTTTGCATAATCACAAGCTGTAAGTTCTATTTTCACTCCCTTCTTAGAAATCCTCACTCTTCATTTTCTTTCTTTCTTTCTGGTTTTTCAAGGTAGGGTCTCGCTGTAGCTCAGGCTGACCTGGAACTCACTCTGTGGTCACACAGCCCCTCGCACCCTCTTGTCTCAGCCTCCGTACATAGTGCTGGGATTAAAGGGATGCACCATCATGCCAGGCTCAGTGTTCATTTGTTTACCCCTTTAAAAGTAAATAATTAAAGGCTTTTTGTGGTAACTCCTTTCACAAATGCCTCCAACATATACCTTAATGAAGCTCTATCAAAAATAATCAATAAATGTCTCCAGCTGATATTTCTAAGAATTGAAGGTGAGAAAAAGTAGCATATATATACAAATGTATTTATATATGTGTATATATTTTTATGTATTTCTAATCTAAATAAGGCAAGCAATACTCATCGTATTTTTTAGAAGAAGAAATGCAGGCTTAGAGATTAAGAGAGCTTCTGGAAGCCCTAGTTTACACACCCTTCATTGCTCACACCGGTTTGTCTCATTTTAAAATCATATCATTTTTCCCTCAGTTTACCTTATTCACATGCATTATTCTCCCCTACTACTGTCACTTTCTCCGTGACCTTGTGCTCAGGTGAGTAATGTCTTTCCTTATCGTCTTCCCAAGCACTCACTTGGAATTGTTATTTCCCATCTTCACATATATTACTAAATCCTGGTATCTCCTTTTCAAATGACAGGAAGTAGAAATCTTTCAGACATTCTTTTACTCTCAGCCATTAGACAGGATTCAAGAAGGCCCAGCGGTCTCTTTTCTTCCACTCTTGGAAACTGAAATATCCTTCCTCCTATATAAGACCTCCTACCCTTCCCTTTCATCTGGACCCTTGGTCCCCTCTCTTTGGAAACTGCCTCAGATCTATCTGCCTCAGATCTGTGTCTTTCATCACTCCTGAATCCCCCGTGGCTTCTTCCTTATTACTATAATAATCCTTTTTAAAAAAAAAAACTCCTTTATCTCATCTGTCCTTTAAGTCACCACTCATTGACCTTCTTTCCATTTTTTCTTCCCAGCTCTGGAGAGGCAAGTATAATTGTCAGCTTCATTTCTTCTGCAAGGACGCCTCTACCATCATGTGTGCCCTTCCTGTTGAAATGGCTTTGAGTTCACACAGAAGCCACATGCACACCAGAGCCAGTAAGTGTGTGCTTTGGGTCATCATCCTGCTCCCTTCTTCTACCACACAGGACAGCTTTCATCATCTCTCCTGCTTAAAACAACCCCCTTCCTTGGCACCTAGGAGATGGCATCCATCCATGCATCTCCTGGTGTCTTTGTTTTCTTTTGTTTTCCTTCCAGAGTGTTCCATTGCTTGTCTCATCTGATGCTATCCTGCATACCCCTCCACTCTGCCACCTTCCCCTAATACCTTTATACATAGCTATTCACTTCAACTAAATGGTTGTACCTGTTCTCCCAACTTCTGCTTCAATGTTTTTGAAGGTCTGATGTTCTCTTAAGTCAAATAGTCTAAATTTTTTTAAAAACTTTTAACTGACAAAATGTAATATAGATTTATAGAGTACTCAGTGATAATTCCACTTATGGAAGCATTTGTAATGACCAAATCAGGATGATTAGCATTTCTCCCAACATTTCTTTATGTGTGTTGAGAAACTTTGGACTTTTCTGGCTATTTTGAAATATATCATAAATTGTCATAGACTAGAATTTACCTGAGATTCTGTGGATCACAGGGACTATTTCCTCATATCTAGCCGTATCTTACTACCTGCTCTGTAACTTTTATCTTCCCTCACCTCAACCTTTTCTGGTCTCGAGTGACCACTCTTTCCTTCTCTGCTAGTTTGAATGAGATGTTTCCCACAGGCTCATGTGTTTTGAATTATTGATCCTCAGCTGGTGGAAATTTGGGAGGTGAAGTAGAGGAGGAATGTTGCTTGGGGTGGACCTTGGGGTGTTTTAGCCAGCTCCCACTTGCCAGAGCTCAGCTCACTCTTGCTGCTTCCTGCCAGCTGCTGTGGCAATATGTGATGCCCAGCCTCTGTCATCTTTTTCTTGCCGTGATGAAACTTCCCCTAGAGATTGTAAGCAGAAAAGAAAACCACTGGGCTGGAGGGATGGCTTAGCGGTTAAGGCATTTGCCTGCAAAGCCAAAGGACCCAGGTTCAATTCCCCAGAACCCATATTAGCCAGATTCACAAGGGCACATGCGCCTGGAGCTCATCTTCAGTGGCTGGAGGCCCCTGTGTACCCATTCTCTCTCTCTCTCTCTCTCTTCCTCTTTCTTTCTGTCAAATAAATACATAAAAATAACATTAAAAAACCCTTCCCTTCCATTATCTGTTTTGGGCCAGGTGTTTCGTCCCAGCAAATGCGGAAGTAACTACAACACCTTCTGTGAGGTCAACTTTTTTGCTTCCACAAATGAGTGGGAACATGCAATACTTGCCTTTCTCTGCCTGGCTTATCTCACTTAAGATCATGTCCTGCAGGTTCACAAATAGCAGAATTTCATTATTCTTAGGGCTTGGTAATATTCCATTGTGTGCATATACCACATTTCCTTTATCCATCCCTTACTGATAGGCACTTAGGTTGATTCCATCCATATCTTAGTTATTGTTAATAGTGCTTCAAAAACATGGGAGTACAGATATCTCTTTGGTGTAATCATTTCTTTTGGACATATACTCACTACTAGTAGGATTTGTGAACCATATGATAGCTCTATTTTTAGTTTTCTTTTTAAAAACAGTTCCATATTTTTTTCAAAGTAGCTTACTAATTTGCATTCCTTTTTTCTAATTTGCATTTCTATCAATACTATGTGCAAGTTCTTTCTTCCAAGTCTTCCCATAGCTTATTAGTTTTTCCTTTTGAGAGAATCACAGTAACTAGGGTGAGATAGTATCTCACTATGAATTTTTTATTATTAATGAATACAGAAGACTGCGAAATGAAAATTTGCGCCCAGAGAGTAGAGATTGAGCGTTCCAAGTAGGCAACTGCAATACCATAAACACACAAACAGAGAATTCACACGGATTGGTAGATCTCTAAACAGATCAGTACTGCTGAAGAATGAAACAGAATTGGTAGAAGTGGGTGTGTATTAGGCAGGCTTCTGCAGAGGAACTGGACTGACAGGATATGTATATATTATAAAGAGATAGAGTGCATATATATTAGAAAAGGGGATTTACTAGAATGGTTTACAACCAGTAGGGTGGGGGTGGTGAGTCCAGCAATGGCCATCCACACACTGGAGGGTCTAGGAACCTGTAGTTGCTGAAGCTGGAGGTGTCAGCCGTCCTAGTCTGATGCAGAAAGCCTGGAAGATTACCAAGTCTTCAGTACACATTGGAACCCAAAGAGGTTAAAGCCTGGCACCATCACCACTGCCAGAGAAAGATGCACTCACCAGAAAGAAGCAAAAGAAGGCAGCAATCAGTGCTGCTTTTCCCATGGGTCTCTTTATATCTGGCTTGCAAGAAGATGCTACCCACTCTGGGAGAGGGACTTCTCCCCTTTGTTAATCCTTCCTGGAAATGTCCTTACAGATCCATTCACAGGCATATCTGTTAGTTGATTACAGATGCAATCAAGTTGAAAACTCAAGATTAGCCATCACAAGGTGCAAAGAGAGATCAGTGACATGAAGAATCCTATGTGTCATGCAGATGCTTTCAGAATTTCCTCTATAAATTTTGAGCTATTGTAGGGTGCTAAGCAGAAAAGTGCCACAATTGACCCTGAATTCTAGAAAACCCATCCTTTAACAAAGATAAAAGGAAGATGAGACTAGAGGTAGGAGGTTAAGAAACTGCTAGTAAGACAGGTGAGAGTTAATGATGGACATGGTTTCAATACCTTTCTACAGAACAGTGTGAAAGCTTTGGTGTCAGGTCTTGCTTAAAAATAGATAAAATCGAATCAGAAGACTTTCTATATGCCAATAACAGATGTGCTGAGGATAAAATGAGGAAAACACTCCTGTTCACCATGCAAGAAAACATAAAGTACCTTGGAGAAACCTAACCAAGGAAGTCAAGCATCTTTACAATGAAAACTTTAAAATACTCAAGAGAAAGTTGAAGAAGACACTAGGAAATGGAAAGACATCCTATGTTCATGGATTGGAAGAATCAATATTGTGAAAATGTCTATGTTAACCAAAGAAACCTATAGATTCAATGCAATCCCCATCAAAATTCTAATGGCATTCTTCAATGAAATAGAAAAAAAATAAAATTTATTTGTAAACAAAACAAAAATCCTTCCAATATCTAAAGCAGTTCTGAGAGAGGAAAATCATAAGGTGGATAATGGTGTGCCTAGAAGTTGTAGGTTGTTATTAGAAAAATTTCAGAGCCAGGGATGGAACATCTTCCAGTAAGTTGCTGGCCAGAGAAGCCCCTGCTATATAGTAAGACCCTATTCCTAAAGACCACATGCTTAGGCTGTGGATCACTGAGAAATCAAGCTGGAGCTCATCTGGAAAGCCCTCCATGTTGACTAGCTGTCAGGATGCTGGAAAGATTGGTGCAGCCTGTTGGGAGGGACAAGTCAGCAACAGTGTTAACTGGCAGTGGGTCCTTCAAGCTCTATGGTTAGCCAGCCAGGTTAAATGTATCAGCTGGTGCAATGGTGGCATGTCTGTTATGGGGAAGCCAACTTCTCTCTGACTGGACTGGAGGCCCACTCCATGGCAGGAAATTCATGCCTAGTGTTGAAAACCTAGTCAAAAGCCTATGGCTGGGAGGCCATAAGCTGTAGGGGAGAAACTACTTCTGTTGTCTGGTTAAATGCATATATTATACCTACAAAATTGCCCTCTAAACACTTAGGTCTATCTACCTAATAATGCTACCCTTACTCCTGGTTGAGAAGCTTCCTTTTCAGATGGTGGTGACCACTGGGGTGACTCAAAACTCACCAAAGTGCTGAGAAGAAATGACATTGGAGTGTTGAACACTAAATGAGACATCTTTTTCACACCCTCCAATCTCAGGGCCCATTGTAGAAGAGGTGGAGGAAAGAATGTAAGAGCCAAAGCATGAGAGTTTGCAATGCCGTCTTCCAGATATGAAGTGGCTATGGCATTCACGACCTCGGTGGCTGATGCTACCTGTACAAAACCTGTAAAAAAGGAGGAAAAAAATGATGTCATCAATATAGAAGAGAGACTAGTTGAAAAGAAGGAGGGATTCAGTGGAGGAGGATTTGAGAGAGGGAAAATGGAGGGTGGTGGGACAGGATTATGATCTTTGTATATTGTCCATATGTATGGAAACTGTCAATACAAGTTTAAAAAAGGGTAAAAATGGTAAAATATAGCAATAAAGTATTGCAGTCTTGGGTTTTCCTTTTGTGGGAGATATTTGATTATTGCATTACTCTTATTACTTGTGACAGATATATTTAAGTTTCTTTTTTAAAATATCTTCTTGCTTCACTTTTGGCAGATTATATGCATCCAGTAATTTGCCCATTTTTTGTAGACTTTCTATTTTGCTAATATAAACATAAGGCTTTTAAACACAATCCCTAGTGTGCAATGTCAGGTATCAGGTATGATGGTTCCTTTTTCATCTCTTGCTTTATCTACTTGGGTCTTATCTCTTTCTGCTGATACTTTTTCTAAATACTTATCAATTTTGTTTATCTTCTCAAGGGATCAATTATGTTTCACTAATTTTTTAATTGTTATTTTAGAATCTGTTTTATTTATGTTTGCTTTGAATTTTATTACTTAAACTAATTTTGAATTTAGTTCATTTTTGTCTTTTTATTCTACTGATTTGGGATATATCACTACTTGAAAAAAATCCATGTACACATATATTGATGTATATTGAAATAGATACCTGAAATATGCATGTATGATTGGCAATTATTGTCTTTCAAGAGTTGGTATTTGTTCCTCATTCAGTCCTGATCTGTAGGGTTTCTCTGAGAAATCTAGTTTGTCTAATGGATTGGTCATTAAATGTGACTTTTTCAGACTTTAAAAATTCTTTATCTTGTTCTTAAAAAAATTTTGTGGGGTTGGGCATGATGGCACACACCTTTAATCCCAGCACTCAGGAGGCAGAGGTAGGAGGATTGCCATGAGTTCAAGGCCACCCTGAGACTCCATAGTGAATTCCAGGTCAGCCTGGGTTACAGTGAGACTCTACCTTGAAAAACCAAAAAAAAAAAAAAAGAAAAGAAAAAATTTGTGGGTCTGGAGAGATGTTACGACACTTGCATGCAAAGCCTCATGACCTGGGTTTTGTTCCCTAATACCCACATAAATCCAGATGCACAAAGCGACGCATGGGTCTGGAGTTTGTTTGCACTGGCAAAAGGTCATGGCATGCATATTCTCTCTCTCTTGCTTTCTCTCTCTCCTTCTATCTTCCCCCTTGCAAATAAATAAATAAAAATATTTTAAAAATATTTGTGTGCATATGTTTGTCTATACAGTCATTTGCTTATATACACATACATGTATATATTATATACAAATATAATAAAAAGTAAAGCAACATATATATATATATATATATATATATAATGTATATAACCACATGTCACTATAAATGCCCTCTCATTTCATGAAATTTTTATTTTATTTTATTATTATTTGAGACAGAGAGAGAGAGAGAGAGAGAGAGAGAGAGAGAGAGAGAGAGAGAGAATACAGGCATGCTAGGGCCTCCAGCTAGTGCAAATGAACTCCAGATGCATGCACCACCTTGTGCATGTGTCTTATATGGGTACTGGGGAATCAAACTTGGGCCGTTAGGCACACAGGCAAGTTTCTTAACCACTAAGTAATCTTTCTGGCTCTCATACATTTTTTAGATTACCCTTTTGATTTTCTCCATTATCCACTGTTCAAAAGTAGGTTGTTTAGTCTTCTTGTATCTGTATAATGTCTAGTTGTCTGTCAGTACTGGCATCTAGTTTCCCTCGGCTGGGGAAAGAAAACATGTAATCAATGATTTCAATTTTTTAAGGCTTGTTTTTGTGATCTGACATACAGGATATTCTACAGAAAGCTCCATGCACTCACCAAAATAAAATATATTTTGCTGCCTTGGGATGGGATGTTCTATAAATATTAAATCAATTTGGTCTATTGTATAGTTTAATTCTGGTGTTTGTTGATTTTTTTTTTTTTTCCTGGATGATCCATCCACAGGTGACAAAACTAAAGCTTATCTCTTCAGTTAAGTCGAACAGTTTTTGTTTTATGAAACATTATCCTTATAAGTTTAGTTACATATTTTTGATGAATTGATCCCTTGATCATTATTTAGTAACCTTCTTAGTCCCTTCTCACAGCTTTTGTATTAGAGTCTATGCTGTCACATGTAAGCATTGCTATTCCTGTTTTCCCTGTGCTCACATATCATTTTCTATTCGTGGACTATCAACCTGAATGTCTCTCTGAGGATGAGGTGAGTTCCTTCCCAGTAGCTTTATTGTTAGATCTCATTTTTGCCTCCACCCAACCAGGTAATTCTATAATTGCAGAATTCAGTTCGTTTACATTCCGAGTCATTGTTAAAAGATGGGGACTTATTCCTGTCATTACGTTCTCTTGAGGAGTGCTCATTTCTCCCGTTACTAACTTTGGTAGTTTGATGAGTTACTGTATTAGGTCTGGTTGATCCTTTCCTGCTTTCTTTTCTGTATCTACTCTTCTAGTTGAATTTATCCCCTCGTATTCTTTTATGATTTGTTTTACCTTTCCTTCACTTCAGGAGGTAAGACTTTCTATAGCCTTTTTTTTTTTTTTTTTTTTTTTGGCAGGGTTGGACTGGTGATTATGCATTTCCTCAGTTTTTGCTTAACTTGGGAAGCCTTTATTTCTCTTTCATTATTGAAAGATAGCCTTGCTTGGTAAATTAATGTCGATTGACAGTTCACTTTCAGGAGTTAGGCTTTTCCCTTCATTCCCTCCTGGCCTGTAGGATTTCTGCTGAGAAAACTGCTGGTTAGTTTAATGAAATTATAATCAATGTGACTTAGGGTTTTTCTTTTGAAGACTTTTAAATTCTTGTGCTTATGAAATCCTTTGTGTTTGTGTGTTTATGCGAGTAAGCACAGGTTCACATGTGTCACAGCATGAGTGTGGAGGACAGAGGATAAACTTGGGTGTTGGTCCTCACCTTCCATCTTGTTGGAAGCAGGGTCTCTTCTTGTTTTCCACTGCATGTGCCAGGCTACAGGGCCGCCCACAGTCTTCCAGGGATGCTCTTGTCTCTGTCTCTCGCCTCAGCATAGGTGTGCTGGAATTATATATGCCTGGCTGTACATGGGCTCTAGATCCAAACTCAGGTCACCACATTTGCACAGCCAATGCCTTCACCCACCGTCATCTCCCAGCTCTATCCTGTACTTCTGGCCTCCTCCGTGTCACAGCAGCCCTGACAGTGCAACTCGCCTAGCAGATCTGCATGACAGTTAGTTTACTGAGCCAGCTGCATTCATGGAATGACCATTTCCCAAGTCAAGGCCGTGGAATGCCCACGGAAGTCCAGAGATGGAAGCATGCGGGTGTTTTTGACTGCACAGGCCGTTCCAAATTCAGACTGTAAATCTCTCTTCAAGATGGCTCCTGTCCACTGCATCCAGAGTGTTTGCTGAGAGGTGATGGCATGAGTTCCTTTGCCAGAGGAAGGCTAGTGTGAACATTCCAGATTATTTATCTAGTTAGGTTGGCAAGCCTGCGAGGGTTTCAGAATTTTCAAAGCCAGCGTTGCCAGTATCTACACTGATAGTTTTCTGAGAACTATTTTTTGCAGGTTTATATGTTTAAGTGTACATGTGTATATGAATATTTGCACATGTGTGGGAGCATGTGTGAAGGCCACAGGTTGACGTTGGTTATCTCTCTCAAGTGCTTTCCATCTTATTTAATGGGTTAGGGGCTCTTACTTGAACCAGGGCTCACTGGTTCAGCTAGCCTAGCTAAATAATTTGTCCTGAGATCCTCCTGTCCCTGCCTCCTAAACACTGGGATTACAGGTGGGCTGCTATGCCCATGTACCATCTACAGGAGGGTAGCTGATCCGAACTCCAGACCCCAGGCTTTATCTCGCCAGCTCTCTTTTGGCCTTTTCTTTTACTCTTACTCTTGCAGAAGGAATGAAGATTCCTCCTCTTCTAGGTATGGGTGCAAGAAGATCATGCTGGCATATCTTATTCATCTTACCATGCTGCTATGCCAGGGTTTTGGGTGTGAGCAAGTTTACGTTTTGCTCTAGATCTGTTGGTTTGGTTCTTCTTTGTGGAAGAGAAGATGAGTGATGGGTTCCTCTATATACCTATGCTAATGGCTTTCCTGATTATCAGAGGGTTAGTGAGCTTTCTTTTTTAGTGTTAAGCCTAAGAATAATTTATAATTTGGACATAATTTTGTTCATTTTTATTTATTTATTTTTTACTTGACAGTGACAGAAAGAAAAAGGCAGATAGAGAGAGAGAGAGAATGGGTGCACCAGGGCTTCCAGCCACTGCAAATGAACACCAGATATGTGCACTCCCTTGTGCATCTGGCTAATGTGGGTCCTGGGGAATCGAGCCTTGAACTGGGGTCCTTAGGCTTCACAGGCAAGTGCTTAACCGCTAAGCCATCTCTCCAGCCCAGATTTGGACATAATTTTGAGCTGTCTAGAATGTAGCCATAAGTACCTAGAACACAACTAGAATGAGGCATCTAAAACTGTGCCACACCTTTTCCTTCATCCTCATGAACAAAGTGGCAACATGTGCTTTTAATTTCATTTTTATCATGGTACTGGGATTGAACACAGGGTCTTGCACATATTAGTTAAGCATTCAACTACTGAGATATATCTTCAACATCCCTGGATATTATTGTTTTATTTTACTAAGTTGCCTAGGCTGGCCTCAAACTCACTATGCTGCTCAGGTAGGCCTCCTATCTTAGACTTCCGAGTAGCTAAGAATTACTGGGGTTTGCCACCTTGTCCAGTTTTTTTTTTTTTGTTGTTGTTGTTGTTTGTTTTCAAGGCAGTTTCTCACTCTAGCTCAGGCTGACCTGGAATTCACTATATAGTCTCAGGGTGGCCTCAAACTTACAGTGATCCTCCTACCTCTGTCTCCTGTGCTGGGATTAAAGGCATGACACCCAGATTTATTTTTAAAGGAGGAAAAATTTATTTTAGCTCATGATTTCAGAGGCTTCATTCTGTGGGTACTTGGCCCCATGTGCTTGGGCAGAATCTAGCAATGAGAACATGTCACAGAGGTTCTTCACTTTATTGCAGACAACAGAGGACAAGGAAGGGACCAGGGCTCAGGTATAACTTTCAAATGCATGTCCTTTGGACATATTTTCTGAAGTCAGGTTCTATCTTGTAATACTTCTGTCAAGAGCTGTAAGGTTGAGGGCCCCGAGCTGTCAGGTCCATATAGGGCACAATGCTGGCCCAGCAGGCTCAGCAGGCCTCTACCCAGTTCAGTTGAAGACACTTCAGGCCATACCTCCTGAGCTAGCCATTAGCTAGAGACCATGGGTCTCTGGACACCTAAATGAGGGGGATGGGAACTGCCGAGGCCAAGCCCTGGGCCTAGGCGTTTGGCTGGAAAGGTTTCTTCAACAGGCCTGGGTCCTGGCCACATGCCTCCTCCCTGCCATGGAGCTGAGGCCTGCGGTTGTGCCAAATGGGTGGGGGAGGTAACCACACGGCTCCTCGGGAAATACAGAAACACAACGGGAAAAGGCATACCTGATAGTGCTTGCTACCTGCCCTGCTCTTCTGCCAAAGTGCTGTATGACAAATGTGTCTTTACATCACTGTAAATCATTTATTCATACAGGCATTATAAAAAGTAAAATGAGGGCTGGAGGGATGGCTTAGTGGTTAAGCACTTGCCTGTGAAGCCTAAGGACCTTGGTTCAAGGCTTGATTCCCCAGTACCCACGTAGGCCAGATGCACAAAGGGGAACATGCATCTGGAGTTCGTTTGCAGTGGCTGGAAGCCCTGGCGTACCCATTCTCTCTCTTTCTATCTGCCTCTTTCTCTCTCTGTCTGTCACTCTCAAATAAATAAAAATAAACAACAAAAAATTAAAAATAGTGAAATGAGCTAGCCCTGGTGGCACAGGCCTATTACCCTAACTACTTAGGAAGCTGAGACAGGAGGATCACCAATGCAAGGCTTCAATGTGATAGCCAGATCCCACATTTAAAAATCACACGGGAGCTGAAGAGGTGGTTTAGCACTTAAGGTGCTTGCCTGTAAAGCCTAAGGACCCAGGTTCTATTCTCCAGGTCCCATGAAAGCCAAATACACATGATGGCGCATGCATCTGGAGTTTGTTTGCAGTGGCTTGATGCCCTGGTGTACCCATTATCTCTCTCTCTATCTCTCTCTGTCATTAATGAATAAATAAAAAAAATTAAAAAACTAAAAAATAAAAGTCACAGGACCTTTAAATTGCTTGATAAATATACATTTTTATTTTTTCCCTGAGGTAAGGTCTCACTCTAGCTCAGGATGCCCTGGAATTCACTATTCTCAGGGTGGCTTTGAACTCTTGGCAATCCTCCTACCTCTGCCTCCCAAGTGCTGGGATTAAATGCTTGTGCCACCATGCCCGGCAAAAATATATAATTTTAATTTAGGTTTTTCAAATTACTTAATGATTACAAACAAGTTGTTAGTAACTGTACCTAATATTTTCTCTTTTGTTTAGGCTTTAACCAAAGAAGATGTTATTTATGGACACCTTTTGTTTTCTTCATTATATGTGATAAATTACAGTATGGCTTTCTTAATCCAAACAGTACAATAGCTCTCTCCTGAAGTTTTTTGTTGGCAATTTATTTCAAGGTTTTTTTTTTGAGGGGGGGGCGGTGTTATTTTTAAAAGCCAGATTTAACTGAAGCCTACAGTGAGCTGAAATTTTATATAAACATGCCCTAATTTGTTACATAATATAATAAATATAATTACAGAGTTTATGTTCTAGGTAACTTCAACCTACATAGAGGATTATTGGGAACAACAAAGTCCTTTTCAAGGTGGTGGCTCATAATTTGCCAGGTATTTAAAAAGATTGCAATGTCCTGTTACTTAAAAGGAGACAACTGGCCTGAGTTACAGGCAATCCTGCCTCAAAAACCAAAAATCTGCCTTAATTACTTTTAATAAAATCATTTGCAAAAGTGTTAGAGGTATTGATAAAGATTATACCCAAAACAGTTGTCATGTTTTGCATGTATTCAAAGGCTTATAACTTTAAAAAATGTATTTCATGGAGTTTATTAGAAGGAAATGCCTCCAATCAATTATGGGTTATATAGAATTTCTAGGTATATATACTGGTATTATAAGACAAGCCTAACTGTCATTTTTCTTAAATTTTATTTAAAATGCAGATTTTTGGTAATATAACAATAAGGGGATTCTAAGTTTTAGTGCTAAGGCTCCTTCTCTACAAATTTCCAATAGTGAGATGGTTAATTAGCCCCTTGAGGCTAGATTACTCACTTCTTTGTCAATGGGTAATGAGGTAAGTCAATTAGGTGTAGTTTCTCTTAATAGTCTTATAAGAAAGATGGTTAATTATGGGTTGAGATGAGATGATTGAAGAAACTGGGAAGGAATTTTTCAATATTGAACATAGAATACTTGATAAGAATGCTTTTTTTTGAAGTGGAACTTAAATCAAAATGTTAAAATATGTGGATAAAGGTACATATATGTAGAAAAGATATGAGATTTAAAAAGACCAAAGTAAGGAACAAAAATCTAATTTTATATTTTGTATATTAATCCTCTGTCAGATGTATAGCTGGTGAATATTTTTTCCTATTTCCCAAAGGTTCTTCTTTGCTCTATTCACACTGTCCTTTGCTGTACAAAAACTTTGTAATTTTATGAGGTCCCAGTGGTTGATCTGTGGTTTTATTTCCTGAGCAATTGGAGTTATATTCAGAAACTTTTTGCCAAGACCAATATATTGAAGGGTTTCCCCTACTTTTTCCTCTAGAAGTTTCAGAGTTTCAGGTCTGATATTAAGGTCTTTGATCCATTTGTACATAATTCTTGTGTATGGAAAGAGATAAGGATCTATTTTCATCCTTCTACAGATACATATCCAGTTTACCCAACATCATTTGCTGGAGAGGCTATTTTTTCTCCAGTGAGTAATTTTGGCATTTTTGTTGAAGTTCAGGTGGGTATAGCTTACTAGACTTACATCTGGGTCCTATGTTATGTTCCATTGTTCTATATGTCTGTTTTTGTGCCAGTACCATGATATTTTTGTTACTATGACTCTATAATATATAGATACATTGTAATATAGGTTAAAATCAGGTATGGTGACACCATCAGCCTTTTTAGTTGCTCAAAATTGTTTTAGATATTCAAGCTTTTTATGTTTCTGAATGAATTTTTGGATTTTTTTTTCTATTTCCATGAAGAATGCCATTGGAATTTTGATGGGGATTACATTAAATGTGCAGATTGGTTTTGGTAAGATTGACATTTTCACAATTGATTCTTCCAATCCTAGAACAAGGGATATTTTTCCATTTCCCAGTGTCTTCTGCAATTTCTCGCTTGAGTGTTTTAAAGTTTTCATTGTAGAGATTCTTCAGTTCCTCCATTAGGTTTATTCCAAGGTACATTATTTATTTATTTGATGCAATATGAATGAGAGTGATTCTCTGATTTCATCCTCTGTGTGTTAGTTGTTAGCATATAGGAAAGCTACTGATTTCTGTGTGTTTATTTTGTATCTTGCTACATTGCTATAAGTGTTTATCAGTTCTGATAGTATAGAATCATATCATCTGCAAATAATGATAACAATCTCTTCTTTTCCAGTTTGTGTACCTTTTATGTGTGTCTCTTGCCTTATAGCTATGGCTAAGTCTTCCACTACTATATTAAATAAAAGTGGTTACAGTGAACACCCTTGACTTATTACTGATTTTAGTGGAAAAGCTTCAAGTTTTTCTCCATTTAGTATTATGTTGGCTGTAGGCTTGTCATAAATAGCTTTTATTATGTTGAGATATGTTTCTTTAATTCCCAGTTTCTGTAGGACTTTTATCATGAAGGGATGTTGAATTTTCTCAAATGCTTTTTCTGTATCTAATGAGATGAACATATTATTTTTGTCCTTCAGTCCATTTATATAATATATTACATTTATCAATTTGTGTATGTTGAACCATCCTTGCCTCTATGGGATAAAGCCTATTTGGTTGGGGTGAATGATCTTTCTGATATAGTCTTGTATTCTGTTTGCCAGTATTTTGTTGAGAAATTTTGCATCTATGTTCATGAGGGAGATTGGTCTTTAATATTTTTTTTTTGTTGTTATATCTTTGCCTGGTTTTGGTATCAGGGTGATGCTGGCTTTGTAGAAGGAGTTTGGTAGGATTCTTTCCTCTTCTATATTCTGGAGAAGTTGGAGAAGCATTAGTGTTAGTTCTTCCATGAAGCTCTGGTAAAATTTATCAGTGAATCCATATGGTGCTAGAAATTTTTTAGTTGGGAGATTTTTTAATAACTGCTTGGATCTCCATACTTGTTATAGGTCTATTTAAGTGATTAATCTCATCTTGATTTAATTTAGACAGGTCATATAAATCAAGGAAATCATCCATTTCTTTTGATTTTCAAACTTAGTGGAGTATATATTCTTATAAGCATATCCCTATTATTTTTAAATTTTCTCTGGTATCTGTTGTGATGGTAACTTTTAATCTCTAGTTTTATTAATTTTTGTCTATTTCTTCTGTTCAGATTTGCTAAGGGTTTATCAATCTTGTTTATCCTTTCAAAGAACCAACCAGTTCTTTGTTTCATTGAGTCTTTGGATTTTTTTTTTTTGTTTCTATTTCATTAATTTCTGTCCTTATCTTTATTATTTTTTTCCCATCTACTGATTTTGGTTTACCTTGTTCTTCTTTTTCCAAGGCCTTAAGGTGAAGCATTAAGTTGTTTACTTGAAACCTTTCTAATTTCTTAATATAGGCACTTAAAGCTATAAATTTCCTTCTTACAACTGCCTTCATTGTGTTCCCAAAGGTTTTGGTATGTTGTGTTCTCATTATCATGTTTTTGTTGTTGTTGTTTTGAGGTAGGGTCTCACTCTAGCCCAGGCTGACCTGGAATTCACAATGTAATCTCAGGATGGCCTTGAATTCATGGTGATCTTCCTACCTCTGCCTCCCAAGTGCTGGGATTAAAGGCATGTCCACCACACCCTGCTCATTATCATTTCATTCTATGATTTTTTTTTATTCTTTTCTTAATTTCTTCATTGAACCACTCATAATTTAGTAGTGTATTGTTTAGTTTCCATGATTTTGTGTATGCTCTATAGCTTTTCTTGCTGTTGATTTGTAGTTTGATCCCATTGTGATCAGATAGAATGCAAAGAATTATTTAATTTTCCTATATTTTTTAAGATTTGCTTTGTGTCCTAATATATGGTCTATTTTAGAGAATGTTCCATGTGCTGCTGAAAAGGATGTGTATTCTGCAGCATTTGGATGAATTGTCCTATATATATCCATTAGGTCCATTTGTTCTATGACCTCATTAATCCAGATGCATCTCTGTTTATTTTCTGCCAGGATGACCTGTCAATCGATGAGAATGAAGTGTTGAAGTTACTCACTACAACTGTGTTTGGTGTTATCTGTGACCTTAGTTCTAATAGTATTTGTTTGATGAAATTGGGAGCCTCCATATTAGGTGCATATATGTTTAAGATTGTAATGTTCTCCTGTTGGAAGGTTCCTTTAACCAACGTAAAGTGACTTTTCTTATCTTTCCTAACTAATGGTCTGAAGTCTACCCTGTCAGATATTAGCATAGTGACTCCTGCCTGTTTTTTAGGCCCATTTGATTGAAACATCACTTTGCAGCCTTTCACCCTAAGATAGTGTCCATCTTTTGTAGAAAGGCAAGTTTCTTGGAGGCAACAAGTTGAAGGATTCTGCTTATTAACCCAGTCTGAAAATCTGTGTCTTTTGGTTGAGGCATTGAGGTTGTTGATATTGAGTTATTATTGAAAGGTGTGTATTTGTTTTTGCCATTTGTCTTATTTTGTAGTTCTTCCAGTTTTACCTTTGCTCTCTTGTATTAACTAGTATTTGAGTATAGTTTGTTTTTTCCAGGTCCCTTATATGTGTACTTTTATTTATTTTCAACATGGAGGATCCTTTCAAGTATTTTCTATAGAACTGGTTTTTGTCTTCCAATATTCCTTTAGCCTACTTTTGTTGTGGAATGTCCTTATTTCTCCATCTATTTGAATGGATAGCTTTTCAGGCTAAAGTAGCCTTGGTTGACAGTTGTTGTCTTTCAGAACTTGGACTACATCATTCCAAGTCCTTCTGGCTTTTAAAGTTTGTGTTGGGTAATCTACTGTTATCCTGATGGTATTGCCTCTGTATGTGACTTGATTTTTCTAATTGCTTTCAATACATTTTCTTTGTGTGTGTGTGTTTTGTAGTTTAATTATAATATGACAGAGAGAGGTTCTTTCCTAATTTTGTCTGTTTGGATTTCTATAGGCTTCCTGTATCTGTATTGTCATCAATTTCCCTATTTGGGAAGTTTTCTTCTATGATTTTGTTGAAAATACCTGTTATGCCTTTGGAGTAAATTTATTCTCCTTCTATTATGCCCTGAATTCTTTTGTTTGATCTCTTCATAGTGTCCCAAATGTCCAGCAATTTCTAACCATGCCTTCCTATTAGTTTGTCTTTCTGTTTGTTGGCCTATATTAGATCTGCCACCTGTCCTTCTTGTTTAGATATTCTGACCTCTCCTTGATCCATTCTGCTGGTGAGACATTCTATAGAATTTTCTATTTGACTTACTCTGTTTTTCATTTCTAGTATTTCTGGTTGGTATTTTTCATTATTTCTATTTCCTTATTCATGTTTTGTATTGACCTATTTATTTCATTAAGTTGGTTTTCCGTGTTTTCTTGGGATTTCTTCAGGAGTACGTTTTCATCTTTGATTCCTTTGATTTTTTTGAACATATATATAGTCTTTTATTTTTTAATATTTGTCAGGCATTTCATGTAAAGCAGTCTCATTGGAGATCATTTCTGATAGATTTATAATTTTTGGTGTGATTGTATTGTCTTGATTTTTTTGTGTTTCTTTATTATAATGTAGATATTTTTGCATTTTGAGTTAATTTGATGGCTGGGATTTCTAATTATCTGCAGTGCTCTTAGCCATGTAAATCCAACTTTATATATCCTCAGTGTAGGAGTTTAAGGTTCCAAGTATAGCTATTATTTTCCAAGAGAAACCACAGAAGTGACCCTAGATGTTGAGCCTTCTATTCAAGTATTTTAGTAGACTGAATGAAGAAAATTACTGATAAATTTGTATATTCAGCTGAGCAATATAGACATTCAGTGAAAACCAGCACAGAGTATTTATACAAGCATGGGGATTAAACTAAACAGATAATTTAGCAAAGCCAAAGTCCCTAAGGGTGTGTCTCATACCCTTAATACTGTGAACTAGGAGGTTGAGATTTGTAGTCTGAAATTGGTTCCAAGTCATCCTAGGTCCAGTCAGTCCCTGCCCCCAATAGTGACAGAAGAAAAAGACAAAGGCCCTGAAAATCAGGAAACATCAAAGGCAACAATGGTCAGCACCAAAACACAGCTTATTTGAGAAGGGTAAAGCCAACCAAGAATATATCATTCATATGTAATACATAACCTTTCCTGACATGGAAAGAGAAGTAAGCACTTCCTGTACAGGCGTATGTATCTGGCTTTGTATAAATAGGCCCTATTATCTTTTGGGATGGCTTCCAATCTCACCAGTGCTGGACACTTATGACCCTGACAGTTGGGAGATGGGAGACTTTGCAGGGTGCCTGGAGTCATACCAGAGCTGCTCAGCTGGTCGTGTTTGTACTCTCCTTCAGCAGCTGCTCAGCTGGCCTTTGCTGTCTTCCCTTTCAGGTTTCTTGCCTTTGTGAGGAGGCTGATGTGAGTTGTTTCTGCTCCTGCAGCTCTGCACTGCTGGCTAGGTAAGCTCACAGATCACAGCTGCTGGTCCCTAGGCAGGATTCCGGCTAGTTTCCTCCTTTATGGAGGATCTTGGTCTCTCTTGCTTCTCTGCTGTGGCTGGTAATAACTTACACCCTTCACTTTTCAGTAGAAGAATGTATTTTACTGTGTTTCTGTTTATTTCCCTCCCTAGGCTGCTTTAGTGTGACTTGTGTGCTACCATCTTACCCAGAAGTCCCCCACCTCCTTTTATAACCTGATGTATCCTTGCATAGATATAAACCCTGACACAGTTGGAACAACACACTTGCCTACTTTTTAAATGATGTTAATCTATTCAGAAACTATCTTTCCTTAGTCCAAACTTTACAAGGGTTTACAGACCCACCTTCAAGCTTTTCAAGTCTTTCTGCTCTGCTTTGAACTTTTGTTTTGTTTTTTTGAGGTAGGGTCTCACTCTAGCCCAGGCTGACCTATGTGGTCTCAGGATGGCCTCAAACTCATGGTGATCCTCCTACCTCTGTCTCCTGAGTGCTGGGATTAAAGATATGCACCACCCTGCCCAGCTGCTTTTAACTTTTAATTCTTGCTGTAATCTTGGCTAATAGCCTCTGGCAATAGCCTTGGCATAAGGCAGAATGGTGGACTGATTTAGCAATTCCTTATCTTTAAAAGCAACCCCCACAAATTCTTAGGACACAGGCACAATGCATAGAAGGTTGTTGTCTGAGGTGCTTGATTGCTTCTATCCCACTACTCAGCACAGTACTTATTCCTACTTGAAATCTTATGTGCTTGTCCTTCTCTTTCTGCATTCTTATTAGAGCTCTGATATTCTGAGATTCCACCAGAATTGTCCAAATATCTCTTATGCATCTTAATCTTGTCTGGCATGTGTTCCAAACTCTTCTAATGTTCCCTTTGTTTGAATCTGAAACGTCCCTCCACAGACTCATGTGTTAAATAGTGGATACCCAGCCTGTGGTGCTATTGTAGGAGACTATGGCACTGTTAGGAGGTGTGGCCTAGCCAGTGGGACTAGGTCCCCAGGGATGGGCTTCAGTACTCTGCTTCGCAGTCCACTGCCTCTGCCATATGCTCCTAATGGCCCTGACTGAACTGCTCCCCATTCCCTCCCTGCTTTCATGGACAGTGTCCCTCTAAAACCATGAGCCCAAACCAATCTTTTGCATGTTGTTTCTGTCAGGTGTGAACACAGAAGTAACTAATCAGACAAAAAACCAGAACCACATGGTCAGGTTTAGTCACAGAAGAAACTCCACTTCTCTGGTACCAGCTGTTGTTGTTAACTTTGTGTATCTGTGACCAAAATACTTGAGTGAACAACTTAAGGGTGAAAATATTTAAAAAAATTTGGCCTACCACTTCAGAGGGTTCAGTCCATGGTGTCTGGTCCCATGTATTTGGACAGAATATCATAGGTGAAGAGCATATGGTGGAGGAGATCTTTACCTCATGGAAGACAGAACACCAGAAATAAAGAAGTATGCTATATATGTTCCTGTGGGTACATTTTGGTCGGATTCTTAATTAAGATGTAAAGAATATGACAATTGGATAAGATTTATAACAATTCTGTGCCATCTTATTGGTATTCATTTCTGAAATAATGTTATACTATTCATTTTTTGGTTTTGTATGACTGATAAAACTTTCTTTTTTTATTTTTAAATTTATTTATTTTCTTTTTTTTTAATTTTTATTTTTATTAACATTTTCCATGATTATAAAATATATCCCATGGTAATTCCCTCCCTCCCCACCCCCACACTTTCCCATTTGAAATTCCATTCTCCATCATATTACCTCCCCATTACATTCATCGTAATTACATATGTACAATATCAACCTATTAAGTATCCTCCTCCCTTCCTTTCTCTACCCTTTATGTCTCCTTTTTAACTTATTGGCCTCTGCTACTAAGTATTTTCCTTCTCATGCAGAAGCCCAATCATCTGTAGCTAGGATCCACATATGAGAGAGAACATGTGGCGCTTGGCTTTCTGGGCCTGGGTTACCTCACTTAGTATAATACTTTCCAGGTCCATCCATTTTTCTGCAAATTTCATAACTTCATTTTTCTTTACCGCTGAGTAGAACTCCATTGTATAAATGTACCACATCTTCATTATCCACTCATCTGTTGAGGGACATCTAGGCTGGTTCCATTTCCCAGCTATTATAAATTGAGCAGCAATAAACATGGTTGAGCACATACTTCTAAGGAAATGAGATGAGTCCTTTGGATATAAGCCTAGGAGTGCTATAGCTGGGTCATATGGTAGATCAATCTCTAGCTGTTTTAGGAACCTCCACACTGTTTTCCACGATGGCTGAACCAGATTGCATTCCCACCAGCAGTGCAGAAGGGTTCCTTTTTTTCCACATCCCCGCCAACATTTATGATCATTTGTTTTCATGATGGTGGCCAATCTGACAGGAATGAGATGGAATCTCAATGTAGTTTTAATCTGCATTTCCCTGATGACTAGTGACACAGAACATTTTTTTAGATGCTTATATGCCATTCCTATTTCTTCCTTTGAGAACGCTCTATTTAGCTCCATAGCCCATTTTTTGATTGGCTTGTTTGATTCCTTATTATTTAACTTTTTGAGTTCTTTGTATATACTAGATATTAATCCTCTATCAGATATATAGCTGGCGAAGATTTTTTCCCATTCTGTAGGTTGCCTCTTTGCTTTTTTCACTGTGTCCTTTGCAGTGCAAAATCTTTGTAATTTCATTAGGTCCCAGTGGTTAATCTGTGGTTTTATTGCCTGAGCAATTGGGGTTGTATTCAGAAAGTCCTTGCCAAGACCAATATGTTGAAGGGTTTCCCCTACTATTTCCTCTAGCAGTTTCAGAGTATCCGGTCTGATGTTAAGGTCTTTAATCCATTTGGACTTAATTCTTGTGCATGGCGAGAGAGAAGAATCTATTTTCATCCTTCTGCAGATATATATCCAGTTTTCAAAACACCATTTGCTGAAGAGGCTGTCTCTTCTCCAATGAGTATTTTTGGCATTTTTATCAAATATCAGGTGGCTATAGCTACTTGGGCTTACATCTGGGTCCTCTATTCTGTTCCACTGATCTACATGTCTGTTTTTGTGCCAGTACCATGCTGTTTTTGTTACTATGGCTCTGTAGTATAGGTTAAAATCAGGTATGGTGATACCACCAGCCTCTTTTTTGTTGCTCAGTATTATTTTAGACATTCGAGTTTTTTGTGATTCCAAATGAATTTTTGGATTGTTTTTTCTATTTCCATGAAGAAAGCCTTTGGAATTTTGATAGGGATTGCATTAAATGTGTAGATTGCTTTAGGTAAGATTGCCATTTTCACAATATTGATTCTTCCAATCCAGGAACAAGGGATGTTTCTCCACTTTCTAGTGTCTTCTGCAATTTCTCGCTTGAGTGTTTTAAAGTTCTCATTGTAGAGATTCTTTACTTCCTTGGTTAGGTTTATTCCAAGGTACTTTATTTTTTTTTTGATGCAATTGTGAATGGGAGTGATGCTCTGATTTCATCCTCTGTGTGTTTGTTGTTAGCATATATGAAGGCTACTGATTTCTGTGTATTTATTTTGTATCCTGCTACATTGCTGTAGGTTTTGATCAGCTCTAACAGCTTGCTAGTAGAGTCTTTAGGTTCCTTTATGTATAAAATCATGTCATCTGCAAATAATGATAACTTGATCTCTTCCTTTCCAATTTGTATCCTTTTTATGTGTGTCTCTTGCCTTATTGCTATGGCTAAGACTTCCAAAACTATATTAAATAAAAGTGGGGACAGTGGACACCCTTGTCTTGTTCCTGATTTTAGTGGAAAAGCTTCTAGTTTTTCCCCATTTAGTAATATGTTGGCTGTAGGCTTGTCATAAATAGCCTTTATTATATTGAGATATGTTCCTTCTATTCCCAGTCTCTGTAGGACTTTTATCATGAAGGGATGTTGGATTTTGTCAAATGCTTTCTCTGCGTCTAATGAGATGATCATGTGATTTTTGTCCTTCAACCCATTTATGTAATGTATTACATTTATAGATTTGCGTATGTTGAACCATCTCTGCATCTCTGGGATAAAGCCTACTTGGTAAGGGTGAATGATTTTTTGATATACTCTTGTATTCTGTTTGCCAATATTTTGTTGAGAATTTTTGCATCTATGTTCATGAGGGAGATTGGTCTGTAATTTTCTTTTTTTGTTCTATCTTTGCCTGGTTTTGGTATCAGGGTGATGCTGGCCTCATAGAAGGAGTTTGATAGAATTCCTTCTTTTTCTATTTCCTGGAAAAGCTTAAGAAGCAATGGTGTTAGCTCTTCCTTAAAAGTCTGGTAAAATTCAGCAGTGAACCCATCTGGGCCTGGGCTTTTTTTAGTTGGGAGATTATTGATAACTGTTCGGATCTCCATGTTTGTTATAGGTCTATTTAAGTGATTAATCTCATTTTTGATTTAATTTAGGTAGGTCATATAGATCAAGGAAATCATCCATTTCTTTCAGATTTTCATACTTTGTGGAGTATATGCTTTTATAGTATGTCCCTATGATTTTTTGAATTTCTCTGGAATCTGTTGTGATGTTACCTTGTTCATCTCTGATTTTATTAATTTGTGTCTCTTCTCTCTTTCTTTTGGTCAGATTTGCTAAGGGTTTATCAATCTTGTTTATCCTTTCAAAGAACCAACTCTTTGTTTCATTAATTCTTTGGATTGTTCTTTTTGTTTCTATTTCATTAATTTCTGCCCTAATCTTTATTATTTCTTCCCGCCTACTGATTTTTGGTTTGCCTTGTTCTTCTTTTTCCAAGGCTTTAAGGTGAAGCATTAGGTCGTTTACTTGCGACCTTTCTAATTTCTTAATATAGCCACTTAAGGCTATAAATTTACCTCTTAGAACTGCCTTCATTGTGTCCCAGAGATTTTGGTACGTTGTGTTCTCATTATCATTTGACTCTATAAATTTTTTGATTTCCTTTTTGATTTCTGCATTGACCCACTCATCATTTAGTAGTGTATTGTTTAGTTTCCATGATTTTGTGTATGCTCTATAGCCTTTCTTGCTACTGATTTGTAGTTTAATTCCATTGTGGTCAGATAGAATGCAAGGAATTATTTCAATTTGCCTGAATTTGTTAAGATTTGCTTTGTGTCCTAATATATGGTCTATTTTAGAGAATGTTCCATGTGCTGCTGAAAAGAATGTATATTCTGCAGCCTTTGGATGAAATGTCCTGTATATATCTGTTAAGTCCATTCCTTCTATGACCTCATTTAGTCCAGATGCCTCTCTATTTAGTTTTTCCTGGGATGACCTGTCAATTGATGAGAGTGGGGTGTTAAAGTCACCCACCACCACTGTGTTTGGTGTTATCTGTGACCTTAGTTCTAATAGTGTTTGTTTGACGAATTTGGGACCCCCCATGTTAGGTGCATATATGTTTAGGATTGTAATGTCCTCCTGTTGGAGTGTGCCCTTAATCAATATAAAGTGACCTTCCTTATCTTTCTTGACTAACGTTGGACTAAAGTCTACCCTGTCTAATATTAGGATAGCAACCCCTGCTTTTTTTCTAGGCCCATTTGCTTGAAACACCGTCTTCCAACCTTTCACCCTAAGATAATGTGTATCCTTTGTAGAAAGGTGAGTTTCTCGGAGACAACAAATTGTAGGATCCTGCTTTTTAACCCAGTCTGCAAATCTATGTCTTTTCGTTGGGGCATTGAGGCCATTGATATTAAGAGATATTATTGAAAGGTGTGTATTTATGTTTGCCATTTTTTTTTGTGTGTGTTTCTGGTTCTACCTGTACTCTCTTCTGTTAACTAGTATTTGAGTATTGCTTGTTTTTTCTAGGTTCCTTATATGTGTGCTTTTCGTTTTCTTCAGCATGGAGAATTCTATCAAGTATTTTCTGTAGAGCTGGTTTTGTCTTCAAATACTCCTTTAACCTGCTTTTGTCAGGGAATGTCTTTATTTCTCCATCTATTAGAATGGATAACTTTGAAGGATAAAGTAACCTTGGTTGACAGTTGTTATCTTTCAGAACTTGGAATATATCACTCCAGGCCCTTCTGGCTTTAAAAGTTTGTGTTGAATAATCTGCTGTAATCCTGATGGGTTTGCTTTTGTAGGTAACTTGATTTTTCTCTCTAACTGCTTTCAATATTTTTTCTTTGGTGTGTGTGTTTGGAAGTTTGATTATAATATGGCGAGGAGAGGTTCTTTCTGGGTGTTGTCTGGCTGGGGTTCTAAAGGCTTCCTGTATCTGCATTGGCACCTCTTTCCCAATTTGGGGGAAATGTTCTTCTATGATTTTGTTGAAGACGCCTACTATGCTTCTGGAGTGGAGTTCTTCTCCTTCTACTATGCCCTGAATTCTTATATTGGATCTTTTCATAGTGTCCAGAATATCTTGAAATTCCCACTCATACTTTTCTATAAGTTTGTCTTTCTTTTTCTTGGACTGTATTAGGTCTGCCACCTGGTCTTTAGCTTAGATATTCTGTCCTTTCCCTCATCCATCCTACTGGTGAGATTTTCTACAGAGTTTTTTATTTCATTAACTGTGTTCTTCATTGCTAGTAATTCTGACTGGTTTTTCTTTATTATTTCTATTTCCTTATTTATATCTTGTATTGCCTTCTTTATTTCATGAAATTGGTGTCCTGCATCTTCTTTGATTCCTTTGATTTCCTCTTTAAGTTCCTCTTTGACTCCTTTGATTTGTTCTCTGACTTCTTTGAACATATTTACAATCATTCTTTTGAACTCTTTCTCAGGCATTTCCTCTAACTCTTTCTCACTGGAGGACATTTCTGATGCATTAATACTTTTAGGTGGGTTTATATCTTCTTGCTTTTTAGTGTTTGTTGTGTTATAATGTATATATTTTTGCATCTTGGATTAAGTTAATGCTTGGATTTTCTAGCTAGCTGTGTATTCTTAGCTGTATCAATTGATTTGATGTAATATATTTTCAGGGTAGGACCTTAAGGTATAAGGTGTGGCTCTTAAGACTCTCAGAGTATCTACAAAGATGTTCTTAGGGGTTGAGTTTCCCTGCTATAGGAGTATTCAAGCAGGCTGAGTGGAATAAAATACAGGTAGATTCTAAAATTTAACTAAACACTGTACACATTCAAGCAAAAACAGCCCCGAGTATGTATGCAAGAGTTATTATAACGACCAGATCCTCTATCAACAAAAAGGTTAAGATTTCTGGTCTGTTGAGGGATCCAAGTCAGCTTGTGACCAGGTGAGACCCTTCCCTGGTGCAATCCCAGTTACCTTGGATGATTTTGGTCTCAGTCAAGTTGCTGCCTGGGTCGTCGGGCTGCTGTTCTGATTTCTGGAGCTGGGCACTTGCTTTTCCTGCGGGGCAAACCAAGCCTGGCAAGTGTGGCCCTGCAGATCAGCTCCCCTGCTGCTGGAACTGCTGCTGTTCAAGGTGCCCCTGCTGGGCTGTAGCCACTGCTGCTGAAGGTGTTGCTGCTGGACCCACCGCTGCTGCTGCCTCTGCTGCTGCTGTAGCTGCCACTGCTGGAGCCACCACTGCTGCTGAAGCTGCTGCTGGTGTGTCCACTGCCACTGCTCCCCCTGAAGCTGCTGCTGCTGAGTCTGCTGCTGCTGCCACTCCTGGGTCTGCTGCTGCTGGGGTCGCTGGTACCGGTGCTGGAGCCGCTGATGTTGCTGCCGAACTTTGCTCCTGCTTGGGTCCTGCTGTCAGCCCAAATTGGCGTGGCCGGTCCCGGGCCACTGCTGTGTTCGCCAGAGCTGGGTTCAGGCAGTGGGGGAGGGGAGGGAGCTGCAGCTGCTCTGGTTCTCTTGCTGCTCCACGTGTTCTTCTACCTCGTGGTCTGCTCCTCCACTGCTCGCTGCTGCTCTCCCCTCACATTTCCCGAGTTGCGGAGAGCGCGGTGTGAGGGGAAGCGCCCACACCTGGCTTTTCCTGCGGCTGGAGCTGAGTCTGGTGGCTTTCTGGTGCACTGCAGCCGCGGCAGTTGGCCGAGCTGCCGGAGCCGCTTTTCCCGCCTGTGCAGGCTCTGGATGCTCTATAATTCTTCTACTTCTCCCCTGCCACTTCAATTTCCTATACACCTCACTTTTTAGTAAAAGTGTGTATTTTGCTGAGTTTTTTTGGTCTTTTTTGCCCCCTAGGCTGCTTTGGCATGGTACCTATGCCGCCATCTTAACCGGAAGTCCTGATAAAACTTTCTAAACAAACAGCTAAACAAATACACAATGAAATTGTATGATATGAGAATTTTCCAAAAAACTGACATATAATGGAAGGTTTAAAAATCCTCTCCACAATATTTTTGTCATGCTCAAAGAAATTACTATTTTTACTCTCTTTATTCCCTTTCTATTTAACAAAAATTAGATATGATTACTACTAATTTATTATGACTTTGTGAGGAGATATAATCCTTATTATAGACTGGAAAGAATTTTTAAAATAGTATAAATATATGTACCTTTTGACATACTAGTTCAGTTTGTAGAAAAATACAACTATTCTAAAAAGTAATATATTCATGGCTGAAGAGATAGATTAGCAGTTAAGGCACTTGACTGTGAAGCCTAAGGACTCAGGTTCTTTTCCCCCATACCCACATCATCCAGATGCACAAAGGGGTGCATGTGTCTGGAGTTCATTTGCAGAGGTTGGAGGCCCTGGCATGGCCATTCTCTCACTCTCTCTCTTCTTCTCTGTCTCTCAAAAAAGTAAATAAAGTAAGTAAAATATAATCTAAAAAATAATATATTCTATGGAGAAAGCTGAAAGTAAGATGCTACCCATCACAGCTGTATTTAGAATTTTTCATGAAAAGGAAGCAGCTTGTGATAGGAGTAAATTATAGTTAGGATAATTATGCAGAGACAGTAGCAATGCATTTGATAGAGTGCTAAGAAAGACAATTCAAGAGAAAAATTCCAAGTAGACTATAATTGCAATTATGTTAAAAATTGAGTAGAAAAAACAATGGAAATAAATTTGCCAAAATGCTGGCGATAGTTGTATTTAGATGGGGAAATTATGGGCTATTATTTTTCTTTATTTTCTAAATTATCTGTGTATCAGAAACTGATAATTTTTATTTTACCATCAACCATTTGCTCTTTCTTTCCAGTAAAAACACCCCCACCTCTCATGAGGAACATTCTGGTACCTTTTTCAGTTCATGCTGTTTCAGAAGGTTCACTTTCCAAGTCCATAGTAGGAGCTCAAGTGATCAAAAAAAGCCATTAGACCTACATCTACAACTTTTATTTGAACTTTGGAAAAGATACAAACTTTTTGCACTGTGAATTTGAGGGGAGAGCATAGTCTGTAGCTACAGGGAGCCACAAGGAAAACTTAATCAATGAAAGGAGTCAAAGTTGAGGAAAGCAGAAACAAGAGATGGACACCGAATCCCACAAACAGGATCTAACTATAGGACGTGAGACTGTTGCTTGGTTGATATTTTTTGTAGTTGTATGAATCTATAAGTTTATTTTGGCTTAACTCAGTCTGATGTATGTTTGTGCATGCAGTGTGTACATTTGTGTATGAGAATTCCTGCATCCTGTGTGAACGTCAGTGTCGGTGTGCATTATCGCTGGGTCTTATGTTCCACTGGTCTACATGTCTGTTTCTGTGCTAGTACCAGGCTGCTTTGTTACTGTGACTCTGTAGGAGAGTTTGAGGTCAGGCGATGCGATGCTTGCAGCTATGTTCTTTTCACTTAGCGTTGCTTTGGCTATTTGTATTTTTCTGTTGCATATGGATTTTAGGACATTTTCTAGTTCTGTAAAAAATGGCTTTGTGCCTGTGCTCTCTGACTGGCAGAGGTGCATGTATGTTTGGGACCTGTGCCCTCAGACCAGAATCTGTTTATCTTTCGGAAGGCAGTAAGAACTGAGGACAACCGAATCTATCATCAAGACAAGAACAGATAGCTGACTCCCTGGCAGGAGATGAGCCCACCCTCGCATATCAGCTAGGGCCCAGGTGAAATCACAGAGGAATTGACAAGATGAGCCAAGTGTGCTGTTTCCGTGGTGCGCCTGACAACCTGCACCCAGGTGATGGAGACAGACACTGTGGGTACTCACAATGATCCAAAGTCAAAATCCAGACTCTGCTGAGAGCTCAACACTAAAGTAGACTTAAGCCACACCACCAAGACTCAGGGGATTTTGCAGAAGAGAGTGCAGAAAGAATGGAAGAGCCACAGGGTGGGAGAGAATATCCAGAGCTTTTGCCCTCCCCCACAATGACTGAATGCTGCTCTCACTACTCATAACCTATAACCCCATGGTAAATATCAGCAGTCCCACTGAGGAGGGCCTCAGTGAGATAGGGGCAGGGAGGAAGGAAATGATAATATCAACACATGATCTTTCTACTTAATAAAAACTAGTAATAATTGCTTATAGAAAAATTAAGAAGCTTGATTCTTGAAAAAAGAATGCCTTTGGAATTTTGATAGGGGTTGGATTGAATATAGAGGTTTGGCAGTATCGCCATCTTCACAATGTTATTTCTGCCAATGCAGGAGCACAGAAGACTTTTCTATCATCAGAAGAGGTATTTTAAAAGTCATTACATACTGATAAAAAGAACAATTCATCAAGAGAATATAACTACTGTAAACATTTGTGAACTAAATCTTGGAGCCCTGAAGTTCATAAAATGAACATACGAAATACCACATAGATTTAGACACAAAAATAATGGGAGAAGCTGAGCATGGTGGTGCATACCTTTAAACACAGCACATGGGAGGTTGACGTAGGAGGATTGCTGTGAGATCAAGGCCACCCTGACACTACAGAGTGGATTCCAGGTCAGCCTGAGCTGGGGTGGGAACCTGCCTCATAAAACAAACAAACAACAACAACAAAATACCAGAAAAAAAAATCAAAATCAAACCAAATAAAATAAAAAAGAGAAACTGGAAGAAAACTGGTTGCAATTGCTTTCATAATGAATTGTAACTCACTATCAAAACAAAGCCACTTGTTATGCAAAAATTATTTAGGATAATAACATAGTCTTTCAGGTAAATAACAAGTTTGGTTAATAGTCAAAAAAAGGAGCAATTAAATTGTCTGAAATCAGAATTAAATTGCCAAAAATGTTTGAGTTTGAAACATGGGTCAGTTTTAAGGCAACTTTGAATTTGCACACACACACACACACACACACACACACACACACACACGTGCAGGCAGTATATTATTATTAATTACAGAAACGTTGCTAGGCTGTTTTTGAGGAAAAGAATAAAGTGAATTTTACAAAAAAGCATAATGTCTATAGTTATGCCAGCAAATGCTGTCCCATAGTTTACTAAGAGTATTAAAGATCAACTGACTGCCGGGCATGGTGGTGCACGCCTTTAATCCCAGCACTTGGGAGGCAGAGGTAGGAGGATTGCCATGAGTTCGAGGCCATCCCTGAGACTACAGAGTTAATTCCAGGTCAGCCTGGACCAGAGTGATACCCTACCTTGAAAAACCAAAAAAAGAAAAAAAAAAAGATCAACTGACTGAAAAATCAAAAGATTACTAAATGAAAGCAATTGCATATTTACTTTTCTCTGATGATACATACTAAAAAGTATTTTATGCTCAATTCTCAGAACCAGACTCTCTTAAAAGTGTTATGAATACAGTTAAAATTTTTAGTATATATGTGCAAATGTGTGTGAATCATTGCTGGTTTATGGAATTGTTGAAAGAGATAAGAAACAATAAATTGAATGATCTTATGTTCTTTGCCAATATGTGTTGTTGAGTAATAGACGAGTTTCTCAAAAATATACTAAGCTATAAGTCCAATATTTTCAAAACAAAAGGAATGCTTGCCAAATACCCAATCATCAAAGGAAAATGCCAGTGTGTTATTTATTATTTCACTGATGTCATGCTTCCCATATGAGCAACTACATTTGAAGCTTTAAGGAAAGACAAAAAAATGTTTAAGATTTAGCTAGCAAGGTATTTCTGCCCAAATCAAACCTATTCATAATAAAAATCATTATAAATGGTTTTTATACTTCCCATTATATAAATCAAGACATGTAGGTTTTTAGGAGATTGGAACTGTGATGTAAATTAGCTGAAGTGTTATGCAAATTAACTGCATAAACTACAAGAAAAAAGTGAAAACAATTTGTCAATATTTACGAATTTGAAGTTGCTATTTAATCCATGCTGGGATACAAGGCAGTGATTTACTAGACTTTCCAAACATAGTTTTGAACCTGAAATACATTTATTTCAAAGTCAAAGCAATTCTTCTAAAAGTTTGAAGTGGGTTTATTAATGTGCATGCAAATTTAAATTTAAATATATCATAGTACTTGCTTCAATAATTGGAGAACTTTTAAGTGTGTTTAAGACGATTTGGATATGTAAATGTGTTTTCTCAACTATAAGCTTTATGAAATTTAACTAGAAATCAAGAATTTCTGATGAAAACATATTTATATTGCAATGTGCTATAAGTGTACAACAATATAATAGATTTCACAGACTACTGGCATAAATAATGAAAGTGATTGCGATAACTTTATATCAATTATATAATATTTGAGATATATTACTGAATAAAATATTGCTGAAATTTGAGTGCATCTGTTAATCTTTGTAGTTTTAAATGTGACTACTAGAATGTTTTGAATTATTTGTATGGATTGAACTACATTTCAATTCCATGGCACTGGTCTCTTATGCATGACACGTGGTTGACGGTCTCATGTAAGGACTGTTAGCTTTTTGAGGATGGAGACTACATCTCATTTAATTTCATCATACAGCACAGTGGTTTTTATCTGGTATGTAATCAATAACTGTTTGCTAAATTACTTTCATTTGATTTGAGAAATTACCTTCTATCATATAAAAAACACTCTCAGATTACAGATTTTAGAACATTCCCATCTAATAACCTTAAACGTAGGTCTTATTTTATTCAACTGCAGGGATATAATGTACTTCATCTTTTTATATCATTCCTTAAGTGTCTTTTTTTTTTAATTTTTTGAGGTAGGGTCTCACTCTAGCCCAGGTTGACCTAGAATTTACTCTGTATTCTCAGGGTGGCCTCAAACTCACAGTGATCTTCCTACTTCTGCTTCCTGAGTGCTGGGATTAAAGGCATGCACCACCATGCCTGTCTAGGTATCAATTTTTTAACATCTTTACTCCTGAGTTTACCACAGTACCAAAATCTTGAGAGTACTGAATAACCAACTGAATTATTCCTGTACTGGTTACTTCTGTCAGCACCAAGATAGAAAGGCAAAACTAAAATATCAAATATATATATATGTGTGTATATATATATGCACACACACACACACACACATATACAGACCCTTAGAAAATCAGAAGAGGGACTAGCTGGAAAGAAATGAGTCAGTGGAGGGGCATATAAGAAGGGGGGAAAGATAGGGTGGTGGGAGGGGTCTGTGATCATGATATATTGTATATATGTATGGATGTTGTCAATAAAATGTAAAAAAAGAATCCAGAGGTTAAAGAGAGGAGAGATTGAAGGTAAAGAAGAGAGAAGTGGGTAAAATCTAGTTCAAGAAGCATGAGAGAGAGAAAGAGAGAGAGCCATGCGTCTACCTGTAAGTACCAGGTACTGAGGAGAGATCCCACCCACAGAGCAAGCCAAACAGGAGATATAAATATCAGCCACTGTTCAAATCCTGAACAATAAGTCAAAGTTTGGAAGTTAAGGTGTAAACTGATTAAATTCACATCAGTATCCCAAAGTAGCAGCTTACACACATATACATATACATCTGAGACAGGAAGGCCAAGAGAGATTGTTTTTGTTTGTTTCACCCTGAATGAGTCAGCATCAAGTCCTTCTGATTCTGTTTGTGGCGGTTTGATTCAGGTGTCCCACATAAACTTAGGTGTTCTGAATGCTAGGTTCCCAGCTGATGGAGATTTGGGAATTACTGCCTCCTGGAGGGAGTGTATTGTTGGGGGCGGGCTTATGGGTAATGTAGCCAGTTTTCCCATGTCAATGTTAGGCACACTCTCCTGTTGCTATGGTCCACCTTATGTTGGCCAGGGGGTGATGTCCACCCTCTGCTCATGCCATCATTTTCCCTGCCACTGTGGAGCTTCCCCTGAAGCCTGTAAGCCAAAATAAACCTCTTTTTCCCATAAGCTGCTCTTGGTCAGATGATTTCTACCAGCAATGCGAACCGGACTGCAACAGAGGTGATATATGAAAACCCTAACATGGTCTGTAATCTCCCATACTATAACACTATATCAAGAAACCAGTGAAGGAAAGACAGCTCCCAGTAGAAGCCCCTCCTAGCCAGTTCTTCTTCCGGGGCAGAATAGAGAATTAGGGTGTGTCCCTGTGTCTCTTGCAAAAGTTGAGGACTAGGTGACACATGCGTAGCTGCAAATGGGACCCTGATGGCAGATGCGTCGTTATGGCAGCCATGACGAAGACATGTTGCCAGTAAGTATTCACAACCTTTAAGATAAAATCCTGCTTGTCCTTTTTCTTTTTAGGCAACAAAGCTGATTACTGGACAAAATGATATGCTTAGTTTATCACCTTATAAATACTAGGAGATTCTTTGCTTGCTCTGCAAAATACCCATACTAACAGGGTGAGATCAGGAAAAGGACTAATTGCATCGAATATCATCAGAACTATCTGTGTACGCTGAGGCTCCCGCATGCGTGTGGGATATGTCCGTGTCTGGATCCATACTTCCTTATCCATGGTACCATGGTGTAATCATTTCTAAAGGTTAAAAGGAGATCAGGGGCTGGAGAGATGGCTTAGCGGTTAAGCGCTTGCCTGTAAAGCCTAAGAACCCTGCTTCGAGGCTCGATTCTCCAGGACCCACGTTAGCCAGATGCACAAGGGGGCGCACGCGTCTGGAGTTTGTTTGCAGTGGCCAGAGGCTCTGGCGTGCCCATTCTTTCTCTTTCTCTGCCTTTTTTTCTCTCTCTGTCCATCTCTTTCGAATAAATAAATAAATAAAACTTAAAAAAATTAATTAAAAAAAAAAGGAAATCAGGCAGAAAGACCTGTACCAGATGTTTTGCCATGTGGTCTTCCTGAATCCTCACAGTAAGCTACAACATAGGTTTTTGTTTTATGGTGGGGAAGTGAAGCCTCAGGGGGTGGGAGGTGCACCTTCATTTTATAAGCCCAGAAGAGTGAACCAGTGTTCTCCAGGACGTATCCCTGCTCTATTCTGTCTCAGCATGAGAGCTAAGGTTTGGGAGTTGTGAAGCTCCACAAGGAGACATTTTAGTTCTTTCTTCATTAGTGCACTATCCCTTCTCAGGGCCCCCTTGGAAATTATTCAGTCAATGTGAGTTGCAGTTTCCAAAAAAAAAAAAAAAAAGCCACTTGTTAAACATTCTACAAGGCTGACATTAAAATTTTGGTGCTTGTGGAGAGATAGAATGCTACAGGCTGGGAGCCACATTATCTTGGGCTGTCTTTATTCCCCCCCCCCCCATAGTGTTTTAATACTCACCCCTGTGTTTGCTCTAACATCTTTGTGACTATCAGGAATTCCTTTTCAGAGTGTGCAGACAGAACTGTGACCTTCCACCAATCCAAAGGCATCTGAGCCCTGTAGCAGAGACTTCCCTACTTTGCTGTATAGCTGGCCTACCTGATATTTCCTCCACTGCATTTTATTTTATTTTATTTTATTTTATTTTATTTTATTTTATTTTATTTTATTTTATTTTATTTTATTTTATTTTATTTTATTTATTTGGGAGACAGAAAGAGAATGGGCACTCCATTGGTTTGTGATTTCTTTTTTTCCTTGTAAAAACAACATGAAGCAGGTACTTACATTGGAACATAGTATTTGGGGAAATCTGGGTTTCTGGGCCATGGTCACTCCTATTTCGTATTTCCTGTGCAGGGAGAGCAGTATTTCTGTATCAACACTGGTGAGCCTCCACTGGAAAATGAATGATTGTCATATAGGAAATGCCCACGTCATGATGCATTAAAGCCATTCTCTCTGATAAAAAGACTCACATTGAGACAGTGACACCATCTCCTGGACCTTTGAGTCAGCTCTATATATTTATTGAATGTGTTCATATGCTTCAGTTTGTGAGGGCAAGCCATGGATTCCAGCCCGAGTTGAAGGGAATTGCCTGGCTGGACCTTCACAGCCCTTTGATCCTGACCTTTCATGCTAATTCAGGCTCAACTCCTACTTAGTAACCATAATTGTAATTTTATTTCTTAAGTCCTGGAGATGTCTGTACTCATGGGCATTTTGGATCTACCTTGATTATTTGAGGTTCCTTTTTTTTTTAAATTATTTATTTATTTATTTATTTGAGAGTGACAGACACAGAGAGAAAGACAGAGGGAGAGAGAGAGAGAATGGGCGCGCCAGGGCTTCCAGCCTCTGCAAGCAAACTCCAGACACGTGTGCCCCCTTGTGCATCTGGCTAATGTGGGACCTGGGGAACCGAGCCTCGAACCAGGGTCCTTAGGCTTCATAGGCAAGCGCTTAACCGCTAAGCCATCTCTCCAGCCCTTGAGGTTCCTTTAATCCATCTCTTTGGTTCCCAACTTCCTCCTTTGTCTCCCATGAGATCTGTCACCATAGGCTAAGCACTCCAGATGGCCACAGACATTTGCCTGCATTGGCAATCAGGGGCTGGGGCTAAATCCTAGGTGTGAAAGAATCTTCCAGCTTTGATGGAAAATGAATTTATTTAGTCATTGCTATGTTTCAATTCCTGAGAAATGGGATACTGTGAGTGTATGCCAGGATTTTCCAGAGAAAGAGAACAAGAGAGAGAGAGAGAGAGACAGGGAGGGAGGGAGGGAGGGGAAGGTAAAGATAAGCTAGAGGGTTATGTATCTATCTCTATAAATTCTTTTAACTAAGATATTTGCTGTAAGGAATTCGCTCACATTATTATGGAGGTTGAGAAGTCTGAATATTTACAGCTGGCAAACAAGAGACCCTGGGCTGAGTGTGAGGGATGGTGAATAACAAGGATTTTGAAAAATAAAACAAAGAGATAGGTTTATCCCTCAAGTGGGGCTCATAGGCATAATTCTTGCAGAATATTAGTTAATATTACATACAAAAGTATAGTAGATAAGACTTATGGCTGTTTTAAAATATATTTATTTATTTAAGAGAGAGAGAAAGAGAGAGAGAGAGAAGAGAGAATGGGTGCGCCAGGGCCTCTAGCCATTGCAAACCAACTCCAGATGCATTGTGCATCTGGCTAACGTGGGTCTTGGGGAATTGGACCAAGGTCCTTTAGCTTTGCAGACAAATACCTTAACGACTAAAGCATCCCTCCAGTCCTTATGGCTATTTTAACAATATTTTTAAATACTTTATTTATTATTATTTGAGAGACAGAGAGAGAAGCAGATAGACAGAGAAAATGGGCATGCCAGGGCTGCTAGCCACTGCAAACGAACTCCAGACACATGTGCCACCTTGTGCATCTGGCTTATGGGGTATTGGGGAATTGAACCTGGGTCCTTTGGCTTTGCAGAAAAACACCCTAACAGCTAAGCCATGATTCCAGCCCCAATGTATGGCTATTTTAAAGGCCAATTAGGATAACTTCATGAGATGAGAAAGTGTGTGGCTTCCTCTTTGCTGACTAGCTTTCTTTGTGCTGTGCATAGAAGGTTCTGTGCAAGCTGCTGGAGAATGAAAGTCATCAGCAGTTCTACCCAGCCACAACTGCCCTGCAAAGCAAGATGTGGCCATTGATGCGATTGTGGCCCAAGAGTGACAGAAGTAACCAGTTGCTCTCTATTGGATTTGAGGCTTGCTCCAAAGGAGGAAAATCATGCCTGCTACTGTAAATGTGGCCCTACATCTGTGGCTAGGGACTTATGCCCTATGGGGAAACCCATTTCTATTGTTATGCTAATTAGACATGTCAAATCACCTTCTAAACCTCTATGCTTGTTCTCATAGTATGGCACAGCTTTCAGCCTCCAACACAGACGTTTCTTTATGCAGGGGGTAAAGCTGAAGGCAGCGATGTACAAATGCACATGGCTGAGCCTATCAATCAATAATTCACTCAAGATGAAGGACAGACCCATGGCACCCACATCTCACAGAATAAATAATGGAACCACTGGTGACTTCCTCATTCTCCAGGAAATAACCTTCCATTTATGGCTATGTAAGTAAAACTAACTTAAATCAGTGGATCAAGAATAAGTGAATACAAAACACATGAAAGCAGGATGGAGCTCCAAGGGGAAGAGGAAAGGTTTCATGGCAGGAGAGAGGAAGAGACAGGGTAATTAGCAGGAACAGGGTCAAAAACATTGTATGGAAGTGTTAAAAATAAATAGGAAACAACAAAAGGTAATCTTTCTTTACTAGGATCAAACAAAATGTTACAGGAATCCTCCTAGGCTCCAAATTCAAAGATCCTGGGGCTGGAGAGATGATTTAGTTATTAAGAACATTTCTGCACCAGCTGAAGGTTGCCTGAGAGACTGTGGGAATTTGGTCCCAAGAAGCAGAGGGTGGAGTATTATTGGGACTCATGAAAAATGGCAAATTTGAGATCAGTAAGTGACTCAGGCTCAAGCAATAATAGGAGACAGAGCAATACAGTGAGACACCCAATGTTCCCCACTGACCATCATGGGCAAGAACACAGGGCACCACTTAAGCACATACATGTGCATATACAATGTACACACATGCAAAAGAAAGTTTCAGAAGTCTTGTTACTCAAGCTGTAATCCAAGGCAATGTTAAAATGATGGCCAAGGAAATTCTACACAGGCTTTCTATAGAAGGAACTATACAAAAGATGCGATTTAAATCCCTACTGGTTTGCACAAGAGTAACAGGTCAAAGCCATAAAAATTATAGGTTTTGGGGTTTTTTATTCTTTTTTCTAAACTTTAAAAATCTGCTTTAAATATTTATTTGGGAGTGAGGACATCAACCTTTAATGAAGAAAAACATTTTTTACAATTCAGATCTTTTATTTATTTAATGACATCTATTAAGCCATGAATTCATAGGCAATAAGCTTCAGCAGCTTGGGCTATTTTCTGTTAGTTCTAAAAATGTGTGCTTCTCTGGGCAGAGCAGTCTGCTGCTCCAGCTACATCAGTTTCCTTTCTCTTTGAATTCCTTCTTCTGATTATTTTCTTTTTCTTTCTTTCCCCTCCCTCCCTCCCTCCCCCCTCATTCACTAGGTAGTCTCAGGGTATCCTATAACTCATGGATATCCTCCTACCTCTGCCTCCCAAGTGCTGGGATTAAAGGTGTGCACTACCATGCCTGGCTGATCATTTTCCTTCACCTGTTTCAGGAAGCTATTTCTGCTCTTACAGTGCTTAATATGCTCAATGTGCACATTAATTCCCTTGGCAAGAGTCTTGCTCTTGACTTGCTTGTTCACAATGCCAACAGTGTGCTGAGTAACACTGTAGACTCTTCCAGTCTTCCCATGGTAACATTTTTGAGGCATTCCTTTTTGGACAGTATAGTACCCATCTCCTTGTTGATGTCTACAATATCACCTTTCTTGTAGATTCACATATACATGGCCAGTGAAACAACTACATGTTTTCTAAAAGGTCTAGAAAACATGTACCATATGCCTTTCCTCTTTCCCTTTGTGTTTATCATCTTGGAAAATTACTGAAAGATGGCAGTTCCAGCCAAAAGAACAAAACTGTATAGTTTTTAACTCAATAGTAATATGAGCAAGAAATTTGAATAAGGACTTTAAAGAAAAGGATACTAAATATGCAGTAAACATGAAAAGTAGCTCATTAGTTACCAAGAAAATTAAAATCACAAGGTACCATTATACATTTAACAAAATGACTACAATGAAAATTACATACATTAGCTAGTTTTAGAGGAGAGATGAAACACTTGAAAGTCTTACACCCTGCTTTTGGGGGTATTAGCATATATATAACCCCTTTGGAAAGCCAGCAATAATCACTAAAACTTAAAGCAGGAATACCATATGCATAGCATGTCCACTCCTATGTGTAGCAACAGGAATGTGTACACATGTAAATGAAAATTTTCATACCATATCATTCTTTTTTTTTTAAATTTATTTATTTGAGAGCAACAGACACAGAGAGAAAGTCAGATAGAGGGAGAGAGAGAGAATGGGCACGCCAGGGCTTCCAGCCTCTGCAAACGAACTCCAGACGCGTGCGCCCCCAACAGTAGAATTGATAAGCAAATAAGTAGATATTCATTTGAATGAATGCTATTAAATAATATATCTTAATTGCAAAAAACCTGCCATATACAACAATATGAATAATACAGACATAATATTGATCAAAATCATACACAAAAGAATATACATACTGTATGAGTAAATTTATATAAAATTTAGAAACACAAAAATCTATGCTATAGTATATATCACTCTAGGAGTTACCTGTAGATAAGGGAGTAAAATTAGGAAGTAATTCAAGAAAGACTTCTAACCCAAGAAAAATAGCTTTTTAGACTTCATAACACTTTTTGTAAAAAAACAAAAAACATAATTATATAATGCTTCACTAGGAAATTTTTACTTTGAGACAAGGTTTCATTCTATAGCTTGGACTAGCCTGGAACTCACTGTATAATAAGTTTTTAAAGGACGTTAAGCCCACCTGTACTGTATGGTATGACTCTATTCTGAAGACACCACATGTTTTGGTTATAGGACACAGAGAAATCAAGTTGAAATTGAACTCGAAGCTTCTGTTTTTTTTTTTTTTTTTTTTTTTTTAAGCAGAGAGAGAGAAAGAGAGAGATAGAAAGAGAGACAGACACAGAGAGAATGGGGGCATGTCAGGGCCTACTGCAAATGAACTCCAGATGTATGTGCTCCTTATGCATCTGGCTTACATGCGTCCTGGGGAATCAAACCTGGGTCCTTTGGCTTTGCAGGCAAATGCCTTAACTGCTAAGCCATCTCTCTAGCCTCTGCTTTTTTTTTTTTTTTTCGATTTCAGTTTAAACATATTGTCAGAGAAGTTCCATTTAGTCATGTGGAGTGTGAATTTTTTGAGAATTCATCAGACTGAGCGCTTAAAATAGGTGATCTTATAACATTAGGAAACATTCTTTTTGTATTTTACTTATTTATGAGAGAGAGAGAGAGAGAGAGAGGGAGAGAGAGAGAGAATAAGATGAGGAGAGAGAGGGAGGGAAAGAGAAACTGGACACACTAGGGCCTCCAGCCGCTGCAAACGAACTCCAGATACATGCACCACCTTGTGCATCTTGCTTACATGGGTCCTGGGTAATTGAACCTGGGTCCTTAGGCTTCGTAGGCAAGCTCCTTAACTGCTAAACCATTTCTTCAGCTCAAGAAGTATTCTTAAACTGGCATTTCATCCACAATAAGTAGTGGGATACAATGAAGGAATGGATTGTTTTATGGTTTATTTTTGAAATTTGATTTGCACAGAATTTCAATATTTTCTGAAACTAAAGATAAAAAGATTTGATGAAATTTTAGAGGCTTGTGCAAGTAGAAGGGTTCAATAAAAATGTATAAAGGTTATGTTCAGTGGATAGTGCAAGGCAAGTATTAGGGGCAGGGCAGCTAAGAAGGGAATGGGAGGCAATATTGTGGAAGGTATGGAATACTAGACAGGGTCTACTCTTTTAATCTCAAAAGACACAGAAAGCCAATAAAAGTTTCACATAGGTTATTAATGTTCCTTATAATAGTTCTTCATACATCTAAAAGTGTCACACACACATATACATAACATGATTTGTATTTCCCAAAACAACCCAAAATAGTTGGTTATTATTTCACAAATGAGGAAATTGATCCTTAGGAAGGCTAAGTAACTTATCCAAGGACAACAGAAGAGAAAGTCTCCTAGCAGTGAGCCAATTTTGCTTCCTCTTACAGAATGCTATCAAGAAGCAGAGCAGGGCTGGAGAGATGGTTTAGCGGTTAAGACACTTGTCTACAAAACCAAAGGACCCAGGTTCCAATCCTAGGACCCACATAAACCAGATGAACAAGGTGGTGCATATATCTGGAGCTCATTTGCAGTGGCTGGAGGCTCTGGTGCACCCATTCTCTATCTGTCTGTCTCTCTCTCTCAAAAAAAAAAAAAAATTTAAAAAATAAAATAAAAAACATTAGAAAAGAAGCAAAGTAAAGAAGGGTTCAACATATGACCTATCCACTGGGGAGTCAGGCAGTGGCTACATGGAGAATGCAAAGAAAGCCTCAGTAGCATTCTGGGGCAACCAGTATCCAGGACAAGTGGCTGGCATGGTTTCCATGGCAATAGCTATCCATAAAACATTCTCTTCCTCCAAGCCAGAGAACATGGTTTGATGGTCTTGCCTGAGCCGTGGAGTTAGAGACACATAGTTCTGTCAGCTCAGGGCACTGCCTCTAGAAAAATACTTTCTCTTTTAGCAAGTCATAATTAATAATTCTTCATTTTTGCTCAGAAATATTCTCCGGCTCAGTGATGCACTGAGTGAATGAGTGTTTTTGTAATTTTCCGTCTCCCTCAAAGCCTTCAGATTTGGCTCATATTAAAGAGAGTTAGGAAGGTGGAAAATTTCCCTTTATTCATACTGAAGCCTGTATCACCCATGATTGACACAAACATGCCATTTCCCTTTCAATGACCAATCATACTTCCATTTATTTTATTTTTCTTTTTGGTGGTAGGGCCTCACTCTGTCCCAGGCTGACATGGAGTTGACTCAGTCTCAGTCTGTTTTCGTCTGGCCTTTCTGCTATTTGATGAAGAATTTCTTACAATTTTTAAGTATTTTTTATTCAAGGGATTGGGAAATATAGTGCTTTAATCAAATGTCACCTATAACAATTGATATACACACAAAACCTACAATCTATGAGATTTTTAAAAACAGGGAATAAGATTCACAAGTATATCTGACCAAGCAATTGGATCCAATTGTCTAATTTCAGGGTTGCTACATTAAGCTTCCAAAGATATGAACAGAAATAGGCTTTGCATGTACCAGTTTTACAAATACACAAACTTAGTTATTCCTTCCTATACCTAAGTTTATTAGCTGGTCACACATGGAAACATGGACCCTCACTGAGTGTCCATGGGAAAAAAGTGAAAGCTGCTCCCATACCTGCAGCCCACACTAAAGCCTCCCCGCTGACTGGCAAGAAGCAGAGCCCAGCTCTGCTGACCCAGCTGACCCAAGGTGTGACCAACTGCTGTCACTAAATGACGGTATTCAGAAGCCATTGAGATTTGATACTCAGCAGAATGGAGAGAAGACTCAGGTGGTGAGACAACATGTGTAAACTGTGGGGTGCTTTGTTACTCAGCAGTATGTGGAGAGACTCAGGTGGTGAGACGACCCATATAAACTGTGGGGTGCTTTGTTACTCAGCAGTATGTGGAGAGACTCAGGTGGTGAGATACACGTATAAACTGTGGGGTGCTTTGTTACTCAGCAGTATGTGGAGAGACTCAGGTGGTGAGACGACACGTATAAACTGTGGGGTGCTTTGTTACTCATCAGTATGTGGAGAGACACAGGTGGTGAGATACACGTATAAACTGTGGGGTGCTTTGTTACTCAGCAGTATGTGGAGAGACACAGGTGGTGAGATACACGTATAAACTGTGGGGTGCTTTGTTACTCAGCAGTATGTGGAGAGACTCAGGTGGTGAGACGACACGTATAAACTGTGGGGTGCTTTGTTACTCAGCAGTATGTGGAGAGACACAGGTGGTGAGACGACACGTATAAACTGTGGGGTGCTTTGTTACTCAGCAGTATGTGGAGAGACTCAGGTGGTGAGACGACACGTATAAACTGTGGGGTGCTTTGTTACTCAGCAGTATGTGGAGAGACTCAGGTGGTGAGACGACACGTATAAACTGTGGGGTGCTTTGTTACTCAGCAGTATGTGGAGAGACACAGGTGGTGAGACGACACGTATAAACTGTGGGGTGCTTTGTTACTCAGCAGTATGTGGAGAGACTCAGGTGGTGAGATACACGTATAAACTGTGGGGTGCTTTGTTACTCAGCAGTATGTGGAGAGACACAGGTGGTGAGACGACACTTATAAACTGTGGGGTGCTTTGTTACTCATCAGTATGTGGAGAGACTCAGGTGGTGAGATACACGTATAAACTGTGGGGTGCTTTGTTACTCAGCAGTATGTGGAGAGACACAGGTGGTGAGACGACACGTATAAACTGTGGGGTGCTTTGTTACTCAGCAGTATGTGGAGAGACTCAGGTGGTGAGATACACGTATAAACTGTGGGGTGCTTTGTTACTCAGCAGTATGTGGAGAGACTCAGGTGGTGAGACGACACTTATAAACTGTGGGGTGCTTTGTTACTCAGCAGTATGTGGAGAGACTCAGGTGGTGAGACGACACGTATAAACTGTGGGGTGCTTTGTTACTCAGCAGTATGTGGAGAGACTCAGGTGGTGAGACAACACATATAAACTGTGGGGTGCTTTGTTACTCAGCAGTATGTGGAGAGACTCAGGTGGTGAGACGACACGTATAAACTGTGGGGTGCTTTGTTACTCAGCAGTATGTGGAGAGACTCAGGTGGTGAGACGACACGTATAAACTGTGGGGTGCTTTGTTACTCAGCAGTATGTGGAGAGACTCAGGTGGTGAGACGACACGTATAAACTGTGGGGTGCTTTGTTACTCAGCAGTATGTGGAGAGACTCAGGTGGTGAGATACACGTATAAACTGTGGGGTGCTTTGTTACTCAGCAGTATGTGGAGAGACTCAGGTGGTGAGACGACATGTGTAAACTGTGGGGTGCTTTGTTACTCAGCAGTATGTGGAGAGACTCAGGTGGTGAGACAACAAATCACCAGAAACAGAAATTTTTACTCACAAGTATGAAAATATGATATATGATAGTTATGATGTGAGAGATAACAGTAAAAATGATTCTAATCAGAATATATTTACCTACGCTTATTTGTGACATATGAGACATTAATGACAAAGCAACATTTTGCTCAGTACATGTGCATCCGTGATGTATTAACAATTTGTAGTAAACTCTGTCACAAATGTTGCTGCACCCTACTGCATGTAGGACCTCTTCTACTGTACCAGAAACATAGGAGGGATTCCTTAATACTGAACATATTTTATTAAAGCTTTATATATAAAAATTTAATCACAATAAATTGAAAACTTAATTAAATGGTTATCAACTTCCCAGAGAAAGATATGCTTAGAAGCAATCACTGAAAAAACAGCAGATTTGATTACATAAGCATTTTAATGACCTCTTTATTTATAAAACTAAGCTGAAGGGCAAATAAGTAACTGGCAAAAGATTATTACAGAAAATTCCTTCCAAGCAGCAAGAAAATCATGATAAATAAGCAAAAGTTTATTATATGGAAGATATGGCATATGAAAAATAATTAAATGAAATTGTTGTAAATGAATATGCATAAAAATGCACAACTATTTCCTTCTAAGTTAACACAACATTTACTCAATATCCTCTCAATTTTTTAAAGTTTGTGGCTAAATATGTGTGTGTATGTATGCCTGGCTCCACTGGCAGCTGGTGCAATAATTATGGAATGTGGATTTTATAAGTCTACCAAGAATCATGAAGCATAGAAAAAGTTTTATGCCCTTTTTACAGTTCAGTAATGTCAATCATAAGGAAATAATTTAAATTTTCAAATTAATATTTAGCCATTATGAGTTCACAATAATATACTTGGACAACAAAAGACTAGAAGCATTAAGGTTTGAATGACAGTGGAAAGGTTCAGGGAACTGTGTATCTCTATCTGTGGGAACCATAAAATGTAACATGTATGAACATGTGTCACATGTCACAGAAATACAACTATTACATGTTAGTTGATAACACAAGACTCAGCACTGGATGCAAGCAGGTTCTGCAAGGTACTTGCTAGTCACACTGCCTTCTTCCTCATCACTTGTGGCGGGCCATGCCGCTGAGGCTTTTTTTCCTCAAGTGCAGATTGTTAGACCATATGTCACATGATTCCTGACTAAAAGTGGGGAAAGTGCATGAATCCATGGGCCTTTTAATTTGAAAACATGTTTGTTTGTTTGTTTATTTATTTATTTATTGTTCTAGTGGATGGTTTCTGGTATTACATCATAGAAAACAGTTCCCATTCCTTTTGTCTCTATTTTATTAATCAGATTCTTAACGCTTGCATAGATTATAAATCTTTCTGATTTCTCTCTCTTAAAACATTCTCAACCTTATCATTTAAATTTTCTATAGAATCTGTCACTTCAGTTATTTTTAACTTCTAAGAGCCCTTTCTTGTTCTCTGGTAGTTCTTTCGGTGGAGATGAGAGCTTCAGCAAAGAGTTAACTCGCTCCTGTATGTTCTCAGCCTCAGATCAGGGCCGTGAGGTTAGTTCTGGCTGATGGTCTATGAGGAAAGTGCCCTATAGCCCTTCAATGAGGTGGCACTAAAAACAGTCTATCCCTCTGACCTCCTGTTATGGTGTCCTTGTAAACCAAATGCAAAGAGGCTGCCATCCTAGCATGAAGAGAGCTACATCTCTGAAGTGCAGATAAAGAAAAGGAAGTTTGCATTACTCTTAGTATAAGTGAGGACCAAACTTCAGATGCTGTAAGTCATTGAAAACTGAATGGGCTATTAACAGCAGCATCTGTTATATTTTAATGAATATAATTCCCTTTTCTGCACAGTTTCTTTCTTGTTTCATGAATACCATAATTTTCTCCTCTCCCAAAATATAGCAGTTTTGGGAGCCTCTGTTTTCTTTCTAGTCTCCCTTTCCCATTGAATTCCTTCTCTTTTTTTTTTTTTATGTTAGAGTCCTCTTAAGTATCTTATAATTTTTGATGATGCAATTTTAAAACAAGTCACTAAAATTTTAACAAAAACATGGCTAGAACTTGTGGACTGTTAAGTTTCACTGTAGTGTGTGTAGAGGTTAGTTCTTTGAAAGAATCACACGCCACTATATGACAATCCCTCACTGAACATCCAAACAGAGCAATCTTCCTATAATACCTAGTTTGGGAGGTGAGATAGCACATTGGTCTAACCGTTTCAGGACCTCATTGTTTAGGATGCAAAATTTCACCAAATTCTCCCACTTTTAGTGTATGGTACCCACGTCTGGAATCTTTAACAGAATTGAGTTCTTTTGCAGAGATGGATCATCTGGCTGTGGAGTCTGGGGAAGACACGGCCTGGGAATATTGACTTCTTACACTGGCTGTGAACCAGCTCTTTATTATCAGTCCGTGACTTACTCTCACCTTTGAAGTGCCTGGATCTTGAAATGCTAACTCTCTGCAGAAACTTTTCAGCAAAGCTATGTTTTGCTGGGCAGCCACGTGGACTGGGGCTTATTCAACTCTATTGGGTTGCTTACTATACCTCCGTGTGGTATTGGGATTTAGTATAAAAGATTTTTCCAAACGGCCCAGTTTTCTTGTATGGTTTGCATCTGTGTTGTTTCTTGTGGATTTGCATATATGTATGTCTTCATTGAGAATTTACTACATTTAAGGAGGGAGAGAGGACAGAGCCTTTAAAACTCCATGGTAAATGAGTTCATTTAACAGTAGATAGATTGCTTTTGTACTGGAAAAATCCAAGTAAACTCATCACAGGGAAGCGGCAACACTACTTACTATGCACAGCAGAGATCTGCGCGAGCACCCCAGCAAGGTGGCCAGCGTGCGTGGCTTGCTGACCTTCTATACGTGCTCGCTCCTCCTCCCTAGCTCTGTGAAGTTTTCATGGCATTGCATTAGAGCTGGTGCAGTTATAAGGATATTAAAAAGTTTATCTAATTAATTTTTACAACTATTTATGAGAAAATCACAAAATTCAAACTCACTCGCAGTTATTTTCTGTGATCTGACAAAAATAACACAAGCAGAAATTAATATTTTAGCTATGATCACTTTGTCCTTTGGTTATTTCTCTAAGCGAATCAGTAAACATGAAAAATTGAAAGAATGGATATAAAAATATCATTTGGATTGATTGCACTGTAGCATATAAATTCAGACATATTTCCTGTTCCTGAATGCTATTCATGTTTTTATTGTGCTTTAGTTCCATGAAGGTCTAGAAGCCTCTTATTCCCCTACAGGCCCGACTCAACAATATCACCATGAAGCTAGTGTTTGGGTTTGATATCATTACAATTTTTGGGAATCTATCCTGAGGAAAAAAATTCATGATTCAAAAATCTTTATACTATAAGATATTAATGGCAACCATATTTATAATAGCAAGATGTTGAAATTTTATTCTCCCTCTCTCTCTCTCTCTCACATGCACACACACACACGCACATACTCCTTAACTTACCCAGCTTCTTAATTACACCAGGGAGGGAACTGCTGTAGAGAAGAGCATACAGTTCATCTTTAGTAACCAGAGGAAGGAGAGTATGTGGATGCAGATGGTTGAAGGTGGGAGCATGAGGAAGTGGGAGTTTGTGGAAGCTCTCTTTTGATTGCTCCAGTTTTGCTAGGAAAGTAAGGTCGCCTTGGAGAGTGAGAATGGGGGCAGAGGTGTTGGATGTGTGAAGGAAAAGAGGAAGGTGTGAAATACTCATCTAGTAGTGTAGTGGGGTGACTGTATGGGGAAGCACAGCATTCTTCTGGGTATGAATATAAAGCAAGACAAGGCAGTGGTTTTGTGGGTGTTCTCAGATATTTCCAGACACACCAAGTTCAGAGGCCACAGTAGCAAGGTGAAATAATCAAATGTTGAAGTTACCTAAGCAAATAGGATGAGTTAAGAGTGGGTATAGACACTGGGGTTGCTAATGAGTGACAATAGACCATTGTCTGGCTAAGGAAAGGAGAGGACATGAAATGAGTAGAGACAAGTGAAAAGATAGCTAGGTCAATAGATTGTAGATCCTGGCTGGGTTGGGAATTTTGGATTTTGAGCTCTTGAAGAAGAAAAGCTGAAATTATAAGAAAGCTAGGATAGCGTATCATGGGAAAGTTGTAGTGACTTATTATGACAAGGTTCAGAGCTGTCACCATACGAACGAGAGCTTTAGGAAGGATAGAGGACAAGATCATCAATGCAGAGGTACTTCATGAAATGAGTGAGTAGCTATGGCAACATGAAATTTTCCTATATAATATATTAACATCACCAAAAGTCAAGATAGAAGTAATGTTAGAGAAGGTGACAATGAGCCAAATGTCAGTAGCTGCCATGAGAAAGTCTGATGACCTATGATTCAAAGCATGAGTGTTTGGGGATTAAGGAAAATGATGGAATAACAAGGAGGATCTCACCCACTGTGGTAGTTTATGTAAGAAGGCTTGAATGTATGGCCCCATAGACACAGGTGTTTTGCTAAAACTGAGCTTGCAAGCACATTCCTGTTAATGGGGGCTGTGTCACTGGGAGTGGATCTGAGTTCAGCCCTAAAATGTGTGTGTGGTGGCCAGTTTGAGGCTGTGGAGGTTTGTGTTTGCCGGGTTTGATGGTGTCTGTCTGCTTGGATCTATGGAAATGAGTCAGTTTCTTCTGCCATTGGTGGTGTTGCCCTGGAATGTGTAAGCCTCCCATAAGCTGTTTCTGGTCAGATGTTTGTCCAGCAACATGAATCTGACTGCAACGTCCACCTCCAAGCTGTGGGAGGAAATGCAGCCCGTGTCCTAGTGGTGGCATTGCCAGGGTTGGAGAGCCAACTTTTCATTACAGCAAGAACCTGGGTGCAATGCCCAGCGAGGAGGAACAATAAATCCAAGAAGTCACTGCAGAAGGTTCAGGATCTGGGGACAGGTCATGGGTTAGGTTTGGGAAGGTATAGAGCCATCAGAGCTGAGAAGATGGGAGACCAGAAGTAGCCTGGCAATCTTGTGGCAGACACAGAGATGAAGCCTTCTGAACACCTGAAGTTTTAGTGTCAGTGTGGAGTTTACTCTTGACTTCTCTGAGGGAAGAACTGTAAGGTTACCAGTTCCTTTCATGTACATTACGCCATTCAAACCCAACAACTTCTGGAGTTTTATTTATTTTCCATTCTATAGGTAAGAAAGTTGACCTTCCCTTAGGGAAGTTAAACAATTTGCTTAAGGCCACCTGCTATAGTCATGTTCAAATTCAAAAGCAAAGTCTGTATGACATGTCTTTCTTCTTCTTTTTTATTTTTAAAAATAATTTATTTATTTATTTGAGAGAGAGAGATTGAGAGAAAGAGAGAGAGAGATGCCTTCAGCTACTACAAATGAACTCCAGGCACATGTGCTACCTTGTGCATCTGTCTCACCTGGGTACCAGGGAATGGAACCTGGGTCCTTTGGCTTTGCAGGCAAGTGCCTTAGCTGATAAGCCATCTCTCCAGCCCTGTCTTTTTTCTTTTTTTTTTAAATCAGCTCAGACTACCTCCTTTTTCAAATGAAGAAGATTGAGGTAAAATAGGCATAGATAGGAATATGTGGGATGAGCAAAGTTGAAGAAATTTGCATTTGAAGGCCTCCCTGTCTCTCTCTTTCATTTTCACACGTTGGCATTCTCTTATGCCCTCTAAATTCTAAATTGAGATGATTGCCTCCATTAACTTCAAACCCATGACAGCCATAAGGCCTTCCCTGTATTTCTGGATTCTCAGAGTTTGCCTTTCCATGAGCTTCTGTGGGTCTCAGCCCCACACAACTGCCACTTGTGGTTGCTGCGGCACTTACTCAGCTCAGGGCCGCTCTCTTAACTTGAGACACTCTAATACCTATGTCTGCTTGTCCCAGGTAGAAAATTACTCTTTTCTCCCAATTCTACAAATCAAGGTACTCGCAAAGCACTTGTACTTGTAGATTTTACAGAAGAATTAGGTGAGGGGCAGAAAGGGCCTATTTACTCTAGCAACACAAGCAGCAGATCATGATTCATTCTCATTCCTCAAAGCTATCTCTCTTCCCTCTCTGGGCTCTTTCACTGAGTTCCTCACCTTGAAATCTCAGCTTACTTTGGCCAACTTCCAGAATCCTGTCTTGTTCCCTTCCATGATGCCTCCTCTTTACTCCTTTTCTCCTTTGTTATCTTTGGTAACGCTAAATCTGCTCAGTCTTTTTTGTCAAGTAATTATTAGTAGCCCCTTGTCTCCTATGCAGAGTGAAGCCTCCCTTTGTGAATCTGTGAAGTTTCTGCACCAAATAAAGGTGCCTTTCACACAACAAGATGCAGCGGCCTGTTTCACTTTTATATTGTCATTTACTGAAATTCGATCTGTGGTGGGGTGCGGGGGGGGGGAGGGGGGGAGAGCGGGAGTAAGAATGAGCTTGAGAAAGTAGAGGATGCCAGGTAGATTCTGCAAGGAAAGTGGAGACAGCAGCGCCAAGGAAAGGGGTGTCAGAGATGCAAGAGGTCCCTGAGGAAGCAGACGTAGCTAAGTCTTTCTCCTAGCATTCAGCCATGCAAGCAGGGACCAGTGAAAGGAGAAGGCTGGTGTTTCCTGGGTCAGAAGTCTACAGAGTGATTGCATGATGAATACAAAAAAAGAAAGGTCCCCAACACTTTGCCAAGATGGCCATTGGTGAAATTGGCTGTGGGTCCTTGTGTGTGATAGTTTAAAAGGATGCCCCCCCCCCAAGCTATTTAGGATTTTATTAAAGTTTACAATTTAGATCTGTAGCCACTTGGCTGGAGGAGGTGTCACTGGACAGGACCTAGGGTCCAGCCCTAAAATGTGGTAGTTTTGGAATTCCATTCTAAATATATGCAAAGTTCTGGAGGTCCTGTAGTGTGTTTGCTTGCTTTTTGGTGGTGGCTTGTGGCTTTTCTATCTCTGCTTGGACCTGTGAAAGCGGGTCAGCTTCTTCTGCCATTATAAAACTTCCCCTCTATCTTCAGTAAATCCCTTCTTCCTTAATTGTGCCTGGTTTAAAAGTTTATCTCAGCAACCTAAGCCCATCTACTATAGAACTGGTCTGAAAGTGGGGTTCAATGAATCTCAACATGTGGATTTTGATCTTTTAGAACTTTTGGAGATATGGGCATGGACTTGGTACTTACAACTGAAGTTGCCTTCTAGAGCAGTAAGCCAAGTATTATGGACTATTATGATGAAAGTTTAAAAATGGTGAGTACCTTAAAAATGAAACTTAGAGGCTTAGCTTATGGACTTTATAAATAAAAAAGAAGAAAGAGATGACAAAAACCGTGTTGGAACTGGGCTACTGGCATAAGGGATGGCTGTATTCTGCTGACCAGGCCCAGAGAGTTTGATCAAGGTTAAATTTTTAATAAGACTTCCATGCTTGGCTAAAGATATGGGACTGAGAGATTTAAAATTTTTAAATTGGAAAAACTCAAACAAGTTTTAAATTACTGACACAGAGACTGGTTCTAAGGCTACTACCATCAAGCACCTTGACAATCTAAAGAAGATAACCCAAATACTTTACATGAAAACAACAAAAAGGATACCTGAGAAAAGACCATGATAAACATACAAACTTTTGGAAATGAGTTGACTGGAAAAGCAAATCCTTCTCTTCAAGGTTATGATTTATTTCCTCCCCGAATTAAGAGTATGGCTCTGGCCTGCACACCTGGCATTGGTTTTGGAAAGAACCACAATGCGTGGGGTGGGTCATAAAGTGCACACACAGTTCTAGGAGCTGCTGCTGAGATGCAGCGCAAGGCAGAGCATGATGACCTTGATAGGCTGGCAATGTCATTAGAAGATTGACCCTGCTTTATGTAGAGACCCAAAGCCACTTTGGACATACCAAGACTGTGCAAGGGCTACCATGGAGGCTGTTGGCTAGGGACGGAAGTTTTCCCTGGTCACTCTGCCCAGCTGGAGGGATGACACTGAAAAATCCAAAGACTGTCAGTCACTGGTTGTGGTATCAGACTTAAACTACAAAAGTTTGATGTCTGCTGGATGGTTGTTGAGTTTACATTGTTCTAGTCTCTCCTTGTTATGCCTTATAACAGTTAAAAATGCTTACTCTGTGCCTTTCTATGTTTAAGGTATATAACTTGTTTGACTTTACAGGACTCACAGCTAAGAGACAATCTTAAATATCAGAGGAGACTTGGGACTTTGGGACTATCTCTAGTTGATAAAGACTATAAAGTCTTTGGCTTTAACAATATACAATGTGAAATGTTATGGATCTATTGGGGGCCAGGGGAAGAATGTGGTAGTTTAAATGGATGGCCCCCAATATATTCAGGATTTTATTGAAATTTATAATTTAGCTCTGCAGCCACCTTGCTGGAGGAGGTATCACTGGAAAGACCTCAGGGTCCAGCCCTAAGATGCTGTGGTGGACTTGGAATTCCAGTCTAAAGATATACAAAGTGTTGGAGTTGAGCCTAGAGATCTTATAGTGTGCTTGCTTGCTTTTAGATGGTGGCTTGTGGCTTTTCTCTCTCTCTGCTTGGACCTGTGAAAGCAGGCCAGCTTCTTCTGCCATTCTAAAACTTCCCCTCTATCTTCAATAAATGCCTTCCTCCATAACTGTGCCTGGTTTAAACGTTCGTCTCAGTGACCTAAGGCTGTCTGCTACACTGCGTAAGGACAAAGTAGACACCAGGGGAGGAAAGAGAGAAGGGGCAAACACTGATAGTCCACTAAGACTGGAATAGGTTATGGAGGGTGACAGGTTAGGAGGAGGAGGGGATCAGGAGTTAGGACTTAGCAACTGCTTAGCTTTCCTGGCAGTCTGGGACCAGATTCCCAGTGGGGCCCCAACACAAAGCTGGCATCCTCATAGCATTCCTCTTATCTTCTCCCTAAGGATTACAAAAAGTATGGTGCCTAAGGTAGCACACCCACACTTCCAAAAAGTCCTAGATGAGAAAGGCAATTAGGAAATAAAATTACCTCCCATGAGGGCTTTAGCCAGGCTCCCTGCAGCATACCTTCAAGTGGTCATCTAGTTTAGGAAGAGGCAGTCACATAACAGCAGCTTTTACTTTCCTCCATTTCTTTCCCTAACATCCCACTCTCTTTTAAGGCAACGGTGTTCTCTCTTGTCTGCTGATACGTATATGGGTTCTGGGGAGTGGGCATTCGGTTTCCCTAGACTCGAAACCAAATCCATCTGTACTCTGAAATCCTCTTTAATTTACATTTGCTCAGTTTCATCATCTTTTGGTCTTATTGCTCATTGCTTGCCTTCCTCACCTTCTTCTCATCCCACAGTCTCCCCACATCTTTGTTTCAGTTTTCATTTCTTTCTGCATTTCCATTTGCTGCTCTTCCAATCAAATGTCATCTCTATTAACACTGTCCGGGAAGAGAAGCTGAGAAGGCCTGTCTTCCTGAGTGCTCATTAAAGGTGAGCTGTTGTTTAGGAGGCCTTCTGCACACCACAGGTGATCTGTCTGTCACCAGTGTACCATGAAACATCTTTTCTGCCTGCTCTTTCTCTCTGTAGCTTCTGCCCCCAAGTCATATCTCCAGTAGCTTGATATTGTGGACTGTTGTGCCTGCGGCACAGTTAGGGGCCACTTTAAAGTGATAACAAATGTCCTTAGTCACACGGCCATATGGTAGCTCGGTGGGTGGTACCATTAGCTATGGAGCTTAAGGCAGATTTGCAATTGCCTTGCCCAGAAGAGAGAATCCCAATGCAGAGAGAAATGTTTTGATAAAATATTCTGGATCAGCTCTTAAGCCGCTCTTGCATCAAACTGGAGTCTTCCTGTTCTCAATGCAATTTTGTTTTTGCTACATGATTTCAGATATGTCAATCACAGGCAGAAGCTCCTGACACTCATCTGCAGGATCCTTGACAACCATTGTCTTATCCCATAATAGCCCACTTGATTATAGTCCTCTCTCTGGAACCGAAATAGAGCTCTCTCAGCCCAGTATGGAGGGGATTTGTTGGGGGAAACAATGACAGTTTCCCTTCAATATTTCATCATGGATTCACATGTTTCTGGCCAACACAAAGTAAACAACCAAGTACGTAAGACAAGCTTTAGGAGGCAATGATCCAGACGTGATTCTGAGTCTGGAGCTGTCTGTCATCAGCTAAGTAGACAACCAGCTTTCCCACCAATAAGAGCAGCACAGATCATGACAGGGACCTTGTTCTTGCCCATTGTACCTACACACATTTGGCAGGAAATAGGCTCTCATGGCAGAACAGAGCCAAATATGGAGCTGGAAGTAGCCCAAAAGGTCATTCACAAACTCATCTATTCCAGAGTTTCTGAAAATGAGTTAAAGAAAAAAACAAAAAAAAAAATTAGGACTTAGTGGAATACAAGTGAAAAGGTTATCAGGACAAGGGGCAGGCAGGGGCAAGGGCTGTTTCATGAGCAATTTGGTTTGGAAAATCATGAGATCAACATATTATTATTGTTGTTTTTAATTTTAGAATATATATTTAAAATGCTATCCAGCCTTGTGAACAAGCAAAAGGAATTGAAGTGTATGTATTTTAAACTAAAGTTCTATGGGTCATTTTGGGAAGGGCTGACCAAATCCGAGGGCTTCAATGGGGGTTGACATATTCAGTGACATTTGACTTACCATCTCCTTGGGATGAGAGGCTCCCATCTTGTTGGAATTTCCACCCAGTATTGCCACACAACCCCCTGAATCCATGCAGAAAAACAAATGAGCCGATAGCATTAATCTGATGTCAAGTGCTCACTTTCACTGTGACATTTCAAGACCCATGCCCCGTGTCTGCTCAAAAGTATGCCCAAACTCCTTGGGTCCTCAGAAATCACATTTTCCCTCATGAACCACACCGTTCCTGAATCTGTGATCCATGTGAGGATCTGTCACAGGCTGGCTTATATATTATTCATGTTAGTCCAAGCCATCGTTCACCTTAAGAGGGAGGGGGGCAAATGTTCTCTACAGTAAGAACCTTTATAGGCAGATGCAAAGCCCTGTGCTGAAACTGGGGAAAAAAATGAAAATGCCAAGAAAAAGAGTTAAACGTGTGTGGAACACCAGCTAGAGAGGTGCACATGTGATGGAGTGGGGGTGTCTTCTGAATCATTTCCCTAAATTTAGCAATGCAGTTTAAAAAATAAGCTCTTAAAGAGCTGCTTCCCAGAAATTCTGTTATTTCTCTGCATATGCCTTACGTAAGTCTCTGCACAGGCCTGCAGCATAGTCAGATGGGATGGGCACGGCCCTATCTTGAAAGAACCACCCAGAGAAGTTGAGAGATGTTGAGAGGATTAGAAACCCCAACCTTGTCTGCTTATACAGCTGTGAAAGGGGCTGCTTAGTGGAGGTGAGGTCCATTAAGTGCTTTCTACCTAGATATGTGGCGTGGTGTAATATGTATTCATTGTGAAAGACAACTGCCACTGTTGTTGATTATTTCCAAAAGCCTTAATGTCATTCTTAGTGAATCCTTAAAGGCGTTCTCTTTGCCATCCACCATCACTCCTTTGATCTCTTTCTCCCTTCTTCCCTCTCCTTCTTTTTTCTCTCCTTCCATTTTCTTTCTTTTCTAGCTTTACCCCATGGATGGTTCCATAAAGAGTTAGGCCTCTCTCCACCTTCCCTTTCCAGCTCATATCTAGTTAGTAATTGCTCCTGGGCTTCTCTGCATTTCCTTGTGGCCAGTGGCACAGGACGGCAGGAGTCTGGAAGGGCAGTGGCAGGTCGCATTTTAAATTGAAACTAATATGCCCTCTCTCCAGCTCCTCTTGGCTATCTCTACAATCGCTCATGTGTAGGGTTGGCCTTAAAGAAAGTGAAAGTGAAGAGACTGATAAATGTTTCTTTTTTCTATAAGCCCCTTCCAATGTCTTTTACTGTTTGCATCCTCAATCTGGTCATTTCCCCAACCAGAGCCCACTGTTCTTACCTACCCACAACAGAATCTTTATCCTAATTTGCAGTCCTATTTAATATTTAATTCTTTTGTTTCTCAGTAAACTGGCAGAGGGTGTCATGAATCCCAGCTTGTTGGAGGCCTGGAAAGAGCCAATAACCAATTTCACAATGTACTAAAAACCAATAATGGATTCATGTATTAGTCACCTGGAATATTTGACATTTTAATAGGAGAGATCTTATTAATTCACAAAATTATATAAATGTCCACCATGAGCCAGGCCTTCCCCTAGTCATCAATTTTTATACAAGGACCCTGTTTCTATTCTTTTGGCACAGACCCACAAAAAGCAAGTAAGCAAACAGGATTGCAATAATTCCTATGAAGAGAATAGAGTAGCCTGGTGAGCCAGAAAGATAGACATCTGAGGCTTCATCTGTGTGAAGGGAAGTAAGAGGAAGGGGAGGGCATTCCAGGCAGAGGGAAGAGCAGTGCTGTAGGACCTGAGATGGGAGCAAGTCAGATATCACAGAAGCTGGGTATGTAGCTATAGTGTGGTCAGGAGAGAGGGGAATGGAGAGGTTGAGCCCAGAGAAGAAGGCTGCCATCAAGTCATGTATCTCTTGGTAACCTATGCTAAGTTCAGATTTTATGTACTTAAAATGGGAAGCTTTCTGAGGGCTTTAACAGTTCTAGATCTAATTTAAATATCAGGAGACTAGGTTGTCATTTGGTTCTCCCACAAGCCAACAGTGGAGGAACCAGGCCTAGTCACATTGAGAAGGGGCTTCAGGCTGTCCTGGACTACAGTTCTGACCACTTCAGGCAGCTGCCCAAACCACTTCACCTCACTGCCTTTCAATTTTACACACACAAGCTTTTTTCTCCCAAATCTTTTCACATCATACCTCAAAGAGAAAATGCTTGTCTGTATAGCACACCTGGTAACCTGAGGTTTTTCCAGGCTGTACCAAGGGCTGAGACACACTCTAGCACACAGGGAGTGAATTTCTAGTCTAGATGCCATGGTGCATACAAAGATCAACTACATATCCTTACCTTCCTAAGAATTATAACACCCTCATTAGTGATGTAGAGGAATGTTGGGAAAATGGCGGAAAGAACAATACAAAGCCTAGAAAGATAGAAAATTCATTTTATCCCTAGATGACTGTTTAACATTTCAGGACATTTGATGCCTCTAAAGCTTACCCACATTGATTAGTGTGGCCTAGTTTATACTTCTCAGCATCCAACAATCAACAGTCCTCTGTGCTGCCAAGCACACGTGTGTCCCAGCCATTCTCCTTCTCAGGCCCCTTTCTTCCTGCCTTGCAGGGGATCCCTGCTGTCCTGAAGCTGCCCGCTCAGCTCAGAACTGGTGGTGCTTTGGAATCGCCTGCCTTCCTGGTTGGCAAATTTAGAGTTCAAGCCAAGTGGCAAGACAGTCTGCCACAATGGCTTATGGAAATGAGATTTTCCCTCCTTTTCAAAATAAATTTCTTATAAAAAGCCAGTGCCATCGTCTGATGTGAGAAATCATGGAGACAGGAGGGGGGGGGGGTCTGTGTTGGAGGATCAAAAGTCACCTGACTACAACAAAAGGCAATGTATGAAGAGAGCGAGGCTTGAGTCTGTGCTTTCAGTAATGCACATGCATTTGAGCATATGCACCACCATCTTCCTCTGTCCCCCGGCCCTTTGTCCTGTGTTTGCAACTGACCTGTTACCTGCAAACAAATGGATGTAACTTGATAATGCTCACATTTGTTCTGCCTCTGGACTGAACATACCTTTCCCACCTTTCTCTCTCTCTCTCTCTCTCTCTCTTTTTTTTTTTTTTACTTTACCTGCCCATACTCACCTTTAAACTGAGTGACCCATCATGAGCTTTTTCCTTTGATCTCCCTAATCCCATCAGCCTGGGCTCCCTTATCATTGTGTACAAAGTGCTCACTAAAATCCCTTGACCTGCTGCTTTACCAGTTGCAGGCTTATAGCTCCTCAAATTCTTCAGCATAACCAATGAGCTATATAACTCACACACCTGAGAACTGACTGTGAAAGGGTTAATGCTGTGGTCTTCTCTGGTTAGCATTAAGCTCTACGTGTCTCATCCCAGGGGCTTCCATAAATATTCATGGCTCTGCATTTTACTAGCTGGGGGACTTTTCAATGTTGGGTGGTCATGATTTCCTTTGTGGTAGGAAAGGTTGTTTCTCTAGTTTTCATCTGAGGAATGTGGCAGGGGCTGCTCCTGAAAGTAAAACCCATGAAAACGTAGAGACTTCCACTAGCAGTGGGCAGCTGCACTTTTCTCCCGCAAGCTAGTTGACCGTCTCCAACAATTAGTTAATTACCTTGAAATGTTCTTATCTGCCCCAGGTCACCTGTATTCACCTTTCTTTCCAGTTTTGGGAATAAAATTTTTGCCCTCAGTTGTCTAATGGATCAAGAAAGTTGTTTTTTCAGGGTCCCCCTTCCAATTTGCTTCTTGTTTCAGCAAGAAACAAATTCTAACGTCTTTACATGTCAGACTGGCAACCTGTAGGCTTCCTGTCTTTGAAGACATCTGTAATGATATACTGCCTATATAACAACATTCCATCAATATTTGCTGAGTCAAAGTGTAAAAAAGGAAAAAAAAAAAAAGAAGCACTAAATTAGGAGCCACTCCCTGAAGATGTGGGACTCATTCTAGTTATCATTTGAAGAAACGAGGCTTGTCCTGTTATATTGAGACAAAACATGCAACCAGAAGCGGCTTATGGAAGGAGAGGATTTAGCTTCAGCTTCCAGTTTTGAGGTTTCTTCATGGTGGGAAAATCATGGAAGGAGCAGACACCAGGCATCACATTTTGTCACCTCAGCAGGGAGTAAGTAGAAAAAGGTCAGCTATGAACTTCAGTGGATATGCTTGAGGCTATGGGAGACATTTTATACTGAAACCACTACATCTGAAAAATTATTTCCCTCAGGATTTTGACCTAATATCAGATCCTTACTCCCCAGATATTCTCTACTAGATACCAGATATTGGATTCTTACTGACTCTCCCACCCTACAGAATCCTCATGAAATATTTTATGAGTCCCAACTTGGATAAAAGATTAGCCAATGTTGTTACCTACTGTAAGCCCCCTAAATTTTCTTTCTCTGCCTTAATATCTGTTTCTATTTTCCTTTAGCTAATGTTTATTGGGAAAGTTTATAATACCACACATTAAGCTATATTCTTTGAAGAGATTATTTCATTGTCTTCATAAACAAACTGTGGGGTGGGTATGGCACATGCATTTGGAAGGTATTTATTGTAGCTTAAAGAAGCTAAGTAAATTGCCTAATTTCATATAGTAGGACAGATATGGGTGACTGATCTCTTTTTTGTACTATCTCAGTAAACTACCTACCCTAGAAGAAAACACTGGTTATCTACATGTGATAGACACAGAACTAGATGCCATGGTAAATACAAAGGTAATCCTTCATAAGAATTTTACCCTCCAAGTTTCTGTGATGGTGCCATCACCATCTTTATCGAGTAGGGAGAACGCTTCCTTGAATCCAGCAATCTGGTCTTTGGTCAGCTGCTCAGCAGTGGTGCCAGGGACGCGAGGAAGAGCAGAGCAGGCAAGGAGGGCGGCTGCCCCAGTGCTGCCCACAGGGGCCTCCACGGCCTCTGCGCGATGTGCTGTGCACTGTGCCTCCTCCCGACTGCGAGTCTGGTATCTGTTTTTTACATTTTATTTTTACTTATTTATTATTTGAGGGAGAGAGAGGGAGAGAGAGAAGCAGAAGCAGATAGAAAGAATGGGCACCCTAGGGCCTCCAGCCACTGCAAATGAACTCAATACATGTGCCTCCTTGTATATCTGGCTTAGGTGGGTTCTAGGCGATGGAGCTGGGGTCCTTTGGCTTTGCAGGCAAAGTGCCTTAATTGGTTAGCCATCTCTCCAGCCCTTGATTTGTTTTTGAGGCAGGACCTTATTCTGCAGCCCAAGCGAATCTGTAATGCAGTGTGTGGCCCAGGTTGGCCTTGAGCTTGCATCAATCCTCCAGGTGTGAAGCTACACTGCCTGGTCATAATTTTTTGCCTAATTCTAACTTTCAAATCTTCAACTTTGTCTAAAACAGAGCCACAGTGATTTATCTTTGACAATTTTTTTCACAAAGATGGAAAGAGGAAAAGCAGAATACAAGCAAATGAGAGAATCGTGCTGCCTTGCAGGGAGTGAAGATATCTCAGAGGTCACTTAGTCACCTCCTTCCAAAAGATGAGTGGGTTAGCCATCTCCCTGGAACTATCAGGACCCTAAAACCCGCTCTGTTCTGAAGTGTGATAACACCTACTCCTGTGGGTCAGAGCAATTAATCCTTCCCACCAGGTGAATGGCTGACACTCAAGAATAATGTCACCATTCATTATCTCATAATCCTTCCTCCTCCTGCTTTAAAAATCTGTGGACAAATCTGACACCTGCCAAACATTTGTGAGAGAACATTTCTGTCTGAAAGCAGACCTCATGGAGCTTCTGATGCGGTACTCCTTTTATAAGCTCCAACATTTATTATCCTACCTTTTCTATCCAAACGGTGCTTGTTCCCTCTGGGTCTACCTGTAAAGCTCCCAGCTTCTCTCCACACCTTTTCCATTATTCTCTCTCGGTTTCTCCTTTCCCCAAAGAATTGGGGCAGATAGACCTTCTACGATGCAACCGAGCTTTTCAGAATTGGACCTGTTACTTAATCTCTCCAAAATTCCATTGCTCTTCTGGAAAACGGGGATAACAGTGGTGGCTTCAAAGGTTTTTGTTTCACAAGGTTCAATGAAATGATGTGGGGAAGGTCTGTAACTCCGGAGTATACAGCATATCAAACCATGGAACTGCAGTTATTGCTAGTTATATTTAGTCATTGTTTTTGTTATTTTTTATTCATTCATATTTCCTCTTCTCCCTGCTGCCTTCCATTTTTCCTACAGTAGAATCCCTTCTCTAGATTTGCTGTTAACTTAAAGCATTGCCTTATATAAAGTTTAGAGGACCACTCATTGTGTCAAAATATTTCCCCTAATTAGAAATTTCTATGCCCTAATGTTGACTTTGGCTAGGAGGATTGACCTAGAACCTTCTCTTCAACTTCTTGTTACAGTATCTACACACAGAAACTTCCAAACAAAATGGTTAACCCAAGTGCTGAACAGAGAGCATCAGATGACTTCAATTTCAGTCTCCCTGGAGACTTGAGTCTAGTTATAACACTGTTATGAGTTGACAAAGGCCACCTCAAGTCTGTTGGGGAGGGAGGGTGTGTAGAGCCCTTTCCCCTCCCCCTTCTATGCTGCGTTCTCTGCCCTCACCGGCGACATGAGTACCACCTGGCTTCTGAGGGCGCATTCACACAGGAGGACATAGAAATATTCCTGCCAGGAGAGAGTCTGATGGTCCCCGAGGGTGCCTTCTGAAATATGTATAAGCTTAGTCATTTAGAAATATATCTCATTAAATGAGATATTTTTTAAAGAATGAGAAATAATTTATAAAGATAAAAATAATTCAGCCTTGCCACAAAAGGACAAAAATAAATTTCGTACCTTCTCTGCCTGATTCCAAGGGGGAGGAAAGCAAGGGACGATGAAAGTCATAATGTATTATGGTTTAAGCTGAGACCGGGAACTTGACTGACTGAGACCCAGGGATCTTGGGCAAGACAGTGGAGGGGAAATGGATTTTTAATAAAACCGATTCCTTACTTCTGAGCTCAAGTCACACCCAGCATGGCACTTTGATTCTAGACAATGCAAAATACATCCAGTCCTGGTTCCTCCACCCCAATACCTTTTAATCAGAAGCTCTGAAGCAATAATAATAATAATAATAATAATAATAATAATAATAATAATTGGGAGCTTTCAGGAGGCCATGTTCTAAAGCATTTTAAAATATGGTCCTATGTAACTCATCTCCTAGTCTTTTTCCTCTCCATTCTCAGCCTATTACTCCTTAAGACTAGCAGCCATCCTCTGTATCAGGGCCTTGTCCACACTGCAGTCAGTCCCTCTGCTCTTCCCAAGAGGCTTTTCTCCCCATATGTGTCCCCCCAACTTCCTTCAAGTCTCTGCTGAATGCCACCTTCTCAGAGGACCTCTTTGGCCCTATTTAGACCCCAGCCAGCACTTCCCATCTCTTCATTGCACTTACCATCTTTAAACATCCCATAAACCTTATTTATCTTATTCTTCATTTCCAATGAGAATAAGAATTTTCATCTCTTTTGTTAAGAACATATTTTCAGTTCAACAACACTGCCTATCCCATGGCTTGATGAATAAAGTTGGTCCAAATCTCAACCCCATCTCATAGTGGTATAGGACAGTTTTCTTCTGAAAAGATTTGGTGAATCACAGACTCTTTTCCTCTTTCCAGCCTTAATTTACTATGTCATGTTTTGGCTGAGGTGACAGAAGGTGGGCTCAGGAGAGGTTACCAGGCTGGTACCAGCAGCACCTGTGACCATGCCTACGCTTTGTTCAGCTCAGGCTTATGTTGACAATAGGAGTCATAGATTTGCTTTCAGAAACTTGGAGTGGAGTCAGTGAAAACGACAGCCATTTGCAAGGCTTGGATTACAGGAAATAGGAACATTTTTTGCAAGCCCTGTATAAAACCCCGTTGTTTCTCAATCTTGCACTCTGAGCTCATAATATACCAACTTAATGGTTGTAACTATAGTGATGCATAGTTCTAAGCAATTGGTACTTAGTTGTAAGTAATCTTTAACTTGTAAGAAATTACTGCATGGCATCCTGTCCAGTGCTCTAATTCCCTGTCTGTCCACCCTTCCCCCCACCATCAGCTGAAGATTTGTCAAGCCTCCCAACACCCTGCAGAGAATGTAGGAAGCATCTACATCCCGATGGCTGAGAGCAGACCGGGAACCAAGTCACAGGCAGGCAGCTGTGCATGCACCAGACCCAACATGAGAAAGATGGCGCTCAAACTTTCAACTCTTCCACTTGCCACTGCTGTGGGGTTAGGAGAGTATTTGAATATAGTCAGGCTTCACTTTTATCCTCTATGAAAGAAGACAACCTTACCCACTCTGGATACAACATAGGTTTTAATGATAGTCATGAAAATGGCTGTGCTTTTCCTATGTGCCTGATACTGTTTAAAACGTGTGTGTTCCTATTTACATGTGAATATCAGTTTACATAAGATAGTTTAGGTCTATTTAAATATTTAAAAACATTTATTTTTAGGTTATCTGAAAGAGAGACAGAGAGAGAGAGTGAGTGTAATAGAGGCAGATAGAGAATGGGCATGCCAAGGCCTCCAGCCACTGCAAATGAAGTCCAGCCACATGTGCCAACTTGTGCAGCTGGCTTATGTAGGTAGTGTGGAATCGAAACTAGGTCCTTTGGCTTTGCAGGTAAGTGCCTTAACCACTAAGACATCTCTCCGGTCCTTACATATTTTCTTACATATATATAATTATGGACATAGATCAAATATAAAGCTAACTGAAATAGTGTATATTTGTGTACCTAATCAATTACTACCCATATAAAATACTAGGATATTATCAATACTCCAGAAGAGCTCTTCATAGCTTTTCCTAATCAATAACCTCCAAAGGCAGTTGCTGCTTTATCTCCATTGCAATAGATTATTTATACTAATTCTTGACTTTTAAATGGAATCACACAAAAACACAAGATGCATTCTTTTTATTTTGTTATTTTGTGTATGTGTGTGTGTGTTTTCAAGGTAGGGTTTCACTCTAGCTCAGGCTGACCTGGAATTCACTATGTAGTCTCAGGGTGGCCTCAAACTCATGGTGATCCTCCTACCTCTACCTCCCGAGTGATGGGATTAGAGGTGTGCGCCACCACACCCGGCATTTTGTGTTTTTTGAGGTAGGGTATCACTGTAGTCCAGGCTGACCTGGAATTCACCATGTAGTGTCAGGCTAGCATGGAACTCACTGTGATCCTCCTGCTTCTGCCTCCTGAGGGCTGGGATTAAAGGTGTGCGCCACCATGCCTGACCATCCTTTTGTTTTTTATTAAAAAATGATTCTCTGTATGAGTCATCCAGGTGGCATGAAGGAGTAATTTATTCTCATAATCTCATTGAAATTCTTCCTCGGTCACTCTTCACCTTAATCTTTTTAATTAATTCACTTAAAAAAAAAACAGATTATACCCTTTTATTCCCTCTCCCCTGTTCCCATTTTCCTGGGGCCCTCCTTTGTGGGGTTATGGATGTACTGTGTGGTCATGAAGGCCTCAGTTAGTCCCAATGGGATAGTGGGGGGACCATGCCTCTGGGTATGCCCACACACTCTGTGGCTCTTACAATCTTTCCACCCCTTCTTCTACAATGTTCCCTGAGCCATGGCAGGCCTATTGACAGTTTGATTTAGTGCTGAGTTCTTTGTAGCAACTGCATTTCTGTTTTGTTAAGTTGTGCTTGGTCACTTTGTCTGCCACCATCATCCTGGAGCTGGTTGTCAGGCTAGCAGTAAGAGCAGCGTTCATGGCACCGCTTCCACTGCAAGCTCTCCTGGGCCTGGCAGAGGCAGAAGAGGTGGCAAGTCTCATGGTGGGCAGTCTTGTCTTCTTGTCTTATTGATGGAATTCGATTCTCTATGTTCACTGCCATCTGTAAAATAAAGCAGATTCTCTGCTTGTCTGCCTTATTCTTTTAAATTTTTAAAATTTATTCTGTGTGTGTGTGTGTGTGTATGCATATTTCATGGCATGCATGTGGAGATCAGTGAATAACTTTGAGGTGCCTATTCCACATTATGTGAGTTGAGACAGGGTCTTTTGTCACTGCAAAAGAACTTTTGGGCTGCAAAGACTTGCCAACTAGCTGTCCCAGGAGCTTTGGATTCCCTGTCTCCTGCATCCAGCTGTATCTGAATGCTAGGGAATTGAACTTGGGCCATCAGGCTTTGTGAGCAAGCATCTTTAAACACTGAGCAATCTCTCCAGCCCCTATCCACCTTATTCTTTGAGACAGATTCTCTCACTGAATGGGGGGTGTACCCAGTTGCTTAAACTAGGCAGATTGAAAGCCCAGAGATTGTCTGATCCCACCACCCCAGTGCTAGGGTGAATGGTGTGACCATGTGCCTGACATTTAATGCAGGTATGGAGGATCGGAACTCAGGTACTCATGTTCCATAGATGTATGTGTGGAGAAGTGCTTTATCCACTGCACCATCTCCTCAGTCATTCAGTTAACTTATTGAACTTCTTGAGCAATCCAGAGAGATAGGCCCTATTGCCTCTATTCTTACATGAAAATCAAGGCTTATACAAGATAAATTATTTGTTCAGAGTCATGTCATGGAAAGGTGATAGAGTCACTGTACACAGAAATAATAGCAATGGAGAGACATGTGCCTTATACCCTGTAAATTACTATCTGGGTGTCACCTAAAATTGTGGCCACATTTTCCTGGACAGATGGACTGCAATGCTGCCACTCAGCATCTTGAATCTCTTGAGAATTTTAATGTAATATCCTGGACAAGATTGGTTGTTTTCTAGGTGACTTTGAACTCATTCTCCTGAATACAATTTCATATTTTGACAAAAGCACTTTTGGTGTAAGAGCCAAGGCTTTCTCATTTCTTTAGTTCCCTTCTGCCCAGTTTGATGTCTGATCTCTAAGATGAGCAGTGGGAGTTGGCTGAAATCACAGGCTAGTCATGATAGTGAATATCATTGACATTCATTATGCTTTCTTAAAATAGTTTTTCTGTGAGCATGGCTCAAAAAAAAATTTAGGGACCAGTCACTTAAATCAAATGGACAAATTAGATTATCCCCAAAGTTTAGAGAAGAATGAGAGCCAAAGGACACAGTCACATAAGTAAGGCTGCTGCTTGGAGATGCCTCTTCTCTGACATGGTTTTGAGTTACTGCTACTCTGCTTCTATCTCGTCAGTCCCATTTAATCTGTAAGCTTGCAGTGTAGTCAACATGAGGTCATAGATCAGTCGAAAAATTGTTACGGGTCTTTGAACTGAAGACTGTTTTCTATATTTAAAATGCCCCAAACATACAATTATAGAAGATAAAATTTACCCCTGAAAATGAATAGTAAAAATCAGTGCTTGTGCTTATGGGAAGGGTTTTTTGTATATTATTTTAAGAGGGTAGAGAGGTTAGGGTTTAAAATTAAAATGAAAAATTTCCATTACTATAGAACTGAAAGTACAAAGTGCAAAATGTATTGTCTTCTATCTGGCCAAATTTATGTCATGTAAGCAAGGAAAAACTGAAATAGCTGCACTACTTTGATCATTATGGTTTTCATTGCTCTTCAACCATTGATTCACATCACAAAGCTTAAGGAAGGAATATTCTAAAGTTTTATGTGACTAACTCAGCTCTATAGTGCTTGAATATACATATGTCCAACTCTGCATAGGGTCAGTAGCACCCCAAAGTATGAGCTATAGTTACCACTTACAGTCTTAGGGGTGATCTTGGGAATTACCATGTAATGACAAGACTAGCAGAGAAATCAACAGAAAAAAAAAAAGTAGAAAAACTTTATATAACCAAAGAAACAGCAATGCTAAATATATAAACATGAAAACACAGCAGGGGGGCTGGAGAGATGGCTTAGCAGTTAAGCGCTTGCCTGTGAAGCCTAAGGACCCTGGTTCAAGGCTCAATTCCCCAGGACCCACGTTAGCCAGATGCACAAGGGGGCGCACGTGTCTGGAGTTTGTTTGCAATGGCTGGATGCCCTGGTGTGCCCATTCTCTCTCTCTGTAACTTCCTCTTTCTCTCTCTGTCTGTCTGTCACTCTCAAATAAATAAATAAAAATTAAAAAAAAACACAGCAGGGGCCTTTGAATATAGTGACCTTTGTTTATGAGAAGACTGTTTTAAAAACCAAATATGGGCTTCAAATATTTGGTGGCATGAATATAAAATGCCTCCCGCAGATTTGTGTGTTGTAATACTTAATCCTCAGATGGTGGCATCATTTAGAAAGGTTACAGAACTTTTAGGAGGTGGAGCCTTGGTGGAGGAAATGTGCCACTGGAGGAAGACCTTGAGGTGATACAGCTAAGCTCCAACCCCAATTCTCTCTTGTTCTACTTCTTCCTGCTGACGTGATACCAGCTGTCTGCTCCTGTCCCTCAAGACTGTAAGCCTGATGAACAATAAGCTGCTCCTGCTCAGGTATTTTACCCAGCAATGAGAAAGTAACTGGTGCCAAACTTATGTGTTTGTGTATAAGCTATGTTGTGTTGATACATCAATCTGAATAGATTCTTCTCTGTGTACTTTTCTCTCTAGAACTCTGATACTAATAGACTACCGGCTTAGAGAAGCACACAAAAAACTTACTGTGAAAGTAGCATTGGTAGTCCATCTTGGATTTACACAAGGATTTTTTCTGACTTTAAATCCAGAGTGTTCCTCTTGTTTTCACATTAATCTCACATAAAATTCAGGCAATTATGGAGCTGAAACAATGAGTGTTTATACAGATGGCATTAAGTTCAGATAAATTGACTGACAATATTATATCTATGTCTGTGGATGAAATAGGAGAGGTAATTCTCATTTTCCTCAAGTCTCTTTCAAAGGAGTTATATTCTTCTGTACTGGTATATTACATAATTTTCTCCTCTACCATATCTTTTTCATCTTTTTACCTCTGTTATGAATAATAAAAAGAGATGCATGACCTTTCATTGTATCTCCTTTGACCAACAAGTATTATGTAATAGAAACTACAGATTGTGTTTTGGTACTTTAGTTTTAACTATTACATGTGTTTAAACAAAGAAAAATGAAGTTTTGGAGTCCATTTAATTACTGAAAAGTAGAGTGTAGGCAACTGTGACAAAATGAGGGGAATTAAATTTCAAAAGAAATATAAGTTAGCCTAATGTTTTTGAAAAGTTTATAAGAAGTAAGTAACATAGCTAGAAACTTATTATAGACATTTCAAAACCTATATACAAACCATAAACATAGACAAAGTTTATAATAAGACAAGATAAATTATAATAACATATTTTAAAGTGTAGAATGTCACAAACTGACAAAATATGAAATTTATCGAAAATAATTCCACATTGATGAATTCCTTTGTTAGAAGAGAAAGACACTCGGGTTTAATTTATTTTGAAAAAACAATCTTTTCTACTTAGACTTATTTAAAGAAAGTGGAAATAAAACGATAAGTAAGCATTCAACAAAAGTATGCAAATTCAACTAACAAGAAAATGAACACTATCAACATCAAATCAAATAATTTTATACAAAGATTTTTTTTGCACAGAGAGCCACCTTAATTAGTAAGGATGTAATTCTTATAATATTGAGTCTGTCTTAAACTTTAAAGATCCAAATAACATCTCCTCAGTTTATATGAGAGAAAAGTGTTAGAAATGCAAGATGAAATAGGAAACAACAATAGTAGAAGACTTTGAAATTATTTGAAAATTTTAGCAAACAGCCAAGCAATAAAGAATATAATGGAAATAAATAATATGCATTGTAAATTGTATACCCAGTATCAGGGTTCTTCAGGGAAACAAATGATCATATTTTACAGATGAACAAGAGTTTTCTTTTTGTAATTAACGAATATTTAATTGATCACAATTAAGCCATAGGGAAGAAGAATAAATTCTAAAACTTGTCTGCAAATACTTACTTTTAAAATGCAAGGAACTCAGCATGATTAATCACCTGGGACATAATTTTCACAACAATAGAGAGCTACTCTCTTATACCCTCCAGGATAACAAAACTATAAAAATTATGGACCAGGATGTGATGAAATTGTTGAATTATAAGATGATGCAGTCACTTAGCACAGCTAGAAAGTTTCTCATAAGGTTAAATATAAAATTACCACATAGCAACACATCCACTGGTATAGTATGTAGCAAAGAAAAATAAAATATGTGTACCCTGGGTCTGGAGAGACAGCTCAGCAGTTAAGGCACTTGCTTGCAGAGTCTAACTACCCAGGTTCAAGTCTACAGTACACATGTAAAGCCAGATGCAAAAAGTGGTGCATGCATCTGGAGTTTGTTTGCAGTGGCAAGAGGCCCTGGTGTGACCATTCTCTCTCTTTTTAAAAATATTTCATTTAATGTATTGATTTGAGAGAGAGAGAAAGAGAGAAGGGTGGGGGAGAGAGCATGCACCACGGCCTCCAGTCACTGCAAACAAACTCCAGATGTATGTGCCACCTTGTGCATCTGGCTTACAAGGGTACTGGGGAATCGAACCCTAGGCTTCTCAGGCAGTGACTTAAATGCTAAACCATCTCTCCAGCATCATATCTCCTTTCTATCTGCCTCTTTATTTTCCTCTCTCTCAAATAAATAAAAAATATTTTAATATAATATGTATATCTACATAAAAATTATAAACAAAGGTCCATAGCATTATGCGTAATACCAAAAGTGGGAACAAGTCAAATATCAGCCAATGAACAGAAGACTACACTAAACCCACATCATGATCATGATCATGATCCAGGCCATAAAAAAACAAAGGTTTCATCATTACCATAGCATGCAGGACTCTTTTGAACATTCTTTAAAAAAATATTCTATTCATTTATTTGAGTGACGGAGAAAGGGGGACAGGGAGAGAGAGAGAGAGGGGGAAAGAAAGGACACACCAGAGCCTCCAGCCACTGCAAATAAATTCCAGACGCATGTGCCACCTTGTGCATCTGGCTTATGTGGGTACTGTGGAATCAAACCTGGGTCTTTAGGCTTCACAGCAAACACCTTAACCACTAAGCCATCTCTCCAGCCTTCTTTTGAACATTCTGCAAGGTGAAAGAAGCTAGGTAGTAAAGGCCATATATTAAAAAAAAATAGTAAAAAATTTATAGTATGTTACATTATGGGAGGACCTGAGATATATTTAAAATAGATAAAATACAATTTCATTTATATGAGATGTCTCAAATAGAAGAGTCTATAGAGACAGACAGTAGATGTGAAGTTAGCAGGGCTAGGGAGTTTGAGAAGTTCAGAGAAAGAGTCTAAATGGATACAGGATTTCTTCAGGGCGTGGAGAAATGTTGTAAAAGTTGACAGCAATGACTATTACACAATTAGAAATATACTAAAAAGCACCAAATTTTGTATTTTAAGAGAACAGTTGTTCTTAATCTATGAAATATACCAATAAAACTGCTATGCAATTGCTGCAGAAATGGAAATTAATGGTAAAGTTTTTTTTTTTAATTTTATTTATTTATTTATTTATTTGAGAGCGACAGACACAGAGAGAAAGACAGATGAGAAAGACAGATAGAGGGAGAGAGAGAGAATGGGTGCGCCAGGGCTTCCAGCCTCTGCAAACGAACTCCAGACATGTGCACCCCCTTGTGCATCTGGCTAACGTGGGACCTGGGGAACCGAGCCTCGAACTGGGGTCCTTAGGCTTCACAGGCAAGTACTTAACCGCTAAGCCATCTCTCCAGCCCAATGGTGAAGTTTTTAAAAAAGAGAATCAGAAGAAAATTTCCAAAGTTCTTTTTCAAGCAACTCATGAATAATAGAAAAAAAATTAAAGTTATAATTTTAGATATTGATTTTTCATAAAATTAGAACTTCAGATATAAACATTTAGGAACAGAACCAAAGCTGTACCTAAAGGGAAAATTCATCGTATTTCATTATGTATTTAAAAATTCAGAATTCATTGATAAATAACTAATGAGTTAAGAAATCATCCAAAGGAAATAATAATTAAGAAATTAAAAAGATGGTGCTGATAAGTAAATTTGATTATCTGATCTTTGAGAGCATAAGAAAATAAGAATTCTTAAATAACAACAATTTTTTTTTTGCTTATTTTTTTCAAGGTAGGGTTTCACTCTAGTTCAGTGGACCTGGAATTCACTATGTAGTCTCAGGGTGGCCTCGAATTCACAGTGATCCTCCTACCTCTGCCTCCCTCATGCTGGGATTAAAAATGTGCATCATCATGCCTGGTCCTACAAAAAAACAAAACAAGACCAAAAACAATCATTTTTTAAAAAATTTCAGGTTAGTTTGCTTTGATTACCCCAGGACATAGATCATATTTTTCATGAACTGGACTATTTTTTTTTTAAGAATGAGCCATAATATAAATCACACTTAATGACTATTTCTTTGATAATATAATAATCTACATGGAGATTTGTTTGATTATAGCTAGGACAGAAGAACAACACTGGAAAATTGATATCCCTCCTTCTCCTCTCTCCCCTCCTCTTCATTGAGTTTATTATTTTATTTTTTGTTTTCGCCGTGTTTTGTTTTGAGTTAGGATCTCTCTACATAGCCTTCTTCTTGGACCTTCTCAGTGCCTGGACTATAGGAATGTGCCTCCAGGTGCCCTGCTTCTGTTTTGCTCAGACACATTAGGTGACTGATATTGGTCACATAGTTGCTAGTGTCAGGGAGGATGAGACTTAGTTTTTAGGCTGTCATGCCAACTTTATGGTCCCTAACCTTTGAGGGATGGACAGTGTCATGGATACCTTTGTAAATGTGATTAAATCTAAGGAAAAAAAAAATGACCTGCCTCCCTCCCTGCACTCCATCAGTGAGGTCAGGTGCCTTCCTGTGTGCTATTTTCTATAAACTTCTCAAACTCCCTAGCCCTGCTAACTTCACATCTACTGTCTGTCTCTATAGACTCTTCTATTTATGATGACAGCAACACGGTTTGGCATTTCAACTTGAGGCAGTAAGGCAAAGGTTCATCAATTGCTCAGTGTCAGAAGTTACACACTTCATTTTTTACTGACAACTTCCATAATTATAAACAATATACCATTAATTCCCTTCCTCCCCCTACTTTCCCCTTTGAAACTCCACTCTCCATTATATCCCCTCCCCTTCTCAATCAGTCTCTCTTTTACTTTGATGTCATGATCTTTCCCTCCTATTATGATGGTCTTGTGTACTGTCAGGCACTGTGAGGTCATGGATATCCAGACCATTTTGTGTGTGGAGGAGCACATTGTAAGGAGTCCTACCCTTCCTTTTGCTCTTACATTCTTTCCACTACCACTTTTGCAATGGACCCTGAGCCTTGGAAGGTGTGATAGAGATATTTTAGCGCTGAGAACTCCTCTGTCATTTCTTCTTAGAAGCATGGTGCCTTCTGAGTCATCCCAAGGTCACTGCCATCTGAAAAGAGAAGGTTATCTAACCAAAAGTAAGAGTAGCATTAATATAAGGGTATGAACATTAAGAGAAGTGCCTACTGGGCAGTTTGATGAGCATAGTATATACATTCAGCCAGATAGCAGCAGATGTTACACCCCCTAGGGCTCATGACTACTCCTATTTTAGGTTTTCAGTATCAGGGATGTATTTCCTCCTATGAAAGGGCCTTCAGTCAAATTAGAGGGTGGTTGGTTTCCCCCATAACAGGCATGCCATTATTAAATGCATTGGCTCATTTGGCCTGGCTGGCCAAATATAAGGCTTGCAGTGTCCACTGTTGAATATCTTCACTGGTGATTTCTCTTTCTCCCATTGAACTGCATGCAGCGTGGCTTTTTCCAGCTTTTTATCAGCTGGTCTACATGAAGGAGGTTTTCAGCTCAGTTCCAGCAGGATTTCTCAGTGACCTTGCAGCCCAAGTACATGGAGTCTTCAGCAATAGGATATTACCATCTATTCCTGGTGGGAAACCAAGGGCCTTGGCAATGGCCTATAATATTTTGGGGGTTATCAGGGACCTCCCTGGTCAACAACCCATTGGAAGGTATCCCATCTCTGGCCCTGAAAAACTTCTAGTAAAAGTCTATGGTTTCTGAGTGTTCCATTGTCCAAAAAAGTAGGTTTCCGTGTTACTTATTTATATCCTCTTAGATTTTGATTAGCCTTCCTTCTACCTTTTCTTTACTCAATCTCTTCCCCTGGCCTTGCTTAGACCTTTCCCCTCCCTGTAATCTGTTCTTCTACTTACATATATACAATACCACCCTATTAAGTTCCCCCTCCCTCCCTTTATATTCCCTTTATATCTCTTTTCTAGCTTAATGGACTCTGCTACTGAGTTCTGTTCCTACTCACATAGAATTCCAATCATTTGTAGCTAGATTTACATATGAGAGAAAACATGTGACATTTGGCTTTCTGTGCCTGGGTTACCTCGCTAAGTATAATTCTTTCCAGATCCATCCATTTTCCTGTAAATTTTATAACTTCCTTTTTCTTTACTGCTGAGTAGAATTCAGTTGTTTAAATGTGCCACATCTTCATTATACACTCATCAGTTGAGAGACATTTAGGCTGGTTCCATTTCCTAACTATTGTGAATAGAGTGGCAATAAACATGGTTGAGCAAGTATCTCTAAGGTAATGAGATGAGTGCTTAGGATATATGCCTAACAATGGTATAGCTGGGTCATATGGTAGATCTATTTTTAGCTATCTCAGGATCCTCCACACTGATTTCCACAAGAGCTGGACCAGACTGCATTTCCACCAACAGTGTAGAAGAGTTCTTTTTCTACATCCTCACCAGCATTTATGGTCACTTGTTTTCATGGTGGTAGCCAATCTGACAGGATTAAGATGGAATTTCAGTGTAGTTTTAATCTGCATTTCCCTGATGACTAGGGATGTAGAACATTTTGTTTTAGCTGTTTATATGCCATCTGTATTTCTTCTTTTGAGAACTCTATGTAGTTCCATAGCCCATTTTTTAATTGGATTGTTTGATTTCTTATTATTTTATTTTTTGAGTACTTTGTATATCCTAGATATTGATCCTTTATCAAATGTATAACTGGTGAATATTTTCTCCCATTCTGTAGGTTGCCTCTTTGCTCTATTCACAGTGTCCTTTGCTGTACAAAAGCTTTGTTATTTCATGAAGTCCCAGCGGTTGATCTGTGGTTTTATTTTTTGAGCAACTGGGTTTATATTCAGAAATTCTTTGCCAATACCAATATGTTGAAGGGTTTCCCCTACTTTTTCCTCTAGAAGTTTCAGAGTTTCAGGTCTGATATTAAGGTCTTTGATACATTTGAACTTAATTCTTGTACATGGAGAGAGATAAGGATCTATTTTCATCCTTCTCCAGATACACATCCCGTTTTCCCTAGACCATTTGCTGAAGAGGCTGTCTTTTCTCCAATAAGTATTTTTGTCGAAGATCAGATGGCTATAGCTACCCAGTCTTACATCTGGGTCCTCTATTCTGTTACATTGATCGACATGTCTATTTTTGTGATAGTACCATGCTGTTTTGTCACTATTGCTCTGTAATATAGGTTAAACTCAGGTATGGTGATACCACCAGCCTTATTTTTGTTGCCCAAAGTTGTTTTAGATATTTGAGGGTATTTTTTTTGTGCTTCTAAATGGATTTTTGGATTGTTTTTTCTATTTCTGTGAAGAATGCCATTGGAATTTTGATGGGGATTGCATTAAATGTGTAGATTGCTTTTGGTTAATTAACATTTTCATAATATTGATTCTTCTGATAAAAGAACACGGGATATCTTTTCATTTCCTAGTGTCTTCTGCAATTTCTCACTTGAGTGTTTTAAAATTTTCATTGTAGAGGTCCTTCACTTCCTTGGTGAGGTTTATTCCAAGGTACTTTGTTATTATTTTTTTGATGCAATTGTGAATGGGAGTGATTCTTTGATTTCATCCTCTGTGTTTTGTTGTTAGCATATAGGAAGGCTACTGATTCTACGTGTTTATTTTGTATCCTGCTACATGGCTGTAGGTGTTCATCAGCTCTAACAGTTTGCTGGTAGAATCTTTAAGGTCCTTTATGTATAGAATTATGTCATATGCAAATAGTGATAACTTGATTTCTTCCTTTCCAATTTGTATCCCTTTTATGTCTGTCTCTTGCCTTATTGCTATGGCTAAGACTTCCAATACTATATTAAATAAAATGGGGACAGTGGACACCCTTGTCTTGTTCCTGATGTTAGTGTAAAAGCTTCAAGTTTTTCTCCATTTAGTAATATGTTGGCTGTAGGTTTGTCATAAATAGCTTTTATTATGTTGAGATGTATTTCTTCTATTCCCAGTCTCTGTAGTACTTTTATCATGAAGGGATGTTGGATTTTGTCAAATGCTTTTTCTGCATCTAATGAGTGATCATGTTACACACTTTTTAAAAGGCATATTTTTATTTATTTAGTTATTAGAGAGAGAGAGAATGGGGGCACCAGGCCCTCTAGCCACTGCAAATGAACTCTAGATGCATGCATCACCATGAGCATCTGGCTTATGTGGGAGCTGAAGAACTGAACCTGGGTCCTTAGGCTTCACAGGAAAGTGCCTTAATCACTAAGTCATCTCTCCAGCCCCTTCCCCACTTTTGAAGTTGATAGATAAACTCACCAAACTTTTGTTTATATGAGTGGGTAATAGCTGGCAATACTTATCATTTGAAAAATTAAAACAACTTTAAAACATTTAACAGTTCATTTAAAATAGCAAGCCATCATATTTAGTATCAGTTATGTGCTTTTAATAAGTTAACGGTTTCCTATGACAAAAGAAGCAAATGAATGGCAACTTGGTTCTTATGCCTGCTTCATTTCCATGTGCTCGTTTATGACAGGTCATAGAATCTCTGGAAAACTCCAATGTACACTCATAAAAGAAAAAGAATGAAAAATCTAATGCTGTCTTTGTATAAAAATGATTCTGACTCGTAGAACTTGTAAGAGTCTTAGGAACCCTTCAGGAAGTCCCTGGACTACACGTTGGGTACTATTGAAATTACATAAAGCATTAAGACTATTAATGGTTAATAGGTATGAAAGGGAGGGGGATGGAGAGAGAGAGAGAGAGAGAGAGAGAGAGAGAGAGAGAGGGAGGGAGGGAGGGAGGGAGGGAGGGAGGGAGGGAGAGAGAGAGAGAGAGAGAGAGAGAGAGAGAGAGAGGAAGAGAAAGAGAGAGAGAGAGAGAGAGAGAGAGAGAGAGAAAGAGAAAGAGAGAAGATGGGAAGGAGGAGAGAGTAGGGGCAAGGAGACAGGCAGCATATCCAAAGACTTTAAGAAAGCAGGTTTCTCTTCTGTGAGATTTTATGTTTAGGCGCAATAGGAAAAGTACCCTCTACAGGATGAGGGAGGATCTGCTGCAGTTGCAGAAGATGACCATTGGATGGCACTGCTGTTCCACTCACATGCAGAGTAAAAGCATCTGTATCCGGAAATGGCCTCTGGCTTGCCCACACTCAGAAAGTTGGAACATTTGTACAGTATTTTTTTCTGTTTTGTTTTCATATATTTCAGTGAAGTCGTGATTATAGGGTGTCAAAGAGGACTATACCAACAAATTTCTCACTTCAAAGGATGTTTTCCACTTGACTAATTGGGTCTTTCGGATATTGAGAATGAGGATTGGAGAGCTTCTTCCAAGTCCGTCACTCTGGCTGGAAATCCGAGGCGCTCAGAACGTGGAGATAAAGATTCCTTGACCTCAAAGTCCTTAGAATGCAAGCTAGAGTGAAAGAAGATGTCTTCGGCTAGTGTTCCCAGGCCCAGTCAATGCAGATTCAATGTCACAAGAGTTCAGAACCAGGTCTAGCTGAGTCTCTCACACAGAGGTTGGAGGGGACGTGCTACAAGCGCTGTCCTTAGGGACCAACAACTCCAAAGAGAGGTTCCTTCTGGTGCCATTAGGCACTGCAAGAAGCCACTCAAAGAAAGGAAGCAGTGCACGGTGCCACGAATCACGGCCTACACCGAAGCAGGTCACATGGTCGACTTGTTGTGACCCTCTCAGTCCTAGTTCCCTACGAGCTGCGGAGCTATGGAAATGGCTCTGGTTAGAACGGCAGGCTTCAGAGGGAATAGATTACCTGTGCAAAGGTCAGGGGCCACCCAAATCTTACGTTGCAGGGTTGGAATTTAGACTCTCAGGAATGATGAACAGAACCGTGGGCTGGTGATTCCGGCCAGAGCCAGGTCACACGGAACTCTAGGCAAGGGGAACGATTGCAGCTTGTCTGAGGGATGGGAAGAGCCACTGAGGCGCTTTGAACTGGTGCTCTTACACTGTTATCTACTAACTATCTTAAATGCAGTGCGGAGGTGAATTTGCAGGATAGTCAATGACTTCATAAACCACTGTGCTAGTTATCAATGTCAGCTCATTTAATACTCTTACCCTCCTTATGAGGTGGAAACAGTTACCACCCTTTTGCATAGAGGAGGCAGAAGCACAGAACTTTTAAAGAACTTGCTCACTGGCCTGGAAAGATGGTTCAGTGGTTAAGGCAGCTGTCTGCAAAGCCTAATGACCCAGTGTGGTGGTTTGATTCAAGTGTCCCCCATAAACTTAGGTGTTCTGAATGCCATGTCCCCAGCTGATGGAAATTTGGGAATTAAACCCTCCTGGAGGCAATGTATTCTTAGGGGCTGGCTTATGGGTGTTGTAGCCAACTTCTTCTTGCTAGTGTTTGGCACACTCTCCTGGTGATGTTGTCCATCTGATGTTGGCCAGGAGTTGATGTCCACCCTCTGCTCATGTCATCATTTTACCCTGCGATCATGGAGCTTCCCCTTGAGTTAATAAGCCAAAATAAACTGATCTTGGTTGGGTGTTTTCTGCCAGCAATGTGAACCTGACTGCAACACCTGGGCTTAATTCCCCAGTGCCCACATAAAGCCAGATGCACAAAGTGGTACATGCATCTGGAGTTCATTTAGTAGCAGCTGGAGGCCCTGGTAAACCCATATTCATTCTCTCCTCTGTTTGTGTGTGTGTGTGTGTGTGTGTGTGTGTGTTTCTGCTTGCAAATAATAAACTAATAAAATAATATTAAAAAAGCACTTGCCTACCATCACATAGCACATACATGACAGCCAGAATTTGAACCCATCCCGGTTCAATTGGCTATTTTGCTACTTTGTTATACTTCCTAGTTAATAAAAGGAAAACATGGCCCTAAAGCACTACAAAGCATAGCACATATTAACTGGGTCCAGCGGGAACCCAGGGGCGAGAAGGTTCAGTTCTTCTAGATCTAGAGGAGCTCAGAGGGTCAGTCCATTTCAGAGGATCTGGGCTGGATCTGACAGTTGAGTTTGTGCAGCATAATCATGTGAGGGTTGGGAAGAGAATGTTGCAATGGAAGCTGCAAGTGACAAGAAACAGTCCTGAATCTAATGAATTGGTGGCGATGAGAAAGCTGTACATTTAGCCAGTGGCCAATGCTGGTGGGCCAGACAGGTCCTACAGAGTTTATTCTAGTCCCCACTGAGCTAAGATAGTTACATTCCGCCCATCATTTCACACACGCCGAGATCACAAGAAGGCTACCCTGCCTGTCCCAAATATTATCCAGACTTCTCAGCTTCTGACCTGTGGGGACTTGATTAAAATGTCACCATCCGATTCATGATGTAAAATACTGCCGTGGAGCAGAAATCACTTAGGGCTGAACCCTTGAGCAAATGACGTATACTACTCTGTGTGGTTAATCGGTCAGTTTAATAGTCAGCCTATACTGTCACCTCAGCTGCAGGTCTTCAGCATGTCCGCAGGGCAAGTACAAAGAACAGTGTTAGATGAAGTAAAAGGCCTCATGTGCACAGCTTTCTCTGGATCTCTCTGGATAAGAAAGATGGCTACTCTGGTGTGATTACCTCATGAACTGTGCACCTGTGTCGATGTCTTGTGGTTATCTCTTTCTACACACACACACGCACAATCCTTTAAAGGTCCTAGAATTTAACTTGACAAATCAGCCACAAGTCTGTGGCACCAGACCTTTTCCTTCTTTCTGGAAGCCACACCAACATGCATCCCTCCTAAAGACCACAGCCAACCTCCCATTTCCTGTGGCTCTGCCTGAGGCATCTGGCCACTCTGGAAGTGCTCTGTCTGGCTCACAGGGAGCAAAAGGTCCGCTGAGCTGTGTATGCCTGCCGACTCCCTGTTGCGCTGAGGGCTCCGAGGCAGTTCTCAGTGTATGCCATCCTGCACCACATGTCAGACATTTGTAATGCTCTTTCTCCTCTGCCCCGAAAATGGTTCTCTTCTCCATCCTGGGAACTGTTTTTATTTCATTTTTTAAAATATTAATTGGTTATTCGTGTCCTAAAATGTCAAATAGTTGCAAACCATGTTATAAAAACCAGCAGAGCCTTCAACTCTCCCTCCTTCTCTCAGCATCCCACTTCTCAGAGGCTCCCTGAGGCTCGGCTGCTCTTTGGGTATTCACCCGCAGGTAGCGAGCTCACATATTTCTACTGCCAGTTGGGATTTTCCAGTCTTGGGAATTATCTATTAAATTCTCACTGTGAAAGATGAAGATTCAGCTCTCTTTAGCACCTCCTTCACCCACCTCCACAATTTTCCTCTCCCCAACCTCCCAGTAGACTTCTATCATCGGTTCTAGTCAGATTTGTGTTCAGTGTTTACCTGGTTATGACTATATTCACAGCATGCGCAGGTAGAAAAGCATCATTACGTTTCCTTTCTTGTACAACTTTTAATTTTCCCCAGAGTTAATAATGGCCTTGATTCTTCATTTGTGTAGTTTCCTGTTAGCCTACCATTAATTTCCACCTATAGCCTCTTCCATACAGGTAAATTTCTTCTCTGTGTATTTTGCATAGCCGATACTGCACCGCGCTGTTTGTGGGGTCTCTGGAGATACTCTGGGTCCTTCCTTTCCACTTTGTGCTACCTTTACTTCAAACAGGCCACATCTGGGTTCTTTCCCTCATATTCTAGAGTTCTTTCTTCTCCTTACCTGTGCTGGATCTCTTGTTTCCTGAATCCCATGTGTCCTCTTCTTTCATTGCGCCCCTTATTTTCTAGACCACATCCTAAAGAAGCATATACAGCAGATAAAATTTGAGAATCTGAAAAATCTATGTACTCAACCCTGATATTTGACTGATAGTTTTCCCATTTATAGAATCCTGGATTGGAAACTATTTTCCTCAGGGATTTTGAAAGCATTACCCTATGGCTTCTAGTGCCCAGTGGATCAGTGGTAAGTGAAGAAGTGATAACACAGCGAATCCAATGTCACTTGGGGCCTTGGTCCTTTGTACCTGACTTTGTTGAAAATACTGAGAGGTTGGGTGGTGCAGGGCATTTTGTAGTGACATTATTATTTTTTTTTTTTGTAAAATTGACCCGTTTTAATTATTTAAAAACAAAAAAATACATTAAATTTCCCTTACCATTTACAATTCAATTATATCCAAACCAGAGTTTCCTGAACAGAAGCAGGAACTACAGCAAGAGCTGAAGGCACATGGGGTGAATGCTGAAGATTGGAGTTCCAGCCGTGAGCTGCAAGTCTTCCAATCAAACACTCCAGGGCCATTCCTTTCAGTTTGTGGAAGCACATGTTTCTTAGACTTTAAAACAATTTCATCTCAGACATGAGGTTTCATCAATGATACTGTAGTGACATTCTTTGCTGTGAGTTTCTGCTCTTTCATGGTGCTGATCAAGGGAAGTCAGGTACCCTTACAATCTCGACATTAATTTCCTTCAGATCTGGGAAAATTTCTTGAATTATTTAATTTTTGCTCTTGTCACTCTCGCTTTGGGAACATTAGTATTGCTGGGCTCTTTCTCTAATTTCATTCTTTCCCTTTCCTATTTTTTTGTATCTTGTTTTGTTTGTTTGTTGTTGTTGTTATTGTTCTAAGGGAGATTTCTTCCAATTATCTGCCAAATATGTATTGAGATTTTATGCTTTGAATCTCTTTTCTCAAATATCTGGAAGGTTTGGGCTGTCTTTCCTAGTTTCAGAGCAGGCCACTGGGGTAACTCAGTGGGAGAGAACTTGTCTAGCATTGGTGAGGCGCTAGGTTCAGCAAATGCAAATAAATAAACTAAGTATATATAAATAAATGCAAATAAGCCAAATATGTATATTCAGGGTTGGCTCTCACCCTAGCCCAGGATGACCTGGAATTCATTATGTAGTCTCAGAGTGGCCTCAAACTCATGCCAATCCTCCTATCTCTGCCTCCCAAGTGCTGGGATTAAAAGAATGCACCACCATGCCCAACACAACTAAATATTTTTTAAAATGCATTATGAAAAAGGGCAGGACACTGGAAAGCTAGCTCTGTGGTGAGGAACAAGATCTGTTGACCAGAAACAGCCCAATTGTTGGGTGACTTGGCGGGGCTGATTTTCTGTGGATCCTGTGAAATCTTCCCTCTGAAATTAGTTTTCTCAAACAAAACAAAAGCTTCTGTGCTGGTTCTAAAGGGTATGAGCCAACCAGTAATGATCTGGCAGCAGATATAGAAGGCTCTTAAAACTCTATCTGCAGACTGGCACTGAGCTTGGTTGTTAGGACAGTGCCTCTGTGCTCACTGCACCCGATGTCTACGCTGCGGCCCCCAGTTAGTCCACCTACAGTCCTCCGCCGTGATGGAGGAGGGACAGGGTGGGTGGAAGAGGAAGTGGCAGTGAGAAGAAGCTGTGTGAGGGATCTTTTTGCTTCTGACACCAAGGCTTCTTTGGCCATTTCTGTTGCTTTGGCTTTATTGTCACCTTTGTTAAAAGCATCTAGTGCCTTGTCAGCTCTGTGGAGTCCATTATCAAATGCCTATCTGCTTTCCTCCTTAGAAATGATGTGTTTGGTATTGTTTCCTTTCCTGCACTCTTTGTCCTTAAAGCTGTATTCCTTTTGAAAATGATGCCTGGCTGGTGTTTGGTAAGGCTTCCAGAGAGAGTGTAAATGATGTGCTCAGTCCTCCAGTTTTAACAGGAAGCATACTATTTTTGATCCTGAGTGTGACAGAATCTCTTGCAGGGACCTTTCCTGAATGTCCCCAAAGCTACAGGACGGGCCTCTTTCTTCCTTATAGCACTTCTGTGTCTGAACCCTGTACCTCTTTACTCACATACATAACATGATTACATAAGGCATTTGGATCTCCTCACTAGATTATAAACTGCTTGAGTGAAGGAGTACTGTTCTCTATTTTTACATCCTTAAGATCTAGCACACAACCAGGAGCTTCAGTGCCCAAGGAACGCATGCATGTTGAATTGAACAGATATTGGAGTTTTCTATGAGTGAACTTGAGTTCACTAAAGAGTGAGGGCCAGTTGTTTTGCCAGTAGCAAACCCCTCTTGAGAGTATTTTTTTTCCTAGATCCTGCTTGTCAGTCCCGGGATAGTAAACAGTGGGATTTCAGACTTAACTTTTCAGGCTTAACTTTTCAAACACGGGACAAGTGGAGGACTTGTTTACCTCCGTGAAGAATGGAGCAGCTGGGTCTGGAACTATAGGTGGCTTTGAGACAAGGAGATAAATTACTTTCTGTTTGTCTGTGAGTCAATCAGAATAGGCATGATGTCCTGGCTGTGGAGGGATGGGTGTTTATGATAACCATCTCCCATGTATGGGCAGTGGCAATGGGGTATATAATCAGGGCTGTTTCATCCTCTCAAGCTACTCCAGTATTTCCTGACCTTAAACACACATACTTAACACATCCTAATGGAGGCCATAGTTCCACAGACAAATCCACCTGAAATGAATCCATCTGCTGGGTTGAAGAGTTTCCAGAAGCTTATAGGTGCTGTAGTGACATATACAGAGTCCTGGGCTCAGGTCTCCCTGCTGTGAATAGCTCGTAGTAACAGTGTGGGATGTCAACTCATTTGGCCAGTAACTCTGCTTTTTCCTCAAAAATAAAGTAATGATGAAACACAGCTCATATGGTTGACCAAGAAGGTATCTGTAAGCACTTACCTTCTCTTTGCTGTGACAAAGCACCTGACCAGAAACAGACTATGGCAGGAAAGGGTTTATTTCAGCTTACATTTTGAGGGGAAATTTCATCATGGTGGGGCAAACATGGCAGAGCAGCTAGAGCATCATATCTTGGTCGGAGCAGCAGGTAGGAAATAGTCTGAAAAAGCTGAGCTCTGAACATTCAGTAGGCTAGACTGGTAAGCCTCAAGGTTCCATGGCAATGCACCCCCTTCAAGGCTCCACCTCCCAAAGGCTGCACTAGCTGGGGACCAAGTAGGAGGCTCTATCACAAACATATAAGGCTAAGGGGGACCAGTCACAACCAAACCATCACAATATCCAACAACTGCATCAACAGCGACTTTGATAGCAGAAAGTCAGCCTGGGTAGCAGGTCCACCAACTTATGAAATTCTTTGGAAGCAAAGGGAGCTGGGGGACTCATGGTCCAGGCAGCATGAACGGGCAATTGCAGGATATGTTGTAGCATCATAGACAAGAGGGGTCAAAAACATACCTGAGACTAATGACGTGTGTCAAGTGTAATGAGTGAGGTGCCTATGGAATGATACGGAGCTTCAAGGAGAGATTCTAAATTCAACAGCTAAGTTGTGACACGTTTTCTCTCTGCTTAAGTATTTGGGCCTCAGAGGCATTGCTGCTTAAATCTTAAAACACCCATTCTCAGCTAATATGCCCTGTGGTACGGCATTTCACTTCAGGACGTGGCGTACCACTAAAGTGTGGTGACAATATTTAGGCAGGATCCGTCCAGAACAAGAGCAAGAGCATAAAAGAGAGAAAATGAAGGAAATAAAGATACAATTTTCTTGGGAGTGGGTGGGGAAATAAACCTGTCAGGAATCTCTTGGCTCACTTGGGTCAGTGACATGATGCTGCAAGCAGACATAACCCAGGCAGTCTGTGAGCCTGGAGGAGCAAGCATTTGACAACCTCTCACGTACACATGCTGGAAGGAACGAGGCTCCCTCAGCCAGAACAACAACAGTATGGAGGGAAAACGGCAGTTCTACAGCAGATAGGAACAATCCTGCCCCGCCCTTCTCCTCTTCTTATGCTTATTTTTTTTCCTCCTTCTAATAGGTTTAAACAATAAATGAAATTTGGACATAAATCTGGATGTTACTGAATTGTAAATATATGTGTTGCTCTTAGGAAGCCCAGAGAATCTTGGAGAAAAGGTCAGAGGAGGATGGGAATTTTCCAAGTGGCCTAAAAGACCATTTGAGCTTATATCCTCTGCAGGTGACTCTTCACCAGTGAGATCATGGGTGGAGACAGAGGACAGGGGCTAAGAAGGACTCATCCTTTCTCTTGGTAGTTATGATCCTGGGCAGGTAGATTAACCTTTTATCTCCTTCTGAGAATGTCGTTTCACATTTGTAAAGCAGGAACGTAGCACTATCTACCTCAGAGGCTGGTTCTGAATGTCATCTAGAACATGTGAATAACAAGCTCCACGTGTAGCTTGGCATCTAGTGGTCTAGCGCATGCTGTGCAGATCAGGTTGGTTTCCTCATTCCTATTCTGGGTAGTGGGCCACACTGGTTCCCTTTTGTGGCATTTTGCTTTGTGGCCAAGCAGTGTGGGTCAATTATTTGCCACTCGGAAGAGATTTGCTGGATGTGGCCAAAGAAATCAACCCATAAAAGAAACTGGGGCAATATAAATAAATGCCTTCATAACATCTGAAGTATCCTAAAGAAAGATAGCTAAGACCGCATCTCGTGGACACTAGCATGGGTTCTTGGTAGTATTTTCTAGGAAGCAGCACAGTGGCTTACACAGGAGGTGAACTGCACAGACTTGGGATCCAATTCCAGGCCTGATTTCAAACCACTTCATTTTGGACAGGTTTATCACTTTGAGATGCTAGGAAGTCTCCATCTGTTAAAATTGTACCATCTATGCTTTCCTCACAGGTTATTAGAATTAAAGGTGGCAAAATATATGAAAATGTCTTGCCTAATGCCTTGGACATGGAAGGCGTTTGGGATGACTGTTAGCTTTTTCCTTCCCATGGCTCTTCTTTTATGGACTGCTCATAATTTCTAATGCATAATTCAGAGTCTAGATGCCAGCTCAGACAAAAGCACTGAGAGATGACAGATTCACAATTAAATAACATCTTAATAGCTCAGAAATCTGAGGGCTAAAGAAATATGAGATATAGTTTAGTAAGGCTATATGCGAAAGTGGTACTCTGTTTCAATATCCACTTAGTGCCCAAGTGTGTGATGGATTTGTGAGTGCGGGTGTGTCTGAGCATAGTTAGGTTGCATCTCGTGCTTCAGTGAGGAGAATCAAGCACCATTTCCTGGAATTCATGGGCCCACTGTGCTTAATACAATCAGACATCCATAAAGCACTGCGTCACATCTGGGAGTTAAGGTTTTTGAGGGGGAACCCTGATATACCACAACCCCTCCAGGGATGTGGCCAGTGCAGTGACTTTCCTAGGGAATGACTGAAGGAACTGAGGACTATTAGCATGAGGAACAGTAACCTAAGGGGAACCATGCCAGCTGCTTCTTTAGCTCAGGGATTATTTCATGAAAGAGGGATTATGCAGGTAATGTGTCATTTTAGAGAACCATTATGAAGTTGGAAGTTTCAGGAAGAAAATTTTGACTTCCCAAAGCTTTTGTTCACTCACACATTTATTCACACAGCCAGCAAGCAGTGCCTGGACCTACTGTGTATTTAGCATTAAATGTCATAGTCAGTAAGCAGCAAAGGATGATAAATGCTTAACAACCAGCTCTCTGGGGAAAGGAAGAGAGGGTGATGATTTATAGCATTTGATACTGATATAAATTTCAAAATGGAGCGATGCATAGCCAATTGGCTACTCCTGCCTATAAGGCACAAGGGATGCAGAATTCAAAGGCATAGACCACGAATGAAAGAGACCTCCCAGTTAGAGGGATGAAGTGCTCCAATCTAGCTGTGACCTAGCTTCTGAGAGAGCAGACAAGGCTGCTCAGAAAGAGTTTATGGGTGTAGGCTAAGGATAAGAGTGGTAGCCCGGGCATTCCAAACAGAAAAGGCAGCAGCTACAAACATGTGTAACCACGAGAGGAGATGATAAGCAAGGTCATACATGTCTGTTTTGGTAGGAGCAAAAAGGATGGCTAAGGAAGGCTGACACTGGAGGCATGTATTACCCAACACATGCTAATGAATTTAAGCCTGATTTCCAAGGCAATAAGGGAGGAACAAAAGGTATTTTTGTTGTTGTTTGTTTGCTTCTATGAAGAGATGTCATAAATTTGCATTTCAGAAAGTTCAATCTGAAGGGAGGAGAGGAAATACACTGAACTAGGTCAAGATTGGAAGCAGAGATGCCAATTAGGAACACCTAGGTAACTGGCAAATAAAAATGGCAATAGTGTGAAATAGGGAGGAAGGTACACATCTCTATGATGTCAGAAAGCTAGAAGAAACGGGACAAGATGACAAGAAGAGGGTAAATGGCACGGGTGGTGATTGCGCGTACGAAGTGTGGGAGAGGGTTGAGAGAGAGGGCAAGTGCAGGCTGGAGTTGGTGCCGATCCTCTTGATGGGAGAGAGATCTTATAAGAACTGGCTTAGAGAGCTTCATTCACGTCAATTCTACGCTCCACCTCTACAGACTGGTTTTTGCTGTTGTCACTGTTGTTGTTTTGAAGTAGACTTTCATTCTAGCCCAAGCTGACCTGAAACTCAGCCTATAGTTCAGGTTGGCTTCAAACTCACCATGATTCTCCTACTTCAGCATCCAGAGTGCTGGCATTAAAGGCATGTGCCACCACAGTTGGCTAGAGATTGATTTTATTTATTTATTTACTTGACGGGGGGGGAGGGCACACTAGGGCCTATAGCCACTGCAAACAAACTCCAGGCCACCATGTGCATCTGGCTTACGTGGGACCTGGAGAATCGAACCTGGGTCCTTAGGCTTTGCAGGCAAGTGCTTTAACTACTAAACCATCTCTCCAGCCTGAGATTGATTATAATAAAGTCTTCATTTTAAAAGTAACCCTGTGGAATGAGTATATCACATAATTCTGAAGCCATGTTTTAATTCATTCCCTTGGCAAATACTATATCCAGGCATCATGAAGTACTGGAGATGTGGGGTGAATGAGACTAATTTCCTACCATCATAGAGCCTTTAAGTGTGAGAGACAGAATATAAACTGAATATATGTTTAGGTTGTGACAAATCCTATTAAAAATACAGGGAAGAGGAGTATATATTAATGAAATACCATTAATGAAATAGGGTTGCTATTTTAGGTAACATAATTGGGGAGACTGTAAAAATGCAATAATTAAGCTAGAACAGAAAAATAAGTAAAACCTGAAAAATACTAAGTATGAAAGAAATAAGAGTCACAGAATGTAATGTGATAATAGCAGAGACTGGAGGTAATGAGTGTAGTTTTTAATAAGAGGGAAAGCTCTGTTATACATCTTTTGGTTATCTAATAAGAGACTGCATATGCTATGAAGAAACTATAGGACAGATCCAGGCTCAGGATACAGACTAGGAGATATCAAGATATGACCTGTGCTTGGAGCCACAAGAGGGTATGGAGTGAGAACAAAAGCTGAGAATATGCCCCAGGAGCAGTGCAAAAGACGACTCTGGGAGGGAAGGAGAGGCAGCAGTCAGGGACAGAATGAAGACTGGCAGGCAGCGTCACTAGTCTAGAAGACCGTCTTGAAGAACGGGTATAAACAGGATCAAGAACTACCTGGAGGGGGCTGGAGAGATGGTTTAGCAATTAAGTGCTTGCCTATGAAGCTTAAGGACCCTGGTTTGAGGCTCGGTTCCCCAGGATCCATGTTAGCCAGATGCACAAGGGGGCACACGTGTCTGGAGTTCGTTTGCAGTGGCTGGAGGCCCTGGTGTGCCCGTTCTCTCTCTCTGTCTGCCTCTTTCTCTCTCTCTCTCTCTGTTGCTCTCAAATAAATAAATAAAAATAAACAAAATAAAATGAAATAAAAAGGTTATCAACATAAAATAAATTTTTAAAAAAAGAATTACCTGGAGGTCAAATGAGATGGGGAAATGAATGTGTTGACAGCATTTGGCCTGAAGATAATTTTCTGTCATAATGAGACCAACTTAGGAAGGAGAGGTTGAGGAGAAGATAAGTAGTAGGTGCATCAATACATGGGAGAAAGTAGGTGCGGTTGAAGTGCAACTGCTCATTCAAAGCTGTGAAGACAAGAAACACTCTTAGACTGGTGAAAGAAGGGAAGAGGATTGAGGGACAATATCTAAGAGGGAGAAATGTGGATATTTGCATGTGATAAGGGAAGATAGGCAATAGAGAAACAAGGATAGGAAGGTGGGCGTGGTGGCAAGCACCTTTAATCCCAGCACTCGGAAGACAGAGGTAGGAGGATCACGTGCGTTCGAGGCAACCCTGAGACTCCATAGTGAATTCCAGATCAGCCTGGGCTACAGTGAGGCCCTGCCTCAGAAAACCAAACCAAATAAAACAAAACAAAACAAAACAAAACAAAACAAAATAAAAAAGAAACAAAGATAGGGAGAAAAGAAATGATTAGGTCATTGTCAAAGGAGAGCCAGAGGGCTCCTGCCGCACCAAACAGAGTGGATGCTCTGGCTGAAGCCTCAAATCCTTGAGTATCCCCATGTATATCAAACCTCATCAAAATTCTCCCAAAGGGAGCAGTACTTGACCCCGATGATGCTCCAGTTTGCAAGTCCGAGAGGACAGGCTCCTCACAGGATATAGAAAGCCAGTCCTTTGCCTAACTTGGCCAGCAGTGACATGCTCACTGCCAAGAGTACCAACATTTGGCCCATCCTGGAAGGCCAGTTCCTTTCACTGGTATCCTTCCTGAAGGCTCCTGTGGGCCTCTGCCTTATCCTGACAGTGGACAGCACAGTTGCACAATCACAAACTCCCGTCCAAGCTTCTCTGGACCACTGGTGGGGTCCTGCTGCTGTTGTCTCACGCAAGGAGCCCTTCTCCTCTTGAGATCTTCTCCCCTCTGGCTCGGCCACTCTTTCTCCTGGAGCTCTTGATCTCCCCACAGCTCCAGGCCAGCCCCTTATAGACAGGAGAGTGGAGAACTTAACAGCCAGAATTAATTAGACAAAGGTCAGGCGACTGTGAGTCATCACAGCCATGAGTATTTTGGTCCATTACAAAAGGGAGGTCTTGCAGCACACCTAGCCTGCAGCTATGTCAGGTGCCCCTGCAGGCACTGGTTTTGCAGCCCTGGTGGGACACTGTTCATGGAGCCAGGGATTTGGGCCAGAACTCTGCCAGTGAAGGCAGCTGATATGGGACTCTAGTGTTCTGGAGGAACCTTTGCCAGTCTGCTCCCATAACAGGGTGTTGAAATAAGCAACCAAGCTATGGGAGATCTGTGTAGGGTGGCTATGAATTCATAAGCCTTCTCATTGATGCAAGGGAGCCCAGCCAACTGGAAGGGAATCTTAAATGGATTACGGGAACCTGTTCATGTAGAGTGTCTCTTAGCTAGGTGTGGTTTGTGCATGCCTTTAATCCCAGGACTGGAGGGGGGTGGGGAGGCAGAGGTAGCAGGATTGCTATGAGTTTGAGGCCAGCCTGGGACTATATAATGAATTGCAGGTCAGCCTGGGTTAGAGTGAGACCCTACCTTAAAAATAATTAACTAATTAATTACTTTTTAAAAAGATAAAAAGGATATCACCCCCTCCCCCAGACCCAGTGGGCCTGTTGCTCTTCGAGTTGGAGGTACTTAAGGGGAAGTGGCTATTGTCCATTGTCCATTGTCCATTGTCCATTCTCATTGTCCTGGCTTATAGGAAGGAGTGGGTTCTTTCCCACAGAAATCTGCCTTCTCCTTCCAAGCTTATCCCAGCCAGCAGTCGCTGAAACATTAACAATCAAGAAACATCCAAAGCAGGAGGAAACTTCCAGAGCAATTCTTGTACCTACTATTAAGTTTCTTTCATTTATGCAGCAAAATCAATGGAAATGTAGCATTATACTCTATATTACTGGCAAATGAGTCTGCCAGGAATCCTGCCCTTGATAATTTAATCTGAGGAAGGAGTTAGGTTTGCTTACCTGCAACTCTACACAGAGTAGACTGATGAAAGCAGGAATGCAGGGGAAAGAGGTAACTTATTAGAAGCAGGGAATACGTCTGATTGGATTGCTCAAAGGGCATGCACTTTCAGTTACAGGATGTACCAAGCAGTGACTATCGCTACTAATTTTTAATATATTTTATAATATAATAGTGTTTTGCTAAGAAATTTGACAAGAAAATAAATCTCAAGAATTTTCATCTCTCCCCACCCCCCACAAACCTGGCAGCTATAAGGCAGTGGATCTATTAGTTATATTGACTCTGGAAATTATTTCACAGAGTAAACACATATAAAAACAGCATAGCACATTGACGATTTTGAATATGCACATTTTTATTTGCTAATAGTATCTTAATAAAGCTAGAGGGAAGTATCAGGAGGTCCTGAGGGAAAGCTTCCAGAATCACGCGGCATTGTTGGCAGCACCAGACTTGACAAGCTCACTTGTCAAGTCAGAGGCTAGACTTCTGCCCCAAACTTCGAGTTAGTGAGTAGCCCAGTAATATCAAGGGTGAAGCTCAGTTATCCTCACTCACTCCACTCTGTTAAGCCATTAGATGCAGAGTTTTCATCCAACAAGCTAAGAAAATGTATGAAATATTTACTATGCCCTATGCCAAGCTGGGTCTAATGGGACGTCTTTTCCCCAGACAACTAACAATGATAGCAATAACACACCCAGAACAGTTTTCGTAGTTTGAATGTATGTCCCCCAATAGACTCAGGTGTTTGTAGTAAAAAGCTTGTCTCCAGTCACTTGGCTGGAAGAGGTGTCACTGGGGATGGATCCTGGGGTCCAGCCCTAAGGTGCTACTGAGGGCAGATCTGAAATCCAAGTTAAGATATACAGAGTGAGGTCTGGAAGCCCTGTTGCTGCAGGTTCCTGTGTGCTGGCTGTTGGCTGTGTGGTTGTGTCTGTCTGTGTGGATACAAGAAAGGGGGCCGGCTTCTTCCACCATCAATTGAACATCCCCTGGATCTATAAGCTTCTACTGAATCCCTTATTCCCATAAACGGTGTCTCGTTTGGAAGTTCATCCCAGCAGGGTTGAGCTGACTACAACCGTCAAGCTTTCTTGATGTAGACTATACAAGGCAATATCACAACTTTCTCCCAATCTACATGGGTTGGGTCTCTGGACTTATTTGCGACTCCTTTCTCTCATATACTCTACATCTAATTGATAACCAATTCTTTTTGGTTCTGCCTCATTAAGAATTTAATCAATATGTATTTATTGGACATCTCTATTAGGTTCTGAAAAACAAGATGAATAAGACAGTATCTAAAGCAGACCATGATTAATGATGGAAGCATACTTGTAAACCAAAAATATGGTGTGATACATGAAGAGTATTTTACGGCAGGAGTACTGCAGGAACAAAACGGGGACATGCACTGGGCTTGGGCACCAACAAATAGTGTGTGTTCCACCTGGCTCTTAGGCATTGACAAGGGTCTATTATAAAAGCCATTTCAAGGTCTCTCTCCAATTCCAGTCCTATCTTTTTATTTATTTATTTTTACTTTCCCCTTCCTCACCTTCCTCCAACTAAATAATTCTATATACCCCACTATCTGTTATCCCAAGTCTACTGCTCCGCTCTTGAGAGTCAGTCCTGGCAGCTCTTGTTTCTCCCCCAAATAAAAGCTTCCATCCTTGCCTCAGAGTGTTCTCTGTGGTCTTGGCCACTCCTCAACCTTACACCAGGGTCTCTAGCCACTGCAAATGAAATTCAGACGCATGCACCACCTTGTGCATCTGGCTTATGTGGGTCCTGGGGTATAGAATCAGGGTGCTTTGGCTTTGCAGACAAATGCCTTCACTGCGAAGCCATCTCTCCAGCCCTCAGTTACTTTTTTGTTGCTGGGACAAAATCCCAACCTGAAGCAGCTTGAAGAAGGAAAGGGTTAATTGTAAGCTTAAAGTTTGGGGGGGGGAGTCCATCATGATGGGGAAAGCAAAGCATGGCAGGAGCAGGAAGCTGGTCACACTGTCAGATCAGAGGAGGAAACAGAGAAAAACAGTAACGAAATAAGATCTCTCCTTATCATATAGTACAGGGCCACAGTGCTCAAAGGATGCAGGAAATGTTATCATTACTCTTGGCACAGTTGGTGGAGAGAGGAGAAACTACAGAGAAAATCTCAATAAATAGGTAAGGCCTGGTAAATTCTCAGTGGGTGGAACTTCTATGTCTGTGAGGGTGTGGCAGGACTTGTTGCTCATAAGACAGTAGATAGGTTCCTGAAGCAGGAATATGAGGTAAGGCCCAAACTGAGGCATACAGAAAAGAGGGTGAAGACAGGGGTGGAGAGGCCTTAGGAATTTGGGCAATGGAGCCTTTTAAGAAGGGAGATATCTTATGAAACTACTAAGGAACAACCCTTTGAGCAGCGATTTCAGGTTATAATTTTTTGAATGATTTAGAACTCAGTGAAAAAGCTCAGTGCTTGTGGTCATTGTGTAAACCACACCATGTGATGAGACATAGCTTTTAATATTTTATTTTATTTTCGAGGAGAAAGAGAGAGAGAGAGAGAGAGTGAGAGAGAGAGAGAGAGAGAAAGGAACAGAGACAGAAAAGAGAGAGAGAGAGAGAGAGAGAGAAGGAGTATGAGTGCACCAGGGCCTCTAGCCACTGTAAATGAACTACAGACACATGCATCACTGTGTGTGTTTGGCTTTACATGAGTATTGGAAAATCAAACCCAGGTCATTAGGCTTTGCAAGCAAACATCTTAATCACAGAGCAGTTTCTTCAGCCATAAGGCATGGCCTTTTTTGTTTGTTTGTTTTGTTTTTCAAGGTAGAGTCTCACTCTAGTCCAGGCTGACCTTGAATTCACTATGTAGTCTCAGAGTGGCCTTGAACTCATGGTAATCCGCCTATCTCTGCCTCCCAAGTGCTGGGATTAAAGGCATTTGCCACCACACCATGGCTTTTAAGCAGTACCACATGGAGTCTTTGAGGAGACTGGGCATCTGGTGTATGTGCTCAGCATGAATTGACCTGGGAACTAATGAGAGATCGCAGATAGGGATATAGGGAGAAGTGTTAAGGGAAAAATATGGTAGTCCAGGGTCACAATAATGTTGACTTGAAATATGGTAACACTGAAGGTGAGTTAGAGAGTCAGATCTGGGAGGTAATTTGAAGCTAGAGTGAATGAAGTGCAGTGGAAGATTGGTAAGAGGGTGTGAGAACACAAAGGCAACAAGGATGACTCCAGAAATGCACATGTGTGCCTGGGGGTGGGCTATTCAATGATCCAGGAGCCAGATGAGAGAAGATTGGCCTCCAGGGAGAGAACTCAAGAGCTCAGTTTTTTTTTTTGTTTTTTTTTTTTTTTCATTATTACAGTTATTTTAGAGCCAAGTATCAATGACCATAGCCCGGAAATATAGATTCAGGTTACCTCAACTTCTGTGTTCCAACTAAATAACAATTGCATAAATGTTTGATAGCTACAGGAAAATAGTTAAAAATCAAGGTACTTTTCAATATTTGTGCAAATATCAGGTAGACAGGTAACAGCAAAATGGAGAAACTTATGCTATAGCCTTCAGATGTTATATGAGAACATTCTTAGCTCTCATATTAGTGGAAGCTGGTGGTTTGTTTATATATTCCAAAAAGGTTTCACCCATTCACCTGATAGTCACAAGAATGTTAGATCAGGGTTGGAGAGATGGCTTAGCAGTTAAGGAGCTTGCCTGCAAAGCCAAAGAACCTTGGTTCAATTCCCAAATACCCATGTAAGCCAGCTGCACAAGGTGGTGCATGCTTCTGGAGTTCATTTGCAGTGGCTGGAAGCCCTGGTGTGCCCATTCTCTCTCTCTCTGCCTCTTTCCCTCTCTCAAATAAATAAATAAGAATAAAATATTTAAAAAAAAAGAATGTTAGATCAGAAATACAGGTGGAAAATAAATGGCTATTAAGGGGCTAAAATCTTAACCTTAATCAAAAATACTTGAGGGTATGTGGGAAATCATACCACTACATTGCATTCCTGGCCCCCATAGATGCAAGACCATCTCACAAAAAAATTTTAAACCAACTAAAAGGTCCTCATAATCTACATCATGTTTTTAAAAAATATATTGTATTTTTATTAAACACTAAGCCATTTCTCCAGCCCACTCTGCATCATTTTTTAACAGTGTGCAAAAGTCCCAGGTCTCATCTGACATTCAAGACTGCCTCATGACTGTAAGTCCTGTAAAATACAAAGTTACAAACTTCCAAAACACAATAAGCACAAAGTAAACATTCCCACCAAATGGCATAACAAGGAGAGATTGGACCAATGTAAAATCACTATCCATTAGGTAAAAATCAAACATCTATAGTTCAAGTCTTATATTCATAACTATGGATAGAAATATCTGGATTTTCTATATTCACCTCTCCAGCTGGGCTGATTAGTCATGGAAGACTTCCATCCAAACCAGCAGTGCTCCATGGTATCCTTTGCACATTACTAGTACATCTAAAATACCTTTGAGGGTCCCCTGTAAGTCATAGTTTATCTTATAACTGCCTAGCTGTCTTGTATACACAAGGAAGTTGTCTTGTTTCATATGCCCTGTCCAGCAGTAGCTCCTAGAACCATGTGCACTTCATGACCCACTTCCATGAATTTTCTTTTCTTTTCTTTCTTTTTTTTGTTTGTTGTTTTGAGGTAGGGTCTCACTCTAGGCTGACCTGGAATTCACTATGTAGTCTCAGGGTGGCCTTGAACTCATGGTGATCTTCGTACTTATGCCCCACGAGTGCTGGGATGGAAGGCATGCAACACCACGTCCAGGCCATATGTTTTTAATGCATCCAAAACCAGTATCAGGTGTTCCACAACACTACCATTGTTAATGCAGCGGCAAATAAATCTTGACTTTGAATGTTCAGAATTCTGCCTCTCAACCATCACATTTCAAAAGAATTTTCATTCCTACTTATTCAGCCTTTCCTGTGAGGGCATAACCCCTGGGCATCATTGCCATCATGTCAATGTAAAGCAGTTTAGCCCATCCTTAATGGTGATAATTTGTTCAACAATAGCAGCTTTAGCAATCTAAAATCAGGTTCTGATCCTGTAACATTAAACTTCCTTAATTTTTCCCAACTTTAAATTGTATATCTTTCAGTTCTGTATCTTCCAACAAGCATACCAGTCCATTAATTTTATGTTTAATTTTGATTAAACCCTCTGGGTATGGGCAACAGAATGTAATCAGCCATTATGCCAGTAGTCCAGTTCCACCAAAGTGTTCTTCTCTCTCTTCTTCCCTTTGATAGTTCACAAGCCAACACAATTCTCTCTGCACTTAACATTTCCAAACATTCAGCAGAACAGCGCATAACACTGGCTTCCACACTGTTTCTCGGATAAGCATCAAACCAGAAAGGAAGGGATTTATTTTAAACATACAGATCCAGGAGAAGTTTGAACAATGGCAAAAGAAGCTGGATCCCTTTCACAGGACCAAGCATAGAGAAAACCTAACAGGGAGCCAACAAACATCCAAAGCATCAAGCAAGCACCAAGAGCTCAGTTTTGAAGTGATTAAATTTGAGATGCCTTTAGACATCCAAGTAGAAAAGAACAGTGGGCACTGGGTACAGAGATCTGCATGTGCGGGGTAAGTTTCTGACTGAGATGAACCTTCATGAGTCCTTGATATATAATGGGGCTGGATGACATCATCACTTAAGGACAAGGGTGGGTAGAGAAGAGGTCCAAAGCCACGGGGCTTGTCTACACTTAAAGGTTTAGAAGAACAAAAGGATCCAGTAAAATAGAGAGTTATTTTCTCTGTGGCCTCCCCCCTTTCTGTCACCTGCCTAGTCCCTATAGTATTTGGGTGGTTAGCAGCACCAGCTATAGCACCAGATATCTTCAAATTAGAGACCCAGCTCTGTTGTTTATCAGTGCAAAAACTTTGGCAGAGTATTAACTTCTTTGTAATTCCCCCTTCTCTTTCTTTCTCTTTTTGATAGCCTAAATAATACTCTCATAGGTTTTTGTAAAAATTATATCTGACTATGAATCATTAAACACCTGGCACATAGCAAGCACTCACTAAATGTTAGCTATTACTAACAAATTGTGATAAATGCTTATTGCTGGAAGATTACAACTGCATATCTTTTTACCGAATCTAGGAACAAATACTTTTTAAATTCCATGATAATCAAGATGACTTATTGTTATAGAACATCTTATATAAGAAAATATGAAGATGGTTTCTCCATGACCTTGACAAAACCCATTTAATTCATTCCAAAATACTGCTTCCCCATAAAAATTTCAATTTAGATCTTTAAAGAAGGTAGGAGAAAGCCTGGTTAGGCAGGAGTGTTTACCATAACCAGTCTCTGAGTGGCCAGACAATTTTTTTTTTCTTTGAGTCATAAAATTTATGAGTTACTAGATTGTAGGAGATTTAAGTAAATGGTCCTTAAACTCATGTATGGAGTTACCCGAGACTATCCTGCCCCCTTCCCAGAATTTCATGGAGACCTTGAGCATTGTTGAGGCATATGGGCTTCTCTTCCTGGTACCTATGGAAACAAGGAAGCTGCAGCCAGGATCTAGAAGGCATCCATAAGGTTCACAAAGTACCAGCGTTCCAGGCTTAAGTCAGATGCCACTATTCTTCCTGGTGCAGTGCTCAGACTCCATTAGTAGCTAAGACAGGACACATGACTGGGAGGTCAGTCTCCATTTTTTCCATTAGAATGGCAACTAGAAGTGAAAAGATAGACGTAGCTATTGTAATCGGTCAGAGTAAAGGGAATGGAGAATATTCTTTAGGTCAGTCTGGTTAGTTCACACAGGTAGCATAAAGGGGAAGGAAGGTACTTTTGACATCTCTTGGAAGCAGCAGTGAGTGCTTTAGACAAATTCTTCTAGGATAAGAATACTGTGTGCTAAAATCAGGATGTTTTTAAAAAACAAAGTTTTAGTTTTACATCAACCATTTGCATATTAACCAACTATTCTAATGGACCTTGTCAAGCTATTCAATAATTTAGTTGTATATATATTGGTTTTTCAAAGTAGGTAGTCCGGGCTTACCTGAAATTCACTATGTTGTCTTTGGGTAGCCTTGAACTCACAGTGATTCTCCTACCTCTGCCTCCTGAGTACTGGGATTAAAGGTGTGCTTAATATGCTTTTTTATTGTTTAGTTTTATTTCTTTATATGAGAAAGAGAGAGAGAGAGAGATATAGATAGAGAAAAAGAGAGGGGGACATGCCAGGGTGTCCAGCTACTGCAAATGAATTCCGGACACATGAGCCACCTTGTACATCTGGCTTGTGTGGGTCCTGGGGCTTTGCAGGCAACCACTTTCACTGCTAATCCATCTCTCCAGCCTATCATATGCTTTTAAGGTCCCTAAGGAGATTCTAATTTGCACCTTGGATAGAAGCACTACTTTAGAGAATATCTGGCCTTAGCTTATTGTAATTATTAAAATGACTGGCTTGATCTGGCTGCTTTTGGTTTGGATTTTTTTAGTAGATGACAGATAATTGGTGGAAGTAATTGTCTGTTCCTATGTGACCTAGGGATCTATAACCCCATTTAGAGCAACCAGGAGAGATATAAAAATCCTTAGAAGGAGGAAGATTTTGTTTGATCAAGGGAAACCAGCCTCACATACAAAGATGTGTGAATTTCAAATCCACTGATGAATCCGGCTATTTTAATTTTTAGATGCAAGTCAGAAAAAAAAAATTTGGAGTGTTTCTAGGATGAGTCAGAGAACTTCAGTCTGCTAAAAGATGCGGAAGGCAAGACCTTGGAGAGAGGCACACTGTCTCAGGGGAACCAAGCAACTCTCTACTGCAACAGCCATGTGTGCGAGTTTTCGTGTCTGATGCTTTGACATCTCGAGCTTTGCTGAATCTGGAGGGATTGTTGCTCCCAAAGTTAACCAGTTCCTGGTTATATCTAGCAAAGGACTTGCTGCAAGCATGATTTTTACATGCAAACTAACTAATCCAAAGCCTACACTCTCACCCATCTCATGCCCATAACCTCTAAACCCCTTTCTAATCACCTTGCGATTATCAGAGAACATCTTTTGAGCCCAGTAAACTTACTCAGACTCACTTGCCCCACCTTCCTTGCCTGGCCTTTCTGCTCTTGCTGACTATTGGTCTCCAGGCTCGCCCTGGTGCTTTGCTGTGTGGTCTTCAGGTCAGGTCATAGCATGTTCCCTCCTCTCGGGATCTACAACTGTAACAATAGTTTTCATCTCCTAACCCGCTGTTCTTGCCACACCTCATATCCTAAAGCACTTTCCTGAGTCTGGAGAAGGAGAAAACCAGGAGTCAAGCCAAAGGCAGCTAGAAGGAACAGGAACCCGATCTCCATCCGAGGCGGGGGAAGGTGTTGAGCACTGCCTTGGAGATACTTGAGTTTAAAACCCTGGAAATGATTCCAAGAGTCAGAATTTGATCTTTGGGCTCTTAGTTAACAACAACATGGCCCTCCCTTGCTGAAGCTATGTTTGCTTCATTCTAGGTGGAAGTTTGTCATCGGGGCAATTCCGTGTGCCACAGAATCAGCAACAAATTAAACAAATGGGTGTCAGCCCAGAGCAGAACTCCAATGTGTTCAAAACATCAGCCACAGTAAAGACCTCCGTGGGACAGCTGTGACACTTGAGACACATGGCTCTTTGTGAAGTCTGGTTTCCCGATCTAGGGGAAAGACTCCCAGAGGACAAACGTTTAGTGGGCAGGGTGTGTGTGCAAGAACAATGGGCTGGCACTGTTTGTCTTCTTGGGTTTTCTTGAGGGTCAGGGCAAGTATGAAGGCCTTAAGTACTGATCAGACATAACACCTCTGCTTGAGTCATGTGGAAGTGCCTCCCTCTCCTTTGCTCATGGTTTGATGGTTTGTCTGAGTTACTGCCTCTAGTGACCACTGGCTGAATCTGTAAGAGTCCCCCATATAGACACAATATTTGAAAAATGAAGGTGTCTCAATTTGGTACATGGCTGTGACTCAGATGATGTGCTAATATATTCACTACCCCACAAGTTTATTTCCAATGTTGATCTTATTACATCCAGTGCTCTGTGAAGATGTCGGCACCATGGCCTAAGGACCTGCCACTATCCCTGATCAATAAAATTTCTCAGTGACTCGTTTTCTTCATTGTTAAAAGGTCCAAGAATGAATTTAATTATCTACATACACTGGCTTTTGAATGAGTTTATATCATGGAAGCATTTGGCACTTAGTAAATGCTCAGAAGTATTAGCTCCCTCAAAACCACTAAGAAGCCCACAAACTGCTAAGATGCTGTGAAGTCACCCATGCTCATCAGATTTTGTGAAGGGAAGACTGCCCAAGGACCCTGGTTAAAGATGGAAGTGATCAGGAATCTTTGTCTTAGCTTTGAGGTTGCTTAGGATCTGCTCAGAGGGTATTCTAGGAACAAAGCCATAAACCCTCCACACCAGTAGGGGGCCCAGAAATCACCAAGGCAGGGGTTGATGGAGGAGGACCAACACTTCACAGTCAAGAAGGGCTGGACCTGGCGTTCATTCTGAGACGGATAAAACTCAACACTCTGGAGAGCTCTTCTTTCTTCTCAGCCTGGTTAACCTACTTGCCTTTCAGAACCTGGTTCAAGGTCATTTCCTTAAAGAAAGGCTCCTATGACTAGTTCAGATCAAATTTACTGTCTTTTGTCTTGCCTCATCTGTGTTATCGCATTGCACTGCCTCTCTGGCTGAATGACACCATTGAAGTAAAGCAATATATTACAGAGTACTGTACAGTCATTTTCTCAGTTGGCATGTCTGTCTCTGTGAATTACGCTGATTGATCATGAGATCCTCAAAGTCAGGGACTTTGTCTCTTTCCTCTGTGTGTCCCCAGTGACTGTCAGAGTACTGAAACACAAAAGCTTCTCTGTAAATGTTAGGATACATGAATGAATTGAGGAGACTCCTCTGAGCATCAGTTGAGAACAGGAGGAGGGATGCCTGCTTCGCAGTATCACTGTCTGGATGCCTTTGCTGAGACACTGTCTTCAACGGCACAAGATAACCAGTGCTCAGATGCAGTGCCCCCTGCTCCATGTCTGACAGGAAAAGGCCCTCAATCCTCTCTTCCTCAGCATTCCTTCCAGGGGATGACTCCCTTATCAGGACTGCTCCTAAGTCTGTTTACTGAGGCATCTACTGAAGCCAACGGTCCCATGATCAGAGCCTAATTGGGCATCTTTCCCCAGATCTTGCCAGTTTATAAGGACTTGCATTCCTCCACCCTGAGGCAACTTTCTTAGACTCTGTAGCCAAATTATTATTTAAGACTTCATGTCCCAGACTTCATATTCATATGTCAGGGATTTTTTTCAGGATCTATAATTTTTGCAAAAGGCCCTGTCCCTCTCCTCATCAGCTTCAGCTGAATATTGCGGCAGAAGCTAGAGGGATTAGGAGAGAGGTTACCAAATATAGCATGACCTGCATAGCAATTTTTGGTTTTCAATGCTATTTATGGACAGAAAGAAAAAGTTCTTTGCTTCCACAACAGAGAACTCTGCTACATTGTAGCTATTTTAATCTTTCGGAAATATAGATTTTATTTCTTCTTTCTGCCACACTCCTTCCAAGTAATTTCCATCATGTATTCCACCTGGCCACGTGTAATCCAGTAAGACTGAAGAGGCTGGATGGACTGGCTGTGGGCAGTGGTGTTCAGCCACATATCAGCTTTTCATTCTGTTAAGAACAATGGATCTGTGTGACAGATGTTCTGTGCGGGGGGGGGGGGGGGGCGATGGACATACCTGACCCCCTGGGCTCTTTAAGACTCGGGAACCGGGTGCACACTCTTCATGTGGTCTGCTTGCAGAGTTGCTCCTGCCATACCACAGCCTTTGTTTGGTGGCATCCCAGGCCTGGGTCACTGCGGAGAAGCACAGCTGGGCTGCACCAGCCACCATGCCTTACACTGCGGTTCCATGCCTTGTGTCGGAGGGCTGCAGATTTGCAGCTGGTCCTCGCGCAGGATGCTGAAGCACGTCATGAGTGCTGTGAAATGTGGAGTGGGCATCAGATTGCTAAGCTGGAGGTGGCCAGGAGTGATGGATTATATCGCAGGGAGGTGGCCGGAGCACTTGCCAGTCATCCTGAGAACAAGCTGCTGCCTGGAGGTGTTGTGATACTCAGATTAAGACACAGTCCCATGATCCTGCGTTGTGGTGCGCGACTCAGCGCCTGAGACCCGGCCGCGCGTCCAGCACGTGTGTGTGGTGACATGTGTGCCGTCAGCGCACTTCCTTGATGAGACAAGGGCCCTCAGCAACAGAGCATCTGCTCAGCCACTACTAGAAGCTGGTAGCACAACCCATCCTGGCACTGCCCAGCGTTGCTGAGATGGGCTTCTCGGCAATCACTTGCAGGCATCAACATAGAATTCAAGTTTATCTTGGCTGGTTGCTATTAGGAATGTCTGAAAGGCCATATTTTGAAAGCATATGCAGACATATATATCTTCTAGGGTGAACTCCTGAATATTTGTATTAAGAGGAATATGAAGGAGCCAATAAAAACATAACAAGCCAATTAGATACGACAATAAGACAATACGAGCCAGAAATTATGTTTGCAAACATGTTCAACTCTTCTGGAAAGTTCTTAAACTCAATGTGTGCATGCATGTACACACTACAGAATTAAAGTATTATAATAGTCTATTTAGGACAAGGTTTGCAAGCTACAGTCCAATTAGTAGCTAAATGGAGGAAATTCTTTTCCCTTTTATCTTCCTCTCCTTCCCATCCTCCCTATTCTCCTCCTTTTAAGTTATAGATTTTTTTCTTTAAAAAAATATTGGGACTGGAGAAATGATTTAGTCAACAAAGCATTTGGTATGAAATTCTGAAGACTGGAGTTCAGATTCCCAGCACCTACATGTATGCCAGGTATGGTGCTACATGCCTGTAATCCCAGCACTTTAAAAGAGGCAGAGACAAGCTGATTCCCCAGGACAAGGTGGACTAGCCAAATCAATGAGCTCTGGCTCCTGTGAGATACTCTGTCTCCCATAGAGAGAGGCACTGATGTCAGCCTCTGGTCTCCTCATAAACACACACACATACACACACACTTCCCATGCATGTGTACCCACACACATTCAAACAAGCACATAAACGCACATACACACATATCCACCACACACACATACAGACAAAAAAGTAATTAAAACAGCTACTGAAGGGATTCAGTGGAATTTTTGTATGCATAAATAGCAAGCCCTGATCCAAGCCATCCTCACTCTTTCAATTCCGCAGCCTTCTCAGTGACCAGCAATCCCCATTCCACCATTTTGCTTTCAGGTTGATTATTTATTTTTTGATTCCACATAGGAGAGAGAACATGTTGAACTTTACTTGTGGGCTTACTTCACCTGACATGATGTTGCTCTCTAGTTTGATCCATTTTGCTGCAAGTTATAGGATTTCATTCTTTTTTTCTTTCTTTTTTAAAATTTTTATTTATTTATTTATTTGAAAGAGAGAGAGAGAGAGAGAGAGAGAGAGAGAAAGAGGCAGCGAGAGGGGGAGAGAGAGAGAGAATGGGTGCAACAGGGCAAACAAACCCCAGATGCATGCGTCCCCTTGTGCATCTGGCTTACATGGGTACTAGGGAATCCAGCCTCGAACCAGGTCTTTAGGCTTCATAGGCAAGCACTTAACCACTAAGCCATCTCCAGCCGTTCTTTTTTATTTTGGTCAGCAGTCTTCTTCAGACTTACTTCTGAATATTTTTTTCAAGATCTTATTTATTTATTTATTCATTTATTAGAGACTGGGGGGGGGGAAAGAGAGAGAAAGAGAAAGGTGAGAATAGGTGTGGCCTCTAGCCACTGCAAATGAATTCCAGATGCATGTGTCACCTTGTACATTTGGTGGGATCTGGAAAAGCTAACCTGGGTCCTTAGGCTATGCAGGCAAGTGCATTAAACACTAAGCCATCTCCAGCCCCTGCATATTTTTAAATTAAGTACACACTTTGTATGGATACATCATGCATTGGTAGCATCATTTCCCTCCTCCCCGCCCCCACTCTGCTACCAGACAGAGATGCAAAAAAAAGCAAACCATAAACTTCTATCTCTGATGAACTTAGACACAAACATCCTGAACAGAAACCTCACAAACCAAATTCAACAGCATGTCATCCTTCTTTATAGTTGAGTAATGCTCCACTTTGCATAGGTCCCACTTTCTTTACCTGTTCATCAGTTGATGGGCACCCAGGTAAGTCCACACTTTAATCTTGTGAATGGTGCCACAGTGACCATTGCTCTTTCATGCTGATTTCATTACCTTTGGATACTCAAGAGTGTAAGGTTCGGGAGTGACCAGGACCACAGAGACTACTCTGAGGCCAAGATAAGCTTTTATTTTGGAAAAGTACAAGCTTCCAGGACTGATTCTCAAGAGCAGAGCAGTCAACTTGGGATCACAAACAGTGGACTATATAGAGCTCTTCAGTTGGGGGAACAGAGGAAGGGGAAAGTTAAAAAAATAAAAGGTTTCTTTAGGGGAGACCTAAGATAGTCAGGGTGTGACACCAGAAGCATACCCAGGTGACTTACAAGATGGGAGGGCAGGAAATCATGACCTGGGGGGCATTATTAGGCAAGGAAGGGATAATGGCTGGGTGGTTCCTTGAAGAATGTGGATGACCCACTTCCTGGGGTCTGTCACCATCCTGCTGTCTTTAGTGACTCCATTTTGGGAAGCCCATCTTGACCTAACAGCTAGATCATGCAGAAGTTCCATTTTTAGATTTTTTTTGAAGAAACTCCAACTTAAAATCTTAACTTAAAAAAATTCTACCAACAATATATAAGAATTCCTGCCCCCCGTCCTCACCAGTATTTGTCCACCTCCTTCAGCATTCTTTTACTTCCTTAGCATTTTATTTTTTGTAGCTAGTACGGATGGCATTAATTAAACAGTCCATTGTTTTCTCAATGAAGTATCATTGGTGGATAGAAAACTGTGGTATGTGATTTCTAGATGTGCTATTGAATGTTTACTGTGTCTGGTTGAGAACTTTGCATCTTTATTCATCAAGAACATTGGTCTATAGTTCTCTTCTCTAGCTGTGTCCTTACCTGGTGTTGGTAACAGGAATGCTGACATTCTAGGCTTAGTTTGACATGCTTCCTTACTTTTAATTCTGTGGAATAGTTTGAGAACAATTGGTGTTAGTTCTTATTTAAAAGTTTGGTAAAATTCAGCAGGAAGCTCTTAGTCCTGTACTTTTCTTTGTTGGGAATTTTAATAGTATTACTACTTAGAACTATTAATGATTCAACCTCACTCAGCCTCATTTCTAGCTTTTAATCTTCTTATGGTACAGTTTTAATAGGTAATATGTATACAGACATTTGTGTAGTTCATTTAGGTTTTCCAATTTGGTAACACACACACATACATATTTTTCTCATAATCCCTAATGAATTTTGGGAAACTGAAAGAAGAAAATTTGCTTCTAACGTCTCCAATAGCAACACACTAAATTAAAATACATAAATATTTGCCATTTCTTGACAGCCTAAGAGCCAGTTTTCTTAAAAGTAATTTGGTCAGACATGGTAGTGCATTCCTTTAATCCCAGCACCTGGGAGACAGAGGGAAGAGGACTTCCGTGAGTTTGAGGCCACCCTGAGAGTACATTACTGAATTCTAGGTTAGCCTGGGCTAGAGTGAGACCCTCGCCCTTGAAAAACAAAGTAATTTGTATTTTGGGGCTAAGGCATTAGATATGCAACCTCTCTCATATGGAAGATATTCTTGGTAGGAGAGGAAGTAAGTTGCCTGTATCCTGGGATCCTAAGAGAATGAGACTGCTGAATAATGTGTCCATCCAACACTCATCGCTTTCAATGGGACCAACATCTCACTTTCTCCATAAAACTGCCTCTTTTTCAGGCTTTTGTGAAGTTGTGATGTGTGTGTGTGCGCGCACGTGTGTGTGTGTGTGTGTGTGTGTGTGTGTGTGTGTGTGTGTGTGCCTGCACAGATGCAGCACCCTATGGGCATACTTACAAAAGGCCCAAGGAGAAAGGTGAGTGTCCACCTGTATCACTCACCCACATGTTTTTCTCCTTGTGTCAAGAGACTCACTTATTCTCAGAGATTGCTGTTGGCAAGCTCCAGTGATTCTCTGATCTCTGCTCCCCCACAGGACTGAGGTTCCAGACATGGGTTGCATGGTCAGCTGTTTACACGTGTTTGTATGTTAGATAAATGGAGAGTAATTAAAGCTTATCATCTACATTAAGTTTAATTAAAAATTGTCCTGGGCTGGAGAGATGGCTTAGCAATTAAGGTGCTTGCCTGCGAAGCCTAAGGACCTGGGTTCTGCTCTCCAGGTCCCATGTAAGCCAGATGCACAAAGGTGGGGCAAGCGTAAGGTTGCACATGCCCACTAGGTAGCACAAGCATCTGGCATTTGATTGCAGTGGCTGAGGGCCTGGTGCACCAATTCTCTCTCTCTCCTCTCTCTGTCTTCTCTCTCTCTCTAAAATAAAAATAAAAGAAATTATCCTGAGCTCAAAGGTTATGATGAGATCAAGCAAAATTTGATAGCCTCTGCCAATAAGGTATTTTATATAATTTGTGTATTACTTATGAGTCTAAAATTAAGTTTCCCTGAACCTGTAATTCTTTAAATATACATAATAAATCACTCTCATTAGGGACCCATGATAAATCTCTTTAAACAATAATTATACTCCATTTTAGCTTCTGAATTAATCTAGATTTTCCCATAATAGGTTTATTTAAAGCAGGAGTTGCATACCAGTAGCCTGTGGGCTAAATTTGGATTTTGAATATTGAAGTAATTGTCAACATTTGCAAGCAGGTATTTTTACATAACTCTCTGTAGTTTCTGTTTGCTTTTTAATGGGGTGCTAGCTAGTGAAATGTGAGGTTTGGTTGATGACATGTGATGGCATGTGGTAACCGTCAGCTGAGTGGGGGACTGACTGCTGCCAGCTTTGGTCAGAGTGAGGCCAAGCTTCCCATCCCTAACTCTGATATGTCCCTGGGTGTGTTCATGTGAGCAGCTCCTGGGTGAGGATGTCATGTACCATGTGGAAGGTGGGAGGGACTGCATGACTGCATGCATTTAGTGGGAGGAATTCTGTCTCAGTCTTCTTAAGAGACTTTCAGTTAGGGAAGGGGAAGACGTATTATCAAAAGGTCTGGTGGGGCTGGAGAGTTGGCATAGTGGTTAAGGCACTTTCTTGCAAGCCTGACAGCCCAGGTTTGAATCCCCAGTACTCATGTAAAGCCAGGTGAACAAAGTGGGCTTGCATCTGGAGTTCATTTGCAGTGGCAAGAGTCCCTGGCATGCCTTTCCCCTCTCTTTCTCTCTGTCTCTCTCTTTTCTCTCTCTCTCTTTCTCTCTCCCCCTGTTTGAAAATAACATTTTTTTAAAAGGTATGATTGCCTGGTCCACCTGGAGGTCTGTATTTGGCATATGCCAGTTTCTTTTCACTCTGACTTACTTGGAATGCAGCTTGTTTTGCTTTCTCACCGGCATATACACCAGCAATGGACTCATCTCCTACCTTTCCTTCCCGGATCATGCTCCAATGCTGCTAAAATGCAAATAGTAGTGAATGCAAGCCCGAAAGTTTGGTACACTGGCAATTAGAAAACTCAATTGTTGGCTTGGCAAAGAAAAAAATTCTAATACAAAAGAGAAAATTATTTTGTTACTTTTATATTTTTTGAATAGTTCTTTTGTTTCATAATCTAATTTGGGTTTTGGTTTATTGTGACATAATCTTGATGAGTTAGCAAAAAGGATAAAAATTAACCTTCATTTAAATTCCTTCTCACCTTCATGAATTATTTCCTTTAGTCCATATGCAATGTCTATACATCACGCACAGTAAAACATAGATGTTTGTGCATGTGGGATCAGAGCCAAGTAACCAAGCTGTCACTTGCCAGGACACTTTTGTCCATGACATTATTTATCTTTTCTTATAAGAAAACTCTGACATTAGATTACTGTTGGCCTATTCTTGGGCCAGTAATGAACTCTTCTGGTGCTGTCTTCTCAGTTTTCATATAGGAATAATGGCTGTAATAACTGCCTCACAGAATCGTTGCATTGTCCAAGTATATTTTTTCATATTTTATTTTATTTTTATTTTAAAGAGAAAGAGAGAAAGAAAGAAGGAACTAGTGCATTAGGGCTTCAGCCACTGCAATTGAACCCCAGCTGCTTGTGCCACCTAATGTTAAATATATAATTCTCATATAAACACAAGGAAATTTCCCTTTTCCCTGCTAGCTAGCTGTCCTAGTTCTAGAAAGTGCTGTACAGGTTGCTGGGGTCTTAACCAGCAGTGGACCCTGCAAGCTAAACAACTGGCCAGCCAGGCAAGATGTGCCCACTGGTACAGTAGTGCCGTGTCTGTTATGAGAAGAACTAATATGCTTTCTGGTTGAATTTGAGGTCTGCTTCATGCCTGATACTGAAAACCTACTCAAAAGCTATGGCTGAGAGGTCATAAGTCCTAGTGGGGGAAAAGCTACTACTGTTGTTTGGCTAATGGATATATTATGCCCACATAAATATTTATGTTTTTGCCCATATATTATTACTGCTATGACTTTTGGACTGAGAAGCTTATCTTTTCAGATAGTAGTGATTTCTAGGAAGATTCAAAACTAGTTAAAATACAGAAAAAGTGATAGTTGAGTGTTCTGCACTAAATGAAATATTTCTATCATACCCTCAGAGGTTCAGGAACCATTGCAGAAGAGGCGGCAAAAAGCATGTAAGAACCAGAGGATGAGGAAGAGAGCTTTGGAGTGCTGTCTTCCAGACATAGTATGGCTGTCACATTCACAACCTCACAGTGGCTGTTGGTTCCTGCACAAGACCTGCATAGTATTGGGTCCATCAACATGTTGTCATAGATGATGGAAGACAGAAAAATAAAACAAGAACAATGATATCAAAATAGAAGAGGCTCTGGTTGGAAAGAAGAAGTGGCTTATTGCAGGAGGGTGAGGGAAAGGAATTGGGATGGGAGACAAAGGAACGTGGAGGGAGACTATGATTAGAGTACATTGTGTGTATATGTATGAAGGCTGTCAGTAAAAATGTTATTTGAAATCTTAATCGTGCATTATGAGGATAATGAAACTATTATAACGGAGGACATCAAAACTTGGAAGACAACAAAATATTATAATGAAATTGTAAATTTTATGTATTTTATATAAAATGGACTAATACCATACAAGTACATGAACTATGATCTTTTGTTTGAGCTTTTCTTTTCCATGAGACAAAAATAATTTGCAAGAATCATATGTAGCATATCATACCAATTTTTTTAACTTGAAAATCTAATTTTATTGAGCCTGGAGCCTGATCAATAATAAATCAGTTACCTCTCCTACAGAATCACATGACCTTTAAATGCAGGTTTATTGCTATTTTTATTTAAGTCTCTGAAATATCAGGATACAGCCTTTTTACTTCCAAGTTTTAGATAACTTTATTTAAGAGATTAGATGTAATATTTTTTTTTCATATAACCTTTAGAATTATGTTCATGATCAGTGAATGTAAGGTGCTTGTATCATTACTTTTAAATGGAGGGAAATGAGGGTTTCTTAAAATCTCTACACTGTTGTTATTAGTTAAAGAATTTATACAAGCTTAGTGTCATGCTTAACTCACAGCAAACATTTTCTTGTTGATTGTTGGAATCAAAACAATGATATCACTAGGAAATCTAGGACAGAAACTTTGCACACTTACATAGTCTGGATTTTTTTCAGTATTAATATTACAAGTGTCCTAAATGTAAGTAGTTTCTATAACTACTGTGCTATATGTTCTTATCAAATGGTCTTACTTTTGTCTATGTTACATGAGAAATACTTAAACACTTAAGAAGGAAGACTTTTCAGATTATTCAACCTATCAGTCAGAGGTCAGGTATGACAGCAATCTGCCCCTTTTGTTCTTGTTCCATGAAACAGCCTTTCTTATATACAATGGTGAGAAGGTATCTATTTGCAAGTTTACTATGCACTAAAAGTGATGAATTGTTTACCTCAGAGTAGATCATAATGAGAGCCAGGAGTTTTGTTACAAATGTAACTATATCCATTCTTTTCCATCCTGCTCCAGTGAATATTAAGTCCTACAAAATGTGTTGGGGACAGACAGTTCGTCTAGTGCCAGAAGGTACTACATGAGCTACTGGGGGAAAATGGCCAACATCTGTCCAAGCAACTCAAGGTGTAAGCTACTCAGCAGCCACAATCTGACGTGATGCTCACCCAAGTGCAATAGTGGCATACAGCCATGGTGGGTAACCAACTGCTCTTGGATTGGCTAACAGATCCACTCAGTGGAACAGAACCCAGAGCTGGAACTTGGAAACAAGTCAGAACCATATCCAAATAATGAGTTTGCTCTCCAATATCAAGCTCCCACCAAACCTGGGCTACAGGAGGGCCTACAGCTGTTAAATTCTCTCTAAAATAATAATGGTTATCTCATTTATCTGGTGCTGACTTCACTCTCCATTGTAGAATCTGCTTCTCTTTTTCAGATGGAGGCAGAACCTGAGGAGAGAATCATACCATCGCATCTCACCAGGACCACAGCTGAAACCATAGAGTAATTGGGGAGATGAACAAGAGTGCTGCTTTCTTGGTGAACCTGGTACCAGCACAAGGGTGAAGGAGATAGACACAGAGAACACTCAATTCCACCAAACCAGAGATCCAGAGACAAGAGGCTCACAAGACCTCATCAATGAAGTAGACCTAAAGAGAACCCAACATGGCTCAGGGAAATTCGTGGAAGAGGGAGCAGAAAGATTGTTAGAGCCACAAGGTAGGACATTTTGCACAGAGACATTGCCTCTTCCCCATAACTGATGACTCCCCCCACAATGCATGATCTACAATCCCCATGGGGATAACTGGCATCCCTAATGATGAGGGTCCCTTCGGAGGGGGCAGGACAGGGATGGTGGTAAGGATAGTACCAACATGTGCTGTTTGCAAACTGAGTATGTATGTAACTAATAAAAGAACTGTAAGACAAAAGAAAAAATGTGTTGTGGGGAGAAATGTCAGGATCATACAGTGAGAACAAATACTTTTTTGGTACCATCTTCTTTTTGCTTCACTAGCAATCTCTATGCCTACTGAAAAGGAACCAATATTTAGAGATAGCACTTAGTAATAAAGTTGAGAAAAAAAGTTAGCTCTTTTTCCTATGTGTACAAATATAATTGTGCAGCTAAACAATGTCATCACATTTAGTCAGAGGTTAGGCTTTGGGATGACTGTTTTCCACTGAGCGCAGCTATGGAATTGTGCCTACCCACCGTGCATGCAAATGTTGCACTTAGAGCCTTGGAAAGCTTGAAACAGCAAAAAGAAATAGGCCAAAGAAGCTACTTTGAGCAGCTTTGCATAAACTGGTTACTGTTATCAAGGCCCATAAAGTTTGGAATCTCACACATATTTAGGAAGCTTGGAAAGTAATTAAGTGTCTTTGCACATAATCTACTTTCCCAGAGAAAAGTGGAGAAACCAAATTGCTCAGCTTGGACAATCCTCAGTGCTCCCTCACAGGATGCCAAGAAAGTGAGAAAAACTAAGAAGCCAGTACTTCATTATATCCAAACACTGTGGCATTAAGACAAATAAGAAAAACACTTGGCCTTTTAAGAAAACAACCTCAACTGCTAATCTCTGACCAATCAACAAATATTGGATGCCTGTTGCTTTCCATCTCTCATCTAGATATCTTGAATTTGTGATGAAGTATCTCAATGATAGGAAGTCAAGATTGCAAGAAAGTCAAGATTGGGAGAAGCATTATCTTCATTTGAAGGCAGTGTTCTGGCCTGTGCTGAGTCCTTACTTGGTCCTCATTTCGGATGTGTAGGGGAGGTAAGACTTTCCCCGTCTACTCTTAGGCTGTGTGTCTGGAGACAACGAAATTAACTGATGAAGAACAGATTGACAAGAGAAACATTACCAATTTTACTTGATGTAATATTATTCTGTGGCATGAAGGTGTTCATAGAAATGAAAACCTCAATAATAAAGAACCTAAAGGCATGTATGCCATTTTAACAAAAAGTGATAAGTGTGAGACCATGGAAAGGGAAAGAAAAAAGGAGTTCAGGGCTAGACAGAAAATTGTTGAGAGAAACTACTGGAAGATAAGAATTATTTCAGTGAGGGTTATTTGTACACACTCATCTCAGGATTGACTTCCTGTCTCTAGAGATAACACTGCTTTCCTCTTTCTGGCACAGGGAGGGCACCTCGCTCACGGGAAATTTATGTTGTTCTTTGCAGAAGAAATGGGAAAAGCCAAGAGCCTTTCCTGCATGTGCTGCCTTTCAATTGCCTTCAGCCAAAATAAGCAATGTGGCAAAACAGCATGTTTTAGGCCAAAATCTTCTATTTCCCTTCAAATGGTTTCAAATTCCATTATCTTTCTCATCACTCTCTTGTGACTGTCTTTAGTAATCCTGAAGCCTTGTATCCAGAAGTGACCCCAGTACTGCAGATATGCCAAAACCAATACAGAGCCACCTCCCTCTTTCAAATGCCGTGGATGAAGCCAATGCTACCAATATGAACCAGTTTTCTTAGGGGCCACAGCTCAGAGTGTTGACTCATCTTCATCCTCTTGTATAATTCCCAGAGGCCGCGTCACTAATGCGGTTGCTAAGCTCCTTCTACATTGTTGCTTATTGCAAATTCTTTCTTTTCTTTTCTGTCTTTCCTTTTTTTGGAACAAAAAGCTGATGCTGTCACTTTAATGGGTGTTCTTAGGTAGAATATCTTTATTAACTTGTTCATTCAATTTTTATAATCTCCACTATCATCGTCTGAGAATATAATTGGTGAATAAGGGTATGCAGACTTTGGCCTCATGATTCTTTCAGCATAAGAAGCAAGAACAATTCGTCCAGCGGCTACAGTTAAGTGGGGTACAGTTAAGGTGCTCCAGTAGAAAGTGTAGGACAACAAGGATGATTCTTTCACCTCGGTTTGGAGAACCGAGAACAGCTTAACTGCGGGAATATGTTAGTAGCGAGGGGAGCAGCGGTGGGTATGCTGAGCTGTCGATAGGTAAAGAGAGTACAGGGTTTATTGAACAGTCATCTTTAAAGCAGGGCATCTTAAACTTTTTCTGCTAGTAACTATTTTACAAAAACAATTTTTTTCTACCACTCCAGTTACAGAGTTATATAAAAGAGTTGTGCAAATAAAACATTTACTTATGATAAGCCATGAATAAATTTATGTTAAATAAATCTTTGCTATAACTTTACCATGTATTAAAGGTAAAGCAAATTTGTATGCGAATGAAATGAATGCATTTATATAAATGATTTACTCATCTGAATATTTGATACTGAAGACTATAGAACAACTTTAACTTTTTTCAGAGCTGATCAATATTTTGCTTTTACAAGTAATAACATGATTCTAATAACTATACTTACCATAAACATACAGTGCAACATGGCAGACTTTTCAAAAATTGTTGAAAAGTCATCTTAATCACAAGCCAAAATTCATGTAATTGTTCCTTAGGAAACTTGACTCAGCAACTCAAACAGCAATTTTTAAAATCAAACATTTAACACAGTACAATGCAAAGATATACTAATATGATAGTGTGGGTCCCTGGATTCTCCAGAAGGTTCCCCAAAGGCATCCAGGCAATGGTGGAGGGCAGGGTCTTGAGTGCCAAGAGCGAGAAGGGATGTGCACCCAGAGACGACTTCAGAGAGTAGTTCTGTTTATTCAATAGGGAAGTGGATTTATAAACAGCTGAGAGAGAGAAAAGGGTCCTAAGGGGATTTGTGAGTTCAAAGGTTGCTTCCCAATGACTAGGGTCATTCATTCCAGCACTTAGGGAGAGAGTCAGGTGATCTACTTAGTGGCAGGAAGAGGTTCACAGGGGGATGGGCTGTGTGAAGGCTGACACCATATAAGGAGCCTCCCAGGCCACTGGCCAAAGGTCACAGGGTTGTGGGCAAAGCCTAAGTCTTATCTGAACATCCAGGTATCTTGGGCTTGACGAGGGAGTGGCTGTACTTCCTGATGATCTTGGGGTCCAAGATTTTGTCTCTGGGGGTCCAGACTCACTGCAACCCCTGAGAATGAGGGATGAAGCCTGGCTCACTGTGACCCCTGAGAATGGGGGGAGGAGCTCCCCTGCCAGTCTAGTCCCTGAAATATGACTGGTGGTTCAGGCTGCTACAACCTCTCCATAGCCTGAGGCCTTCGTGTCAGGAAGCTTAGGCTTGCTTTAACCTGGGGCCTGCCTGTGTCCAACCTGATCTATGCTGGAGAACGACAGTAGAAAAATATTAGAAGTCTTGGTTTTTCATAAGCTATTATGTTTCTATTAGAATAGAAAACTTTGTATATACAGTAAAAGCTGCAATCCATAACATACAAGAGTCTCAAATCAGAGCCAAGGTGCTCCAGGCAGCATTTATTGGCATTGCGTGGTATGACGGGATGCCATGGGCAGTGGACTGCGCACGGGCTGTGTTCAGAACCAAGGCTGCAGTGAAGTCAGGTGGTGCGATGTGAGTTAGTGCTGTCATAAACACCTCAGATTCACTGTGCATTTGACTTCGAACTAAGTTTTAGTTGTTAGGTGTTCAAATGCATTTTACTTTTGCCAAATTTTTCACAATCCTCATAGTTATCAAGTCACAACTCACAGTTTAAGAGGATGTTCTGCAAGGTATACATGAGTGGGATGCTAAGAATAACACCTGGATTTTGACTTAGACACCTGGATGGATACCCAGTACATTCATTGATAAAATATAAGCAGAGTAATCAAGAAGGTGTTCTCTTGGCTTTGTCCTTTGTTCACTTGAGCACAGGGTCAGTAATGATTTCTGTTTTGAACATGATGAGTTTGGTTTACTAATGGAGACGCCAAAGATGAAGGCAAACATGCGAATGTCAAACTGAAAAGCAAATGCAAACTAGGATTAGAGATTTGAAAATTGTTAGCACTCAGGAGGCAAAGGGAGGAGGAGCAAAAGGGGCAGATTGAGAGGCACAGAGGAAGAAACTAAAAGGTGTAAGAAATTGGAGAATTTCAGTCTTGAAAGAGGACTCCACAAAGTGAAGGATAAGCAGAATTTTGGGTGGGAAATCAGAACGTCTGCAGGAAAATGTCTATTGTGTACTGGGCACTTCCTATATGCTAGACCCTCCTCTAGGTCCTGGAGCTACCACAGTTAAGAAAACAAAGACTGTGTGCAGACATCAATGTACCATAGGATTTGTTGTTTAGAAATCAGCATTTTTGGGTTTTGGCTAACTCTAATCCTAATAACATCTAGCTTATATTGTGTTTTCTTATCCAAAAGGATATCCTGAAAAAAGTTTCAACTGATATTTTCAAATGCAAACGTGTGTACCTCATATGTTTTCCTGCTATTCTGGGATACAGTATAAGCAATTTTATACTTCCTGAGAGAATTATCAGAAATCCAGTTTGAAAATTGTCATATACTTGGATTTCATCTAACTGACTCAATCCTCAGGTTATTCAGTTTCTGCTGAGTACAAGCCTTACACCAGTTATTGTTGTGAGTGCTGAGATGCCACAGCACACAAAACTAACAAAGCCTGTCACTGCTTGCAGAAGGCATGGAAGTGTAGTGTTTAAGAGCATGACCTAGGGTTAACGCCCTTATCTTCCACTTTCTAATGTTATTTCATCATTCTTTTCCCCAATTATATTACCAACTAAAGCTCAGTTTTAATACATGCAAAATGAGAATTAAAGTTATGTTATCAAATAGTCATTAAAAGATAAGTTTAAAAAGGGTAAAGTCATCAATATGTAGGATTTTGTTTAAATCATGAATGAAGGATCCAGGAAGAGGTTACAAATAAGTTGAAGACTATACCTACAATGTGTAATACATTCATGATAAAAAAAATACTAGAATGAACATAAACAGATGCAAAAATAACCAATATCATCATTTTTTTTGTCTTTTTTCCATATTCTTTCTTTTCTTTTATTTTTTTAAGAAGATACTTTGTATGGACACATCATGTGTTGGTGCCATCTTTTCCTTCCTTTTTGCCCACATACCGCAGGGACCCCCCCTCAGTGCAGTTGCTGGTAATCCCCATGGGTTGTGGGTGATGTGTTGTGGCAGCCACAGTCAGTTACTGGGCAGAGGCAATGTCTCTGGGCATGACATGCCAACCTGTGGCTCTTACAATCTTTCCACCCCCTGTTCCACAAAATTCCTTGAGCGTTGGTGGGTGTGTATTAAGTCTACTTCAGGGAGGAGCTCTTAGGAGCCTCCGGATCTATGCTTTGGTAAATATTGAGTATCTTCAGGGTCTGTCTCCTATACCCTGACACTAATTATCAGGCTCACCATTGAAGCAGCACTCTTGCTCATCTCCCCAATTCCTCTGTGGTTTCATCTGGGCCTTGGCTGAAATACAAGGGGTAGTTTATCTCCTCGGGTCTTGCTACCTTCTGAAAAAGACAAACATATTCTCCAATGGAGAGTGAAGTCAGCATAAGTTAAATAGGATAAGTACCATTAACTTAGGAAGAAGTTGATGCATGCAGCCCTTCTTCTATCCAAAGATTAGTGGGAGCTTGACATTGGAGAATATAATCTTTGTCTCCATAGGATTCTGACCTGGTTCCTAGTTCTTTTGCACTGAGCCAATCTTTTTTTTTTTTAATTTTTTATTTATTTATTTGAGAGCGACAGACACAGAGAGAAAGACAGATAGAGGGAGAGAGAGAGAATGGGCGCGCCAGGGCTTCCAGCCTCTGCAAACGAACTCCAGACGCGTGCGCCCCCTTGTGCATCTGGCTAACGTGGGACCTGGGGAACCGAGCCTCGAACCGGGGTCCTTAGGCTTCACAGGCAAGCGCTTAACCGCTAAGCCATCTCTCCAGCCCTGCACTGAGCCAATCTTGTAGCCAATCTAAAAGCCACTGGTTACCCACCAAAGCTGTGTACCACCAACATCATCATTTTGATACTTGGATCTCACCGCATAAGAGAAGTGACATCTGAGTCTGGTGTGAATTAGCTAAATGAGTGTGAGGACAGTGGGAAGCAGATGGAGGACATAGGTTTATAGGTGAGAGTAAGTTTGGGCAGTTTGGGAGACTTGATGCTGCTCAGTCTAATGAACTTTAGGCTATACTGGGAAGGGTGAGAACAATGCACTATGCCAAAAAGTTTGAATTTTGAAAGAAAAGAAAGGCTATTGAAAATTTGGTACCCGGAAATAAATGATTTGCATTTAATAAGGTTTTATGGCAGTAGTTCAAAAAACTGGGTAGAAAGAAACAAAATTGAAAGAAGAAAAATTGGAATTTTTTTTTCTGCAATAACTCAGGCTAAAGATAGTGGGAGCCTTTACCAAGAATTGAAAATAATGATGGACTAAAAATAGGATCAAGATTCTGTATAAAATAGACCTGACCTACTGAATGATGGATTGTGGTGAGCAAGAAAAATGGATAAAATTACTCTGTAGTCTACGTTATTAACTTGGACACCTGAAGAATTCGCGTATTAATTCACTGGGCTAATGGACACAGAAGTTAAGTTTTGGCTAGAGAATGAATTTCATTTTGGACAGGTAGAATCCCAGCAGCTTGTGGGAACACAATATGGAGGATGCAGCTGACAGTAAATGTTGGTGAGGCTGTGGGAAAAGAACCCTTGCCCTCTGCTGGTGGGAGTGCAAATGTGTATGACCACTAGAGAAACCGGTGCGCAGACTCATGAAAATGCATCTTCCACTTGATCCAGCTATACCACTTCTGGGAATACACCCTCAAGATTCATTCTTTACTACAGAGGTCATACTACTACTCATACATACTACATACTACTCATACATACTACTACTCATACATACTACATACTACTCAGTCATATCTGTTGCTACTCAGTTCACAGTAGCTAGAAATTGGAATCATCTTAGACGCCCACCAACTGGTGAATGGTTCATGAAGATGTGGTAACTCACACAATGGGCATTTACTTACTGTTAAGGAAAAATAAAATAATGAAAATTTCAGGAAATTAGATGCAGTGGAAAAAGTCATTCTAAGTGAGATCACATAGGCACTAGAAGCCAAATGTGCGGTTCTGACTGGGATCAACCAGAGATGAGGGCAAACAGTAGGAAGCACCAGGGTTGTGGACATCAAGCTAGATTTGACTAGGAGGAGAAGTAGGGAGAGAGGAGTGACTTCTCAGGCTAGGGGAGGGACAATTTTTTGTAGGGGGGCAAGAAGGGCATGGTAGGGGGTAGTGAAAGTTGAGAGGGAATTTACACAAAAGTTAACACAACATGAATCAGTTTCATAGGTACCCTCATTTTGGCTAGCACTCTATAAGATATAATCACCAATAAAGAGATAAGGGTGAAAGTCCAGGAAGGGGAAAAGGCTTAACTTTAATACCTTGGACTCTGGCTGGTAAATCCCAAGACCAGAATTGGGTTGCTCCATCCCCCCACCCCATCTACAGTGATCTGTTCACCAGGGAGATCCATTAGGTCTCCAAAACAATGGAGGACATTGCCAAAACATTTGATTACCCACCAGAGGTAAAAGGTATAACCCCATTGCTGAAGACATCGCAGGGTTTGGTTATAGACATTGGAATATCGTGCTGGAATTGAAAGGCTCGCCCTCATAGTGCTGGAGAGCCCTCTGGGAGCTTCTGGAGGACAATGGCCACCATCAGCATGAATAAGCAGAAGACCCTGCAGACTACCAAATCAACCAGCTGGACAAGAAGTCCACACTTACGCAATAGTGACACACAGCCTCTGCAGGTAACCAACTGTTCTATGACCGTACCTGAGGTCAGCCCAGTGTGAGAAAACTCATATCTGGAACTGGAAACCAAGTCATAATCCCATGGTCAGGAAACTCAGACCTCAGAAAGAAGCCCCCACTGCTCTCTGGAGAAGAAGAATGGGCTTGCGCGCACACACACACACACACACACACACACACACACACATCTCTCAAATAAATGTGCATACCCCTTTAACCCAAGCTGCCCTTACTCTTTTTTAAAATTTTTCTTTTGGTTTATTTTTAGTTATTTATTTGAAAGCAACAGACAGAAAGAAAGAGGCAGATATAGATAGATAGATAGATAGATAGATAGAGAATAGGCTCGCCAGGGCCTCTAGCCACTGCAAACAAACTCCAGACACCCGCACCTCCTTGTGCATCTGGCTAACGTGGGTCCCGGGAAATTGAGCCTGCAACCAGGGTCCTTAGGTTTCACAGGCAAGCGCTTAACCGCTAAGCCATCTCTCCAGCCCTGCCCTTACTCTTGATTAGAGAACCTTCTTTATTTTACAGACGATAGAGAGAACAGAGAACCAAGATCCATCAATAAGACAAGAAGCTAGCTGACTGCCCATCATAAGACATGCCATCTCTACCATATTTGCCAGGGCCTAGGAGAAATTGCAGAAGAGGAACTGACATGAACACTGCTCTTACTGCTAGCCTGAGAACTAACTCCAGGGTGATGGTGGCAGACACAGTGATCAATCAAAACCCATCAGTGCAGAAATTCAGAAATCAACACTAAATAAGATTGCCAACAGGCCTGCCATGGCTGAGGGAACATTGTGGAAGAGTGGGTGGAAAGACTGTAAGAGTCACAGAGTGGGTGGAATATCCTGAGGCATGGTCCCCTGATACCCACTTCATGACTCCACAGTGAATGCCATCACCCCACCAAGGAGGTCCTCCAGGGTAATGAGAGCAGAGGCAAGGGCTTACAGGAGTATAAGCTGTTATGATACATATAAAATAAAAAAGATGAAAAATGAGAACTTTAGAAACTATTGAGAGGTGTAGAGAATTTAGACAGCTAAATTGTTACAAGTTATATCTTCCTGATGACCAGCATCACAGGACACACTGACTAATATTTGTGCATTTTATTGCTGTATCACTTGAGGTTTCTTACCTCATGGTCCAGAAAGGTTCCAAGTCTTCCCCATACTTCTCTATGTACCAAGCCTCCGCTTTCCTACCAGTGCTGTCTCATGCTGCAGTGACCTTGAATATAAATGTTACCTTATCTTTATTCTGTAAACATAATAATTGTAATCAATATCCCATTTTTTTTTTTACCCATTGATGATTATCCTTGTAACTAAAAATTTCTGAACTTGGGCTGGAGAGGTGGCTTAGCAGTTAAGCGCTTGCCTGTGAAGCCTAAGGATCCCGGTTCGAGGCTCGGTTCCCCAGGTCCCACGTTAGCCAGATGCACAAGGGGGCGCACGCGTCTGGAGTTCCTTTGCAGAGGCTGGAAGCCCTGGCGCGCCCATTCTCTCTCTCTCCCTCTACCTGTCTTTCTCTCTGTGTCTGTCGCTCTCAAATAAATAAATAAAAAAATTTTAAAAAAAATTTCTGAACTTGCTAATGTCATCTCTTAATGCATAAACAGCCAGTTTACCAGCAGGGCAGAGGATGAGACTGACCAGGATCTGAGAGTCTAAATGGAGCTGCCCAGGCAGCAACCAGAGTATGTAAGGACACACCTGAAAGTGAGAGAGGGTTTAAGTGAACAACATGCTCCCCGAGGCACCAAAGGGTAGGATAAAAAAGGGAGAGGTATTCTAAAACCTGCCCAAAAGAGGTGATTTGTGAAGTTATTTACCTTAATTTACACATGACTTGCATGCACACCTTGTATATAAAGAAAAATAAAGCTGGATTTTTATAGCCAAAAAACAACAACCCCAAAACAAAACAGAAAGAAAAACAACATAAGGAAGAACGAGTTTATTTTAGCTCATAGTTGTTTTAGTGCATGGCAACAGCAGTGTGAGGCAGCTGGTCACATTGCGTCTATAACCAGGAAGCAGAGAGAGATTAATGCTGGTGCTCAGCTAGCTTTCTCCTTTTATTCAGTCTGGAACCCCAGCCATGGTGCTCACTCACAGTTAAGGTGGGTCTTCCTATATCAGTTAACCTAATTTAGAAACTTCCTATAGACATGTCCAGAAGTTTGTCTCCTAGATGTTTGTAGATCTTGTTAAGTACATAATCAATATTATATGTCATTTTTATTTATGAGAGAGAGGGGGAGTGGCCTTTCCAGGGCCTCCAGCCACTACAAACAAACTCTAGACACATGTGCCACCATGTACATCTGGCTTACCTAGGTTCTGGGGAATTGAACCTGGCTCCTTAGGCTTTGCAAGCAAATGCCTTAACTGTTAAGCCATCTCTCCAGTCCCCATAATTAATATTAATTATCACAGTATCTCAGCTACTGCTCTATGGAAGACTAAAATTGGGGAACTACAAGTGGGACCGTAAGAGGCACGGAAGCAGAATGTTAGAGATATCTCATGAAGTCAAACAGTATTGCCAACAGCTCCTGGCCAGGGATGCATTTGAGCACGAGAGCTAAGTTACAGTCAAGACACCTCAAGGTTATTACTCTGATGGTTGGGAAGGGGAGCTCATTCAATCCTCTTTTGCACAACTATTATTTCTCCTTTTCAATCCCTGTCCTGTTTTAAGTTATTGGTTCTCTTTCCTACATTATATAACATTTAAAAAAATACATGCTACTTGGGACCTCTATCTCAGTGATCTTTTTCGTCAGAACAGTATTGTTGATGTTTAATTAGCATATGAGCTAAACCTATTGTAAAATGAACAATTTGGTAAATTTAGACTTATATTTTTACATGGGAAACCATCACTGCAATACAATGAACACATCCTAGATTCCCAGGATCTTCCCACCCCTTTTTAAGTTCCTCCTTCCTACTACTCCAGCCCTATCCTCAGACAGCCACTGGTATGATAGGAATCATGGCTCATTAATTTATATTCATTACATACATTACATACATGAAATATGTATACTTTTAAGTTTTCTTCTATCAGTTAAAATAACAATTTTGAGATCCAAACAGGATGCTTGAACAATAGTCTGTTACTTTTAGAAATATTTTTCACAGTAACCTTTTTATTCTTTTAACAATGATAAAGAATTTTTAGAGAGATATTTTATTCATTTATTTGAGAGAGGAAGTTTGTGTATAATTAGAATTATAACTTCATTAAATGCTTACATTCACAGTGAAGCTGTTTGTTCATACAGTTTCCTTTATAAAAATTTATTTCCTATGAGTTCAATTTATTGAATGAGTATAGAGAGCTGTTCAGATTACTGGGTTATCTAATTATCCTTGAGTAAGTTATTTTTAAAATATTGTTATTTTTTATATTTGTTTATTTGCAAGCACAGAAAGAGAGAGAGAGAGAGTCAGTCAGACAGACAGAAAGAATAGGTGTCCCCGGGCCTCTAGCCATTGCAAACAAACTCCAGAAGCATGCACCACGTTGCACATCAGACACATGGGTAATGGGGAATCAAACCTGAGTCCTTAGGCTTCGCAGGCAAGTGCTATTAACTGATAAGCCATCTCTCTGGTCCTTGAATGAGGTTTTTTTTTTTGGTAATGCATAACCTTTAAGAATTTGTCTATTATTAAGAAAATATTTACCAGCTATACATCTGACAGAGGATTAATATCCAGGATATACAAAGAACTCAAAAAACTAAATAATAAGAAATCAAACAACCTATGAGAGAGAGAAGTCATCAATGGAGATCAACAACAACAGACACTGCAAGCCTGAAGTTTGGCCAGCCAAGCCAAATGAGCCAACAGGTGCAATAGTGGCATATCTGTTATGAGGGAAACCAACTAATTGGACTGAAGATGCACACCACTGAAGGGAATCCATGTCTGGTACTGAAAACATAGTCAAAAGCCTATGATGTGGGAGATCATGAGCCCTAGGGGTATAATGCCCACTGGTGTCTGGCTAAATGCATATATTATGCCCATCAAACTGCCCTATAAGCTCTTTTCTTAACATCCATACCCATATATTAATGCTACTATCACTTTGGTCAGAGAAGCTTCTCTTTTCAGATGACCTCTGTAACCCATGTGACCTCTGGGATGACTCAAAAGGCACCATAGTGCTGAGAAGTGACAGAGGAGTGCTCAGCATTGAAACAGCTCTATGACAGCTTGCAAGGCTCAGGGTTCATTGTGGAAGCAGTGGTAGAAAAAATGTAAGAGCCAAAGGAAGGGTAGGACTCTTTACAATGCACTCTTCCAGATATAAAATGGCCTGGTATCCATGACCTCACAGTGCCTGACACTACCTACACAAGATCCTCATAATAGGAGGAAAAGATGATGACATCAAAATTAAAACCAGACTAATTGGTGGGTGGATATGAGGGAGAGTGAATTTGTGATAGGGAAAATGGAGGAGGGGAGGTAATTATGATGGTTTATTGTCTATAATTGTGGAAGTTGTCAATGAAAAAGTTTTAAAAGAAAATGAATTTGTCTATTATTAAATTTTAACAGCACAAAACTATTCATAATATCCTTTTGATATTCTTTACTTTCCTCAGGTGGTGTGATATATACTCTTTTATTACTATTTTTTAAATTTAAAAAATAGTTTTTATTTATTTCCAAACAGAGAGAGAGAAGAAAGACAGAAAGAATGGGCATGCCAGGGCCTCTAGCTGCTGCAGACAAACTCCAGATTTATGCACTACCTTGTGCATCTGGCTTTACTTGAGTACTGGGGAATCAAAGCTAGGTTGATAGGCTTTGCAGGCAAGCGCCTTAACCACTTAGCAATGTCTCCATTCCAATAATGCCTTAAAAAAAAATTTCTGAGGTGGTGTCTCACTCTAGTCCAGGCTGACTGGAATTCACTATGTAGTCTCAAAGTGGCCTTGAACTCATGGCAATCCTCCTACCTCTGCCTCCCAAGTGCTGAAATTAAAGGCATGCACCACTACACCTGGCTTCCAATATTGTTATTAGATTGCATGTTAATTACAAGCATGGATGGGATTCATCCTGCTACTTCCACACATGCATATAATGCACATTGAACATATTCATCTACCCTTCTCTACCTTGTCCCTTTCTCCACTCTGTAGGACCATTTCCAGTCCCTAGCAATCACTTTTAGGTCAAAGTCCATAAGTTTCCAATATGAAACTAAATATGAAATACTTTCTGTGTTTGACTTATTTTGTGTAACATGATGTCATCAAGATCCACCCATTTTCCTGTAATTGATTACATTCTTCTCTATGGCTGAACAATATTTCATTTTGTATACACATCACATTTTCTTTATTCCTTCATCTATTACCATCACCTAGGCTGATTTCATATCTTACATATTTGCATATTATAGACAGTGCCACAATAAATGTGGACATTCAGCTCTCTCTTATCCCCTCATTGAACCAAGAGCCTTGAGCATGCTAGGCAAGCTTTGCTACTGAGCTACATTCCCAGTCTTTTGGAGAGGGGCTTGGTGAGACGGGGTCTTGCTAAGTTACCTAGGCTGGCCTTGAATGTATTTTGTGACCCAGGCAAGCCTTACACTCATAGTCCTCTATTTAGCCTTCCAAATAGTGGGAATTATATAAAAGGGATATTTGTAGCAGTAAGTGCTCACATCATAAAAGAAAGAAATATTCCATATCAACAACTTAATGATGCATCTCAAAGATGTATAAAAGTAATCAAAAGCCAATCCCAAATTATTATGAATAGAAATAAAGATCAGAGAACAAGTAAATGAAATAATTTGAATAAATAATATAAAGAGATAAACAAAATTGGCCAAATTTGTGCATCTGGCCTTATGTGGGTACTGGGGGATGGCAAGTAGCTTTTTCCATTCTGTAGGTTGCTTCATTACTCTGTGATTTTTTTCTTTGTTTTGCAGAGCTTATTTTTGCATATTAATTCTTGCTGCTGTTTCCTGATCTGTTCATTGCCTGTGTCTATATCTTGTAGTGTTTCCCTTTTGTTGTCCTCTAGTAGTTTTAAAGATTGTGGTTTTACATGAAGACCTTTGATATGTTTTAGGTAGATTTTGCTACAAGGTGAGACTTGGGGATTTAGTTTCCTCTTCTACATGTAGATATCCAGTTTAACTGTTGCATCCATGCACTCAGTGCAGCTGTCATTGCATGCACATATATTTTATTCTGACACTTCCTCATCTACCCCCACTGTTGCAGTCCGGTTCGCATTGCTGGTAGAAATCACCCAACCAAGAGCAGCTTCTGTGAAAAAGATTTATTTTGGCTTACAGGCTCGAGGGGAAGCTCCACGATGGCAGGGGAAAACGATGGCATGAGCAGAGGGTGGACATCACCCCCTGGCCAACAGAAGGTGGACCACAGCAACAGGAGGGTGTGCCAAACACTGGCATAGGGAAACTGGTTATAAAGCCCATAAGCCCGCCCCCAACAATACACTCCCTCCAGGAGTCATTAATTCCCAAATATCCATCAGCTGGGAACCTAGCATTCAGAACACCTAAGTTTATGGGGGACACCTGAATCAAACCACCACACCCACCCTTAGGCACACTTTGGTTACTCCAGTTAAATTTACAGGTTACTTGAAATTCTGATTTGTTCATTTATTTATAAATTTTTTATCAGTCTTATTTTGAATCATTTCTGTTGTTATGTCAACTTGCTGATTTTTGCTTATCATGATCCAGACTGCTATTATTTCTAACTAATGATTTATTATAAATCTCATACATTGCTATATCCATGTCTGGAAGTTTGTTTTAGTCTTCCATATCTCCTGTGTCCCTAGTTACCTTTTAAATTAAACAGAATCAGCTATAACAACTCGTGTTGGCTAATTCTAGCATCTGTGTCAATTCTGGATCATCTTCAGTTATTTTACTTTTCTCTCTGTTTTCTTTCTTCTTATTCCCATTAATTTTTCTTTATCCCTTATTTCTTTCCTTCTTTCATTATTTTGACACCAAACATTGTGAATTTTACATAGTTGAATGTTTGATATTTTTGGTACTTCTATAAATATTCCTGGCTTTCATTTTGGAATGCAGTTAAGTTACTTGGAAAGGGTTTGATTCTTCCTGTTTGCCTTTTAAAGATCTGTTAGGCAGGACTAGAGAAATTATCAGTATAGGGATAATTGTGCCCTCAACTGAAGCATAAACTTGTCTAATCTACCCATTGACCTCTGAGGCTTTAGGTTTCCTGTTTTGAATGTTGAGACTAGGCACTTTTCTTAGCAGTGTGTGAATTCTTTTTTTTTTTTATTTTTTATTATTATTTTATTTATTTATTTATTTGAGAGCGACAGACACAGAGAGAAAGACAGATAGAGGGAGAGAGAGAGAATGGGCGCGCCAGGGCTTCCAGCCTCTGCAAACGAACTCCAGACGCGTGCGCCCCCTTGTGCATCTGGCTAATGTGGGACCTGGGGAGCCGAGCCTTGAACCGGGGTCCTTAGGCTTCACAGGCAAGTGCTTAACCGCTAAGCCATCTCTCCAGCCCAGCAGTGTGTGAATTCTTGACACTTCAATACTTTCAGATGTTCTCTCTCTCTCTCTCTCTCTCTCTCTCTCTCTCTCTCTCTCTCTCTTAGGTAGCTCTCTCTGTTTCTCTCTGGATGCATACACACTCAAATAAAAACTCAAGGGGTATCTCTGCAAATATTCATTTTTATGCTATATCTCTTCTGGACTTACATATGCTTTTCTCTTACTCTCTTGGACTCTCACATTAATCTGTTTCCTGTGTCTTGAGAACACTACCAATTTTAGCTCACCAGTGTTAAAAGGTTCACTGAGGTCCATTCTGTACCAGAGATTGGAAACTTCCTCAAACAGCAAAATGGGATCATCATGTTTATTTCACCCCCTACCCATCTCTCAGAGATTGCTGTCCTTGATTCTTTTATGTACAATGTCTGCCAACAAAAATTCAGTTTTTTTCCATTTGGGAGTTATTTTACATGGGAGAGTAAACATAGGCCCTGTTACTCCTAGCTTAGCCCAAACTGGAGTCCCCAGTTTATAAGTAAGTAGCCCTCAATAAGTAGCCCATCAGGCTCAATAGATAATTATGGGGAACTGTTGCAGTCCGGTTCACATTGCTGGTAGAAATCACCCAACCAAGAGCAGCTTCTGGGAAAAAGAGGTTTATTTGGCTTACAGGCTCGAGGGGAAGCTCCACGATGGCAGGGGAAAACGATGGCATGAGCAGAGGGTGGACATCACCCCCTGGCCAACAGAAGATGGACCACAGCAACAGGAGGGTGTGCCAAACACTGGCATGGGGAGACTGGCTATAAAGCCCATAAGCCCGCCCCCAACAATACACTCCCACCAGGAGGCATTAATTCCCAAATATCCATCAGCTGGGAACTTAGCATTCAGAACACCTAAGTTTATGGGGGACACCTGAATCAAACCACCACAGGAACAATTAAGCTTGTCAGCCATTGTGCTAGACTAAAGAACAACCTCAGAAAAATGGTATCTTCTCTACTGTGGGTAGTTTGAATATGGACTACCCCCTGTAGTCTCATGTATTTGTGAGTACACCTCATATGTAACCCCAACTGGTGGCAATTTGGGAAGGCTGTAGGATCTTTGTAAAGTGAACCCTTGCTGGATGATGTGTGCTGCTTGGGGAATAATACAGTCTAGGTCAAAGCCCAGTACATTGACTACTTCCTTCCCAACGATGTGGAGATGTGACCCAGGCTTCCTGCTCAGGTCTGTCATGCTTGCTCTGCCATAACAAAACTTCCCTTCAGACTGTAAGCTGGAATAAACCCTTTCCTTCCTTGAACTGTTTCTGGTCAGGTTTTTGTCCCAGGAATGAGCATGTAACTGCTACATATACCCTAGAGCAAAATCATTCTTACATTCTCTTCTCTCCTAGTTTCAGATTCCAAGAAATTCCCCTGTTATTTCCATGGGCCTCTTTCCTCCTTCACATATAATTGGCAAATAACCTATTACCCTACATCGATTACATAAACACTGCTCTATTTTGCAGACTCAACAATTGAACACACAGGGTCCAATAAACGGCATATATCCCCAACCTCATAAGAAGAATATGTAGAAAAGAAATCTCTGGGTTTCCCAGGGAGCTCATATATTTTAGCAGATGAAGGAACCTAATCTTAGAGGATGACCCAGTGCAGCCAAACTGCAGCTTGATTCCTGGAGACTGATGTCGCTTGTAATTTTGCCCAGGTGAATGCTGCTACAAGAGCTATTCTTATCTTGCGGTTCTAATTTGAGATGAAAGCTCAGCAGTTTGTCTAACTAGCTCACTACTCCAGCTGCCAATGCTCCATCTGGAATTCGGGTAAGAAAGATTGTTTTTTTTTAAACTTTACTGAGTTGTGGACAAAGGAGATACTCCAAGACAACTTCAGAATATCCTTATTGTTTCATGGCTCAAGATTTAAGGAACTCCACTGGAGGAATGATTCTTTCGGGTTACTAAGGCAAGCAGAAAGAGCACATTCAACTATATTTTATAAGTGAAGAAATTGAGACCCTGGTAAATTACACAGGTAAGAGTCTGTTTGTGACATAGCTATATGTTAAGCAGACCTGGGAGATGCAAACCTTTAGTATCTCATTAGACTACCAAAACAGATCAAATAAAAATGCTCTTAATAGGTCACTTTAGGCACTACCATATAAAATAACTGCAGTAGTTACCAAACTCATCTTTGTTTTTTTCTTTTTTGAGGCAAGCCCAACAGAATGGCCGTGTGTGTGTGTGTGTGTGTGTGTGTGTGTGTGTGAGAGAGAGAGAGAGAGAGAGAGAGAGAGAGAGAGAGAGAGAGAGAGAGAATTTCCATGCCAGGGCCTCCAGCCACTGCAATTGAACTCCAGACATGTGCAGCTTTGCACATATGTCACCATGTGTGTCTGGCTTATGTGGGATTTGAGGAGTAGAACAGTGGTCCTTAGGCTTTGCAGGCAAGAACCTTAACTGCTAAGCCATCTCAACAGCCCTCACATTTTAATATAAAAGCCTCACTTACAGAGAACTCATCAGATCAGCTGGAGACCAGTTAAGTTTAGCTGAACAGAACTCAGCAGTGCTTAGACTAATTGCCAGTCAAAATAGATGGCTTGTGCTATTTTGGAGATACCAGAACTTTGGTAACTAACATGAACTTCATTACTAAGAAGTGTACATAATCAAGCAAAATAAAGTATTTTCAAGGTAATATAATACCAAACAAGCCTGTGTTCAATACAAATATATCTACCAATATGAAGGAGGTAATTAGCTTATATGAAAGTACAAAGGAGTGGGGGTCTTTAAAAGAATGTTTTTTGTCTCTTGTATGTCCTTTGTCTGGAGCTCAATTTACCTCTAATCATCCATCTATGAAGTGGAAAGCGAGAAGTATTAGGGTTCTTGGCACTCAGGCAGCTGCCAAGAGCACAATGAATAGATCAATGAAGGAATAAAGGAGTGAGATTATTCCCTCTGGTCCCACCTATCTTCCCGGTTTTCTTTACTGTTAATACCACCCTGCTACCTCCTGGTTGGTGATCTGCTCATTCTTGTCTTAAGGTCTTTGCATGAGCTATTTCCTTCTGTTCATCAGCTCTCCCCACAGTTCCACATGGGAACTTTTTCTTGTTGACATTTCCTGGCTTCCCAATCTAAGATGCCTCACTGACCATCACATCACATCAAGCTCCTTTCCTTCATCTTTGTGTTACAATGTGGTGTTTGTCTGTTTTCTATCTTCTTCATGAAACTTTAAGTTCTTGTATAACATGTATTCAGATCTTATATCCTGGTACCATTCTAAGCACTGCACTTGTATTTCTTTCTCACTATAACACCATGAGTTTGGGTTACTATTGATGAAAGTGGAACAATCTCTACTGAAATAGACAGGGGAGAAATGACATAACTTGTTTTAAGGGGTAGAGTAGAACATGTGACTTAAGAGCCTTGGCTCTTATCACTCCTTATTGCCATTTTACATAGAGGGTTGAGGACTGTTAGTTGGGGCCCTTTAAGAAGCATATATCAAGACAATATCATACCTGCAAAAGATTTGTTTAGGGCGATGCTAGGAAAGGATAGGAAAAGGAAGAAGAAGCTGGAAGAAAGGCTATCCAGTGACTGCTTTCTAATCCCTGTGAAGAAGAGTGGGAAAGAATGAAAAAGAAAGGAAAGAAGATCAAAGAGTGAAATAGATTTTTAAATATTTTATTTTGTTTATTTATTTGAGAGAGAGAGAGAGAAGAAGAGGCAGAGAGAAAGAGAGAATGGGCACACCAGGGTCTTCAGCCACTGAAAACAAACTCCAGACACATGTGCCCCCTTGTGCATCTAGCAATGTGGGTTCTGAGGAATTGAACTGGGGTCCTTAGGCTTTGCAGGAAAACACCTTAACCACTAAACCAGTTCTAAATTTCATCAAAATGCTGAGAAGAAATGTCAGGTAGGTACTCAGTATCAAATGAAACATGTTTGCCATGCCCACGAAGGTTCAGGGAATATTGTGGAAGAGGTGTTAGAAAGAATTTAAGAGCCAAAGGATGGGAGGAGTGTTCTGAAGTGCTGTCTTCTAAACACAAAGTGGTCATTCCACTCATGACTTCACAGTGGATGTTGTTACCTTTACATTATTGGGTCCATCAACCTGTTGTCATGGATGGTGGAGGAAGGTGAAAAAAATGGACATCAAAGTAGAAGATCTTGTTGGAAAAGATTATAAAGAGGATAAAGGAAAATAAATGGGAAAGGCTTATGCTCAAAATACATTACATACATGTATGAAAGTTGTCACTAAGAAAATAAATACTGATAGTGAGATGGAAGGTAGAGACAGGGAATTTATCAGTAATTCATGGTGATCCTAACAGTCAACAATAATAGCAAGCACAAGACATAAAGACTCTGTTTCAAACAAGGTAGAAGGCTGGGAATGTCTGGAAAGTTCCCCTTTGACCTTCACACATGTGCCCACATTCACACATGCACATAATACACACGTTTACATACACACCTTAACGCCCCACCTCACTCCTCAGAAAGTCACCATTTTACTCACTGTGAACTTGATGATTGGGTAGAATACGATATTTGTCTCCTAGGATGGTCTTATGTCACTTAACATTGTGGTCTAAAAACTGTTTATAGTATTCTGTCAAAATTTTCTTCTAAGGTATATAATATGAGATTTCCAGGGTTAACATAAGAAAATACCAAAGACTAAAGACTGGATGAAGGAAATAAGAGAAGTCTCACAATCAGGTTGTTGGCAGGCTTGGATTCCTCTGAGGCCTCTCTTGTTGTCTTGTAGATGGGCAGGTTCTTAACTTCTTACTGGTCCACATATGATCGTCCCTCATTCTGTGTCCAAATCACTTCTTATATAGACTTCAAATATTGAATTAGGATATATTTATATGGTCTCATTTTACTTTAATTACTCCTTATAATGTCTATCTCTAAGTAGTCACATTCTGAAGTATTGGGATGTTGGGACTTTAATACATGCACCTTAGGAAGATATGATTAAGCCTATCCCCATGGTGCAGTTATCAAAGTCAGGAAACTATAACATTGATGTACCTTTCTTACGTATTTAATAGACCTTGTTTAAATTTTTCTAATTGTTCCAATTCATTTTCATGACATGTGATCAATCCACAATCACACAGGTATATTCGGTGACATTGTCTCTCTAGTGTCCTTCAATTTGAAACAATTTCTTGGTCTCTGTTTTTCATGATCTTAACAGTTTGGGGGGTGCTGTTCAGTTATTTTCTACATCTTTGAGTTTGCATAATGTTTCCTCATGATTCACTTTAGGTTATACATTCTTTAAGATACTACAAGAATATCATCTTGTGTCCTTCTCAGTGTATCCAATTGGGAGGCTGTTGTGTGGGTGGCAGCATTTGCAAATATTTCAGACTTGTACATTTCAAGCACTTAATCCATGAAATAATGATCCTTCGCTCTTCTGAATTCACTCCCAGCTGGCAAGCTGGAATGTTAATTTGTCTCATTGTTGGCAATGTAACCCACCTGGCAGGAAAGAAGATATTCTAAAGAGACCTTATTACCTTTCCTCTGGCTATCAGACTATTGAAACAATGAACCCCAAGAAATTGGAATTTACCCAGGAATCTCATGCTCTGAGAAAGAAAATGCCACAGCCCAGTTGCCAGTCAGATGGGAAACTTGTCTCCCCAGAAAGGGATTTTACACAGCACTGGCAACTTTTAAATCACCTTTCAGGAGAGAATGTAGTGGATTCAATGATGGATGGGGTCACACTCTGACCAGGCCTGCTTAGCTATGTTTCAATCTACATCTCATGTCAGGACCCTGAAGATAGGGTTAGAGGGAACAATGGGGTCATATTATGTAAATCTTCTTTTTCTACTTTTCACAATTAACATGGCTCTTTCAATTAGCTCACTGAGGAGGGGTGGCTGAATCTGGTGTGTGTGTGTGTGTGTGTGTGTTATAAATGTGTTGGGAGGACAATTATTAGGGTTCAGGTTTTGACCCTAATAACTCCAGTAACAACAATTTACCTTTGACCATTTGGTAAAAGTGATGTCTGCCAAGCTCCTCTGTTATATGTCTCCCTTTAAAAAATATATTTTATTATTTATTTATTTAAGAGAGAGAGAAGGGGAGAGAATGGGTACACCAAGGCCTTCAGTCCCTGCAAACAAACTCCAGACGCATGTGCCACCTTGTGCATCTGACTTACATGGGTCCCAGGGAATTGAACCTGGGTCCTTTGGCTTTGCAGGCAAGTGCCTTTACCACTAAGTCATTTCTCCAGCCCTAGTTCCCTTTTATAACAAATAATTATCACATGGAAAGATGATTTGAGACTATGTAAATATCTTTTCTCTCATCATCCCTCTGTCTACTAATTTTAGGCTCTCCTATGATTCTTCCTTAAGTAATTATGACTGTGGTATTTGTTAAATGGTAATCTATTTCCAGCATTCCTTCTACATTTGCTAACTGGACTTGAATATAAGGAAGGATGTCCTTTCTCTATCATTTGTTGATCCTTTCAGTTAATCATTTATATCTTTGAAGACTTATGGATTTCATTTTAGTCTAAGAATAATGATGCAACACTATGTTTTGTTTTATTTCTCTAAGTTGTCTAAATTGGGCCACTGGGAATTAATGCAATTGTCATCAGTGTCCTTTTGGTATGATCCTGCCATATTTCAAGTATTTTCTAATATCTGGGACCACAAAATACTTTCTGGAGATCATCTTTTATTTTCCTCATCCCAGCCTGGAATGTGACCTTTTTAATGGTCTTAGTTTAGTTTTTTTTTTTTTTTTTTGACATAATTCTATAAGAATTTTTTCCTTCAAAATGGCCAGTGGTATGGGTTTATAATTGCTTCTCTTCCCCCTCCAGAGATAAGCCAATGAATATGTGTATAAATACACACATACACTCTAGAACTATGTACTAGTTATCTTTGTACATCCTTTTCAGTTTTGAGCTATACCAATGCCCTTAAGTCCAATATAGTCTCTATAAAAGTTGTTCCAGTTTCCTGATTTTCTTACTGATAACTTCTTTTCCTGGAAATTAGCAATCTATTATCTATGTTACCCCATTAATCACAATATGTTTGCTGATGTATAGAATACACTTACCATAGTTTAACAAAAACTGAGCTATAACTCTAGAAATAAACCCATTAACTGAAGTCCAGCTTTTCATCTTTTTTCTCTGGACTTAAAAGAGGTAGTCAAGCTGCTCTTTCCCAATGTTACTTTTGTTAGCCACTGTCACCACCTCTTCAGTGAGGTTTGTTATTTGTCTTATTAAAGTTTGATTTTTCTTTTCTTTTTGTTTATATTCCATTTGGATCTTTTCCTCACTCTTTCAGATTTAATTATTTATACTCCAGTATGCCAAATGTTAACATCCCAAAAACCATAACCATAAAATTTTTGTTTTACTCAAAAACTGTCACTCCCCCAATCCCTTCTCCCACACTTCCATTCCTTTCTCACCCCTACTTCTACTCACCATCTGTAGATAAACAATCAGTGAACAAACTCATGTTATTTACTTATTTCTCTTTCTTACACTTAAAGTTAAATTTTCTGCAGCAGCTTCTAGTCGCCCACGTTCTAAAGCACACTCTGTGTGAGCTCATAGGTAACTCTTCATTATTTTTCAAGCTTCTTGACACTGAGGTGTACATACAGATGTGCTCATGAATCATTTTTCTATGCTTTGTCAGGTGCTTCCAGGGCTGTTCAGTTACAATGTTATAATGATAATCTTGTATATGTGCATTTTCATATTGCCGAAAATGTGTTTTTAGAGTAAATTCTTAGAACTACTTCAAGCAATTGTTTTGATTCATTGCTGGATCAGCAGGTAAGTGTATATTTTTATTTTTATTGCCAAATTCTTCTCCCAAAGAGCCACAGTATGTTATATCCCACCAGTAATATCCCCACATGGCATCATCAATAAAATGTTCTTTTATTTTTTTTTCAACAGGAGTGTTTTTAAAAATATTTTAAATTTTAATTTGATTTGATTTGAGAGAGAGATAGAGGGAGGGAGAGAGAGAGAGAGAGAGAGAGAGAGAGAGAGAGAGAGCAAGAGAGCACATGGGTGCACCAGGGCCTTCAGCCACTGCAAACAAACTGCAGACACATGTGCCACCTTGTGCATCTGGCTTACATGGATGCTTGTGAATTAAACATGGGTCCTTTGTTTCACAGGCAAATGCCTTAACTGCTCAGCCATCTCTCCAGCCCTAAACATATTTTTATTTATTTATTTGCAAGCAGAGAGAGAGATAGGGAGAAGAGAGAGAGAGAGAGAGAGAGAGAGAGAGAGAGAGAGAGAGAGAGAGAGAATGGGTACACCAGGGCCTCCACAAAAGAACTCCAGATGAATGCTCCACTTTGTGCATTTGATTTTTATGTGGATCCTGGGGATTTGAAACTGGGTTGTTAGGCTTTGAAGGCAGACAGACACCTCAACCTCTGAGCCATCTCCCCATCCCTCTTTTAGTTTTGCTTTGGGTTTACCTTTCTGATGAATGAGAAATAGCATCTCAGTATAATTTATACATTAAATTAATTTGCAAAAAACTTGTAAGGGAGATTGAACATCATTTCATATATTTGAGGGTTATTTGTACGTATTTTTAAATCATTTATCCCTGCCTTGTCTATCTCTTTTATCAAGTCTTTGGGTCTCTCTAAATAATTTTTACATTCTAGAGGTATTATATGTGATATATTCTGAAAATACTTTTTCTTGCTTTTGCAAATCCCTTTTGACTTTTGTGATGTGGTTTTTGCTTTGCAATTTCTTTCTGTTATTTTTGCATGTGTGTGTGTGTGTGTGTGTGTGTGTGTGTAGTATGTGGAGTCTGGTATATTATATGTGGTGCATGCAGATGTGTGTAGTGGCCACAGGGGGACTTTGGTGACCTCTACTGCTCATCTGTATACTTACTTGAGACAGGGCCTCTTTCTCAACCTGGAGCTGTGCTTTTCTGGATAGTGGGTCCTGGCGATTTATTCTCCAGTGTTGACACTTCCCCCTCAGAGGGCTTACAGACATGTGTGGCTGTTCCATGCCCAGCTTTTTTAAAAAAAAATTACGTGGGTCTGGGGAGTCACAATTCTGGCAGTCTCAGCCCCTGCCCCCAGACCCTCACACTCAAGTAGCAAGCACTCAGCCACTGAGCCACCTCCCAAGACCCTGTAGTTTCCTCTTCTGTGTGTTCAACTTGGTCAGGGAGGTGAATGATTTCAAAGCCATGTTCTGTAAAGATGACTAAAAGAATTTCTAGAGGAGAGAAGTTTGGGACAGACCATAATTACTTATTTTTATTATTTAAATGACTGTCATGTAAAATATTGGACTTTTTCTATATCCAGAGGGGGGAAAAACTAGATTAAGTGACCAGAAGTTAAAGAATCTTCTCCCACTTTGCAAAGAGGACCTTTCTAGTGATGCATATACCTTGGATTCAAAACTGGCTTGTCCTAGAAAAATTATATTCTTAATTCAGTAATCAAGATGATAAGACATATGCTATTCCAAAGATCAAATATTAGTATTTGGTACAATGAAAATTGCCATTTAATCTAGAGCCATGAACCCAAAATGGATTGCCAAAGGCAAGAGTAGAATAAATTTCATATTGAGTTGCAAGCCCATACTGAGATGATTTATACAAAATCAGAGGGTTATGCAAAT